>NC_139763.1:55867756-56501312 GCF_965231275.1 Zosterops lateralis | reverse complement strand
CACATGACAACACAGTGGTAAGACTCTCAGCATCTGAATGGGCTGTGTGGCAAATGATTGTGCTTGTGAGCTGCAAACTGGTAGACAGCCTACGTCTTCTACCCTTCAGAAGATCTCTGAATAACCTCTGTAGTATCTGAGAAGGAAATATACTTGAAGAATCTTTTAACTAAAGATTAAAGAGCTAAAAGAATTCATGCTTTTGTAAAGGTTCCCAATGGTAGCCCTTAGTACTTCTCTGTTTATGATCTACCCTTGCAGGTGAGGGAGGGAATGAGAAATCTGTGTCCTTCTCCATCATTGGGAAAGACACCAAACTCTGAACGGCATTGGCAGGGGTTGATAAACTCTCCTGTTACCACTTCTCAAAGGGTTAGGGGATGGAAATGCCAAATCCCCCGTCTTTGGTGGACAGAATGAGTGCACTGTACTCCTTATGTGTGCAACCAAGATTTTATTCTTACTTTTAATCTAGGAACTAAGTTTATGCTTGACTGAGCAAAGCAAAGAAAATTAAAAGAAACAATTAAGTCCTCTCTATTATCCCCTTGCCTCTCATGTAGAGAAAAAAGACAAACTATTACCTGCAGGATTAACATTGCTGAAAACACTACAAATTAAACACAAGTTGTTGCAACTTGTTTGACAAAAGGAGTATGTTTTTTTCTTTAGACAGTATTACATAGATACTTCAAAACATTTGTACTTTGGGTAACCTATCCTAAGAAGAAGGACCAGCTGTTGGTAGAAGCATAGACTACCAGTCTCACTTGCAGTATCTTGCTGGTATGATATTGTCTGTGGTCCCAAAATTTGCAATGAGCATGTGAAAGGCCTCACACTGGTCAGCAATTTAAAATGCATTTACTGTTTTTTTTAAACAATAAACTCAAAAAAAAAAAAAAAAAAAAAAAAAAAAAAAAAAAAAAAAGGTAATTTGATAACTGGTGGATATGAAGACAAGTTTGGAATCAATATGTAAAAAGGGCGATCACCCTGTTCTGGCACTAGGTTTTGTTATCACAGTTAGCTTTCAGACTGATATTATTTCAAGGACTTTTTTGGTGCATCAGTCTCTATAGAGAAGTCTTTCAATGACTAGAGGAAAAGTGACCACTTTTATGATACTGTCTGTGATGAGTATCTATGTGTGTCCATGCCACACCAGTCTTAGTAGCCTTCTGTTGTCTACTACACCACATTTCTTGTAGATCTCTCACTCCTTTGGAACATTTTTCCTTCTCATCCTGAATTATGCCACTTGGTCATTTCCATACAGTCTAAGTTGCTCCCTGAGCAGGAGCAATTTCCCTCTCTTAGAAAAGGTTTAATACTTTGCTTTGATAAGAATGGTACAGTATAAATTTTAGGCATGAGTCTGTGTAAATCAGTGCTAGCCCCATACTGAACCTTCATAATCCTGCACCACGGCCAGAAGAACATTATTGCTGTTCCTAGTTGAGTTCACATTGAAGCACACAAGGTGTGCTCATGTAATTTTATCTCATGAGAGGACTATCACCTCCAGTAGAGAGGTGGCAGGGAGTATTTGAAGAAGGCAATTTCTTTAAAATCACCAGTTAGATTCAGAAAAAGGAGACCAAGCTGTCTTGGTAATCATAGTGTTTAGCATGTTGCACAAAATACCTGTCTCAATATCTTTGAAATAAATGACTTAATAAATAGCTGAACTTTGACTTAATCAATAGACTCTGCTTTAAGCAGGCAGTGAAGCGTTAATGCCCTATGTTCTCTGATTTTTTTCAATATTGTCTTGAATGCATTCTTTCACCTTTTTTTTTTTTTGTTTGTTTTGTTTTTTCTTCAGCTGCTCTGGTAGAAACTCTGTTATAGCAAGGTCAACAAACAGTTGCATTTATATCTGTGAGTGGAGTGCAGGTGTAGAGATGAGCTCAGGAGGGCATTGCAGGAGCAGTAGTGCCTCTGCCCTAAGATGAAGCCTGCCATTGCTGTAACTTTGTGCTAGCTGATTCATGGAGCAGTAATAAAGGTTATGGCAGTCAGTAAATAACCTGTCAAATTCCTACTGCTTCCCTTACCCAATTCAAAGGATTCATCAATCTCTGTATACACTTGTGCTGCACATCTGGGTTGCTTATTGATGGCCTGGATCATGTTCATCAGTTCCTTGCTCATTTAATGCTTCTATAATCACCTCAAGCCTGTGTAAACCCTTTCAGAACCACTGAGGTGTGAAATATCTTCCCTTTTGGTGTTCAAGGTGCCACTCTCTGTATTCTGACTATGCACTTAACAGCACTACAGACTGGTATAAACCCACCTTCCTTTCCCTCTGGATGCATCTTTATTAAAAAGCAGTAAGTATCTCTTTCTTTAAAGACACACAGAGACACAGTCACACACACAAAGTAAAACTACCCTGTCTCACCACTCCCACTTCTTAATTAGACCTTTTAAATGCTATTTTTATGGAAAAAATAGATTTTTTAACACAATAGATGTTTTAAACATTGTTTTTAAGAATAGGGATAAAAGGATTACTTTTTGCTTGTTCAATTTTTCTATGAATTGCTAACAAGGAGACAGCAGAAATGTTGATTGAGTTTTTAGGCCTCCTCACAGAATATTTACTTCAAAAGACTAACATCCAGGAGGATTTAAACATTTTTTTCTGTGACAATTTAGTATAATTGCATATAGGTTATAAAAACAGAACCACACTATTTTTTTTTTTTGTTCTTCTGTAAAAGGGAAAGTCATACTGCACTAAGAGATGCCATAAACAGATGAGAAAAATATGTGAGTGTATTTCCTGGAGAGCACCCTCACAAGAACAGCATTCATGCCATCAGCTGTTCCTCTCTGGCTTCCCCAGGATATAGTCAACCTCCAGCAGACATTCCTATAAATCTGAAAAGGCAGAAGAGCCAGGCATTCCATGAAGTCCATTAAAAACTTCAGTGTGATCAATCTGTTTTGTGTGGAATGTAGCTGGTACAAACCCCCTAAGATCTATATCTAAGTAAACTGATAGTGTATACTAAATGTCTTTTTCTCCTCTGTGTTCATTGCAGGAAAATTAGCTTCCCATAAGGGAACTGCTGTTGGTGCAAAAGACTTAGTAATCTTCCTTTTAGTGTTGCTTTCTAGTTAACAAGAAAAAAATAATTGCAACTACTTCAACATTAGATGCCTATTGGGTTTTTTTAAATTCTGCTTTAAAAGGAAATCCAAGAGCTTTGTGATCTAGACATAGATATTTATTATAAATTAATTTTTTAAAATAGTATATGACTTCTCAATATTCTGTTGAAACTCAGTCAGATATTGAATGCAGTAGCTCTGTCTTTGTTATTAAATCTGAACTTGGAATAAAAATCTATATAAATGCAGCCTTCAGCTTTTGCAGAGATTTTGTTGGCTTTTGTTTTTTTTTTAAATTCAAAGTCTTACTGAAATATGAAGACTCTTCATGAAGTTATGAATGATACATATTTATCCACTGGAATTACATCAGAACTACATTTTTGGCCTGTGTTTAATTTGAAGAATACATTTTCAGAACTGAATCTTTATATTAGCATACAGATGGAATTGAACAGTCTGTCAATACAGACTGACAAAGCAGATAGATTGCTGGTTGCTTTATTTTAGATTAGTTCTAAATTTTCTCATGGAGAATATAAAAATGTAAAAGAGCATTTCAATTTCCCATTTCATTTAAACTGAGAAGAAAGCAATAATTCGAGGAAAACTAATAAAAGACTGATGTCAGAATATGATTGACATGTGGCTAAAATGTGTTTCAGTTGTAAAGACAGTCCAGTACTAATAAAACAACACCGACTGACTTGTAACCTTCAGGCCTCCCTTGCTCACATATAATTGATTTTAAAACCGCATCCAAAAAAGAAAATATGCTGCTCTATGTCTGCATGGATTTTTCCTGCATTCTTCTGTCTTTGTTGGGAAGTATTTGAAATTAAATTACAACATGTCCTAGGGTGACTATAGCTAATTATTTATTTATTTGCTATTTTATGAAGAAAAAAAAAATGAAGGAAAAATGCTTTATTTGTGTACAGTTCCTAATAGGTAAAAATGCATAAGAAGAAGTGAGATAATCTGATGATCTGGGTGGAGCAACTTCTAAAATTTTTACAGTGCTGGACACAGAAGGAGCTTTCAGGTGTACCTTGTTATTAGGGTAAGGTATACTAATTATTTTATTTGTTTATATGCATTACCATCTCTCATTTCTTGAGTCAGAGTATGCAGAAACAAATCCCAGAAAAGTAAATATTTACATTGTTAAATTTGTTTTAGTGGCTAGGAATTGTCTCCTAACACCTTCAGCTTCCTTATGTCATCAATAAAGAGAAGCATTCTTCTTATTCTAAACTAAATACCACACTGATGCTCACTCATTCTCCTCTGGTGGGACAAGATAGAGAATCAGAAGAGTAAAAGGTAGAAAACTTGTGCGTTGAGATAAAGGCAGTTTAGTAGGGTAAGCAAAAGACATGTGTACAAGCAAAGCAAAACAAAGAATTCATTCACCACCTCCCATTGGCAGGCAGATGTTCAGCCATCTCTGGGAGAGCAGGGCTCCACTGCACGCAGTGGTGACTTGGGAAGAAAACACCATCACTGTGAATGTCCTTCCCTTTCTCTATTTTCCCGTTTTGACACCCTGAGCATGATGTCATATGATCTGGGCTATCCCTTTCATCAGCTGGGGTCAGCTACTCCATCTGTGTCCCCCCACAACTTCTTCTGCACTCCCAGCTTCCTTGCTGGTGGGATGGGCTGAGATGTTTCAGAAAAGTCCTTAAGATTGTGCAAGTACTGCTCAGGAATAATGAGATAGCCTTGTATTATCAACATTGTGTCCAGCAAAAATGCAAGACATGGTCCCATACTAGCCATTACAAAGAAAATTAAGTTTATCCCAGCCAAAATCAGTACAAAAGATGAAAGGAAAGGCTCTATTGAACTGTGTTTTCTGTTTAATGCAAATGACGTGATTACTTCAGAGGCAAATGACTGCACCACAGATGTCTGAAGAAGCTATCATAAGTCAAGAAAATCAGTCCCTATAAAGCAATATCTCAACTTGTACATCCTGCTGCAGTATCTCAAAAAGGAAAGGTTTAAAAGAGATCTCTTTCTTAAATATGTTTTCTGTTGCTTGTTGGAATTTTTAAAACCTAGCATCACTGAAATGAACAGTAAAACTCCTATTTGTTCCTTTTTACTTCAATTTAAACCTCAATGTATGACATAACTGGCATAATTACAGAAATGGCAACCACAAGGTGCATAGGCTTTGTTTCTATTCTATCTCTTTCCCACCATTATGGATATATTTGCACTACAGAACAACTTAGCTGTGGTGGTGCTTAAATTCAATTCCAATTGGGTTTTTACTGCTCCAGTTTGGTTTTATAATTTGTGTTTTATAATTCTGTAATTTTTACTATTGTTTAAGATGGCCTCTCCTTCCCTCTCCTTCTCTCCTTCCCTCAGACTTTCCTTCCCCCCCCCCCCAAACCTTCCCGCCAAAACCTTGGTTGTCCTGGTAACCCCATCCCATAATAGTTGTTTACCACTTTTCGGTTACCTGTCAATCTTTAAGTTATATAACTTCCCCACCCCCTCATCATGTATTCCTCCTCCCCAAGTTACCTGTTACTGGTTCAAAAGTTGTGCATCCCCTCATTATACGTTGGCAAAGAGTTTTAATTGGTCCCACGCGATCCCACCCCCGAACCTACTCAATAAAAAGCCGTGCCATTTCGAGGCCAGCGTCTCTCTCCGGAGCGCGGCCTTGGGACCACGCATCCCTTGGTTGCACACCCTGAGAGTCCCGCCTTTCTATTCTGCGCACTATCCGCACCGTTGTCGAGTTTGCCCACGCCTCTGGCAAAGTGGCCCCTGGATGTAGTGGCGGCAGGCCTGGCCGGAACTGCACCCATTGGAAAAGCCGATCCACTGCACTTAGCTCTTCAGAAGACTCAAATCCCCAGTCTGATGCATAAATTTTAACTCAGCTTTGGGATCCAAACTTAAATGAACTAATGTTTCCTCAAAGCAAAGCCTGGTATTGGGTCTGCATCTGGTTAATGACATTTCCTCAGTTCTGCATCAAAAGACATTATGAATGGGCTTTCTCTCTCTCCCTTCTTTTTTCCGGGCTACCTAAGCTGCATTTCCTCAGCCTTTCCTCACAGGCCCCATGTTTCACCACAGATCATTGTGCTGAACTCGTTCAGCTCACACATCTTCCTTATTTTGAGGATACAAAAGCAGATACAATATTCTACATGCAATCTTAAAAGATGTAAGTAAAGAAAAAAATATTTTTGTCTGGTGGCTGTGCTCCCCTTCAAACAGCTCAGGAGGCTTTTGTCCTTCCCCAGTGTCAGGTTGAGGGCCTCCATGTCCTTTCTGCTGACCTTTTTCCCAGCCACTCACTCTCCAGTTTAATGCCACAAGGGATTCCTCATTTCTAGGTGGAGAACTTTTTATTTGTCCTTGATGAGGTTCATAAAGTTCCTGCCAACCCACTCCTGGTGCCTGTCAAGTTTCTGAATGACTGCCATGATACTTTGACTGCATTAAATGTGCTTTCTAGGGCAGTACCATTTGAAACATGGCAAAGGTACATATTCATAGTGTGATTTTGTATTTTTGTTCAAATCAACTTAATATTTGTGCACTGTTGTACCCAGCTTACTGCCTATAAATCTTGTGCTAACTGATAATCAATGGCATTGCGAGGCCATTAGAGGGCACTGAGTTTCCCCTACTTGCCTGGAGTCAATCAGCTGGGATATAGAGTCTGAGAGCAGACATGATCTTCCTTCACAGTCCTGTTGTGAGCAGGTAATACAATAGGAAGACCTAGGAACACCCATAGCAGGTATTTATAGACCCGATCTACAGCTAATTAAGTTCTGAATTTTAAAAATTATTTAATAAATTCATTAGGAAATTTCCAGGATAAGCAAGTGGAGAGACAGATATACAGACATTTTATTTAATATCTTTCATTAACATTATTATATTAATGAAATCAGATCTCTAAACAATTCCTGGTTTTAATCTCTCTTCCACAGCTGTGATGGAGGATTATGGGAAAATGAATTGTTTGGAAAGAGGCATATTTGGTAGGTGAAACAAAATGATTAGTTGGCACTTGCTGGCTACTATGCAGTTAAGGTAATACTTATCAGGGATTCATTGACAGGAGAGAAACTAATATTTGAAATGTGAGAATATTGAGAAACTGATGATTGTTTTTTTAAAGAAAATTACAGTATCCCAAATTCTGAAACACATGTTTCCCAATGATGGTTCATGCTCTGAATATATCAGTCAACCTATATTCTAACCTCAGAAAAGATTAGAAAATGTCAAAGACAGAATCAGGACGATCATAATTTTTCTGTTTTATAAAAAAAATTCACCTGGAGATAGGCAGCATATATCCCTTTCCCTTTAATCATGAAAAGCTATCTTTCATAATATTGTGGAAAAAAATGTGCCATTTCATGACTAGAATTATGCTGTATCCAGCCCCCATGCAAGTTCAGAAAACTAAGGCAGTCTCATTGCACCCAACTTGCATTGTGTGCTTAGAGAAAATCTGTCCTGTGGGGTTGTCATTCCTCTCCTCTCCTCCCCTTCTCTCTTTTTTAAATCTCCTTTTCTCTCTTTCTGTCTCTTTGTTTCCTTATTTTTTTTTTTTTTTTTTTTTTTTTTTTTTTTTTTTTTTTTTTTCTTAAACCTTTCTAAACCTAGTTGCTTCCTCACCATTTAGAGGCACAAATGCCTCTTTCTCCCTTTCCACTTCCTGCCGCCAGAGGGGCTGCTACATGTTGTTAAGTCAGAAATACCAAACACTTCAGAGACATGATTAATGGCAATAGCTACTTTGCTTGATGGATTTTGATCCCCCAGCAGAAATCTGGCATCAATCATGTGGCTGAATTCCTCTCTGCTGCTAGATGATTTAGTACCCCATGTCCTGTGTTCTACAACTTCCATTTGGAGCTGAACAATTTCTCTGTCACTTTGGAAGTGTAGCAATAATTTCCACTCTGCTTTAGATTCCAAGGTGTTGGCAAGTCGCTGCTTTTAGGACACACTACAAAGGGGTTCATTAGAACTATGAGAATAGGGAAGACACGCCATTAATTATCCTTCAGCCAGTAATACATACTCTCCCCCCAACCCCATTATAGGCAAAACAGAATTGCTGTATAATTTCAGATATATCTGTGTTTTGTTTAGAATTTACTTGCAATTTTCAGTAAAATCTTGTGTCATGGTATAGAATTTTTGAACTTCAGAATTACTACTGAACTTCTATGGACAATATTTTCACATTAAAATCAAGATGTAAAAGCTGCAGATGTACTAAAACATTAAAATACTTGAAATCTCAAGAAAAGAGAGATCCAAACATTTTACCATTATATTAATATGAATTCTGAGGATGCTAAGTAGGCTAATTAGTAATCCAATATTAGTATTATAATAGTAAATGTAATTAACCAGTTAATAAAATGTTGTAATAAACTCTAACTAAGCAAGTTAACAAATAGAAAGTTACAACTTTTTCCACTTTACCAAGTAGAAAAAATTGTGACAGAAAACAGAAACTGAGAAAAAGATTTGCCACCAGCTCCAGATAAGTATCTTGCAAACTTAAGTATTAGCAAAATTAATTGTTGAAATATGTCTGTGAAACAATGATGCAAAAATAGACAGAATTAATCATGAAATGGCTTTGATAAGGCTCAAAGAACACATCTATAAGAAGTCATGTCAGGAACTATGGGACTGAGTTCAACAATTTACAGAACCACTTTACTGTCTGTAATTCTCAGAATGCACAAATAATAAGAAGTTCTGACAATGTAAAAGTTCGACCAGATCAATTTTAAAATTGTGACTCTTGCAAAAAATACATTAGTATCCTTCTCTGTCAGGAGAAATGTCTTACACTTTAGACCCTGAACCAAGCTAGGATTACTGAGGTAGCTAGTTTACTTAAGTTCTGGTTAAACTATTAAATTAATACCAGTCTAAATCAAGATTCCAGACAAAACCATTTATATAACACAAATTATTTGACATTTAAAAATCCCCCCAAAATCAATGAAATTCTGTAATTACGTATTTTACTCTCATCCCCATCTCTCTCTGCCCAATATACACTCATAATACCTGATTTCCCAAGCATGACCATGCCTATCTACATCTCCTAGTATGTGGAACTAAGCAGCCCTCTGACTCACCAACACCTGTGAATCCACAGATCACTGCACTGTTGTTTCCTATCACTATAGAATGACTAATTTTCTCTGCTCTGAGGAAAACTAGTGGAAGCTTTTGGGTCAGTGATAAGTTCCCTTTTGCTGTGTGCATTTTGGGTTTTCTAAATTTCTGTATAATTTTTGCATCCCAGTTTCTGTAAGTGTTTATCCACCCCCATCCCCTTTCCCAAATACCTGTCATTAAGCCACATAATAGACCTGTCTCCCCCCATTGTGCCTCCTTAATAGCCCTGGCACAGTCCATTGTACACCTATTGCATCTTATCATGGACACTCCCTGGTGCTTGATAGCCCTAGCTGAGCCATCTGGCTCAGCCAAAGCTTTAACTATCTCCACACCCCTTTTACCCCTAATGGCAACGTCAATTCACCCTGTACCTAAATCACTCCCCTTCATTTCCATCAGTAACGCCCATGTTGATAAAGACAAGTAAGAGCCAAAATTCTCACTCACACTTTGACCACCTGGGCCTTTGCCCTGAACAAACACCTTCCTAAGTAACATCAGGTGTGAGCTGCTCCTTTCTTCCAAGCAAGGTCATGTCTCTGTCTGAAATCTGGACCCAAAGGATTAACTCGTTAATATGGTATCTGAAGAGTGAGCAAGCTGGAGAGACAAGCTCGGAAGGACCGTAGTTCCCCTTGAGAGCTACAGCACTAATTATTCAAATCCTATGCTGTGAAGGAGACTAGGAGTTGTCTCGATTATCCACTTCATGCCAGTCCTTTGTCTCAAACCTATCCTGTCTCATTGTCTCTGTCAGCACTCTGACTGTAAGAGAGACCTGTCTCACACTGATTGCTCATAAATTAAATTTGATAGTAGTTGCCACAGGATTAACTATCTTGCAATGTGTAAACTCATTTTTTGGCCAGAGTCTTTTACTGTTGTACTTGCAGGGAGTAATTTTGAGGAACACACCAAAAAATAATAACTAAAAAGCAACCAGATATTTTCCCCAAGTTAACCACCAAAGATTTCCTCTTTGGTAGGCATGTTATTAGTCTATTTCTTCTGTTCTATCAATATTAAATGCCTTTTGATGTGAGACCATGTCATGCTTTGAGTAGATGCACCTATGACATCATCCCCACTAGGTATTGAAACACCTTCAGCAGTAGGGAAATCAGACTTCCAAAGCAAGGCCCTTAGGTCTCCCATATAGTCTCCAAGAAAGTGCTGGATGCCTCTGAGAGCCAGTCAAGAAAGCTTTTGGAATGTAAACAATCTTCTGCCTGATAGCAGATATGCTTGAACTCTGGGAAATCTTATTGAAGCTCATGGATTTAAGGTTGTTCTACTCTCATTGTATCTAGCATTTGCAGTTCCTCAGATGGATTTTCTCCAGACAGAAAATCACTCCTGTAAAGAAGTTCTTGAGTGACAGTGCACAATAATTTAGTTCAGGGATTATAATTTGTGGTCCATAAACTGCTGCAGGTATGAAATGATTCCTAAATAGTCCCAAAAAAAAATTATCAAGAAAAGCAATATTATTGTCAGTTGTCATATTTCCTAATGCAAAAGCCTTCGCTTGCATGTAAATGGTTTCAGAATCTGTAAACTGCCAATGTTAGAATTTTTTGTTTGTTTATTTTTTGATGGGGACATTAACTCAGGAGATGAAAGACTTGGATTCTGCAGTAACATCTTCACAAACATTGCACCTACAATTCTTTTATCCTGGATATCAGCTGTGATTGTTAATTACTTTTGGGATAAGTAGGAACCTGATTCTATTCTCTCTATTCAATATGTGCCATTCGGTAGTCAGGAATGAAAATGTCAAGAAACCAGAAGAACTAGAACAAATGACATGATTCTGTAATGCAGAGTTTGGAATAAAATCTCAAAACTGTTGAGTGGGTTTACATAAGTAAGGCACTGAATAACAGATAAAAACAGTTGATATAGCACAAAATAAATTGCATTAGAGCCTCTTAACAGTATTATGGATTTCAAAATATTACAGAATTTCTAAAGCATTTCAAGCTGTAAAAAGAAAAGGAATTGAAGCATTACATGTTACATAATAAATTATTTTGGATTAATAAATATGGTATATTGAAATATCCTGTAATCCTTCCAAATTTGAAAGAAGCAGAAAAGTGGAACTCCTGTAAGCACCATTTTATACATTTTTGCAAGGAATCTTTAGACAGGACACTCAAGAGAAATGAATAAAAAATGGTATTTATGGACCTGTGGAATAATCCTGCACAACTGGCAGATTGCTTTTTTACTATAGAAAGAATCTCTATATCTCTGTCTCAGTGATTTATCTAATGATTGTGTGTTTGCTGCCTCACTGAAGTACCAACTATAATGTAATACCTTCTACTAAAACAATATTATTTCCCAGAACATATTTTTGTAACATAGTCTTTGTAAATATGTAATTTAAGACAAAAATATTATTTCCAGATTGGTAATAATTTCAATTAATTGACATACTGTAATGTCTTTTTAGAAGTAATATACATGAATGAAAAGAAATAAATCTGGTGACCCTTCACTGATTTTTTTCTATTTTGCTAGTATATCCTCCCAAACAAATGCTTTCTGTTTTGAGAGGTAACTTTGAACACTTGATTACCAGAATTTTCATAGCTGACACTTCAAGCATGAGCACTCTCCTTCCAAAATACTGCATGAAAATTTGCTAAAGAAGGATTTGATTTCTGGTAATGAAATCACTGCCTAAACTATTTATTTTCTTTCTGGCAACAAAGGAATAATACAGATGAAAAGAATTAAGGTAGGATGTGGGTTAAGAGAAAATATCAGGTATCATATAAAAACACAGACTCACAAGCAACAAAATCAGAACAGTCATCATTAGAGCAAAGTCTTCTGTCTGCACAGAGCATCAGCAGCCTATGCAATCTGTTTCACACTGTTCTACCAGCAGAGCTCAATCTTGGCTCAGAAGAACCATCATCAACTCAGACGGAATAAAGCTATTTCTGTGTAGTCCCTGGTCTGTCCAATAAGATCTGTAAGGAGGGTGTCAGTGAGTACTTGTTGGAATGTTAGCAATAGGGACACCTGCTTGGAGCTGAATTGATGCCTCCTGCACATCTTCATCTTGAGTGTGTTCTGGAACACAGCCAGTGATCTAAAACTGAAATACTCTGATAAAGAAGCATCTGCATGAGAGAGTTAAGAACTATTGGCAGCCAAGGAAAGTAAGACAACATGATGGAAAGAGTAAAAAGTCAAACAAGGTGTGTTCTATTATAAAAAGGTTTCTTAATATGTGAGGTAGCCATCCATAACTCACATGCATAATAGGTATGGGTCTATTGTGATTATAAATCATAATTAATATTTTCCAAATTTATAGTATAAAACAGGTCAATCCATGAAGACAAAAAACAAATATTATTTTCTATTCGAGCAAATTTTTGTCCTTTGTTCTTTGATTCAAATCTTGGATAGTATTTCAGGCATATCTACTTGAGCAAGAGCAGGGAAATCTGTTCATGTTTTGCTGTACCTAAACTCATATAAATAAAATAGTGTGTTCTACATCTGAGCTTATAAACTCTGAAAAGTAAGAAGCTAATGAGTTCCAGCACAATATGTCACTGATATGGTCGTGATTTTGAGACTAGAATTGTCTTATTTTTAACACCCTCAGAATGAAATCTAGAAGAACTCAGACCTATATGGAGCCTATTGGCAAACTTTCTGATTATTTTTTTCAGTGTTATCAAAAAATTGTTCAATTTCAATATGATTTGTAGGTTCTGATTCCCCTAATCCCCCCCTCGCCCCCCAAAAAAAGACCTTTCTCGATAATTTTGTACACAACTGAGAATATTATCAATGCAAAATCTGGATATCTATCTGAGACCCAGTGTTACTCTTCTGCTGTGTTTTCTGCCATTCAACATATTTTTAAAAATCTCTCCAACTCTTTTTTATTATGGTTGTACTCCTCAGCCTTCTTTTACAATAGTAAGTATTGTGTAACCGTTTCTGCATTAGTTTCTACTTTGTCCAGCTTTGTTTTCAGAAATCAAATTAAAAAAATATATAATAGAATATTAAACTTGAAGGGGGCTTCGAGGTCATCAGTCTCCCTCTCTTCACATTTAATCACTTAGCATAATGCACTTCATAAATTAGCCCATTTCTTTCCTAGCAGTACCCAGGCTTTTTTATCTTTTTTGGATGTTTCTTTTCTTTAGTTTAGGAGCCTGTTTTTCCTTCTTGGTTTGGTTTTGTTTCTATTACTCCTGGTAAACTCTTTCTCCAGGATTCATTCCTCAACTCAGACACATATATTCTCTTCAAGGCTCCATTGATTACGTACGGCTATTCTATACCACTCTATTCTTCTGCCAACATTGTCTGTGAGCTAAATAACTCTTTTGTATCCCTTGGGTTTATTCGTAGGCAGCAATTATATTCCTTCTCATCCTTAGTTTTTCCAGACAAAACAAGTTATGTTCATTTTGTGTCCTTTTTTCTTCAAAAGGTCCCAGTAGTCCTCCTTCTTAAAATAATTGGATATTGGACAGTGATTGTCTAATATTTACTAGACAGTTTTAAGGATGCATAAACACATTGTTAGAACATTTTTGTTAATGGGAAATAATGATTGGGACTTTGAATGCCTGGGTTATCCAATTATAATTATTTGCTGATGGACCAAATAATATGATATAAATAGTTGCAGAATGTAGGAGGTGGTCAGCTGGTATTTTAACATGGTGAATCATGACAATACTGTGCTCTTTTCATCATTTTAAATTTCTGCAGTGGACATTCACTATATATGAAACTTTTAATAATTTAATAGGGACATAAGTATTTTGTGAATTTAACCACTGTGTATATTTATTTCATGAAATGTAATTAAATATAATCCTTCTAGAAAGTCTAGAAAGTCATAGGGGCTGTGTAGTAGCTCTGATAACTGAAAAACTACTATGTAATTTGCATTATTTCTCATACCATGCTTCTATGCTGACAGGTAACTATTATGAGAAAGAAAATGATATATTACATGAAGTTTTCCTGAGAGTCTTTGTATATATTTCTTTTACCAGGGACAGTTCCAATTTAATAGTGCATTAAAAGACCATGTGGTGTGCCATTTGTCATGTGCCATTTTTATGTAATCTAAGTTATAATTTCCTTCTTGGGCCCTAATTAATCTAATAACCACCTCATTAACTTTTAGGAAAGCCTCCCTCTAACCTAGGGTTAATCTTTAAGTACTTTTGGCAACATTGCTGCACTACCTACATATATGCTTATTTTTTACTATTTATAAGATCCACTTCTAAGTGAAAATAATTAACGAATACAAAAGTTTTGTATATCAGAAGGTGATATTAAATATATAATTTCTTTTTAATAATCAGAAGAGAAATAGGAGACACAACTATGACAACGAGGATTTATTTATCCCTACACAGCCTCACTGTAACCTTCCCTAGTCCTCTCAGCCTCCTTTCTCTGGCAAAGGACAGAACAGACACTGTTAAGGGACAGTCACCCTCTAGTGCATTCATCTGACACATTGAATGACTCATGCACTCTCTGCAGCCTGTAAAAGATAGTTTGCAAAATCAGACTTACACATCTACAATCTAAAGTACAGGAAGATCATTCCATCTGAGATGTGTTTATCCTCACCATATAATATAAATTATATGTATATTCATACACACAACTATATAATTAGACTTGATATACTTAATTACTTCTGCAGCTAGTCAAATATTACAGAAAAATATTTTTTATCAGTAAATGCTCCCACTTTAAAACTGAAAGTTATTGTTTAATTATTTACATTGATAATTTATTTGGAATCATTCCTTCCTTCCTTCCTCCTTGATTGTCTGCCCTCCTTCCATCCCTTTAGTTGCTGATTTAAAAAATGTTTATTTGTATTGACTAAATTTTTAGTTTTCCTATTTTGACTTTTCATATGTATAGAAATACCTTTTCATAGATTTTTAATGTAGTACAGAAACCTCTCCCATAGCATGAGAAGCATTTGAAAAGGTCAGCATAAATGAAAGAAACAAAACCAAGCCTTTTTTTATATTTTAAGATCCAGCGTTTCTTCATGTTGTATTTTTTTTCTTTCAGATTTATAAGAAGAAAGCCACTAATTTTTAGCTCATAAAATGATCAGTGAGATAATATTTTCTATCCTTAGTATTTTCCCTACTATGTGATCTGTTATATGTCATTCAATCTTTTCATCTTAAGGCAAACCTAAATCTACTGGGTACAGGGCTTATTTGTATGTGAAATTTAAGTTTTGGTCTCTGAGCTATGATGATTTCTGTGACTACTTAGGCTAATGGGACTTACAAAGCATTCCTTTTTATGGACATTTTAACAATTCTGCTTGGTTCTCAAAATTTTTTAAAATCATCTGAAAGTTTAGTACATATATATTGTGACTAAGTCAGCAAAAGCAGGGCAGACATATGTAGCTGTGCCTCTCTTTCAAATCTGAACCATCTATCAAGTTCGTTTATGATTGATTTTCTCTAAAACTTTCTGCATTGCAGCAGCACTCTGTTTTTACAGCATCTTTTTTTTATTTTTTTTTTTTTTAATTTTTTTTATTTTTTTGTGTGCCCCAGACTCAGAGGGCAATACAGCAGCTGGTGCAAATTGTCATTCCTCCTGTGATGGACAGGATGATGAGAATAGGCATTGAGGATTTGTCCTTCAGACTTTGCCTCAGTATCTGAAGCTCAAATTTGCCATTCCAAAGTAGCAAAATATAACAATTCACTTCCTCCATTTCTCCACTCATCTATTGAAACTTAACTGAGGGCACATTTAGATATCTAACTCCTCTTTTCCTTTTTTTGAGTCTCAAGCTCCTAGTAAAACATTGTATTTCCAGGATGCATAAAGCTTATTGTATTATTTTCTACATGATTTGAAATAGTCATACAAAAACACCTGGTTTGTTTCACACTGGATTAAACTGTTTTTACATTAACTAAGCAAAAAGATTCTTGCTGTTTTGTGATTTGTTTGTTTTTTTCTTCTTTATATAACACAAATTCCATCAATATTGCTACAAAATCCGCAGTATTATATAGCTACTATCACAAGGAAAACTGAGTATATATTCATAGCTGGAGTGCACCTTAAGCACTCAGACTAAATCACTTCATGTTTGTGGGGTTTTGTGCTGCAAATTGCAATATATATAACTGCTTATTTTGCATATACAATATTTCAATCTCTTATTCCATTTAAAGTTACAAGTAGTAAAATCCTCCCTTAGATGCTGTAAAGTACATGGGCCATCTGCATATGACTTTCAGATCTAATACAGAATCTAGGGAAACATCTGAAATACCAGCCAGACCTTGGGAAGAAGATTCTGGAAGAAAATCTAAACCTCAGATACTGCTCTCTGTGAGGTATTTGAGGTATTAGTCTGCAAGACTACTGGGCAGAGAATTTTCAGGATACAGAGAAAGACTTTAATGAGTTTAAATGTGTCACTACAATGGGTAGCAAAAGCCTAGTGTAGAAAACTTAGGTGGATCGAATTTTACATGTATTTTTTTGGTGTAATTTTGTTATTTAGGAAATTGCACCTAAGGCTGGTTAAATGATATGTATGGAACTGTGGAAACTGCAGGTCAATATACGTTATAATACCTTTAATCAAGCAGTGTTTTTCATTTTGGGACTATATGTGGGGAGAAATCCTACTTCTTCTGCATTCAACATAAACTTGTCTTTGACTTTAGAAATACTGAAGGAAATATTTTCAGGGGCATAATCTTTCTACTTTTCTTTCACAGAAAGACGCATGCATTCCTAGAGATATTCATATGGTAAACCCCATACTAAATCATGTTTTATATCTAGGCACATACACACACAGACACACACAAACATTAAAGATCAATAAGAAAGTAAGAATTCATGTTCCTTACTACCTTGAACATTGTAGTTTGTTTTATTCTCCAATTAGACTGCTTGCTATCACTTCATGAACAGAAGCAACCATTTCCATTCTTTCCATCCAATTTTTCCTACAGTCAATTTGAAATATTTCCTCCTTTCCTAGATGTAGACAGTGCATCTACTTGGTTGTCTACATTATCAACAATTTAAAATAGTCTACAGATGTACATCACAAGAGAAGACAGATATCAGAAGCCAAGTTCTGCAATTGAAAATGTAGCTTTTAACAACAAGAACTTGAAGGTTTTATCATTCTGGAGATAATTAATTTCTTAAGTATTAGCGACAAAAAAACTGAAATACAGGCAGCACATGAATTACCTCCTAGTAGTGTCTTGTGATATTCTTCTAAACAATTTCAATTTGTGGAAGTTATGCAAAGAGAATATCAGATGAATAATATGTAATGGTTTGCAGAGCCACAGGACTTTTAATAAGAAGCAAATTCTCCTGTATATTACTTGAGACTGCAGACCAATATTTACAAAATGCCTACTTCCGCTTAAAAAAAAAAAAAAAAAAAAAAAATGATATATTCTTTGTAATTAGGCAAGTTTCAAACAAATATATGCAGCTTCATCCAGTTTCTGAGTTTGAAGGAGGCTCTGATTAGAAACTTGTCCAGTTAACTAGCAGAAAATAAATGAAAAGACCAGAAATGAATATGAATCCAAAATCAATTCATGCCTGAGGTACATGAAATAATGCAGGCAATGACTTAAATCAAAATATTACGGTCCAGGGCTGATTAAAAACCCAGAAGTGACAGAGCTGTTCTAAGGCTGCCATAGATGTCCTTGCCCATGTAGGATGGAGCAGATTCTCTGCCAGGAGCTGTGAACTGCCATGCTGCAGAGAGTGGGGTGACATTGAAGGTGTCATGGAGGTAACTGCGCCTCGGGGGTTATACATCCCCAGGGATGATTCCTTGACAGCATATGTATTAGTCAATATCATGTTGCTAATAAATTAATAAATCACTTTGATTGATATTTTATTTAAACTGTCTTTAAACTGCCAGTTTTTCCCCTGGAACAGTATTACGCTTTCTTGCTATACAGTGATAGAGAGGAATAGATGATGACACTGTTTCTATGTTACTGCTGTTGTAAATCCCATATTCTATAAACTGCCCAAAAAGTGTCTTAAACCGATCAAAATGATAAGGTTTTCTGAAATCTCTGTGAATAGATTTGCAATAGAAATCCACTGAAATCTTGATGCTGAAACTCAGCTTAGTGTAGTGTTTGTAAGGTCTCTGCCACCAGCCTATAGCCCAGAATTTGCTGCTGGTAGGTGATGTCACTGCTGAGAGTTCAAACAGAAAAACTGGGACTGAGGCCCTTGGGACAGAGAATGCAAACTACTGCATTCCTCTCCAGACATTTCAAAGACAAGAAGATAGTCAGGAGCAATCAATTCATATTACTGAGATGACACCATGCCTGATTGCCTTTTACAGTGATCTATCAAGGCCATAGAGATGACGGTGGGACAATAGATGTGATATATCTTAAATCCTGAAATATTTTCACAATTTTTGCCACAGCATTCTCTCTTGAAAACCAAGGAGTTGTAAGTTATATCAGCGTACTGTCAAACGGGATGAAAATTTTCTGGACTGGCAAGTCCAAGAGGTAAAATTCTGTGGTTTGATATCCACTTGGTGACTGATAACAAGCAGAGTAGCACAAAATAAAAGCCTGGGCTGATATAGTTGTCAATATATGGCAGTCGAGATGACAACATGCACAGCAAACTTATGGATGATAACAGATACGAGTGTTGTCACATGGAGGAGATCTGCAAGCTTCCAGAACACCTTCCTTATAAGAGAAATCTGATGAGAAATACTGGAAGTCCTAGAGCTTTCAAGAAGTGCATGGGAGAATGTAAGAACTCAATACCTGCTGAATAGTTTTGGAAGAATCACTATGACTTCTAAAGTTGAGGAGCTCTCTTGTCCCATCCTTTGAGAATACTTGCTGCACTAAAATTTCTCCGGAAATCATCCTACAGGTTGGGGTTTTTTTGTTGTTTGTTATGTTAAAGAGCTAATACTTATTTGATGTGACCAAAACCCAGGAATTAATGAAGACACTAACTTTTAAGTAATAATGTCTCAAATTCCCTTCTTTCTCCTGGAATTACAGTAGAATCAATCCTGATTCAAACATAGAAGAGTGAAAAGCAAAACTGGGGATGGCAGAGGGCATAAACATTTCCCCCTTTTCCTTAGCTTTTTCCCTTGTGTTTTTCCTTGACCTAGTATATATGACAACGGTCACACTAGATCCCTGCAGGGCTCAAAAAGGTTTCCCCCTCCTTTTACAGCTACATAGAGGAAGATTGCCCAGGATGAGCCCTGTTCTCACACAGTTCTGGCTATAGCTTTGTAAAGGATACTGGCAATTCTCCTCTATCAAGAGCAAACATACATAACAGCATAACAGTTTGTTTTCCACATGCAATATGAAAAATGTGCCCATTTTATGTCCTTTGCAGCATCTTATTATAATATGCAAATGTAATTTTTTCTTTCTGGCTTCCCAGTGAAATGTATGGAAGTACTCAGTAAGGGACACAACTGTAGTAAAACAAAACACCAATTTAACCAATTGGCTTACCAAGCTGTGCAAAAATTATTCTAATCTATTCCGTGAAGTTATTTTCCCTTAGGAACAAGTACTCTTCAGAAGTTGCACTATATTTTCTGAAAGTGAATTCCAGAAACTCACTGCCAATTACTGCAAATACTTTTGTTGACCTACTTGGCAAGCCACTAGAGATCAAACTACACTTACAACAAACAAGCCATAAAAAAAAGGTTATTCTTCTCTTATCCTTCCTCTCAAGCTCCAATTCCTCTGCTAGCTAAATTGATGTTTACTTGCGTTGCATTAGGTTTACCTGGAGCAAATCCCTTTGTTCCACTGTTTGACAGTCCTCAATCGTACTAGACTGTTCTGTCTTGCTCTTCCAAAGTGACTAGAAACATAAACACTTTACAAGGACATCATCCTTCAGAGCAGACAAAAGCAAGGCACTCACAAGTGCCATAAACTATAGTAGCATTTTGCTGTCTTTTGTTGTTGTTTAGACAATATTTTGTGTCATTTTAGCAGGAGTTTTAAAGTGACAGGATAGAAACAAATTTCTCACCCTTCAATCGGTATTATCTGTTTACTCATCTGGAATGAAATCTGTTTGCATAAGCATATAGTTTTTATATTTTATTAGAATTTGGATTTTTGCTTTGTTTTGATGGATTTTTTTTTTCCTGGAGCATTGCGTCTTTGAAATTTTATTTCTTGGAAAAAAGTATTCATAAAATACTAAATATTTTTCAGCACGTATTTAACAGCCACAATATTACAAAATATTAAATAGAGGAAAAACCTTATTTTGTGCCAAAGGCATTCCTTAAATCTTATTTCAGATAAAGATTTTTTATTTTGAAGCTGCCTTTTTTTGAGACAAGTTAAAGATTGTAGACAAGAGATACATATTTTAGCTGTTCAAGCTCTTCTGCAAATTTGTTCCTAATTGCTCATAGAGTAGGGATTTTGTTTTTTCAGTTGGATGGTTGACCTAGAATAAAGAAAAAAGCAAAACCCCCAAATGCTGGAAATAAACAAGAAAAGATATAAATAAATTGTTAAAAGTTGCAATATATCCATGTGCTTAGAAAGCTTAAAGCAAATCAGAAAGTAAAAGCAATAACTATAGTTTTAAAAAAAATCTCCACCTGTAGTATAAGTATCAAAATGTTTTTATTATTTTAAAAATTATTTTTACATTCCAGTGATAGATTTTACAATTGAAAATTCAGGGCTAGAAATTCAGATATGATAAATATGTTAGAAGTTTGAGAGATTTAGGAAGAAGAGGGAAAGATCTGTTTTGACACTGCTGAGAAAATGTTTTATAAGATGAATGTTTCAATGTTAATATCTCCTATTTGCTCTCTTCACAGTAAAACAACCATGGCAAATCTGAAAATCTGGGACAACCGCCTCAGTCTTATTTGTAAAAAATGATACAAGAATTTAATGCTGCTTATTTTTTGTAGCATTCAGATTTACCTCAGATACCTTTTGTATCTAAAATATAAAAACTGGGGTGTGATTATAATTTTATCTTAACTTCAATATTGCAGTTATGAAGTGTCTAATCATAACTGGACATTGTTTCCTTAAACAATCCCTAAATATCACCTCCATAAAGCCATCTGTGTCCTCCGAGGAGACCCCACAACAAAAGCTGGAATCTAAGTTAGACCAGAGAGGAGTTATTTGCTGGCCTGTACCTGGGTCCTTGTCTGCCTTTTGTGTGTCTGCACTTGATGGAGGAAAGGAAGAACTTTACCCTAACTATACAGCATCTAAAAGCTTGATAGAAATCCTGTAGTACCTAAAATGACTGTAAAGGCATATATCATTGGAATTAACTCTATTCAATATGCAATGTGCCATAGTGCTGGATAGCTAAATGCTAATGTCTACTTATGTGGCCTCTTTCAACAAAAAGTGAAGAACCACTTCCAAATGGAAACTCATTGTATCCTAAGATAGCTGAAATGGTACAATTCAGCACTTTGTGATGGGATAAATCATCTTCTGGAGTGCCTAGAAGTAAAGGCACTCCTGGGACTAACTTAAATTAGGCATGTAATTTTGGCTCATTTTGTAGACTGTGATACAAAACTATGATAAAATTGCTTTCACTTTTGACATTCTAATGCAAGTCTATAGAGAGGTATAGGATTAAGAGTAGCTAGCTGCCTGCAGGGAATAAACTGCATGTAATATTATATATTTTTTTATTTTTGCTGTGCTCTTATCCTCAGGTGATGAGGATGGGGCGGGGGGGGACACTGTTTCTAAGGGTGATCTTAAAGTATGAAATAACCCAAAAGTATTCTTTGTATTTACATAAAATACATGTAAGATTTAAAAAAATATTTAGTACTAGAAAATTATTTATATGAGAGAGACCAGAGACTGAGTTTGCTGGGGTAGTAATATGAGCTGAGATGCTGTACTTGAAAGAAAGAGAATTAGTATTCAAGATCTTTATTACCCTTTTTCTTTCAGCAATATGTTTTATTTTTTTCAGTGGAAATGGATGATGAATATCTTTATAGCAGTGTTTATAAACATAATATGATAATTAAAAAAATAAAATCTACTTTATTGCATTCACCAAAAATAATTTGTGGAATACAAATGTGCAAACATTGGTATTAAAAACATTTGCTTCTCTATTAACTGCAATCACAACAATTTTGTAAATCCCTTGGCATATATGAAGCCAGTTTCTCCATTTTTCTGCAACAGAAAAATATTCCCTATTAACTTGCAACTATTTAGAACATACCTAAAAGAAAAAAATTACTAAAATGGAGAAATTGGTGACTTTTTATAGATTTTCCAAATTAGCTATATATAACATAAACTCCTGCCATTGAAATTATAAAGGTATTTCTTCTTTCTCAAAAGGACATTCTTGTAGGCAGTTGAAAACTTTCTCTCCAGATGAACTGAAACATTCAAAGAGGAATATATTGATTTGGAAATGAGGCAAATACTTGTCATAAATAAAAGGGAAAATATTTAAATATATACACATGGTCAATTGCTCACTGATGCCTTCACACACGTATAATTTACCAAAATGGCTGCCTGTCTCTTTTTGAGGGGATTTAGAAAAATGTTTTTCTCTTGCAAAAATCCTTTTATTTACTCTTATTCCTGGGAGATATTGAATCATAATACATTTGTTTTGTGAAAATAATATTGGCTGAATTTGGGATGCAAGAAACACCGCTGAGGAATCTCAGTTGATCTGTATGTAAGTTCTGTTAGTGGTTTGTCTTCTGCAAGTATTAGCTGCTCTGAGGGGAAAACATGCATACAGATGTGGATTTAATAATCAGATGTCCTATGATACTTTTCACTTCTTTTGCACACTTGAATCATACATGTTATATAGCATTGAGTCCAAAATATATAAAAGAAATATAATATGCTGAAACGGGTACACACTGTTATAAAATGAAAAAAGGGAAAATTATTTTATACTTAGTGATAGAACAACAAAGGTGAGATACCCTTGTTCCAAAGGGTACAGAGTTTTTCATACTCTGAATTAATAAAGCCATGTAGTGGAAATAACAAGATTCACACATGCTAGGAAGGGTTTGTATAGCCTGGAGGCCCCCTGTGGCCAAAGATTTGTCAGCATTGTCTGAATACCAATGATTTGTGAAATGACCAACTTAGTTCTCTCTGCTCAAGAATCTGTTTATTAAGGCAAAGCTTGCTTTCTACAGGAAGCAATGCTAGCAATTATTTCTTTTTTTCACCTTATATTTAATGATTATATAGATATGATATGGAAGAGACAGTAATTTTCTTTTCCTGTCCATTACCCTTTTCTCCTGCTTCATGTTGTTATTATGACAAATACAATAGTAAGTTCATGTAACACTATTGTTTTGATCACTGTAGATTGCTACAAAAAAGAAGCATAGAATCTTTTGGACAAAACTCTTGATTGTTAAATATATGTTCAAATTTCTAACCACAGAAAGTTCAATGAAAGCAAAAGACAAAACAACTGGCTGAATATGGTTCTCTCTTACATAGGAAAAGAGGAGAAATGGATGAAACAGGAAAGTGGATGCCATTTTTTCTTTCAAGAATTGCAATTTTGAATTGAAAACTCCTAAATCGTTGAAGTGAAATTTTAGCAAAACTGTTGTCCATGTTTCATGTCTGAATCAAACAAATGCAGTGCATATAATCTGTAGGCTTATTGAGGAGCTTGGGACTTTTTTTCCTCAATCTGTTTTTTCAGAGATAGAAAAATAGAAAAATAAAAAAGAGAAAAATAATAACAGGGATCAAACTCAAAAAATTCCAATTTGCCAAGAGCAATGTCATATAATTGCTTAGAATATTTTCTCCATTATGTTCCCCATTATAGTATATTGACAAAGCAAATATAGTATGTAAGTATATTAGCTTGCATTTTATTCTTAAATATTTATGTGTGTTAAAACTTTTATTGGAAGCTATGTGAATTGACACTATGTTCTGAAAAATTCTCAAGCATTTTATATAATTACGTGTGCTCTGCTGATTATAAAGATGAACTACATGTCCTTGAGCCTCCAGGATTTCTCTATGGAAGACGTTGCTATGTTGATGATATATAATCACTTGCTTCTTGGGGCAAAGTTGTAAAATATATCTAGCCAGACAAGGTTTAAAGATAATCTTACAATAAAAATTATTCTTTTATCTCTTTGTTTCATTTTCGAGAGCATTCTGTAAACTGCAGTGTAAAGAGAGAAAACTTTTTATGTGTTCCTTTTACAATTAAAATCATGTCTATTTTAGTTTCCAAACTTTGAAGTAAATATTTAGATATAATTTTTCACAGGTAGATAATTAATTACCACGGATTAAATGTGTTAGTGGGGAATGAATGGAAAATTATAGCTGTGTAACATTTGGTATACAAAATTCTGTTGGGACTACTTTTGAATATTACATAAATGTTTTCAAATCAGGCACATCCAAATGACTTCAATTTATGATATTCTCTTAAACCCAACAGCTGCATCGTTTCTGGAATGAGCCTCTCCAGACTCATCAGTCTGAATAAAAAATTCAGATGACCATTAATTATCTTGAATAGAAACCTGGCAGTTCTCTTTTTACTGGACAAGTCTTGTGGTGAGACAGAAAAGCTATACTTGATTTATGACAAACTACAAGACACACAATACATCATCATAACAAAGATATGCTTCTTAACTATCTATATTAAGTAAATTTTAAAAAATTACTAGTGCTTGCACTGAATGCCTTTTTTATATGGTCTGTCTGGAAGACTTTAGGGCATTCTTTGATGAAGTCTGGAGAAGATCTTTAGGTTTTTAACAGGGTTGTGATTGAAACTTACATGCAGGTCCCAGAAACATTGTCTTGTAGTCATCATAATTCTGAAAGGAACTTTCAAATCATTTCCTACCTGAACAGAAGCTTTTGTACTTGTAGCCCACTGAGAAGACACACATTTCATCTTTTATTTCAGTGTCATGGTAATTTAGGGAAGAAAAAAAAAAAAAAAAAAAAAAAAAAAGTGGAAGAGCAATGTCTAGGTTTTTTTTCTGTTTTTCACCTGCATTTTTGTACTTTCAACCATATGCAATTTTTCAAGGATATTGTGAGCTTAACACCTGAGTGGCATTTCAATTCAAAAAATTCTTAAAAGCTATGTTTCTGCTTCCCACAATTGAAAATCATTCAGCAGTGCTTTCACAGCCTTAGTAGGCAATGTTCTAGATGTTAAGGGACTTTAAGTTGCACAGAACAAATAGGGGAACAGTGCTTGAACTTCTTAGCATCAAGAACCCAACTCACTTCTCACTATAGTCTCCTTAATAGCCGCTTTAGCTTATGCTGTTCCTCTTTCGTACAATGTCATGCCAGTGCATTTCACCCAAAAAAAGTTTATAAAAACCCCCCAAAAATATTATTGAGATTTGAACAAATAAAAACCACTAAAATCTGCCACTATTATGATAGCTTCTTAAAAGCCATCACTATTGTTCATGACTATAGACATCTCTGTCCAGTGCAAAACTTGATAGAGGAAAATGATCCAAACCAGTATAAACAAAAGGCAGTCACTGCTTTATGGCCTTAGGGACAATGTCCCACTTTAGTTTGCTGGTATAAATATAATATACACAGTCATGTGTGTGCAAATTAGAAATTATTAGTATTGAAGTTGATTTAAACTATGTTTTTGCTGCTGGGATGTCTAAATCTCACCTCAAGTAAAAATAAGCCAAATATCATGCAGCTTTTGTTAATGGAGGGATCTTATTCCTTGTCACAGAAGGCAATTTTTGTTTCATCCTAATAAATGCTCCTGTCTGAGGTCAGCCTGAAGTATATCCTCCTCTACTTGCTTTGTAATGAAATAACTGTGTTTGTGCTGTCTATACGTCCTGTGAATTTGGAATAGTAAGTGAATTACTTAGAACCAACAGTATTAATTTCTTTTCAAAAAGCTGGGTTTTTTAAAACTGATTCTCAGAATTACTAGCACACAGCATAAAATAATTATGAAAAAATAAAATGTTGTATTTCTCTTTAACATCTACTAATTAGTATTCCTTCCATAGTAATACAAAACAAAAAACAAAAAAAAACCAAAAAAAAACAAAAAAAAAAAAAAAAAAAAAAAAAAAAAGAAAGATGCAAATCTTTGTTTGCAGAATAATCCTCCAGATCTAGAGGTTTGGAGTTTTTATATAATTTTATAGATTTTTTTTCCCCTTTCCTTTCCTTTCCTTTCCTTTCCTTTCCTTTCCTTTCCTTTCCTTTCCTTTCCTTTCCTTTCCTTTCCTTTCCTTTCCTTTCCCTTTCCCTTTCCCTTTCCCTTTCCCTTTCCCTTTCCCTTTTCCTTTTCCTTTTCCTTTTCCTTTTTTTTTTTTTAAGTTTTCACTTATTTGAAATAACAATCATTTTCTGAAAATTGAGTTTGGGGGTGTCTTAAGATCAAGAACGTATGCAAAAAAGAATAAGACAGTGGTTATCTTTTTATAGATGTTAACCTGTAAACATCCCCAGAATACATTAAAAAATATGTCTATTATTGCATGGTAAAACATGCTACTCCTTTAAAAAAGTTAATAAAAGCTTGAAGATCTGTGAACTATTGTGGATAGTTCATACTATCCACATACGCTTCCTTGATTTTTCTAACATAAAACAGTAAAACTCTAAATACGTGTTTGTTTTTCTGGAAGATTTTATTGTCATTTGTAAGCTTTTTTTTTTTTTTTTTTTTTTTTTTTTTTTTTTTTTTTTTTTTTTAAACATGACAAAACATTTGTTTACCTGCTTTATACTAATCCCATGGAACAGGAAGACAACGAGGACTAACATTACAGCTGGTGAAACTTTCTTAAGCAAGTTCAAGTTTATCTGAAAAATTTGAAATAACATGCCATTCCCATTAAGATCTTCATAGATTTTGGCTTCGACAGGCCACTGTTGTTTGGAAAGTTACATGGGAGAACTTTTTGGTGTATACATTCATCAAAGACATATATGATGAAATAAATGGCTTTAAAAATTATATTCTTAGAAAAATAAATTAGCTCATCATTGTGTTTGTTACAAAATGCATTCACTAAGACAAAATAGGAAAATTACCATAATATTATGCTAAGGAAACATTGAAATCTGCAATAAACTGTTCACTGAGAGCTATCCTTACCACTGGAAGTTTATAACTGCAGAATGTTAATGTACCTCTCCTTTTGACAGAAGAAACACTTGGCAAAACACTGTAAAATGACATTAAATACCAAAAGAAGATTTCTTCTTTATCTACATATAATCCTCTGCTTTATTTTTCTTTTAGATATGATGCAACAAAGCACATCTTTGTTCTCCATCAATATAGATTTTACTAAGTACCAACATTCCATATTCACAGTTTGTATCAGAACGCCTCAGACTGAAGAATGTGTGGTGCTTTTGTGTTGACATAAGAGGCAAGAGCATGTCTAAAATGCGTAATATTATTTTATTTGTTCATTTAAGCAAATGGCATGACCATCACGAAAAAATAAATTCTGGACCATCATTTTTAGAAGGCAGTTTTGTATGTCAGCTTTGATTCTTTTGGTAGACTGGTTCATCAGGGATTCACCTTTCAATGAGTTTTCTATTGTCATCCTCTTTATCTTACTATTTCTTGATATTTTTACATGTTCTCGAAACTCATGCGTTTTAGTAGCATAGAAGAAGCAGGTATGTGTCTGTGATTTCCAAACAGCCTCTTTTAAGAAGTGTCAGTTGCATTCTCTTTTTTTTTTTTTTTTTCCTTATATTTAAGAAGAGATTAACTTTTATTTTTAAAGTGTGTGACCTCTACGGTGAAATGTCTTCTTTCCAGAACCTGTTCATGCAATAGTTGTCTCCCAGGCAATATTTGCATTTCAACAGCAAATTATCATTTTTGTGTGTGAGGTCCCATATTTAAGACAAAAAAAAAAAAAAAAAAAAAAGACAAGAAAACTCTTATATTTTCTCAGATGGCTTTAAGAAGTGTTAACAATATGCAGCTACAGTGAAGTGTAAAATCCCAATTCAAGGCCCCAAAGGCTTTACAGCAGTAATTGTAACATATAGCATCAGAAAATCAGGATGTATTTCATGAAAGTCCATCGATGACAGCTGTCATTAGAACTTCACTGCCAAGAAAACTGTAGTTATGAAGGTACTTGTTGGGAATAGAAGGCATTAAATTACCAAAGGTTTATTGCTGATGCTATTTTCACCTGTAAGTTCTGCTTACAAAAAAGGTCAGTAAGATAATTTATGTGAATGTCTTTTAATGGCTGACAACACGTCTTCTTATTTCAGCTTAAAATTAGTCAATTTAATTATTTAAGCACTAGAGGTGGTTCATTACAAGGCAGGCAATAATAGAAACTATAACATAATTTTTTGACAGAAAGCTGATAAGCTGATCAGTTATTTCAACAACTTCAAAATTATTGTTATATGTTAGCAGAGATTTTGAAAAAAATACTGTGCACGTTGATGCAGCTTAGTGTTTCAGTAATCCTATGCCTGACTGGTCAGCATCCAACACTTACTAAAATTCTGTTTCTTGCTTGCTTATAATAACAACAACCACAATTCTTGTAATTACAGTTGCTATTAAAATTACAATTATTGCACTTTCATTTTGATGATTCCTAAATACTTAAAAAGAGAGAAAGAGGCAAAAGGGACACAATCACCAAGGCAAACCTACCTCAGATGGAAGTTTTAGTAATGCTGGAATTTTTCCACTTCACAGTTTTGAGGGTGCTGTTTCTTTCTAAATCTTCTATTGCCTTAATTGCATGGATTCCAAAACAAAAAATGGTCTTTCTGTTATTCAATTGTAGGAGTCTTTCCACTGCAATGATAATTTATTTTTCTTGTTATATTTTAACTGTTGTTGTTATTACAATTTCAAATTTTAGCATGCTACAGTTTGGTTATAAATAAGCATGCATACTGAATTTCCTTTTATGTCAATTTTCATGAGCTCATAATCTCAGGAAGAGTCTTCAGGAAAAGACCAACCTTCCCTGTCTCCTGAAGGTATCTCATGTAGTCTTCCTAGTTCATGTTTCTCATAAGAATTTTTAAAATCCTACTGTATCTTTGTATTCTTTCTCTAACTTTGCCTGTGACAGTGATACTTTCTCTGACTTGCAGTCTGTATTTTTTGTATAGCAAGTACCAAATAATTCTAACAACTCTGTCATGATATTTAGAGTAATGAGCATAAACTTATCCTGGGCCAATTCAGTACATCCCCATAATTAAACTTCTCTGGGACCTGGGTAGATACCCTTCATTTGAGGCTTGTATCTTTTCCATCACTTTTTTTTTCCTTAAAATATCTAGTACAATATAGTTTTCAGCAATAAAATTATCAACTTCTTTTGATTTTCTTTTTTTACCCTTTTGTAAGGCATCTGTCACTTTTCTAAACAATTGTTTTTCTAAAAAAAAAAGCCAAAAAACAAAAACCGGATAAACTTTGTCCTGCTTAAATCTCTATACAATACTTTGTCCTCTTTGTATGATGGATCACTTTGAATAAAACTATATTTTTCATTTTATTTTACTTCAACATCTACTTGGTCTGGATAGGAGGTTCTCTGTTAAATTTCTGAAATCGATGCAGATGAATTAGTCATCTAGTTTCCCCTGTCCATAGACAAAGGGAGAAAAAAATACTTAGGGAATTAATCAGAACACACATGTGTACTTCTTCAATGTGCAATGAGTGGCTCCCTTCAAAACACATATTTTTTTACTAAGGGAGCTAAGTTATATTTGGTCAGGTGAAGTGCACCCTCAATCTTTCACAGAGGCAAACATCAAAAACTCTTTTTTTTTTTTTTTTTTTTTTTTTAATTCTCTTAATATTTTTTATCTCCACCTAATCTGGAAAGAAAAAATTTCCATGAGATTTTACTATATATAATAATCTCTCTCTCCTCTGTTACTTTTGGTTTCTTAAAAACACCCCAAAAGAACGTGCACCAAAACGCAGATAAAAAATTCACACAACCACAAGCAAAATATCTCTATCTTTTATCTGAACGTCATTCTCATATCTTTATGAAAATACACACATTTGAAAAACTAATAATTTTGTTCATGGATATAAAACATATTTGAAAAAAGCATCTAAATGGATATTTAAGTTATGTACCTTTTTCTTTAAATAGCTTAGCATTGCAGAGAATGATAAAACAAAGAACTAAGATGACATAAAATCTTTTAAAAAAATCGTATCATATATGATTCTGGTACACTTTAAACCTGGTAATTAAAGCATAAAATCCACCTTCCTCATCAACTCAATAGTATTTCTCTCAATAGTGGACAGAATTATATAAATTTAAATGCACTTATAATCCAGGAATATTGCCTAGGTTTATTGTCGGTTTTCATATCCAGGTCAGTTTACATGCTGAAAATTTTAGTGCAGATATGAGTCATCATGTAGACCTTCCAGAACTGTAAAATTATTTCTTATCATGAGAAAGCCCAAAATTAGTTTGAATACACTCAATTGACATAATTTCAGAGTGTATATACCAGACTACAGGCAAATCCATGGGTCCACTTTTAGGAAGTCATGCTTCCTTTTCCTGAAGAAGAAAAATCTGCCTTTCAGCTTTCACAGAACCATTAAGGTTGGAAAAGACCTTGAAGACCACCAAGTCCAACCTTCAACAGAACATCATCATACCCACTAACCATATCACAAAATGCCACATCTACTTGTGAAAGATATGTGCTGATATGGGCTTGTGTTTAGGGTTTGTGCTCTACACAGGGTTGACAAAATAGAGATTTTTATCTTTGTTGAGCAGGGTTTACGCAAAGCCAAGGTCTTTTCTGCTGTTCGTACTGCCAGGCTGGCAAGGGGGCTGGGTGTGTATGGGAGGTTGGGAGGGGACACAGACAGGACAGGTGACCCCAAATGACCAAAGGGACATTCCAGACCATATGGTGTCATGCTCAATTTATAAAGTGGGGGGAAAAGGAAGGAGAGGGTGTTCTTTGGAGTGACAGTATTTGTCTTCCCCAGTAACTGTAACACGTTATGGTGCCTCCCTCCTAGAGATGGCTGAAAACCCGCCTGCCATGGGAATCAGTGAACTATTTCCTTGTTTTGCTTTGCATGTGTGTGTGGTTTTTGCTAACCCTGTTAAACTGCCTTGATCTCAACCCATGACTTTTCTACCTTTTACCCTTCTAATTCTCTCCCGGATCCCACAGTGGGGGAAGACACAGGATGTGACTGTGAGATATTTGTTTGTTTGTTGTTGTTTTCTGAGCACTTCTACCAGGAAGCTCCACCATTTCCTGAGGGACCCTGTTCCAATGCTTAACTAATTGTACATAGATGATTATTTGTACCTTTTTTTGATGATAAATATATTTAAAACTCAAAATATAAATCATCTCCACTCTTCAAGCAATGATTATATATTCTATTCCTTTCTGGTGTTTACCAATCAGCTAATTTTCTCAGTCTGATTTGTAAATTGTAATGACTTTGACTAATAGCCTCTTCCTACTCACTAGTATGTTTTCAGTTTACCTTGGATTACATGATGCCATAGATCTTTTTAAAAAAATCAATCACAGGTTTTTTGTTTCTTACTATAATATTTTTATCCCTGTGTACTGATTGCCTGAAGAAATCCCTCTGGTCATTTTCCAACATGCTTTGTTATTAATCTCCTTTGTCTGTGCATGTCTCAAGTTCTCTAGACTGTATCAACAGCTTGTCTTTCAACTTTTCATTAAAATCTTTAAGTGATTCATATTTTCTCTACAGCTCTAATAGTATTAATACATTTTTCAGTTTCCTCTTTGTCTCATCCAGATGGTATAACATTCAGTTAACAACTGGACTTCCAGACTAATTTACTTCTTTTATATAGCATAGTTCATTTTCCCACAGATCCAGTGTCTTTCAGAGGTTTCAAATCAAAGAATAATCAAGTTTTCCCAAAGTTACTAGGTCCTAAATATTTAGCATTGTAAGGTACTTACAGGCTTTCCGCGTACATGTCTAGAAATTTTATTTCTATTCCTAAGAGCACAGATCACATTTTCAGTAACATGATCAGTGTTTACAATGTGGTTTTTTTTCAAATTTTGTTTGATCTGGGTTTTTTGTCATACCAAATAGCTATTTCAGGGTCACAGTATACATAAAACTTTAAATGAATTGCATAATAGAGTGTCATAAGGGCAGATTCTATTCGACTTTAAAGAGCTACACAAGCATCTAAGATGGAACCATATTCTGCACTCTGTGGGGTGGGGGAAGTAATTTAGTAAGGACTTCAGCATTTTTTTGCAAACAGTCCCTCATCAGGAGTATTTTTTGTCTAGAACTACCTCTAGAAGAAATAATTTTCAATGAAAAATTCCTTTAAGTAGGGTCAAACAGATACTTGAACTGTGACATAATTTATGGGTCTGACAGTTCATTCTAACATTCCTCATTTCCATCCTTATATCCACTTAATATCACCACTCTTTCCAGTTGATCAAATCTTAAAGAGATTTGTTGAAGGAAGGATTCTGAACTATAGATCATGTCTATATAATAATAGTGTATTATTTAAAAGGTCTTGCCCTTTGAAGAGACAGTATCAGTAATTGTTTGGTTATGACTAATATCTTCCTTTCATTATAATCTTTCACTTCTAGCAACAGCCAGGACTTGTAATTTCCAATGCCTATTAAATGTTTCAAACAAGGCACAGCTCCCAGTTTAAAGTAAATTCTCCAAAGTGTCATAAAGAACTTAAGCAGATTTAAGAAGATATAAAATGTATTAAATATGTAAAAGGAGTCTTTATAAATAAAAGTGCTTGCTTATGATCAGGTTTGTTATTTCCTTTGAAATCTATCACTAGATACTACTCATTGTAATTAAAAATTCATGGTACCCTAGTGAAATTCCCACTTGTAGAAGGGACTACAGATGATCTCACTCCTGATAAGTAACAGCTGTGTTAATTAACCAATACAGCCACGCCCCAATCAGTAACAGCTGTATCCAGTAAGGATAAGTGAGATAAAAGAGGAGTTAGCTGGTAAGGGGAGGATTATCATGGGGAAGGGACCTTGCAGAGCATGAAGCAGAGACTTGTTTGTGAAGCAGGATCCTGGTGAGAGAGAATCACTGCTGTGAGGTCATTCTGGGTCTGCGGTTAGAGCCTGTTGTTGGACCTTACAGTCATAGTCTGGCTAGGTAAAAGCCTGCATTCAGAGTCTGCAAACCAATACCTGCAGTCATAGTTTAGCAGGAAATAACCAGCAGTTAGAGGCTGCAAGGGAGTAGGAGGTTGCTGCAGCCAGAGTGAGTGAATAGTTGGAGTTAAGATGGCTAAGCTGTAAAGAGGAATAAACCAGGAGCCTTTTTATGCTCTGTTTAACAAGAAGTCTGTGCGTTGGCTCATTTTTGCCCTCTAATAAGTGGGCTACTGCAACACTCACTGACTAGAAAAGGGGGTGTATTGCCTTCATTTTTAAAATAGGAAAAAGAAAGAACAGGGATACTACAGGGTGGTCAGTCTCATATAGGTGCCAAACAAGGTCATGAGGGAAATCCTCCTGGAAGCTATGCTAAGGCAAATGGAAAGCTGAGAGGTGAGTGGTTACAAGTAAACATGGCTGCACTAAGTGCAAGTTTACCTGACATACTTGCTGTCCTTTTACAATAGAGTTTTAGTGCCAATGAATAACAAGAGTGACTGATGTCATCTACTTGGTCTCTTTCAAAACATTTGACATTGTTCCACAAAGCATCCTTGTGTCTAAACTGGAGAGACTTGGCTTTGAAATGGACTGTAGGTTTCAACTCAAACAGCTGTGGTCATTTATTTGGTGTCCAAACAGAGAGCAATGATGAGTAGTGCTCCTCAGGGAACTAGTATCAGGCCTGACAGTGTTTAATACACCAACTGAGAATGTGGACAGTGGAACTGAGTGTGGCCATACCAGGATTGCAGATGACACCAACCTGTGTGGTGTGACTGACATTCTAGATGAAAGGAGTGTCTTATAGAGGCATTTTGACAGCTAAAGGATTGAGAACATTGTAAAGTTCAGCAAGGCATGATGCAAGGTCCTGTACATGGGTTGAGGTTATGCCAAATGTGAATTCAGGCTGGGTGATGAGGGGGTTGAGAGAGGTCCTATGGAGAAGGACTTGGGGAGATTGGTTGATGAGAAACTCAACATGACCCAGAAATCTCTCTTCACAGCCCAGAAAGCCAAAAGTATCCAGGGCTGCATCAAAAGAAGCATAATCAGCAGGTCAAGGAGATGATTCTCCCCCTTTGTTCTGCTCCTGTGAGACCTTACCTGCAGTGCTGCACCCAGCTCTGAGGCCCCCAACATAAGGAGGATGTGCACCTTTTGGACGCTGTCCAGGGGAGGGCCACAATAATGATCTCTGCTATGAGATCAAGTTGAGAGAGATAGGCTTGTTTAACCTAGAAAAAAGACTCCAGAGAGAATTTATAGCATCCTTCCATTGCCTAAAGTGGGCCCACAGGAAAGATGGTCTCTTTATCATGGAGTGTAGAGGTAGAACGAGGAGTAATGATTTTAACCTGAAAGAAGGTAGATTTAGATTAGATATTAGGAACAAATTCTTTACTGGAGGGGTGGTGAATTATTCATGTAGGTTCCCCAGAGAAGCTGTGGATGCCCTCTCTCTGGGAATATTCAAGGCCAGGTTGAATGAGGCATTGAGAAACCTGGTCTAGTGGAAGATGTCCCTGCCCATAGCAGGGGTGTTGGACTAAATGATCTGCAAGGTCTCTTCCAACCTAAACCATTCTATAATTCTGACATTCTATTATTAGATAGCAAAAAAATTATTCTAAGTATAAAATTTATTAACAAAACGTAAGCTGATACTTTTTTTTTTTTCAAGAATTGTCAAAAAAAAAAACAAGTGAAATTGCTGTTTGAAGTTTGGTAAGAATGTAAACATCTGTAGAGGCCTGGTCCAGTATATTAAGTCCATCAAAAAAACCCCCGTCCAATCACACAGATAGGAAGATTGTTTTGCATAGTCCAAAGGTGTCTTACAACATAAGTCACGTATTTGCATGGCCTAAATGCCTGATAAAAAATGGGCATTTTTATTTTAGCTTTGTGTGTACATGCAATTTTGTTTTAAGGGTGCTGTAAATTTTAACTCTGAATTTAATTAAAAGTAAGGAACAACTGGAAATCACTATTTCCTTTTCATATACAAAGGCACAGAAAAACATGTATGGAAACTTGCACAGACACAAATAAACTTAGAAATTGGAGTCATTGAATGTTCTGTGGAATAAAACAAAAACCAGATCATAGAGCATAGCTTGGATATCATAATGCTCACTAAAGTTGTTAAAAAGCTAGTGCCTTTTTTTTTTTTTTTTTTTTTTTTTTTTTTTTTTTTTTTTCTGTTTTGTTGGATTTTTTTCCCAAAACTGATAAGGTTGGATTTGCTTCAAGATTTCATACAAAAATTCTTAATTGCTGATACTTTGAAACATTACAAGTGCCTTCTTGTATATTTTTTTTTACAAGCTACTGCAGATGTGCCTTCATTGTATTTTATAGAACCAAGCACAATGCAGTCTTGGGTAAAAGATAATGACTTTTTGTGTCACCTAAAGAAATTTAAAACTATGATCCCACTTTTCCCTGAGGCATTCTAAGACTTTTTAATAAAAGTGGATTGCAGTTTTTCATTTTGTTATTAAAGCAGCTGCAGATGAAACATCTAACTTTCTCGTGTTGCCTTTGGGAATTGCGTCTGTAACACATTTCCAAAAGTTGTCTTTAATGTATTGAGCTATCTAAATTGTTTTGTAAATATCACACCGGATACTGTGTGACAAGGAGACAGAAAAAAACCACATATATACATATTTTTCACTGAAAAATACTTGAATGTCTTGACATTTATTTCTTCTATGGGAGCAATACTGAACAAATCCTTAGTCGATATTTACTCTATTCCTCATTATGGCAGTTATTTATGTCTGTGGGTCAATGACTGGGTGTCAGTCAACTTAGCTCTTACACATCTTCACTATTAAAAATTGACAGTTCTTTAAATGAAAGTGATGAGGCAAATAAATTATGGGCTTTTAAATTAAGATAGGAAAACTTGGTTTTCCTAGTAGCTATTTTAAATATTGGGAGACTGATAATCCCTTTTTAGGAGCATCTGGGTGAACACTGAGAGGCTGGAATGCTCACACCAGACAGTAGCTTTTGAGTTGATAATTTTTAATGGTTATAAAAGTTCTTTGAGGGGCAGTGACCAGGCCAAAACCTTCCTAATTGAGGGGGATATTTCATCTTTATGTGGGAAGTAGTCATACCTCTTCAAGGTGGAAAATTTTATAAGACATAAACAAAATATGGGAAAAAGTGAGTGACAGCACTGAGCCAGTGAGCAGACTAGTTATGTAGAAACCAAACATCTTCACTGAGTATCAAGAAGCAGAAAGTCATATTTCAGAGGTGGCATAAACAGAAGGTTTTTAGAACACAGGGAAGTCTTACAGAGTTTGTGACTACTCAGATGTCATCTGAGCTATTAGGATTTCAGAAGGGAAAAGACAAACTATATTGCAAAGACATAGTGGGTATGGCCAGAATCCTCAGGTTTTCACTGTCTGAAAAGTTGAACACCATAGTATACAACCTAATGAAATTTGACTTCTTCAGTTTTAGACATACAGATCGTCACTGAGGAAAATACTATGAGTCAGAACCACCTCAGATCCTTGCCTGCCTAGGTTTTCCCCCAACAGATCATTTTCCTGATGCTGTCTGAGACCAGACCTTGTGATCAGCCAAGATGTCTTCAGTGTATAATAGTAATTTCTTCCATGATGTCTTCTGCAGAGAACTTTGGAAAGCTGTTAGGGGAGAAAAAGTGCTGGTTTACAGTTTAACTTTTCAGGAAGTATAAACATAGTCCATTAATGACATTAATATTTCAATAAAAAGATTTTGGAGTCAGACAATGTCCCACTTTTCCCTTCAAATCTATACTCCATGTGCAAACACTGATGAACCCTGTCCTACCACCAAGGCCCTATATTAAGCCTACTTAGGCTGACCCATAGTGTTACTTTAGCTACCTTAGTGTTGACCAACACGTCTGTTTTCATAACTCTTTCATCCACACTATAATGTCTTAAAATCTTAGGGTTTACTGATACTTGCAACTGTGGTGATTTTTTTCTGCATATATATGTTTTTGAATGTGGTATTATTAGTTTATTGAAAGGAAGTTGGTTTTGATGGGGAAAGCTTTGAAACCTAAGATGATTTAATTTTCTGTCCATCTATATCTGGAGCACTTTCACATATCACAATAATGGAGCAATAAAGCAAGATTGGGAAAAACTTTAATCTTACTATGCTTTTCCTCATCTCCTGATGCTGGCACCAAAACACAAAAGTCTTTTTTTTTTTTTTTTTGGCTATATTACAGGTCTTCTAGACAACTTTGGTCAAGTCAGTTTTCTTCTTTGGCTCATGTTCCCCCAGCCAATGCAGATAATGATCCTGACCTCTTTTCTAAAATACTTTGACATCCTTGGGTGAAAAGTTCTTCCTAAAAGCAGGGTAGTTTTATTATTATATCCATTATATAGTTACACTATTCAAGGTCAATAGACCTATATAGCTGAACAGAAATGAGATCATATGACCATCAGCACAATACGGTAATTGCACTCAAAAGTACCCAATTGAATGTTTAGTCCAAACGAAGCCATATTTAGTATGGTTTCATATATTGTTATTGAAAGTTTGATACATTGAATCTTGAACTTTCTTTGATTACAATTTTGCAGTGAGACTTCTTCAAACTTTTTAATTCATTGGCTGCTGCCCCCAAGGGATTAATATGGATTGGGTAAGAAAAGAATGACAACAACGGCATATAATGAAATTCTATCCAGGATGTCCAATATCTTTATACCTTCAACTCTATTATTGTGTTGGATTCTTTGACTGATTTGTCCCAGAATTATGGTAAAAAGGGAGGGCAAAAAGGGGCACCATTCCCTTTTTCTGCTAGAGAAAGTAAAAACTTCTGAGCGGTATCCATTATTCCTTACTCTAGGCTCCACTACAATGTCTTTAGTTAAGAAAGTTTTCAACCATTATGTGAAACTCCCAAAACTTTTGACAAATAGCTTCTTTTCAGCGAATCAAGCTATCCTTCAGCATACAATGCTAATAAATATAAATCCCCTTTACTATTTTTATTTTGTAATGATCTGTTAGCTGAAATTTGTGTGTTGCTCCAACCACTTTCATGGCACCTTACAGATATATCCTCATTGGTCCTTCATTCTTCCAGGTGCTGCCATTTCTCTTTCAAATGTGTAATGTCTGTTGTCTTACATTAGGCAATTTCTTTGGTATTAGGCAAGATCCAGGAAAGCTCATAAGTAAACTCTTAAAGATAAGTCAACAGCTGTCTTGTTCCAAGTTGGTGTCCTAAACCAGGGCTCCAGGACAATTTTTAGTCCTTGGGATTGAGTTTCCAAGCAACAGTTTCTATTCAACTTGAACATGTGGTTCAATCATGACACTGTAGGAAAGAGGTAAGGTAACTGAGCTACTGTTCTTGGTCTCAGTTCTCCATTAATCTTCTTCAAATCCTTGTCTATAATTTTCAACTATATATGAAATGTTTGCCTCTTAAATATTTTTTACAAAAATAAAATATTTCACTAAGGTCTGTTTTTAAATCGCAGGGTTTTTTGCTTTTTCTCTTTTATTTGTTGGATATGGGGTTTGTTATTTTACATTTCCATCCTCTGGAACATAAGCATGAGGTAAAAGTGAGGTGGTGTTCAAACTTATAAACAGTTAGAAACAAGGTGAGTCAATAATGAACACTAGTATTATATTTTATAAACTTTGCAACAATTGCAAGGATGTGTTTTGGTCCATTACCCCAGTGCCAAGCTCTCTGAAAAGTCCTGTTGATTCTGGCTGGGACGGAGTTAATTTTCTTCACGGATGTTGGTATGGGGCTGTGTTTTATATTTGCGCTGAACACAGGGTTTGTAATTTATAGTTTTCTTTTTTTATTGGTGAGCAGGGCTTATACAGAGCCAAGGACTTTTCTGCGTCTCATACTGTTCTAGCTACAGGGGGGGCTTAAGGTGCCTGGGAAGCTGGGAGGAGACACAGCCAGGACAAGCCATCACACTGACTAAAGGGATATACCAGACCACTTGGTACCATGCTCAGTATATAAAGTGGAGGGATGAAAGAGGAAACGTGGGATTTGTGGGGTGATGGTGTTTGTCTTCCCAAGTAACTATTATGTGTGATGGGGCCCTGCTCTCCTGGAGATGGGTGAACACCTGCCTGCTCATGGGAAGTGGTGAATTAATTCCTTGCCTTGCTTTGCTTGTGTGCATGGCTTCTGCTTACCCTATTAAACTGTCTTTATCTCAGTCCACAAGTTTTCCAGCTTTTACCCTTTCAATTCTCTCTCCAATCCTGTTGGTGGGGGAGTGAGTGAAGAGCTACATGGAGCTTGGCTGCTGGCTGTGGTTAAACCATGACAAAGGCAAAGTTTGGATACTGTGAATAAATATGTTTTACAATGGGCTTTGTGCTCTTTGTTATAATGAAAATTAACTTTTCCATTATTACTGCTAATACATAACAGAAAAATTAAATGGCTGCATAATTGTTGGCTTGGCAAATGAATCACCTTAACAGAATGTAATACTTTCAGTTTATTCTGCTGCTAGAGATTACATGGTATATTTTAAATATAAGTGCTTTTTGAGTAAAATAGGCTTTGGTCATTTTATATGCATAAAGGCATGGCAATGCCTGATAGATTAAGAGCCCAAACCATCAATTCCTACTCAGAAGAGCTATTCTGAGATAGTCTTTGGTTCAAACAAATTACTTATTTCAGCAGCCTGTACTGGAATTCAGGTCTTATAAAATACTAGGGAACAAAAAAAAACCCAAAAAACCCCAAACCAAAAAAACAAACAAACAAACAAACAAACAAACAAAAAAAAAAAAAAAAAAAAAAAAACAAAAAAAAAAAAAAAAAAAAGCAAATCCCATTTTAATTCTATTTGAATATCTACAGTATGATTCTTTAGTCCCTTTTTTCTCTTTCAGGTTGGCTTCCCAAGATACATTTCCAACAAGTGTAGATGAAGAGTTTTGCGTTACTATGAACTACAGAACGCTACAGAAATGGACTATAGGTGAGTAGTCCAAAGAGTAGAGGCAAAATGCTCCTGGTGAATATTTAGGTAACTGCCAACTGAGAATCCATCAGTTACTATTTTGCTCACAGTTTCACTGCAGTACCAAATTACAAGCAGCCTGTAAAATGTAGGTTACTGGGAAGAAAAGATTAAAAATAAAAGAAACAAAAATTCTATACTTTTCCAGTTCAAACAGTAGAGAAACATATTGACAGGGAAGGGAGAATACACTTTGACCTTTCTGACTTGTGAACTATACTCATGTGGGATTTAGTGAATAACTAGCCCTGCAATCCTTTATTGTTCTTCAAGGGTATAATTTGACGATTATCAAACAAATTGTATTGAATAGTGTTCCTCTGTTTTAAGGATTTCAGATGCTAGGTTTAACTGCTATACTCTGATTATCAAAGATGATTATTTCTTTTTCCTCCATTATCTTAATTACAACTCTTGTATTAGAATTTTTCACTTTTTAAAGGCTTGGTCAACTGTCTAATCATTTGATTTCAATCTACAGTATTGCACAGATACTGTGAATTAAATGAAAGCAGAACTGTCGGTATTGTTATCAGAACAGCTGGAGAAAAGTACATTGCAATCACAAGATCTGTTTTCTACCAGTTTTAGGAATCTCTCTATCTCTCTATCAGTTAGTGGTTTTAATTTATATGTTGCTTTGAGAAATAAGTTTTTAGTTCTTACCAAGAACTTACTTGTATGTGAAGAATTGCTAAAGCCTTAATCATCAAGAAAATCACAAGTTATTTCACCAGCTATCATCCCTGTGTTCAGCCATAATATTAAGTTGGAAGAAGTGTTGAAATCACATATAGACAACCAGACAGTGCTGGAAACTTTGCTTTGCAGATTCATTTTAGGAGGTGTAATTGTGAAATTGTCCAAGCTACCCAAAAAAGGTAACAATCGTAGTAGTATGACTGGAGAAGTAGCAGCTCTTTTTGTGTCTCCTGGGAGAGCTCCCACTGAAAAGGACTTTTCACTACTCTTTCAATAAATATACTCAGTGATTCCTTTACCTTTGAATTTCTCAGTTTCATTGGCAGGGAAGTAAGTAGGGCAGTGCCATTTCCTCAAAGGCACAATTATTACCCTGACCTTTGTTGGCACAAAACTGGAAAAGTGTTTCTCAACTCCTTTATTTGACTTCTGTCTGCAGCTTTCTCTAAGTGATTCTCCTCTCATAATATTTGTCCTCTTATTTTTGTAAACCATGCACATGAGGGCCTTCAGGGTGCCACTGCAAGAAGAAAAATCAAGTTTCCCAAATGGTGAGAGGTCTTAAATATTTTTGGCTAGCAAACATGGGACACTTCAAAAGTGCCTGATATCTTGAGTTGGGAACATTTTCTTTGAAGACTTAGTGACTCTAAGAATTTTTGACTGAAAGTGTAAATTCAGAGGCTACCTCTCCTAATAAATGAAGCACAAGTGTTCATTTCTCACTAAGCATTGCAAAAGACCAACAACACCTGACAACCTGTTCAATCTTTTCAGAAAGAAGACCACATGAACTCTGTGTAACAGAGGTATCTCTGTTACTTTTGCTCCATATGGGTCATTCCCCCTGTACTTGGTACCTCAAATCCCGTCTTCAGTTTTACAACACTCACTACAAGAAAGACCTCAAAACACTAGGAGGATGTCTAGAGAAGGGAAACAGAAATGGTGAAGGTCTGGAACACAAGTTTAATGAGTAGTGGCTGAGGGAGCTGGGGTTGTTTAGCCTGAAGAAAAGGAGGCTTAGGAGGGATCATACTGCTCTCCATGACTCCCTGAAAGGAGCTTGCAGCCAAGTGGTGGTTAGTCTCCTCTCTCAGGTAACGTGGCAGAATGAGAGGAAATGATCTCAGGGTGCACTAGGGAAGGTTTAGATCAGATATTAAAAAATAACCCAAATGTATTCACAGAAAGGTTTGTCAAGCATTGGAACAGGCTACCTGGTTAGCTAAGTGGTTGAGTCACCACCCCTGTAAATGTTAAAAAATATGCGGATAAGGCACTTGACAACATGGTTTAGTGGTGAGTGTTTTGTGGATGGCTAGACTTGATCTTAGAGGTCATTTTCAACAATTAATAACTGTATGATTCTAAGATACTTATTGTAAGGAGAGATTTATATTTTAATTGTAAGCTCTATGATCAAGTGAGTAAGACTTTAAAGTGAGGAAAATCAAAAGAGAATTACAATGTTAAGTAGCAGCTGCTGTTACATACCTTTTTGCAATGCTTTTCTGTTTTTATCATGATCCTTGGCTCTTAGACAAAAAATCTTTTATTTAATAAATTTTGTTATTTAATTTTTCTCTCTGTCACCTTTTCACTTAAGCTGTCTTTTGAACATTCATTTGGTTATTTTACTTTAAAAATCAATTACTTTAAGGAAAACCCTGATCTACTAGTGGCTCAGCTTCATAGTAGTGGATGATAAACAACAGATCTTCAGCAAAATTGTAGTTTCAGTTCCGTGAAATTACACGGAAGGATAGTTGCTGTGAGAACTAATTTTTGTATGGTAATATAATACTTAGTTATAATACTAATAACAGGATACAAAATCTCCTTTAATCATTTTTCTACCACACACAGTTAGGATAATGCTTCTGAATGAAACACCCATTAGTTTCTGAGAATGAGATTCACTTCACCTGCATAATGACTGCAAATTGCAATGGCAGCCTCTCAAAAATCACTTTCAATGCTCTTAGGACTGCTACTATATTTGACTGAAAGCTGCTCTGTTCTTGACCTGTCTTTCAAGCAAGCTAAGTGCTGTGTGTTAAACCCAACTGGAGTGCGGATTCTGCATTAACAGGCCCTCTCCTTTGATAGAAGTGCTGAGGAGGTAGACTTATGTGAATACTTAGGGTGGGTTGACCTTGACTGGCTGCCAGGCATCCACCAAGGTGCTTTCTCATTCCCTCTCCTCATCAAGACAGGGGAAGAAAATAGCAATGAAAAGCTCATGGGTCAAGATACGAAGAGCACTCATCACTTATCCTCACAAGAAAAACAGAGTAATTGTGGAGAAATTTGATTTAATTTGTTCCTAATTAATCACAGAGTAGAAAAGTGAGAAATAAAAAGAAACAAATGACACCTTCCTCTCACCCTTCTGCTTCTGAGACTAAACTTTGCCCCTGGATCACCCACTTTCTCCACGAGTGGTGCAGGCAGACGGAGAATGGGGGTTGTGTTCAGCTGATAATGCATTACCTCTGCCACTGATTCCTTTTCATGCTCTTTCCCTGTTCCAGTGGGGGGTCCTTAACTGGCTGCTCCAGGGTGTATTATTCCCAAGAACTGCTGCCCCTCAGGAGCAGACGGCTCTAGCATGGGCTCCCTTCAGGTTTAACAAGTCCTGTCAAATTTCTTGATCCTGCATGAGCTCCTCCTCATGGGCCACAGCTCCCACCAGGAGCCTTCTGCTTCATGGGCTCTATGGATTGCAGCACTGTGGGGCACTCCATTGACTGCAGGGGAGCAGCTTGCCTCACCATAATCTTTGTCACACAGTGCAAGAGAATGTTTATGCCAATTCCTACAGCGCATCCTCTCTCTTCTTCTTTATTTACCATGGCGTCTGCAGAGCTGTTTCTCTTCCATATTCTCATTCCTTTCTCAAATGCTGTTGTGCAGATTTTTTTTAACGTGAAATAGATTTTTTGCTCTTACAGATGTCCTACCAATATCACTGATGGACTCAGACTTGGGCAGCTGAAGGTCTGTGTTGGAGCTGGCTGAAATTGTCTCTGTCAGAAACAAGGGAGGCTTCTGGCAGCTTCTCACACAAGTCAACCCTGCAGCCCCATCACTACTGAAGCCTTGTCATACAACTAAATACAACACAAATTGATAAGGCAAATTATTCCTCGCAGTTAGTTTGTATATAGAGCCCTTATTGTCCTATTGCAGATCAGCATTTTTAAAAAGACACACTCCTATTTTTCATGCACATATTCACAAAAGGGATAGCTGAGTCACAAATGGTTTTTTTCAAAACATGCTGATTTTGATGAGTTTATTAGACTTTAGGGAATAAGTCTCATATCTTCTCTGGGCTCTGGTTGGGCCGCCCAAAGACTTAGTACCTCTGGCATCTTCACATAAAATAGATTCATACGACAGCTTTTGCCAAAGTGAGCATTTAATATTCCAGGGTCTCAGTTTGCACAGTAAGTCAGGCCAGGGAAGAGCCACTTGCTGCAGTTGGAGCTGTGACAACAGTGTCTGGAAACATTAACTCTAGCTTCAGCAGGACACTCTGAATCTTCAGCTGCAGAGTGAAATCAGTGCACATCTTATAACACGTCTCAGAATATAAATCAGTTCAAAAACACCATTTGTAGAGATTTCCTCAGAATTTCATTGCACTGAAATTATCAATAAGTGTTGGATTTTATCTAATTCAAGATGAAACTGATTTTTCACATATTATAAACTTCTTGCTTTGGACTGCAGTCTACTGAAATGAGTATTATAGAAAAGATTAGAGAAATTCAATTTTTCCCCTAGTCCTTATATTGTAAGGCATTTGACTTACGCTCTGGTGTATAAATGCTCTTTATTAATTTTGGAGTCTGTTTTGTAATCTCTTATGCTGGCTGTTATAGTCTATTGATATGATTACTATCTGAAATGTCAGCAAAATAAACAATATCAAGAAACAAGCACTGAACACAGCACTCAGCGACCTTAGGTCTAATTAAGGCCATGTTGTCAAAATTAGCAACAGACTGGCCTTGAGATAATGATGACTAAATACATTGAGAACCTCATCCTCTAACTAGCAAATCTGAGCACCTTCTATGGGGAATATTAGAGCAATTAACAGCAATTTTGCCTGACCACTGGGTGTCACTATGAATTCACATTTAGCTTTGAACACTACTAGGTTTTGTTTGACTGTTTCTGTTTTAATAATAATAGATAGGCTTTTTCTTTAAGAAAACTGTTAAGGCCAAATAAGTCACATTAGAAAGAGCCTACATTTGCAGTGAAATTCTTCATCAGGATATTTAAACATCATGCCTGCCTGATATTTCACAGCCCCTGGTCAGCATTTAAAATTGGACATTTAAAGTCCAACTGTAATTCCCCATATGTTTCAAGAGATCAGTCAATGTTTACTACTATGTTTGTTGTAAATTATTCTCATGAGAAAAGGCTTTTTTTTTTTCTGTTTTTGTTTTTTAGACTTTATTATGTAAACAAACATAATGTCGAGACTGACCATTATGAAACAATGTAGAAAAATACAAAATAAATTTGAATACCATACACAGGACATTACTCTTCTTTAAAATTCAGGAATGTGAATTATGATAATGCTCTCAATTCAAAGAGCTGGAAGGAAAAAGAGAAGGATATAAAGACACATTTCACTCCTTTGACTTTGTTCTCACTACAAGTAAAAAGAAATTAATAATGTTATTATTGGTGTTCAAAAGGAAGCAATACCAGACATAATCTTCTTCCTTTGTCCTCTTCTGAAGGAAGAGATTTAGCTCAAATATCTGGATATGAAGAACTAAGGCCAACTCTATGGGCATTATCTCTGTATAAATAATTCCTTGTATTATTCTGGGAAAAAGCATCAGTTTTTTCCCTTTTTGGACTGCAAGGACAGTGTCCCGCATATGCATTTTGTAACATGATACTAAGATTCTGCATGATCTTTTGTGATGGAGTGGTAAAAATAATAACTAGTCTATTTAGGAAAGTTACTAAGATAAAGAAGAAATATCCTGAATTGTTCAAGATATAGGAATGTAAAGATTTTTATTTCCATTTCTGTGAGTTGCAAGTATCATCTTAATAGTGAAAAAAACTATTGTATTCTGGGAACTGTTGGTAATATGTTGTCTTTTTGTTCTCAAATCCATCAAAGCAAGCTCTTACCATGTGTGCTCTTCTTTCACAATGGAAGTTGAGGTTTGAAAAGCTGTTTTCTGGGGCTATTTTGTAGTTATTATTATTATTATCAAGAGGAACTAGCTTTTTACATAAGAGTGTTTAAGGAAAAAAATGTGGATGCTACACTATGATGATATTATTCCTTTTCATTTATTTTTTTGGGGGTGTTTTTTTAATTTCACAACAGGTTTGTGATAAATAAGAAACTATTTTGAATTTATCTATCCGACAATATGTTTACAATACAGCAAATGATCCATCTAAAGGAGAAGTCTGCAGCTCAAAAATTCCATCCTGTTTGTGTTGAATTATAGACATTTTTAACAAACAGCAGTGTTTTAGGATTTTCTGCACTAAAAGCCTTCAGTCCACTTATCACAGCAGATACTCTCACACAAAAGTATTTCAAGTGTATGATGCTTTTGTATATTTTGGAAGAAAGCATCTTGAAAAGCGTGCTGTGCTAAACCAAAAATAGTTCTAAAATATTTCTTATATACTATCCTCAAGGAAGTCCAAACTAGGACTGAGTTTTTCAGCCTGTCTGGACACTTACTTGTACCAGTCAGCTACATATTGCCTGCTAGGTAATCTTACTCTGTTACACCTGTACCTCTCAGAGCAATATATTTATGAAACAAAATATGGAACAAAAAGCTTTTTGCAATAAGAAATGGCTTCACACTTGTTGCTAGTATCTACTATCTTATGGAAGCAAAGGAAACATTGATAATATTCACTTGATATCTTGAGGTGGCAACCTAGGACAGAGGCTAAACAAGATTAAGAAAATAAAGCTAGGTATTTATTAAAGGCTTTCAACAGGTATACCTTGGGCAGTCAAAACTCTCCAAGAGGGATTACACCCAAGATGGATAAATTTAGTCCATTTATATACCAGGGGTTAATCCTCCAATTACAGCTTCGGGTTATACGTTATGAAGTCATGTACCTCCAGTTTGCTACCCCCCAATTCACTTTTGTTTATGCTTTTCTGGGCCTGAGGCAGTAGTGTGTCTTTGGATCTCAGCCCTAGAGGGATTGTTTTGTCTGACAAAAATGTGAAGACAATTAACTAAAAATCTATATGGAGTTTGGAATTATACACCAATGCAGTACAGGATTTGAAAAATATAAAAGCTAAGATCCTAAGTCATCACACTCACAAGAGCAATTCCTGTGCATGTGTGCTTAATAGTTTAAATAAATATAAGAAAAAAACTTATTATAAATACTAGAAGCACAATTGAATCAGGCTTAAGTCTTCTTGCCTTGTCAGCTGAAATTCTAAGAAATTCACATCATTGGAATCCACCTCAGATGTACAGCTTAAAAACTATTGACGTGAAGCAATATTTCTAATACCAATACAATTAGTGAAACCAGCAAAAAACCTGATCCTGTAAACTGTATATTAACTTAATTCTGAAAGATCTTGTGTGATATCAGTATTTTTTCATAAGTGTACAGTTAATTGTACTGAGCAAAGTGATCAGGTTTTCTCAGATTTGAAAAATATTTTCACAACTTTGAATTCGTATTTCAAAGTTCACATATATTTTTAGAATAACTTGCATTTCTCTTGATATGACTGTTCAATTTATAAACTCTTCAAGGCTGAGAATATTTCTTATGCACATATATTTATATATTATTGTCTGAACACAGAGAGCTATTTGACTTTAATAACAGAAACTAGTACATACATGTGAAACAAAAGGTATCTGTAATGACCGTGTACATGTAGTATTAAGCTACTACATCCCTTCATCTCTTGGCACAGACATGTATAAATGTACACACATGCAAAGTATCTTTCTTCTCCTCCTTTTTGTTTAGTTTACTTTAGCAATCTTCTTATTTCCTTCGCTTAAGAATGTAACAAACATAAAAATACAAACCATGTCCGAACACCGATTTCTATGCATCGAAGTGTAGTCATGAAATTGACTCCTCATACCCTACTAAGGAAAAACTCTTCCTAGTGCCCTAGGAGCCTTTAGGCCACTGAGATGTCAATGCACACTATATTATCAGATTTATGTCATTTTGATAAGGTGGTCCACTTGAGCTTTTCAGCTAAAGCTAAGACTTTAGGTGGAAGAAAGCAGCAATTTAAAATTCCTAGTGTAAGAATAATTAAGGACTGGCAGGTATCCAGTGTCATTACCAGGACACTGCTGTAGGGCAAATGCAACAACAGCCTGTTTTTTGCAGTGCTGCAAACATGGATCTGTCTTGGCTCTAACTGATTTTATTTTTAGCTTACATCTGCTTCCTAATATTTTGAGTTTTTCAGAACTGTTCTTGAACTTGGACTTCTTCAGCTTTCAGTTGTTTAGTCCAAGTTCCAAGTGAACTGTTTTTTAGAGCTCATAAAATACACTTTTTGCAGTGACAGGACCTGTTGTTGTTTTGGATTAAGTTTTGGTTTTGTTTCTCCATATATTTAGCCTCTCAATGTCCTGTTTTCTTCTGCATTCTTAACAGTATCTGGTTACCAAATATCTACACTATGTTCTTAAAGCCACATGCAAATGTTCCATGCTTGAAACTGGATCTAAAACCAAGAGCATCACAACCTTTTTCTGGTATTGACTTTCATTCTTTAGATGGGGAAGAAAAATAAATGATTGCTGTCAGAACTAGTTCGTTTAATGGAAGTAAGCTACCTGTGGGGTATACACTGAGACCTGTCAGTAAGGAAGGTTCTCACATCTTCATAGCTCAAGAGAAACAATACTACATCTGGAAACTGCAGGCAACCTGCCAACTTCTAAATGCTGTCAAAGATCACAGGAAACAGAGGCTGAAACCTTGAGGATAGTTTGCAATCTCTTAAGAACTTAAAATGATGGAAACGCCACAATCTTTGAATGAAACAAAGCAAACTTCAGTAATTTTTGAGCCAAATAATGTAACTAACTGATTTTACGTATATTTATTTTTAAAAGTTTCTTGATAAAATAATAAAAAATACTATTCAGTTTAATAGTGCAAGAGAATGTACGTGGGTACAGAATAAAAATATGTCACACTACTTAACCGTAAAAATGAACCTTTGACACGTTTGTTTCCCAAGTCAAAATTCAGTCTTCCAGGCAATTCTTGAGCAAGGTTTGGGAGTTTACAGAGACCATGGAGAGCTTGCAAAAGGTGGTTTGTATTTGCCCATCCTGTTTTGGAAAAAGGGAAAAAAGATACTGATAGGGGTTATTCTTTACCAGTTGGCCTCACTTTCAGAAGAATACACTGGAATTTTCTGATGTCAACATAGCCACTGAACCTGTGAAAAACATGCTGATAGCTGTCAGGTCACAAAGTATTCATAGTGAAAAAAATAAGGTGTTATCAATTTAAAAGCTTTGTGGTACTGTAGTGAAGGAATGGCTGATGAGACATGAAGCCAAAAGCCTGTGTCTATTTGAGAAGAGAAAGCCTAAATGATGGGATGGCATATCCCTGCTTTGACCAGAAGTGTGCAATTAAGTTTTTGAGCTGCATCTTCAGGTCATCACAGAGGCATGGGATCCTCCCTAGGCTCACTCTGATTTTCCTGCTATTGGTGCCCTCCTCTTAGACAAGAATTTGTGGTAATACTTGACACTCACAACAGTTAATTTTTAACTCTTTTACTAAGTAATAGGAAAACTATTTCCAAGTAAGGAGATAAATCAATATTGTAATAATGAAAGTGACTGAAACGTGGTATAGATTTCCATTCAGATAGATAGTTAAGGTAACAGAAACAGTCTTCCAAAACTGAATGGTGATCATACCATTCTAGGTGACTCTTTGCAGTGCTTGTCTATGTTCTGCATAAATATCTGTTTTCTACAAGTTACACTGAACTTCTTTTTCTGTGCTTTGCCTGATGTAGGGTATTTAAGAGACAGAGGAAACAGATAATGGCAGACAGATATAAGGATGATATTTCTTCTAGTTCTGTGGGTGAAGAGTGCTAAATGTTGAAAGGGAGTGAGAGAAAACTTTAAATTGCTGTCCAAACTCTAAATCCAGGAGTTCAGAGGCTGTGCCAGATCTCAGCATCCATGCCATATGGTCTACAAAGCCATTCTGGGGTAAGGCTGTGCATTATGTTCTGTGTGCAAATGCATGAGTGTATATTTGTATGTATATGCGTATATATTTACACACATACAAATGTATAGATATATGTATACGCGTATACATATGTTGTAGGAAAACTGGTAAATATGCATGAAACACATATTGAACCAATAACTTTCTCAGCAAATCCTTACACCTTGCTAAACAGCTTCTGCTCCACGGAGTACTGCAAAAATCAGTGTGTCCAGGCATCTCTTTTGATAGAAAATTATTCATACTTGGTAACAATATGGAAGAGACATTGTGACCTAGAGATTTGAATAAAAAAAATGTTTTCTTTTCATTCTGTAGATTTTTTCTCTCTACAACTTTGGACTAACCATATTTGAGAAAACAAAAAAAAGCTCCTATGACTGATGTAAGTAACCTCATGTGTAACTTACACAAGCTTTAAAACCCACTGGGTGGGAAAAAATTAAAGAAGAGCAATGTTCTTTAAAAAGTTGGGTATTTTTAATCATCAGATAAATTATGTGGCTTTTGTCATGATTATATTATGCCCAGGAAATGTCCCTGCTTTTTGTGGTTGGTTTTTTTTGTTTTGTTTTGTTTTGTTTTGTTTTGTTTTGTTTTGTTTTGTTTTGTTCAGTAAAAGCACTTACAAAACTCTATTTTCAAATCTTCCACATTTCCCTCCAGAGTAATAGTTAGGAACTCATGGCTTAGAATCAAGAGCAAAGTACAGACAAATGAGTGATACCAGGGCTTAAACCAAAGTCTTCATGAACAGATTGTCTAACAGACTGGAGTAATAATCTCCTGAGTCACCATGCTGGCTTGCAGATTGCTGTTTTAAGTGGCTTTGATTATTATGGTGATTTGGCAATAGTTCTTAAATTGGAATTTGGGCTTCGGCACTCAGATATACTACCTGAACTTAATTTAATTCTCCTGGATGGAGAGTATACAAACAATTAGAAGAAATATCCCTAGTTAAAGTTGAAGTTAAGACAACATGACTAGCTTAGTATCAGATTTTTTTTCACAGAAAAAATCCTACACCTCTAATCAACTCTCCAAGGGAAAAAAACAAATCAGCTTGTTAATTTACATGTAATAATGTGTATTATAAAACCACGCTGATTGTTATTTATAAATCAAAGGGTTAATTTCTAAAAAACCTCAGTATTACACTGCAGTATTGTGAAATAAGAAGCTGATTAGTGGAGAAATTAGTATTAGTGAGGCATGCAAGCACTAAGTGGTAAACATGGTTTTACAGAGAAACAGAGCAGAGGACATACAGAATCACAACAAAAAAAAAGAAAAGATAAAGAAAAAAAAGACATTATTGAATGTCTTTAATACTTCAGGTTCTTACCTGCACAAGAATGAAATAATTAATATCAGAATTTTCCCAGTACATGAAACTGGTCCAGTAAGATGAAGAATGTTTGTGTTGTTACTGTCTTAAAAATGCGTGTGGAGGTTTATGGGCCATGTGGGCATCATGAAGGTCAGGAGGACTTGAAACCATCCTTTTGAGTGCTTAGTGATTTTACACTGAAACAAAACAAAATTATGTTGATCTGATTGGTCCCCACTTAATTTTTCACAGGATGTGTTGACATGGATATAATACCTTTGGCACAACCAATCAAAACAGACCACAACCTGATTTGCAGATGCATGGAAATAGTTTACCGTGTAATTGCTAAAAGGAAAGTTAATGAAGGTATAGTTCACTGGCACAATAATAATGGCTAAAAGAAAAGAAGAAAATGGTAAGCAATAATAAAGGAATACACCAATATTTTATGACTTTTAAAAATAATCTGCTATTGTAGTTGGAGATTTGAAGGGCAAAAGACATTTTTTTCTTTCTGTAACCCTGAAGTGAAGGGAAAGGATTTGCTAATGCAAGCAGGTGGCCTACACATCCTAGTTATTATGCATAAACCATATACAGAAAGCAATAATCATCCTGTACATTGAATATTGCAAAAATAGAAAAGTTACAGTTAGAATCAGACAAAAATATCCTCTATTACCAAGTGCCTTTGGTGGAAAGTATCTGCTTAATTGCACACTACCGATATGAATATCAAACTAAAACCATGATGACACATCAGATTGGTTGGCAATTAAGCACAAAGGCCTTGCCATTGTATGTAAATGCTATTAATTTGAGTTGCATGGAAGTGCCTACTGGCTAAATGTGATGTATGGTCAGCTTGGATTGATATGGCTCTGCTTAACATTTCACTAGCTCTGAACCTGATAAGAGTGTGGCTTTATTGTGCATATGACCATAAGTGTATGCAATTGTTCTTAATCAAAATGTTAGTGTGACAATGAAGAAAAATGCAAATTCATAGTACTGAAATTACTAAATGAGTTCTTCATCAGGGTGCTATCTTGAAATATGCACCCCATATCTCAGTATAAAGGAACCAAGGATCTAGCTAGATGAAAATGTTCTTAAAAATTACAAGAAGAATAAGAATTGTATGTACTGCCAGTGATGAATAGACTTAACCCACCATCTCAGAAAATGAAGCAATGTGAAATAATTTTGCTCTGAAAAAAAACACAACTTCTTTTAAAACAAGAATTTTGCATTTTTTTCCTAACATTTTTTCAAAATAAATGAAAAGCGGATTGCAAACAAGAAAAGTAACATATGTTGAGATCTGTATTAACTGATATAAATGAGAGAAAACATTACAGGGTTAACCTAAGGTATGTAAAACTTTCAAATAGGTTGTGAAGTTGGATTTCAAATACATGGCAAAATGCATACATCTTCAGGTAAAAGAAAAAAGTTAGATTAAATATAAGTGCTGAATATCCTTTCTTATACACAGTACAAAATTTATAATAATACCTTTGCAGATAGTGAAATTGTATCAAGAAAAAAAACCCCACTACAAATAGGATCAAAATCACGCCTACAGCACCTAAAAGCATAAACCAGCCCATAAGCTTGCTTAACATATGACAGGGCTTGAGGCAATTTGGAGTCTGCCAGCACTGCATCCCCTGGAATATGCAAAACAGTTAGATGTTACTGCTCAAAGAACATTTTCCACGGCTTAGCATATGGTTTAAACTTTCCAAAGAGAATATGCAGCATAACATATTGGGGTTTTTTTTTGTTTGTTTGTTTTAACTTTCATAATTTAGCATGTGTTCATTGATAGGAACATGGCTCTAACTAACATAACCACCTAAATCCTTACTTCTTTGTGGTCAGCGGGTTACCTTCTGTTTATGTCAGTAGCAAAAGGATTGGACCATGCAGTGCTTTATACAAGTAACATTGTTAGAACTAGCAAAGGCATTATCAAGGCTAACATGTTTGATTCTGGATGTTTGTTTTTCTGAAAAAAACCCCCACAGCTAATCCTTTGCATGGAAAATACGTTGATTGTATTTTTTCGGTGTTGGGGGTGAAAAACCCTGTCCTTTCTTCTTTGATCTAATCTAAATAACAGACAGATTATTTCATGAGAAGTTACTTGAACATTTTTATATTGCAATTTTATTTTTGCTGATCATATTTTATCTATTTCTCTTATACCCTTTTCTCCCAATTAGACTATGAAAGGTTTTGTGTATAAATACGCATTCTATAAGTGTTTTATTTAGGGATTTTTCAAGTAAATTAAACAAACAAACAAAAAAAAACCCCAAAACAAACACCCAAAACCCCAAACCAAACCAACCAACCAACAAAAAACTTCTCATAACTTTATAATTTGGAATAAATTATTTTTAAATAACCTGCTTTTCTTTAAAATATATGTATTGTCCCTAAAGGGTCACAGGCATATTTGCAGTAGCAGAATAATATTCTTAAACTGAATATTTAGTCATGAAAATCTTCATGACTGTTTTCACAGATAAAATGAAAGATATTTTCTGATTTGAAAGCATCCTTCATGCTAGGCTCACATAGTTAAAACTGTCTATTTTTTGAGCTGTCAATATTAGAGAAAGAAGTAGAATGTAAAGGTAAGGAGTCTCTTGTCATGTTGCTGAAAGTGTTGTTTATTAAAAAAAGCTAAACAAAGAATTTCTGTAAATTAGAGTGATTAGTATATTTGTTTCTGTGTATTTTCATTTTCCTCCAAATTAATGCAAAACAGCATTTTCTGGGATGACATCTACACTGCTAAAACATCTTATGTACATCCTTTTAATTACACTTCTTGAAGACTGTCCTAATAGTTCACCATTAACGCCTTCCACAGTTGATGACTGAGGAGTACTCTGAGAGAGAGATGATAATCATTGTGGGTGTTTTTTTTTTTGTTTTTTTTTTTTTTGTTTTTTTTTTTTTGTTTTTTTTTTTTTTTTTTTTTTTTTTTTTGTTTTTTTTTTTTTTTTTTTTTTTTTTTTTGTTTTTTTTTTTTTTTTTTTTGTTTTTTTTTGTTTTTTTTTTTTTTTTTTGTTTTTTTTTATGAGAACTACAGAAAAGACATTCCAGTGGGAAAAGTCTAGAAAAAGAAAATCATGTCTTTTTTGCATCTGCACTGAAATCAGCTTAAGGGCTAACACTACATTTGTATTAAACCAACAGGAGACAACAGCAAACAGAACTGGGACCTAAAAATACTTCTGTTAACAATAGCACTGAATATTCTTATAAAATTAGTTTTTAAATTATTATATTTTCCATTTTTGAATGTCTTATTCACTGACTAATTTCCTCAGTTATTATAAACTTCACTGAGAGTGAAAACTGTTTCTCAGCTATCCTTGGAGTTACTCAAGGCATCACCTAACATTTTTTGGCTATCTTCCTCTCATAGTCATGTTTCTTCATACTAATGAAACTCTTCCCTTAAAATCTCTTTAGAGGACAGAATTTTTAACCAGTACTTTCTACATAGTTTTGAAACCTATTTTTTCAAGGCAATCAGAATGACTATGAAAGACTGAGCCTACACAGTTTCCCTTAAATAATGTCCCCATGCTCTAAAGCTAGGAAACAGAAAAATCTATTTAAAAAGATATTTTGAAATATAGAAGATCAATATTAGCTGTGCTCTAGCTAAAGAATAAAAAATGGAACAAATCTTGTCCCTAAGCCCAGCTTTGTTCTCTTTAAGCTGTGGGAAATTAGTGTTTAGCAATGACACAATCTATACTGCATGAAAATCTGTTGTCCCTGTGTGGTGTAAATGCTAGACTGCCAAGATCGAGCCTGCAGAAAACAAACAATCACAATATACTTTACGTCCCCAGAAACACTTGTAATATTTACATCAGTAATTTTTAATCTCAGAGTTGAGAGTGGACATCTCTATCATCTCAGAATAGTGCTTCTGTTTGCTAACATAATTCTAGACCTGCAGAGTATCCTTCCCTGGTTGTTTGGTTTATTTCATTTTGTTTTGCAATAAAATAGTATACTTTATACAAAATAAAATATTTAAATGAAGCAATAATCATAAACTAAAGAGAAAACCTGAAACTTCACTTTCCATTCTAGCATGAGCACCATCACTGTAGTATCTCAATTACTGTCTAGAGATAGCAGTCATAACTGCCTGCAGGTCTTCGAGCTCATTTATGAGTGTAACTCAATCTATGGTGTTTCCAGATTGGTGAATTGCACCTTGAGACGTTGCTTGATATTATGCACTCTGGGATTTTCTACTCATACAGATGGTTGTGGTTATCATAATGAAAGCCACTGAGAAATATCTTTTGAATGTTTTTATCACTTCTGCCAGAGAAGAAATTACAGCAGTGGTATAGGATGATAAACCTGAAAGATGGAGGAAGGCCTGTCTTTTCTCATAAAAAAATATTTTTAAAAAGCATGTAAAACTAGGATGCAACAATAATAAATATTTCTAAGTTCAGTGAAGAAGAGTGAGACATATATTCACTGCAATTAGTAAGAGTAATGTTTAACACAGTCACTCATTCAGATATAATATTATTTTAATGTAAACCAGCAGTGATTTGTATCCAAAAAGTCCCTAAGATTTCAGGGAATCGTTGTAAGAATCTTAATCTGAATTTTGATGACTTTTGTAAGGACTACATTAGGCCTCTTGAGCACAAATATGTGCATTATATTCCAGCAATAAAAATACTGTACTCCAAGACATAATTAAGGAAAGCTTTAAGCATTAAAAGCTGTTTGCAGTTTACTGACATATAATAATGACAGATATTCCAATAAAAATAGAGCTATAGAAATAAAACAATAATAGTTTAGTAGTTTATGCAAAAAAAAAAAAAAAAACAACTTTTTTTTTTTTTTTTTTTTACTTTAAAGGTCTTCCTGTAAAATGATTTTCCATCTACATAGGCTTTGTGGACAGAACGTTGTAAAACTTGTTTAATTTTCTAAAACAAAACTGTAGTTCACTATTATCTTTGAATAATGTATTTTATGCCTATAATAGTTTCTTTGCTCTTAGCATACACCTTAGCTTTAAATTTAGAAAGCTCTTATTGTAACAACATGTCTCAGAAAAAATGGAAATAAAAGAAGGAATCCTGGACTGAGAAGAAATATAGATAAAAAAAAATAAGATTTTTGAAATTTCACATTTTTCAGTTATATTTTGGAAAAGAAAATTCAGGGATAAAAATTATATTTTCCTGTCTTTTCATAACTCCATGAAGAACACATAAATCTGATGCAAAAGGAAGAGCAATAAAACCAAATGAAAGTTATCAAGTGTTACCATACTGCATTGCACTGAAATGTCATAAACCCGTTTATAAAGACAAATTTCCCCTCAAGTGCAGTAATACAGTCAGAGTGGAAAACAAAATGATCTTTGGTTTATATACTTCTTACCCTCAGAGGAAAAATACCAAAAGGAGTTCTGATGTTGTTCATAAAAGATAAAAACCTTCCAGAGGGGAAATTTCCTCTTTAGTGCTGGGGCAAGGTAGAATTGGAAAGCAATACGAGGAGTAATGGACAGAACAAAATGAAATCAGATTTTAGAAAAGAATACTTTGATGTGAGGGTTCGGGTTTTTTTCCAGTTACAATGTTATCATTTTATTTCCCAAGCCCTGACTTTTGCAGTATCCTCCTCTCTCTAGGGCAAGTGAAGATTTTTGTGTTTTTGTTCCTGTGCTGATTCTGCAAGCTGGTATTGATTAGCTTACTAATGAAAAAGGCCTCAGGTGTAATCTGCAGAGGTTTATTTTGTTCTCTTTATCTCTTGTATAATGGTTATGACCCTGGAGTCATTCCAAATTCTGATACTCCTTTTGAAGATTGTATCAATCACGTAATTAAAGTGTGTTGCAACCACCTTAGTAAGTCGGCTAGACTGAAAGCTGTGATCTTAGAGCACTTGCTGAAAATCAGTGCCATACTGTTTCCATCCTGATTTGACCTGTGAATATTTTTTCCAGCTGTTTTTTCCTGAGGTCTTTCAGTTATTGCTTATGGCAGTCTGCAGCTATTACAAATCAGCAAAGTTGATTATATATTTTATTGAATTATGGTATTCATACTCAGAAAGTTACCATGGTTTCTATGGTGCATACTAAAACACAAATTTGTTTCAAGATGACCTTAAAACTGCCATACTATTAATAAATATCCCAACAATTTTGGAAAGTGAAGCTCATAAGAAGTAACAAAGATAAATACCTACTGAGTATTGTTTTATTAACCTTTTAAGAACAGGTTCAGACAAGTAAGATGAATAGTCTTAACCTGACCAGCAGTAACATTATAGCCCTAGCCATTCAAACAGTGATGTGACAAAGAACCAATTGGAGAAGCACGAACCTCCAAATAGGCAAAAAAAGTTTAGAGGGACACTAAATAGTCTCAACTAATACTAGATGCCCTCCCACAGAAAACTACATCAGATTGTTTTCCATTGGCATAGTTTTCCATAGTAGTAGTTGTTTTATTAGAGACATTGCTAAGGGAAAAAGTGTTATGATACTTACTGCTCTTATGCTGACCCAAGCCTCAAAATACTAAGCATTACAGCCCTCCTGAAAGAGAAAAACAAAATAAAGGGATGCTTTATTTAGTGTTAGTTTTGCCCTCTAGGTAATGCAACAGTAATATTTGATAAGCAATTTCTATAAAGTTTACTCAAAACACTAAGTTGACAAAATCACTGTGGATACAGAACAATTAGAATTTCATGATGATATTAATGAGGGAAACAAAATGGAAAGGGAAAAATCATTTGAGTAAGCAGTATTTTTTTCTTCTCTCATTTATTTTATTTTCTCATCTGTTGTCTCATGTTTTTCCATATGAGCTGATGACTGGAGAATTACTTCTCATACAGAAAACCTAAAAAATACACAAAACCATAGACATGATCCTATTTAGATCATGAAACATGTATTCTATTTGAACAATACAATATACACCTTATCAGCATATTAGTGCTTGAGTGCTTAAGTCAATTCCTAGATATCCTGGAATCACAAAAGATGCTTTGGAACAGCAAAGATATCCACTGTCTAGTATTTATGACAAAGGACATGCTTTCTGGGATGAAGATGGAGATGAGTTGCAATATTCTTTGTCATCTCAATGTGTGGGCAACTCAATTACGCTCCTAATTCCCTGGGTAAAATTTTAGATTTTCTTAAAGTTGGACATTCAATATAAGTTTAGACACTGTTAATTATCTTTTTAAAGTTTAATTTGGCCTCTCTTATCTTAGTTACCTAGGGTTTCATTACAGTTGTATATTATGAAGAAGAAAAACTGGTGAAAAACAGAAAGGGTAGAACATATGCATACTTAGATTTAACTTCCAAACACAACCCAAAAGCTTGTTTCTTAGAACAATGTTATGAAAGACAAAAAGGTAAAGAAGGAATAATGTTGGCATTATTCTTATATGGCATCTTTGATTTAAAATAATATTTTGGAATATTTTCTGGATAATTTGTTAGACAGCTCTCAAGAGAAACTTCCATTATTTGCCATCTCATACAAGCTTTTTAGGAACAAGTGTGAATATAATTTCTTTAGTCACTTTGTGATTATAGTAGTGACATTGATAAACTATGTCCTTGGCAGACAACAGTGATGATCGAGCTGCTTTTTTTTCTTGACAATTTATCATATTACAACCCTCTTTGGAAGTGACAAGTTATTGGTTTTTGATTCCCTAAACTTAGTAGAGTTTGCTGCAAACATTACCTTTTTTAATAAACAGTTGCTTTATACTATTGACTGCTATTTTTCAACAAACATTTATTATACACATACCACTGGTTTTTCACTAAAGGGTTGCATGCTGCCCATTCATTTTACTTTAGTGTGTAGAAATAGCATATAGTATATGCTCTATAGAATTCATTAAGCTCATAGTCTGCACCCAAAAAAAGGACCCCATTCTTTACACAATTTTCTTCCACAGACAAATGAGACCTCAAACGATCATATTAAATGAATAAAAATTAGAAAATGCTTAAAATACCTATGAGTCAAAACAATTCTCAGAATCAAGGCAGCCTTTGTGCAGACAATTCAAGAACCTCTGCTTGCTTCTCACATACCCAGAAGATTTTAATGTGTATTGTGATTAAATAGTTAATAATTTTGGATGAAATGTGAAGGAAGATAGAATACCTATTAATGAATGCATTGTAGATTTAGCATCTTTGACAATAAGTTCAATATTCAGGGGACTTACATATAAGTTCATATTTTTTTACTTGGCAAAAGCACAACATGAACATTTTTATGCATAACTATTTAATTTAGCAAACTTATTTTTATGCCTTCTCAGAGAAAAAAATCACTTAATTGTTATAGCAGACAGGGTATATTTGACACTAAATCTCTATAATCACAAGTAAAATTAATTTAAATAATATATAGCAAAATATTTCCTCTTTCAACTGAAGTGATTTCTCCTTAAGTATGAAGAAAATGTGGCTTTACACACATTTTACCTTGACAAATGTCCTCAACCACTTATCTGTTCAGTCAACCATCATTCAATGTAGACCTTTCACTTACTGTAGCACAAATAGTGTTTGAGAATTGCTGCACTTACATTTGTTTTCTCCTGGTCATACGTGTTTCATAAACAACTTGTTCCAAACCTTCAGAACTTTCTGAATAATTTATATTTTTCTTTTCCCTGAAGAAATTTCTATAACAAGAAACATATTGTCTCCTTTAGTGTTTTGAGATCATCTCCATTTGCTGAGGGGTAGTTTGTGGGCAAGTGCTTTGTGACAACTTTTAAGCTACTAGGAAAAGAAAATATTATTTTTCTTTTTATTCCTCTTACAACCTCTCTCTCTCCAACTGAAATGAAAATAAAAATGAAAGCATGTAAGCAAACAAACAAACAAAGAAGCCCAAAAGATATATTATTTCTCGGGTGATTTGTAACAAACTGAGAGACATTTATGTCCCCCGTGATGTTTTAGCACAGTTTCTTGAGACCAAAAAATGTAGGGTATTTTGTACTTCCAGACTTTTAATATTCTTTTTTGCCATAAGAGATAAAGGCATATGAAATCATAATGTAGATCTTCAATGCCCAGGGCTAAAACGTCTTGATAAGTCCTTCCTCTCATACATTCTCTCATTCAAATAAATTTTATATATTTTGGGGTAAAATTCCTCTTTAGCTAAGGTCCCTAAAAGAAGCTTTTCTACTACTCATTTTCTCCTTAAGGTCTTCAAGTGCAGCAGCATCAAATACAGATGTAGGTACCTGAAGAGGGATCATTTTCTCTCTACATGAGCAATGATTTCTTGTGCATAGGGAAGTTTATAAGACTTGGCCCCTATTAGATTATACTCTGTGTTGGAATAGAAATTGTCATTAACTTTAACTGTTTAGCCTTAATGCCTTTAATAATTTATCAATTTATTGCTTATTTCTCTGTGGCTCCTAGATTTCATGAGTAGTTGGTATTCTAACTACTCTTGTAATGTTTACTGGGTTTACCATAAAGTTATTCAGAAATGTCTATTGGCCCAATGGTAATTTGATGTGATGCATTTTAGGGCTGATTTGCATTTGCTGACTGAAAAATGCAGTTGTCTGAAAATATCACATCAAAATACATAAACGTTTATTTGATTTTTTTTTCCCATTTTCTTTATTTTTTCTTTTTTTCTTTGATGAATATTGAACTTTGCTTTCTCTGTCAATGTATTCAGTAACTGGTTGCTTAAGATAATGGACATGATAATCTTCATAGGTAAAATTATGCACCAGGTTATTTTTGAAGCAGCACAAAGATAGAGAAAGAACCAGCCCAAAAATCGCCTCACATGTGTGATTGTGCATAGTACGCACAATGATGTTGCATGCTTCTAAATGTAGCGCTTTCTTTGCATGTCATATTTTTTAAACTTAGCATTCAAAACCTTCAACTTCAACAAGATATATTTCTTTACACAGATTAATAGGAAGGATGAGGCAGTGAGGAATTCAAGGCTGAGAACCACCACCTAACTGACAGTACACTGTACAGTGGTTCATATGACAATTGGGGTTTGACTATGACAGAAAAGCCACATCATGGCAGGAAAAATCTGAAGGCCTGTAAGGAAAAGGTTGTTATTATTTCAGAGAATTATGCAAATACTTTTACTCTACTAAATCAGAGCTATTACCTGTGCAAGATGTGATGTTTTGAGAAGTTGAGATAGAGTTAAAAAATTAAATCTGCCTTTACAAACATTTTGAGAGACCTGAAAACTCAATAGGGCTTGCAGGAAAACTCCTCAACAAGTGTATGCTAAGACATACACAACTGATAATAACAAAAATAACTGATAATTACAAAAAGTGAATCAGGGGATAACAGGGACCCTATCTAAATTAATGGAGGAAGATAAGTAGTCCAAAAGCAGATTATAGTCTGAGCAGTCTCAGTTGACGGACTAAAAAAACAGGTTAGCAACTCTTGGAGAAAATACAGTGTTTCTGTTGATGGTAGAGTCAACTGGGGCAGGAATTTAAAGGCAGTGCAATTGTCTTACCTTTCTGCATTTTAGCAATTCTGTAGCAATAATAAAACAGTCATATAGTATACAGCTTTGAAAAACCCAACCCAAGACAAAAATGACAACCAAAGCTATACTGTTTCCATTCTGGCACAAAATACCTGGTTTTGTAGACCTGTTTTGGATTCTGCATGCTATTCTTATAATTCAGTTCTATGATAGAACTACAGAAAATGAAGATTAAAAGGCATGACCTGATTTATTTCAACATCCTTCTCAAAGCAAAAATGGATTCCAAATAGATCAAGGTACCTATGAACTTTTCCAAAGGAACTTTTTAATTTTCCAAGAACAGTGTCTGAATATGTTGTTTCTCTTGCTGTGATTTTTTTCCCACTATGCAGTAAGAATTTCTTTTATTGCAGCCTGTTGCTTCCACTGTGAAAACCTGAATTAAGTAAGCTTCAATTCTTTCTATAATCATTTTTAATAAGGCTGCGATAATATTTTTTCTGAGCTTTCCCTTCTCAAAGTTGAACAAACCAAATTTCTTCAGCATGGTTTACTTTCAGGCTTTCTCAGGTTTTCCAATCTCTACATTGCATGAGGAAGCTGAAACCTGGAGGCAGTGTTACAAATGCAGCTTTGCCGGGCTTGAGGAGAGGCGGCTTATGAGTTCTCTCCATCTGTTTGCGCTAAATTTTAAATTTTCATTTGACCCTCAGTTCCTTTCTGAAAAAGTCTGTTACCAACCTGCACTTGTGTCAGGAAATGCTCTGACTAGCAAGATTTCACATTTGTCTTGGCTGGAATTCATGATGTTTCTGTTAGCCCAATCTTCCATCTTGTTGAGGTACCTGTGGATGACAGCCCTGATATCCAGCACACCAGCCATTCCCCCTAGTTTGGCTTTGTTCACAGATGTAATGATGATGTATTTTGTCCCGTACTCCAAACTGTTGATAAAGAGATTAAACAGTGTTAGTTCCAGTATTTACCCAAGCATGACATTCATAGCTCTCTAGCAAATAACTATCTCTGTCCTTTGAATGCAGTCAAACAGTATTTCTGTGAGTTTTTCATTTGCCTTGTAGTACACCCATCCAATCTTTATTACTTCAGTTTTACTAGGTTATTGTGTCAAAGCCTTAGAAAAGTCAAGGTAAAGTATATATACTATTCCCTTTAGGTAGTAATTTTATCACAAAAAAGAAAGAAGGTGTATCTAGCATTTACCATTAAATCTAGGGTTTACCATTCCTCATTATTTCTCACTTTTCCTTTGTATTTTCTCCAAGAATTTACTTTCTAATTTTCTCTATGACTTGCATAAATCTGAATTGTCTGTTAGATCAGATGGTTTAAAATGTGAAAAGAAATTTCTTATTAGATATATTTGCAGACTGTATTTCTGACATAGGTAGAATTAACAAGCTGTACAAGATGGACATCACAGAAACCCAGGAATTTTTACATGATAATTTTATACTGGCATAAATGGTAACATGATGTTAACATTCTCTTAGCATGAGAGAAAATGTAAGTCTTCATAACCAGCTGCCTCAAGTAGCCCTCCTCAAAACAACCTGGGGAATACCTTTGACACTACAATTAGGACAGTAACAGAATCATAAGTCAACAAGAAATAGCTAACACTCCATCTGAAGAATCTAATATTGCATTCGACTTTCTCATAGACCTTAACATTGACATCAAGAGGAACCCTGGCAGCATGTACTCAGTTGGTTTCACAACAGATATTCAGGTACAATTCCACTTTTTCTTTACTGGTTTATTTTAGCATCTTACTCCTATCCGTACCATAGGAACCTGACCTGTCCTTCTTTGAAGACAAGAACAACAGGATCAGTATGTAAAACTATGCCTGAATAGCTGCAGAACAGGAAAGAACATCTTCTTATTTAACTGTGATAATCTCCCAAAAGGGCTGGAAACACAACTGGAAATTGTGTTTCAGAAGCTTACTATTAATAAATGTGAACTGGTGTCATGGTTTTTGTTCCGTTTGAACAGAGTGTCTTCATGTTTTTTGTGAAGGTGGTATAAAATTTTTACAGTAATAGCCTGCAAAACAATTTTTTAAAGCTCATTGGTATAAAAGCACTGACACTCAATTTACCTGCATGCCTCAGAAAGCAAACAGTTGCAGAGCTTGATATAGTGCAAATCTCCTCAGGTCACCCAATCTTTATGAAGTTCTCTCAACATGCTATGTTAAAGATCCCTAATCATGCAGTATTTTTAATTTTGGAAGTATCATTATGGTGGGTGGAAATATAGTTCTAAAAGATGCAAAAGGAAACCTGTGTGTGAAAAAGATAGAAATATAGGTCAGGATATTTCTTAGAAGTCAGCTTTTTTTTTTTTCATACAACTATTAAAAAATGTTAAAATAGTTCTGACAATCAGATATGGCTCTTTCTCTTAGGCTACTTTGCTAATATTTTTTGACATATCTCATTTTTAAATGCCAGTGACCCTTTTTACAATATTAATAGTTTGGACTCCAAACTCAGGACAATCCACATTTAGAAAAAGAGTGCTAACATTTTAATTCCAGCACAATCGTCAGCTCTTTTTGTGTCCCATTGTAAATTCCTCAGGCAGAAATTTGTTACTGGAACTGTAGTGCTAAATGTTAACTGGTTGTCTCATTAAAGATAAAACACTTGCACCTAATTTTCATTACTACTAGAATAGCCAAAAAAAAAAAAAAAAAAGATAAACTTTTGATACTCAACTATTATTTTATTTTTCCTGACAAAGGAATGATTTTATAAAAGGAGTAATACAATCCTAATTAGAAGAAATGCATAAAAATGTTTTGAATGAAAACCATATTTGAGCCACCAGCAAAACAGCATTTAATCCAAGTTTTCACTTTTAAACAAAGTAGTATAGAAAAAGCTAGCAATTTTTTGAAAGGTAAACTTAACACTACTCTCTGATTGCAAGAATTTTAGGTTTTGAGTCAGAGGACAATTTTTTGCTAATCCATTGCAAATCTGCTTAAGCACATCCTGTCAGACATATATTTCTGAAAAAAATCCAAAACCTGACTTTAGTGTGAACAAAGTCAACAGAAATGTCTGCTAAACTCTCCAAAATTTTGTTTGGATTACGCATTCTTAAAATTATGTTCACTGAACAGATTAAGATATTTTTATTCTCTTACATAGTATAAATCATGGTACTGCTTTGACTTGCTTCTTGTCCAAAATACAATTTTCTCTCGGGAATTTTTGTTGTCCATTATATGGGTTGATTTTGTTGTCTATTTTAAGGATATGTTGTTCCATCTGCCACAAAACTTTTTAATTTTTGTGGTGACTAAATATCTCCATTCTTAAAACCAGGAGATTTATGTCTAATTTATTAATCTTTACCTTCCAGAACCTGGACTCAAATCTTTATCTGTTACACAGATGAACTCATAGTCCATCTCTGCTTCTGACAGTCATTTAGACGTTGCAATCACCTTACTTGCAACTTCTTTCTGCATACTTGTAGTTCTCTTCATATCTGTCATCTGGAATGGCAGACACAAACATTGTCTAAATTTTGTATCTGAGATTGTGAGATGTCAAGGTTTGTGTTTGGTCTATTGGCCATTGGAAAACAGTAAAAGTTCATCTTTTAGTCACTGTCACTGTGATCAACCTGGCCTTTCTAGACTCACTGGATTCTAGATAGCTAGAGATCTCACACAGAAAGTGTATTTTAATTCTTTGTCACTAATATTTCATCATTATAAAATACTATTTTAATGTCTTTCCAGTCTACTATGCAATCCAGATCTTTCCCTACAAGTGACTTCTTACTTACTGTTGACTTTGTCATTGATGATTTGTTATTTTCTTACAAATAATCAATGACATAGAGTAAGGCAAGAGTTGATTATGACATGACACCAATATATGTTTTAAATATTTTAATAATGATAGACTATTTGGAATGACCTTCTGAGCTTTGTCTGATGCCTGTTCTTTAATCCATTTAATTTACATTACATGAAGTTTTGTCAGTCAAATTTATTCATTAAATACATACTTTCTATCAAGTTAAATGCCTTGCAAAAAAAAAAGGTGAACTACATGAGTGATATCTAAATTCACTTTAAATATCAATGCAAGCAGAATTTAACTCATATTAATTAGGTGATGTTTGCCTCACTTAATTCTTTGCTTAGTCCAATTTCAGTAATTCTATTATTTATTATCAATAATTTATAGACAGCACCTTTCAACTCAGCATCTCTCCTATTACTTATCTATGAATTTTAATGGTGTAGCAAAAGAACAACAAAAAAGGGAAACACCAAGGGAAACTTGGAGTATAACAATGGGAGCTAGGAGTCCCAAGTGTTACTCCTTCTATGGTTGATTCTGTGACTGAAAGGTCATTCAAACTGTCTTTCTCATTTATAAATAATGGTACATATTGAAAAGAGTAGGTCTTTTGAGCTTGAAATGTAATTTTCTTCAATGATGTTTTTATTTAACATACAAACAATTTTTCTGTATTCAAAGTTTATTCACATTGTAATGTAGAGCTGTATGGTATCTATACCTACTATGAATAAGGCTATTAGTGTTCAGAGAAGTATGTTCAGAAGGACTGTTAATCAGTTGTATATCATGCCAAATGGACAATAAAGCAACACAGGAGTATAGGAAAATAAACGGTATTTATTCTCCATGAAAAACAGACTATCACAGTTAGGGGAAGGAAGCAGAAACAGTGAATGAAGAGGGTTTTGTCCCTAAACAGTATTCATTACAAGTTTACTTCTTTTGTGAAGAAAGCCTATCAGCTTTCCCAAAGTTTGATAAAGAATCAAAAACTTTCATAAACTTGACTAAACAGTGTTTTTTAAATTAAGACATTTTATAGTTAAATGACTGTGGTTTTCTAAATTTTGAGCACTTTCATTTGTTATTAAATATAAAAGCAAAATAAATATTCAAATAAATTTTTCTTGAGTAAATAATTTCTAAGAGAAAAAATTGAATAGGTGGAATTAGGAAGAAAAGTAAGATTAGTTTTTCCCAGTTAAAAACATTCCAAAATTTTATAAAACAATAAAAATCCCTTCAAAATAGAAAAATTAAGTATTCGTGTTTGCTAGATCTGTGTTTTTCATGAGAAAAGTGTCTTGACTTGATACACCAACAAAGAAAATGCATCTTAAAAAATCTTTGATAGACCCTCAATTATTTCAAAGTAAATTTTCATGATGTTCGTAAGGATTTTTATTGAAGTGGAAACAATACAAACACACTGCTTCAAATGGTTAGTAAAAAGAATAAAAGTTACATGATGCATGGAAAACTGCATAATTGGTAATATCAACAAAAGTTGGAAAACATACTGGTGGAGAAAAGTTAATGAGTATCAAATATATGATAAATATTGTTCTGAGACACATGGTAAGAAAAACAAGACCAGATTTAATATATATTGTTTTTAAAACTATATACATTTAATAAGAGATTTAAATGATAGCATCATAATAGTATAAATTGTTTAAATATCCTGCAAAAAAGCCTTAGGTTTTCAAAAGAAATTTGGGAAAAATAGATAAAAAGAAGGAAATGTGATTATTTCTAAATATTAAAATCTGTCATGGTGACCCAGATGAACTAATGCTGCCCAAAATTATTTAACTAGAGATGATCAGGAATGTATGCACCTGAAGTACCTATATTTTTTTTAATTTTTTTTTAAGAGTAAACATTAAAATAACTGAGCATTGAAAAGATTTAATTATTTAATTAAATGGACTTTTAATCAATTTAATTATTTAATTAAATGGATTTAAATGGACTTTTGAAATAATTAATGAATTTAAATTAATTCACCTCTTAATTCAGCATAATGGCATTATGAGATATAGATATGAGAGCATAACAAAGTATTAATTGTATTTTGTGTTGTTTTAGAAGTTCCTCTGACTGGCTTTTTTATCATGTTTTCTCAATTGTTTTATGTTTCAAAACATGCTCAACAATGTAACAATTGAATTCTTTTCCTACTTGACTACAGCTAAAAATTGTGAAGAATTTGCTTGGTAGATGTAACATATAACATTTCACTTTCTTAGGGATTTCCTAAATTACATATCTTTGGGTAGTGAAGCCCATGAATTAACCTTCTAAAGCAATCAATCAAATCTTCAGTTCTCATGTGTGTCTTCTGGATGATGGTACTATGAATTCCTATATATTTGATCAGTCTACAGTAAAATTCACTTAGGCTTGTTAGTGAAGGTCAGTTAGTGTTAGATATTATGTGTGAATAACAGGCATTACATGAAAAATATCTTTTTTAGGGCTTTGACAGCCCAAATGTTATTTCCCTTCTATCTGTAACAACTCTTCAGTCAAATGCTAGTATTTAATTTTCTCTGTCTTGTGCTCTTCTCTGAGTGGAAACTGTGAGTTCTCCTTGACCTCTTCCATAAAGAGTTTGCCATGACATATGTTAAACTGTGAGATTTTGGATTCATGCCGACAATGCCCACAATCCTTCAAGCCTGCAGACTTACAGATTTGGGTCTGCTATGAGGACTCTAGCTGAGGATGGGAGTGAGAAGTTTGGGAAAGGAAAGGAACAGTAATGTATTGAAGTTCTTTTGTTACTCTTGATGGTTTTATACTATTAGGGTGAAAAAGAACACTAAAATAAAGACCCTTGCCTCGATTAGGTTTTAATCCAAAGCGGTGTTGGGATTTGTTGATGGGTTTTAGTTTTCTATATTTGCTGGGGAATATTAGTACAAATTTTTGAACTATATAGAAATTTGGGATGAGGTTAATACTTATCTAGAGAACCATTTCCTCAATCTGAAACAAAAACCAAAACAAAACAAAATAAACAAAAAAAAGGAACACATACACTTTTGATAATATGTGAGTATCTTTTCATTAACCCCTAGTAAAATTTACCGGGAAATTCTCTCCTATTTTATACTAAAATCCCAAGCAATCATTCCTGTTAGTCAATTAGTAATTTCATTAGTCCCACTTCTAATTCAATCATTGTGGATTTCTTAAAAAAAAAAATGCTCCTCCTTTACTTTAGCAAACACAGCGCCATCACACCATAAGGATCCAGCCAAATTCTGTTGTTGTCTGTGAAATTCTTTATAGTGAAAAACTTCCTGCATGGCATTTGTTTTCTGAAAATAAGCTCTGAGATCAAAATATCAGAGTTTAAATCTACCACAGTTTGATGGATGTTTTCTTTCTCTTTCCTTCCATTTTGCTGCCATGCTCAAAATACAAAAGTTTGGAAACTTTCTTTGACCTGAATATAAATAGCAAAGATCACTGACCTGTAATCTGCTCTTCTCCCTTTATCAACATTAATGGAAAGTGGAGGAGGGAAAGGGAAAATGCATGCTGTTAGCTATTATCTTTACAAATGACTTGCTAGCCTTTTATTTGTCTTCTTATGCTTCAAACACTCAAAGGATATTTTCAGAATTTCACTAGATAGAGGTTCAATCCTGAGATGACTTGACAAGCTGCATCTTCCTTAAGAGATTTTGACATGATATTAAGCCATAGTTACAAGCCAATACTTGAATGTGGAGCCCTGGGGAAATCTTTCCAAAGTGGAACACAACATTTACAGCAGGAGGCAGGTGTCTGCACCACTGAAGCAAACAACAATATGATATATTTAGTATCAAAAATGGAAGCAAAACTACTGTCTCTTTACCACTGGGGAAAATGGAAGAGGTTGAATGAGAAAAAAAAGCATCCTTTTCAGCTCTGGAAAATTTTAATTTACTGACAGAATGAAATATAGTCTCATCACAGCAGGTGCAGCAAGTGCCAGGTGCTGTTCCCAATATTGTCTTTGAATTTATGTGTTTTCGAAACATTGAGAGGATGTGAAGCAGCTGCAATGGCCATGTGGAGAGAAAGCAAAGAGCTTTTAATTAGCAATAAGAGGGCTGTTAATTTCTTTTAGGAGGCGACTTTGCTTTGCACTCATATCAGAACCTCAGCAGGAACTCTGTGCAGCCCTAAACACACAAAGAAAATCAAGTAAGCCATGTGCTACTCCAGATTTAAAGCAGAAGTGAAATAAGGCTTTGGCTGTCAGCTAAAGAAATTCTTGGTAATTCCAATTTTCATATTGAGAAATGAGATTCAGAGATGAGGGACTGCACAAAGATTTTAAAATTTCAGTGCAATTTCTAACCCAAGTGGTGCATAATAAAATACTCAGAGATCACAGTAAAAAAATGTATCAATCCTGCTATGGGAATTCCTGCCAAAACCTAATACAGTAGTTGTTTGAACTAAATGCTGGAAACCAAATGCTGAGATAAATCAGAATCTGAAAAGTGTTACATGAGACTACATATGAGATACTAAACCACTGGCACAAAAAGCAACTTTGACTTGGATGAAGAATTTAAGGTTTTTGAAGTCTGACACCCAGTAGTGCCAAGGTCCAGTCTCTCTGGAAAGCATACAGATGACTTGCCATTAGAGAAAGCCAAAACATGCATAGGTTTCAATTCTGTCAACCTCATAAAAAACAATGAAATTTTTTTTTTTACATTGTATACTCTATTTTTATGCTGAGTACTAGTGGCAATCATAGCTTTTCATCATTTAAGAGACATCAGTGATCTACTCATCTGTAATTTAGGGATTTTCTCAAATGAGTTTGAAAGATTTGAAATCTGAACAGATATTTCTTCTCCTACTGAGATAAGTGTTAAAATTGTGCAATGTGTTATTGAATGACAGGGAAAATGAGTTATCGATGTCTAAACAGTCTAAACTCCTTGAGGTGAGTTGAGACTTTTCCTGTAAGTTTGTTGGTTTGTAAATCCCGGTATGCTCAATAGCTTCTATTTAATATCCAAGGAAATACAGAACCACTTACTATATATAGGAGATGTTTCCTTAGTATTTTCTTCAGATGCTATTTTAAAATGAGATTTATTTATATGTTTACCTTTATGTTGCATTAAAAATTACTGAGGTGAAGAAAGTTAAACAAGTTCATGAATCTTTACAGAGCAGGGAATTATATATTAAAATCATGCAAATAAGGAGGGTATAATAGGTCAAGACTACAGTTTTTAATTTAATCTTTCACTATGCAGAATAAATTAGCATGATTAATTCATGGGGACACAAAAAAATTAAAAGGAAGACAACTGATAATGTATCTTATCCCCAAAGACAAACTTTCATGATAAAACAAGACTCACTCTACTTTGTCAAGTCAAATGTCCACCCATCTTCACATTCTTATCTAGTACATAGTAGTAATGTGCTATTTAGATTTAGTTTCTCTTTGTAATATTAGAAAATAATAAGCAGCTGCATGTATTGATTTTACACTTGTATCAAATACATATAAGGATAAATGAATCAGGGTCAATTAGCTGGCTTCCTGACATAATGTAACAAATGTAGAATTTTTCATTAGTCAAATTGAACAGAGGGATACAACATTAATTGCTAAGTATTTTTGTGCTGTTATGAGATGGTATACAAAATATTATATATTAATAACAGAACAAACGAATTATACACTGTCCATGTGGGAAAATTCCATTTATTATGCCAACTGTTGCCAATCCTCTGCCTGTTTTGAGAAGTAGAATTCCTGCATAGAGATAACGCACTCTCACAGCCATGCTTGAGCCTCCCTGGTCGCTAGGATGAACTGAACCTAACTGAGCCTCTGTGTCCCCATGTGTCTCTACTGCACAGCATTGTCAGTGAGGTAAGGAAATAAATCTGCTCTTTGCCTTTCAGCTGTGGTTTGCCGGCTGCCTTTGATTACCTGCGTTGGTTCACACACCTATCCATGTATGGGTAAGACCTGAGAATACACAGCAACCATTTCCTACTTCTTTAATTTTAACAGTATTTGAGCTAAGGTATGAATAAAACAGTAGGTCTTATTTTTACAAAAATCAGTGTGTTCTATATTTCTATTTTTATCTATTTTTATGGTTTTCTTTTTTTTTTCCTTTTTTCCACACATGGCTGAGAACAATTCAGTCATTTATTTATATCCAAATACATACAGAGATGGAAATTTATGCTAAGTGCTTGTGATTTTGTACTTGTTTAGAAATCAGAGAAATAACATTCTCAGTGGCAACACACTAATTCAAAACTGATTTTCAATGTTACAAACCAATCAGTTCCACTGCTGTCTCATTTCTCCATATTAAAATCCCCCCTTGACTCACTTCTTCAGGCTGATCTTGCTAAATGGATCACTGCAATGGTTTAACATCTGCCAATGTTTTCAACATGTGGTCACATGATTATGGTTCATCTTTTAATAACTGCTGTCTGTTATGAGGAAATCACACTATGGCTGGTGAAGGAAGTCACAGCTTCTTTAGGTGAACCACCTCCAGTATGAAAGCACAGGTCAACAGTTTTGGTAGGAATAGGAAGTTTGGTAACTAAACAAACTTTCATGTCCCTCATCTCTCAGCACATCACTCCCTGTCCAATTTATATTCGACAAAAATGCTTATGACATATCACCTCAGAACATACCCTACCTCTACTCTCATACAATGATAGAAGTGATAAAAGAAAAACTTCATCACTTTACAATATTTTTAATATTTCTTGTGCTCCTTTGTGTAACAAGGACTTGCATTTACCAGAACCTATGAAACTGACCAAAGTGAGATCCTTCAACAATTGTCAGTGTCTCTAAGCTCTTCCCAGAAGGTGGAGACTGCCAAAATTAGCATCTTCAACTATCTGCAAAGTTCGTTTCTAAGCAGACAACTTATTATTGTACTCATTAAATAGCAGGCATTATTAGATGTAGAGCATGAAGAGTTATTCAATCAAGGTAGCTCTATCATTAACTTATAATTTTGTATTTGGTTCATGGATTGCTTATTTTTAACCCAAACAATTTACATCACACGGTGATTCTCTCTGCAATCATTCACTGACAGCCCAGTGCAGGCAGCCCAGGTTTGCATGCTTTGCTACTCAACCTGACTACAAAAGGATAGTTGTGGTCACCAAGTGACTGCTGCAGTTCTGTTTATTCCACTTCAGAAATGCAAGAGGAGTGTAGTCACCCCAGGCTTCATTTAATCAGTAGAAGGATGGCCAAGAGAGATGGTGCAAGTGTGGCAATTACTGCTTCTACATCTCAGATACGTGGTCACCCACTGATTTAATGGAAACTGTACGCAACGTTAATGCAACAGCTTGTCCTAGCGAAGAGGTTGCATAAATATTAATGTGATTTCTAAGCCATAACACATATACATTTTTTTAAATTAAATGTATATACTCCATGTGTGCTGATGCTGAAATACATTTATTATATGGTTAGCTGCTGAAATTCTATTGTAATTCTCTGTGGCTCAGTTAATTTCAGACCTTTCAGCTCAAGCTGCAGTAATCTAAGGCAGAGGTGAAATTCAGGCCAGAGAATAGTGAATGGTAAAACATCATGTACTGTTCACTTTGCAATTAACACATCTTTCTTTGAGCTGGAAGAGATAATTTGGCCATGACTCTGTGGACAGAAATCACTGACCTATTCAATAGTGTGAGATGAACTGGAACCACTTGTTGTTCTTGTTTTGTTTTTAAACTATGTTCTCTGGGATTTATGCCTATAGAACCATGCACTTTTGTTTAATTCAATTTTCTGGCAGCTTCATGTGTTGATTTCTGTTTTTAAGCTACATCTTGACAGAATTAAGTTAAAGATTTCTTTGGAGACTGGAACAGGAAAATAAGAAATTAATTCCTTCAGGCTGTGGGGGAATCATGCTGTTCTTTCTTGTCTTTCTTTGCTTAACATATCCTCAGCATGCCTTTGACTGTGAGCTTGTAAGCATTATATTTAACCTGGATCCTAATATGTTATATGAATTATTTAGAAGTAAATACTTCTATTATGAATAAAAGTGAAGAGAGTCTGTAACCTACTCTGGTAGAAGCAATAGTTTATGGTTTTGGGAATAATACTGCTAATCATTTGTGCCGAAGCATGCAAAAATTAATACAAACCTTAAATACAGATGCAGAATGCCTAAAGGATGAAGGACCCAATCAAAAGTAAAAAAAAAAAGAGGATTTAATGCTATTATATCCTGCTTCCTCTTCATTACACACCCACTTGTATTTTTATCACAGGCCTTTCTAAAATTTCACCAAGATTAGCCTAAACCACCCACTATAGTACTGTAAAGGTAAATACAGCTCAAGTCACAGCAGTCCAAAGAGACTGGTAGCTGGTAGTTAGTGTAGGTGAAAGAAGTAATAAAAGGACAGTTTACAAACAGCTCTTAATCATGTCATAGTCTACATCATAATACACTGAAACATTAGATATCTTCTTGTGGGTCACCCAGAAAGAACTGAAAGCGCAACTTAAATGAACTGAAGGGAGAGAATTTATTTTTAATTTGCTTAATAGATCCATGATGCTTTTGGTCCATGGGTCTTGTGCTGCATATGGCTTGCAACTGCAAGCTGTTTCTATCTTCTATTGCTTTTTTGGCCAGGAATGGGAGGAGCTTTCCCTCCCATGGGATGCTGGGTAAACCAACTTTCCAGCTCTGGAAGACAGTGAACTAGACAATGCTTCAATAGTTATCAAAAAGTAAAACTGAACCAAAATATTTGCTTTTTTCCCATATACTACGTATTGCCATCTTTTTTAGCCATTGTCTCTTTGACTTTTGTTTCAGAGGATGACACAATCTAATTTATCTTATCCATCATATAATGAATGTGACATAGTCTTCCATCAATCTGTTACAGTTATTCTGGCCTTAAAGTGAATAGCTAATGCAAACTAATTTGGAGGAATGGTTAAAGGGGTATGAACCTTTCACTTTGAGGTTGGTGAACTGAGATCCAATGGAAAATAATAGTATTTTCTGAAAGAGACCATAAATGTGGCATTTCAGTCCCAAAACATGTTAATTTCTTGGACATTCATTGACATTGCTGATGTGGAAAAAAAACCAGAGACTAAATTGCTGAAATGTGGAGAATGGGTTAAGCAGCGGTTAGTTTTAACATTTAATGCTGGTAGGAAAATAGAATTCATGAATACAAAAATTAGGGAACTATGAGAGAGTAATTGAAAATATTTTCTGCAGTGGTTCGGCTTTCCAATGGTGCAGCTCCAGCCAGCCCTGCCGCCACTACATCCAGGGGCTCACTTTGCCAGAGGCGTGGGCAAACTCGACCACGGTGCGGATAGTGCGCAGAATAGAAAGGCGGGACTCTCAGGGGGTGCAACCAAGGGATGCGTAGCCCCAAGGCAGCGCTCCGGAGAGAGACGCTGGCCTCGAAATGGCACGGCTTTTTATTGAGTGGGTTCAGGGGTGGGATTGCGTGGGACCAATTACAACCTTTTGCCATCGTATAATGAGGCAATGCACAACTTTTGAACCAATAACAAGTAACTTGGGGAGGAGGAATACATGATGAGGGGGTGGGGAAGTTATATAACTTAAAGATTGACAGGTAACCGAAAAGTGGTAAACAACTATTATGGGATGGGGTTACCAGGACAACCAAGATTTTGGCAGGAAGGTTTGAGGGGGGGGGGAAGGAAAGTCTGAGGGAAGGAGAGAAGGAGAGGGAAGGAGAGGCCATCTTAAACAATAGAAATAAATACAAAATTATAAAACACAAATTATAAAACCAAACCGGAGCAGTGAAAACCCAATTGGAATTGAATTTAAGCACCACCACATCTCCCCCTTTTTTATTTTTTTGTGATGGCTTTTGGTAGTGTCTGCTTGGGGGATAGATGTTCTGTTCCGTGAGCCACCTCTCGTCATCAGTCTCCGGTGAAGAAGTCCTCTGGGTCAGGGTATTCCTCGTCTTCCCATGACGGGAGCTGCTGCATCTCGATCTTCTCGACGGGAGGAACACTGGCCCAGACGTTGTTCACGCTGAGTGACGAGGTGGCTGCAGTGATGGTCTTTTGGGTGACTCGTCGGATGATGCCAAATGCAATTCCAATTATAAGTAACAAAAACAAAATTAAAAGTCCAGTTTTGACAGCAGAATTGACCCAGCCTGAGAGTCCCCAGTTTCCAAACAATTGGTCAAACCAGTCCTCCTGGGGCTCTCAGTTGGCATCCGACTGGGCTTTCCTGTAACTTAAAATATAACAAAATAAATTAATTAACAAAAAGCCAGTGAGGAATAGGGAAGGAAGGAGCGGACCTCTCTTCCTCCGGACTAACGGGCTTCCTTTTTCTTCGCCAAGTGACATTTTTCACCTGATGAGCTGACTCTTTGGAGGCCCTGGGAATGTAAGGTTTCACCCACTTGGCCGGCACCCATTTAAGTCCGGTGGGTGTCGATACGCAGGCGTACCCGCGTCCCCAAGTGATTAAATCGTGAGGACCTTCCATTCTCATGGTCTCCGGGTCCTTGATGAGAACTGGCGGTTTGGACTCTAATTTTAAATTTGGGTTCCCTCCAAAGTGCCTAATTATTGGGGGATTCATCAATTCAAATGAACAATTTAGAAAATTAATTGTGTGCAAGGCCCTGGCTAATCGAATTTGGGGTGACTCCAATTTTAGAATTTGTCCCTGTTGATTGAGGACTCTTTTGATGTTTTGGTGTGTCCTCTCCACAATTGCTTGGCCTGTCGGGGAATAGGGGATGCCAGTCTTGTGTTCTACTCCCCATTGCTGGAGGAAGTTGCGGAACTCCTTGGAAACATAGCTTGGCCCGTTGTCCGATTTGATGACTTTAGGGATGCCTAGGAAAGAGAAGGCTTGGAGAAGGTGTTTAACAACATCCCCTGCTTTCTCCTCTGTATGGGCGGATGCATAGACTGCTCCAGAAAAGGTGTCCACAGACACATGGACGTACTTCAGCCTCCTAAACTGAGGGACATGAGTAACGTCCATCTGCCATACCTCGTTGCTGCTCAGCCCTCGGGGGTTTACCCCGGCATGCAAGGTTGGGACTGCATGTCGCTGGCAGCTGGGACAGGTCGCCACAATGGCCTTGGCCTGATCTCGGGTTAGTTTGAACCCTCGGACCAAACCTGGCACATTCTGATGGAACAGTTGGTGGCTGAGCTTTGCCTGCTGGAAAACGTCAGGCAGCGGGGCCTTCGCGACAGGGGCAGCAAGAGCATCAGCCCTCCTGTTTCCCTCCGCTATGAACCCTGGCAAATCCGTGTGCGACCTGGTGTGCATCACGTAAAACGGTTGCTCTCGGTGGGAGATTAGCCTTATTAGCTTCGAGAGCAACTTAAACAGAGCAATGTTAGTCACTTCTTGGAGAACTGAGTTCTCCGCTCTGGACACTACACCTGCAACGTAACTCAAATCGGTTACCAAATTAAATGGTTCAGAGAACCTTTCGAAGGCCCTGACGACTGCGGCCAACTCAGCAATCTGAGGGGATCCTTCCACCTCAGCAACGTCAGACTCCCACTGCTGAGTCTGAGGATCTTTCCAAGTCACCACTGACTTGTGGGACCCTCCAGACGCGTCTGTGAAAACTGTCAAGGCTTCGAGCGGTCTTTTGCTCTGAACACTCTTTAAATTTAATTTAAATTGAGCATCTGAATTAAAAATTTTGTGGGCAGGCCGATGGATTGAAATTTGTCCAGTGTAACTGTCCAGGGCAAACTGAAGTGCTTCGTTCTCTTGAAGCAAGTGCTCTAACATTGCCTTTGAAATTTGGCCCGAATTCAACCGAATTGGTACGTGGATCACCTCAAAGTCACAGCCAGCCAGTTCCCTAATGCGGATTCTGGCTTTCCGGATCAATTCAGCCATCAACTCCTGTGGGCGTGTCATCCTCTTGGACCTGTGATGGCTGAGAAAGACCCATTCTATAATAAGAAGAGGATCTCTCCCGCCTCGGTCCTTCCGGGGTATGCTGGTCACCCCGTTGTCCCATTGGAATATCATTCCATGGAGGTGCGGCAGATTTCCTAGAATGACAAATCGGAAAGGCAAATCAGCATGGCATCGATTTGCCTGTCTGGTGGACATCAACTCTTGAACCTTTTCCAGTGCTTTCTGTGCCTCCGGGGTGAGTGACCTAGGGGAACTCAGCCCCTCTCCCCCTTTCAATAAACTGAAAAGAGGTGCTAGGTCCTCGGTAGTGAGACCCAGCCAAGGCCTCACCCAGTTCAAAGCCCCACACAGCTGGTGCACATCCGCTAAGGTCTCAATTTTGGTTTGGATCGCCAATTTTTGCGGAACAATGGTCCGCTTATTAATTTCGAGGCCAAGATATTTCCAAGGTGGCATCTTTTGAATTTTTGCTTCCTGCAACTCGAACCCTGCGGCAACCAGTGCAGCCACTGTCAGGTCAAGCGCATGCGTTAACAGGTCGTCGCTGGGGGCGCACACGAGCACATCATCCATATAATGCAAGATGATGGCCTGGTGTGCAGCTGCACGCACGGGGGTCAGCAAGGAAGACACGTACCACTGGCAAATGGCGGGAGAGTTCTTCATTCCTTGGGGAAGAATCCTCCAGTGATACCTCTTCCTCGGGGCCTCTCGGTTGATGTTAGGAACCGAGAACGCAAACCGCGGAGCATCGTCGGGGTGAAGAGGAATTTGGAAGAAACAATCTTTGATGTCAATCACGGCCAAATTGTAATTTTGGGGCAACATGGCTGGGGAAGGCATCCCTGGTTGGAGAGAGCCCATGTCCTCGATGACCTCGTTAATTTGTCTGAGGTCCTGGAGAAGCCTCCATCGGGTCTTATCCGATTTTTGTATTACGAACACCGGGGTGTTCCAAGGAGAGGTGGTCTCCTCTATGTGACCCTTTCGGAGTTGCTCTTCCGCGAGCTCATTCAGCGCCTTTAACTTTTCCTTAGAAAGCGGCCACTGCTCCACCCAAACTGGAGAATCTGTTTTCCAATTCAGTTTTTGGGTGGGGCGCCGTTCAGTGACCGCAGCCCAAAAATTTTGTGGAGGGTCAGGGAATTCAATTGTCGCCCCCCACTGGGCCAGGACATCTCTCCCCCACAGGGGTGCTTTGTAATTCAAAACAAAGGGCTGGATGTTGGCCAATTGCCCATTGGACCCCTTAATTTGTACCATGTTTTTCGACTTTTTTGCCAATTGAAGGCCTCCAACACCCTCAACTTGCTCAACCACTGTTTGCAGTGGCCAACGTGACGGCCATAGGTGTTCCGGGATCACCGTTACGTCCGCCCCCGAGTCAAGGAGACCTTTGATGATGGTGGTCTCCTCGCCCACCCTTAATTTGCACACCTCCTCAGGTCTGTCATGTGTAATTTTTATGACTGGTCTTATCTGGGGGTGGCAGGTTTTGCAGTCGCCCTCGGGACACACCCTTTCGGGGAGTGATGGTATTGCCTGGGCGACTATCTGTCCCTTTGACAGATAAATGGGTGGACTCGTGCAGCGAAGCCAGAGTTCAAACCACTCGGGATCCACAGGAGTGGTTTGGGGAACAATCTCCATCTCCGGCAGGGTATGTTTACAATCCCCCACGACTACATATGTTGTGCCAATTTTGTGCCAGGTACCTCGATTTTTAGATACCGCCACGCGGTGCCATTCATCATCACGGATCCACAGGGCATCAGACAACTGAAGATGAAAGGGCACTCCTTCGCTTGTTGTTGTCAAGGACTTTCCTGTGAAAGGAACAGGCACATTCGGGTCAGGATCATCAGGTGAAGGACTCCTCAAAGGGGAGTCTCTTGTCTTGTCCGGTGAATTCCCTCTCAGAGGGCTCCTCTGCTGCCTCTGGGAAGAAAAAGTCAAGTCCGTTAAAATGTCATGTCCGGTACAACTCAAATCATCATTCCCCATTCCTCCTCCCCCGGCTTGGGCCACCCGATTGGGGTCATCGCACTGGGTGGCTCCGCGCTCCCTTATTCGTTTTTTTGTTGGGAGCGTCCTCCCCTCCCATTTCCTCCTCCTCCCTCTTTGGCTTGTTTAAATTCCTGAAACTCCCGTCTCAGGGGACAAGCCTGCCACCAGTGTCCTTGCTTGCCACATAAGGCGCAAGGCCTGTCAGCTGAATTTCCAGATGGACGCCTCCCTTTTGGTACCACAGCCGCGTTGTTCTGATGGATGGTTGGGGTCTCTGTGGTTGCTGCATTCACCGCTTTCTGTCGCTGTTCCGGCCTTTCAGGTTTTGCTGATGTCATCAGGGGGACCACCTCAGTTACCACCTCGACATAGTCCTGTAATGTCGGCTTGGGAATCCGTGGAAGGGTCAGCATGGCTTGTTTGCAGACGTCATTGGCATGCCTGAACGCTAACGACGTGACCAGCCTCTCCCTTGCCACTTCATCCTCTTCCTGCTGCTCTATGGCTACCGTTAGCCTTTCCACAAACAGCAGGAAGTTTTCCTGAGGTCCCTGAAAAACATCTGAATACGATTCCATGGGGCCGGAAGGCCGCATGGTGGAAAACGCCTTGACAGCAACCTTAGCAATTTGCCTTAACAACGGCTTTGGGAGGCTTTCAGCTTGTTTTTGTGGCATCTCCCATTCTCCCTCACCCATTACATGTGCCAGTGTTATCATGTTCCCTTCATTGTCCACAGCTGTGTCAGGGTCATTTGACCACCCTGGGAGGGCGTCCTGCAAGTGCCTTTTCCAGGTTGCAAGCCAGAGCTGATACTCAGTTCTGGAATGCAAGCACCTGAAAAGGTACTTGATGTCATGGGGGACAACCTCACTCCCGGTAACTTGGCCATCTAACAAACCAAGGAAGTACGGACTCATGCGGCCGTACTCCTTGAGGGCCTTCATGAGTTCCCTGACAACATTCTGGGACAACTGCTGCCACTTTGCCTCCTCATGCCCTCCCCTACCCCTCCTGTAGGTAACTGGAGCGATAGAAGGGACATGGGGGCCATCACTTCCTGGATCCCACCCCTCCCCCTCAAAGCGTGGGAACCGGAAGAAGGGGCGTGGGAACCGGGAGGCAGTGGGCGGGACTTGGGCGTCACCAAGGGGAGTGGCTTGCGACGGGAGGGGGGCGTGCCAGGGTCTGGGAAAGGCACGCCTTCGGAGGAGTGGTTTTGGGTGGAGACTCGGGAGGAGCGGCAGGTGGGGGGGTCATAGGAAGGGGTTTCAGAACAGGGGCAGCCTCGGGGAAGAGTGGAAGGGGACAGAAAAGGGTTGGGGGGGGAAAACTTGGAAGACTGGGAAGGGGAAGGGAACGGGGCCATGGCGGCGGCGGCGGCGAGCGGCGCCTCCGGCAGCGGGACGGCGGGCAGGGCGGACAAAGAGAACGACCGCGCCATGCGGCCGCCGCCATTCCGCGCCTCTGCCGCGCGGGCACTGCGTGCCAGCGCCTCTGCCGCATGGCTGCCACGCGCTTCTCCCGCGTGGGCACCGCGTGCGCATTCCACGCGCGCGCCGCGCGCGCCTTCCGCGTGGACGCCGCATGCGCCTGCCGCATGGAAGCCGCATGCGCATTCCGCATCGGCGCCGGGGTCTCCTTCCGCATGGAAGCCGCGTGCGCCTGTCGCATGGGCGGCGCGTGCCCCTGCCTCATGGACACCGCGTGCGTTTGCCGCACGGAAGCCGCATGCGCCTGCCGCATGGACGCCATGCGGCTTTTCCGCATGGGCGGCGCGTGCGCTTGCCATGCGGTCGCCGCGCGGCTCCGCGCCTGCCGCGCGGGCTCCGAGCGGCTTTTCCCCCGCGCCCCCCGCGCGGGCGCCGAGTGGCTCCGCGCGGGCATTTTGTGTGCATTCACCTCCACTAACACTGAACCGAACTCGGGGTTTGTTTAGGGAGGTTCGGGGAAGGGAAAATTCCTCGGGAGCGTGGCCAGTGCTCCGTCGGAGGTCCCGGGCAGACGGCTCTGTCTGACCCAGGCGGGGGGGCAGCATTTTGAAGGGGCCAGGGCTGGCGGGCGGGGGCATGCCCACTGCACCCTTGAGAATGCCGCGGCAGGGTGACGGGGAGCGGGATACGGAACGGGAACAACAGGGGAAAACAGGGCTTTCTCCGGGAGACTGCTCTTTCTGCACTCCTTTCATGTTTTTTACGGCGGTCCGAATCTTTTGGGACCAGAACAGATATTTCGCCGCATTTTTATCTCCGGAGGCGGCTAATTTGGTAAGTTTTAACATGACAGGTTCCCAATATCGGGGGTCCGTCACAACTTCCGGGTTCGTTTTGGGAAAGTGCAGAAAAAGCATGCGCACAAAACGCTTCAATTCTCCCTCGGAAAACTTAACCTTATTAAAACTGAGAACACCAACAAAACAACGAAAAACGCCTTTCTGCTCTGCCGAGAGCTTGGCACCCATTTTTCACTTCCAAACCCTACCGCAACACAAAATAAACTAAAAACCGAATTCCAGCACGAAAAACTCCGGTCGGCAGTCCCCTCCCCTGCCTCCCCTCCCGGAGGTGCCTCGTAAAACAAAAAAGCCCCGCTTTAAACCCCGTCTGTCGCCCATGCGCAGACAAAAAGCGGGGGCGGCTCCGCGCCGGGACCCGCCGGGTTCGCCGCGCCTTCCGCGGTCCCGGTCCCCCGACCGGGATATGAACCCGGGTCGCCGCGGCGAAAGCGCTGAGCCCTAACCACTACACCACGGGCTCTGCCGTGTCGCTCCTGCCTCGCGGCTTCCCGATACCTGCCGCGGCGCGCCCGTGTCGCTTCCCCCGATCCCGAGCGCTGCTGGGACCAGCTCGGAGCCGCGGAAACTCAAAACATAAAGCAACAAAACGAAATAAAAACAGGAACCGCGAAACAAAAACCCGAGAGAGGAAAACAACCCCCCCCCCGAGCGCCGCGCGGCTGGATCCCCCCGAGGACAGTCTCTCCTGGGCTGGATCCTCCCTTTTTGGGTAGGGTGAGGGCTAGGGGCTCACACGCTTACCCGTCCCTGGTTCCTGCGTGGGTACAGCGGTTTGGTTTGGGGATGGATCCGCACTGGAGAGGACTCTGCCGGGTGCTGCAAAGCTACCCTCTCCTCCCTCCCGGGAGCGCACCTGCCACCAGGAGGTGCGACGACAATGAAAAATCCGTAAAAGTCCCGATGGACCGGATTCAATCGCGACGCTCTCAAACCGCGTGCGCCGCGTCAGTGCCGCCGCCGTCGAGTTGTCAGCTGTCCGCCCACGCGTGACAGCCCCACGTTGGGCGCCAGCTTGCAGTGGTTCGGCTTTCCAATGGTGCAGCTCCAGCCAGCCCTGCCGCCACTACATCCAGGGGCTCACTTTGCCAGAGGCGTGGGCAAACTCGACCACGGTGCGGATAGTGCGCAGAATAGAAAGGCGGGACTCTCAGGGGGTGCAACCAAGGGATGCGTAGCCCCAAGGCAGTGCTCCGGAGAGAGACGCTGGCCTCGAAATGGCACGGCTTTTTATTGAGTGGGTTCAGGGGTGGGATTGCGTGGGACCAATTACAACCTTTTGCCATCGTATAATGAGGCAATGCACAACTTTTGAACCAATAACAAGTAACTTGGGGAGGAGGAATACATGATGAGGGGGTGGGGAAGTTATATAACTTAAAGATTGACAGGTAACCGAAAAGTGGTAAACAACTATTATGGGATGGGGTTACCAGGACAACCAAGATTTTGGCAGGAAGGTTTGAGGGGGGGGGGAAGGAAAGTCTGAGGGAAGGAGAGAAGGAGAGGGAAGGAGAGGCCATCTTAAACAATAGAAATAAATACAAAATTATAAAACACAAATTATAAAACCAAACCGGAGCAGTGAAAACCCAATTGGAATTGAATTTAAGCACCACCACAATTTTCAAACTACAAAATTTTCTCATGCAGCCTAAAGCCTTGCAGTCCCCCCAAAAGTTCAATTTTAACATGTCCTTACTAGAATTGACTTCTGTACATGTTTATCTCTTTCTGTAATAGTCTACTTCATTATCTGAAATGTTATTTCCATACCAGTGTTATATTTCAGGATAAAATATATCATAAGGCCTAAAGAGATAAGGACTATGAGAGAAATGTCCTTCTGGTTTCCCTGTTTTTCTTTTCACATGGCTTCCCAAAATCCTTGGGATTTTGCCTATCCCCAAAGGCAAGCCTCTAGTCTGAGAAATGTAGAAGTATCATCAAGGGAAGTCCGTGCATCATTTCTGATTGATACAAAAATATCTCAGGTAACAAAACCGACAAAGACTTTGATAAGCTTTCTTCAAAGCAAAGTCCTGCAATAGATCAAACCTTTCATGTCCTTGCCTTTATCCTGGTCTTTTAATCCCTTAATTGATTTGATAGAGAGATGGATGATGGATGGATGGATGGATGGATGGATGGATATTTTCCTAAATCAAACATGTCTCAAGATTGGGTACAAATCCTTGAACCAGCTTTCCAGCTTTCCAAAGAGAAGCCTTTTCACGGCAGCAGAAGACAACTGAAGGAATGGGGCATTGACCCTGTTTTTAACTAACAAGAGATTGGATGTTTTAGGCTTATCTTTTCAAGAAACATCCTCAGTTTCTAGAAGTTATCTAGGTGCTAAATAATGGCTACTAAATGAAATAATCTATTCAAATATTGCTCTAATTTAAAAAGCTCTCTTCTGAACCATAAAATACTTGTGTATCTAATCTCTTCCTCTTTGTGAAAATTAAAATTCCAAGTTTTTAAAAAAGGATGTCTCTCCATCAGTGTTGTCATATGTAAAATTGAATTTTAAGTCTTTAAAAGGAATAAATTGAAGATGTTAATATTTGTGAGCATGTAAGGCCTATTGCTAATTTAAGAATTCAGTACTCTTAATTCAGCAACTTTCATAAACTATTAATTTTAGCAACTACTGTAAATCATTTGAGCTACAGAAACTGATGATGAAAGAAATAGACTAGATCTCAGTGGTAAATATCCTAACCTGACACTGGTACCTATGTGTGTTAGTTTTGCACCTTTCTTGGAAATGTCCTCAGATGGTATTGAGCTTCAGATTAGCTAACCTACACATATATAGATATATATATATATATACATATTTATATATATACACACACACATATATATATATATATACACATATATAGATAAATTCAGGTCTTCACACTCAAGGGAAAGTTCAGTTTACCCTGAAGGGCCAGTCAGGTCAGGCAGTGGAATAGCTCCATTCAGCTGTGTGAGCATCTGACAGACTGTGTGCACCTTTTGGGTTGACCACTGCCACTTCCATCCACCCAATCAAAAAAGCCCATGCCTTCTCTGCAACATGTACCACATCTAACTCTTATTTGGGAATTTAGAACACCATAAAACATCATGAATGATACTAGACATCTAAGTTTAATCAAATTAGTTTAAATGCTTTGTGAATTATCAATTGAATCACTGCTCATACTACTTTGACTGCCCTGTTTAGAAATCATCAGGAAATGTAAGACTTAAATAGGGATATTTACACTTAAATGCTTCATTAAGTTTCTAGAGGCTGGATCAAAAAAAAAAAAAAAAAAAAAAAAAAAAAAAAAAAAAAAAAAAAAAAGAAGCTTAAAATAGATATTAAAATAGATATTGAGTATCACCTAAAATGAGATATCCAGAAAATCCATCTAGATTGGCAGATACGATTTTTGAAGTCCCAAGTACTTTTTACTTTTAACTGAATTGTCTTAAACCTTTACTCTCAAACTGAAATTCAAGTCTCGTGAGTGGTAAAACTAATATGGATATCTTTAATAGGCAGCTACAGATTTTTATTCTCTGGCATAATAAAAACTCTGGATGAAATTACAATTAAGATTAAATTTTTCTATGAAGCTGAAAATGATTATTCCCTTAAGTCTGTAAGTTTAATTATTATTTCTTTCTGCTAATTTATACAGACATTCTTCTATCTATTATTTGTATGATAATTTTTTTAAGTTAATGGTTTTCTCTGGAAAATTCTTCAAAAGCTGCAATGCAGACCAAAGTCTTTATCTTCCTTGTATGTAGTAGAGACATTTTTTAGGAAGTTCATAGTCAAAAGTGAGTTTAAAAAAGCAGGTGTAGAACTCTAGAAGTAGGCAGTTTTCCAGCAGCAGTATGTATAATAATTATTCAAATTGCCCAAAGATATTTTGTTAGTGTAATCTGTTTACATATTCCCTCTTTTTAATATTTACACTGATAAGAGCTTCAGAGATGTGTATAATTATTCTCCATGGAAATAATTAAGATAATTAATATACTTACTTGAAAACAGTAAAAAATGCATCAATAAATGCTTCACTAATGTTTCTATCATGATTTTACATATAAGAGGCCTGGTTCTGCCTACTTTGAAATTTATGGGAATTTTGCCATTGAATTCAATAGGAAGAACATCAAGTCCAATATGAATATTTGAGTATCATGTTGAAAGTTTAACTCTGAGTACTCTTTAGAGATACTCTAAGATAGTACCCTATGTTATTTCTAAAGGGAAAAATAGAAGAAAAAAAAAAAGACTACTCAATTTGCTTTCTTACTTTAATATTCTCTTTTTCATTGTTAGAAGTATTGGCCTTGAGTTGCTTTTTACATTAAGCCTTAAAACTATTTTCAAGCTGGAAACTTGAAGGTAAATGAACAACAGATTTTTTCTACTGAATTAATTTGACGCATTCTTGAAGCAACTGTGATGCTGAACATCTTAGGCTCAAAACCTATACATTTTCTGGGCAAAAAGAGACTTAAGGACAGGTGTATATTGAGTCCCTCTGGATTTCTAAACTAGCATACAGTATGTTACCTTTGAATACTCCATAATCTATCACCTTGAGAGGCATTTATTTTGATGCTTTCTTTCTGTGTTTGGCTTTTTGCTCCACATTTTCTCTGAGGAGAGGACATTTATTTTCCAAATTCAAGACCTGGCTTCTATTGCTCTTTATTCATCTCTCAGGCTTGTTTCTTTCTAATTTTTAGTACATTTTCCTCTCTCCATCATGATCTTGTTTCTGGATTTATCACTGATAGCTTTTCACCTATTACAAACTAAGATTGGTCATGTATTTCTAAGATATCCTAATGGCTTGGCTGATCTTATATTTTAAATTTAATTTTCCTAACATTTATTAGGAAAACAGAATAATGGAGACATTAATGAAGATGAGTGGTTTTTTTATTGAAACAAAAGAAGTGTAGGTTGGTCCTTCTTTCCAATATTGTATTTTTAAAGGAATGCTCATACCCTGAACACACAGCTCCAAAAACTCTACTAGCATTTGTGTGCATCTACTATGGGAAAAAAACCTAAACTCTACTCTTATTTCAAGGTTTGAGGTGAGGTGGGTTTTTTTGGGTGGTGAGGTTTATTTGTTTAGTTGTTTGGGGTTTGGGTTTTTTTGTTGTTGGTTTATTTATATATATATATTTCTTTTTTTGGCTTGGGGTTTTGGTTTGGATTTTTTTTGGAATAAGCATACAATTAATGAAGTGTATTACAACTTACAGAGGATATCAAGTAAGATAAGAAAATATTCACTTCTTAAGCAGTATAATTATCTAGCAGAAGTCAGTACTCTGACTGTTCACATGAATAAATCGTTATGTGTGTTGGAGTGTGGAGAAATTCCAAGAGTAATGTTCTCAGTCCCAGAAGAGACACAGATTTAAAAGCTTGTCTGTTTTTTTTTGATCTTTCCTGCTCTCAGACAGATATTCACAATAGCATGTATGAACACACATTTACCAGGCAACCATATTTGCTCTTTTTCAAAGTAGTATAGGTATTTCCCTTATGAAGAGAAATACTTCCTAGTATTCTGCTAACAAAGAGAATTTCTGGATTTTTTTGCACACATGTATTAAAAATATTATGATAATCTAGAATTTATTAAATCTCTTTTAAAAATCAGAAGTATTCTAAGTTATTATAATCAGTGTCTCCATATTCTGATAGGAAACCAAGTGCAAAGTTTTATATTGAGGATCAAATTTTACAAAACTTATCAGAAAACTCTTTTTCATTGTTTATATGGACATGAGCTCTTGAAAACGACAACTTCAACTTCCTCTGTTCGCCAATTTTGAATGTGATTCATAGAACAGTCTGCTGTATTTTCAATTTCATGGTCAAAGCAATGATGGAAAATAACAAAACAAACCAACAAAACCCAGCAGAAGACAACATGGCACCTCTATCTTCCTTTAGATTTTGCTATGGTCGCAATCCCTCAAATCAAATTATGCCGTGACTACTTATGGTACTACCAGTGTAGAAAGTCTTACCTATTTTTTCTTCATATCAACTGAGTGTTTGGGGAAAATGACTGTTATTTTGTTATATATTCTTGCCACACTGTTTAAACTAATGTAATGTCCTCTGTATTTTAAATAAATACTTACTACAGATTTTTCCAATTATATATATATATATATTTATTTTTTTTAACTGCATGTAGCCAGTACAAGGATTTGGCTCTTGAATTACTAAATCTCACAAGGTTTCTTTTACACAAAGCAGTAAGCACACAAATTGACTGCTTACCATTTCTCTTGCAAAATTATGGTTGTGCTGTATATTCTTAAGACATCTTCAGTATTAAGTAAAAAAAAAAGAAAAAATATCAATCTACTGTATATCTATCTCTAATACCTTGTGTATATCTATCTCTAATACCTTGATTTCAGCTCTTCCTGGATCACAATCAGGAAGCAGCATTTTGTATCCTCTTTTTGCTTGTCATCTGTAATAACACTATAGGTAGAATTTAACAAGGAAAAAAAATAAAATGTGAATTGTCTTGATTAATATTTACAACTACAATACCATCTATAAATTTCATTATATTTGGTGTTTAAATCCATTTCATGATAGTTAGTTTGCTTTTTTACTTACATTTAATTTCCTACTCTTATTTTTTAATATTTTTTGCTTTTCTAGCTTTTATTGTTTTAATAAATTGGTCCTTCATTTTTTTTCATTTTCTTTGCTTCTAGATGTATATATACATATACATATATATATATTTATTATTATTATTATTATTATTGGTATTGTTTCTATCATCTATTGCCCCTGTTACTGCAACCTTCTCTGGAAACAAGCCAAAAGCAACAGGATCTAATCTAATCAGATAGGTCTCAGTTACGAAAGGTTTGTGTGTAAAACCACACTTGGATGTCTACATTGCTCCTAGTTCTGTTGTGCACAAGTTATAACATCTGTTTGATGTAGACAAGGTATTTCTAACAAAATCTGAGTTTGAATAGTTTCCTTGGTTTAACTATGCAACAGTATTTTGATCAGATGAGGGCCCATATTTTCATCCATGTGAGCCATCGTTGTCTGTGGCCTTTTAAGTTGAAAATCTATTCTACTATTTTCTCTGCTTCTTGAGAAACACTTACAAGAATTTGTAATACTTCATTTATTATTTGTATTAATGTGATGTGTATGCATGTGTTCATGTGGGGGCTCTGTGACATGTTTCTACCTTTGAAGTAGTTATGAAGTGAATGATTCAAAGAAGGTTTTTATTTTAAAAGTCATGATATTTATATTCCTTCTTTATGTATCTTGTTGATGTTAAATAGTCCAGGTCCAGCTTCTTCATTAAAAACCCCACCTGAAATTTCTTTCCAATACAGTTAGTGATATTGTCTAGTTGCTTTGAGAGGATGCAGTCATGAATCTTTGAACTGTTCTTCAACCTTCAAGTTAATATCAAGTATTAAGAAAAATTCGACCATTGGCTGAACTACTCTAATGTGGCGTTTTCTTCCAAGAAAAGTATTTCAAAATGTGAGGCTTTGCTTTAGAATCTTAACTATAGACACTTCACAGTATTTATCAGTGTAGACTGCTTTTTGTTTTCCTCCACAAAGTTCCTTCACAGCATCTGTGGTTACTGATACAACAAAAGAAATGAGGAAAAAAGAAGCAATAAAAAAATTTCCTCTTTCCTGTTAGTAAGAACAGCTTACATTTCAAGAGAGCCTTTTATTTAATTATGTATGAAAGGATTCTGAAAGAATGTATTACCAACATTTGATTTAAACTTTTGACAATAGGACTGATTAAACTGATTTTTAAGTGATCTTCATGATAGCAATTTTTAGTAAATAGTAGATTTTTATGAAGTTGATTTTTTAATGTTAATTTTTTTAAAAATTATTATTATTATTATTATTATCATTAATTATTTTTTAAATTGGCTTTTCATATGGGAAAAGCCTTTAGGGACAAATGATGTGAAGAACAAGAGATTTGAAATTAACATATACAGTAAATATAATGTATCTTTATACAGCAATATGGACACTTTCAATGTTAATTTTAAAAAACCCACAAAAACCGAAAGGACTTTTTTAACAAAAACAAATATCGAAAGAGCTGTTTTATGTAAATAGAATGGAAAATAAGTTAAAATAGAGTTACAAAGCCACAAAATTTACACAGGAAAATATATGCATACATTTTTATTTTTTTCATCCTTATTTAAGAAACATGCCAGCTTAATAATGCCAAATTTAAGAAGGAATGGATTGGCAAGAGATAAACTGTAAAAAGCAAGACAACATATCAGGATAGCTATAATGTAGTGCTTTATTTAAATGGAAAATTGCACAACCTAATAGTTCAATATAGAGGATGCAACCATGAATACTAAGAGGTTAAATCTTCTCCTGGATTACAATGTCTCAAAGGAACGAAAAGAAATAAATGAATACCATGTAGACAAGAGCTACATTTCTCATGGGGCAGAGAAGCATGTCTTAGGATAAAAGATTACATATCACTCAAATATTCCCTAGCACATTTTGGGTTATTTAAGAAATCTTTGGTATTTACAACTGAGAATCACTAAACCATAGGGAAAAGATGAGGAAGGGTGGGAGGGAGCTATGCTCACAAACAGGAGTCTTTTTTAAAGAAGGTGTTTATATCTCTTCACGTATCTGTGTGACACAGAAAATGTGTAGGATATGTCTCACCACATTAACATAACAGTAAAAACTGGTGATCCAATCATAGATGTGAGGTTCCTATTTAATCCATAAAACATATTTCCACACCTGATACAAATATAAAGATCTGCAGATTCTGTGTAAGCCCAAGACTCTTATGGAAGTGGATCAATAAGTAGCTTTTAAACCAAAAATGTATTTGTGATGAACCTGGCTAAATTTCTTCCTTAATTTCAAGTGGACTGATAGCCACTGTCAAATATTATTCTGTTACTGAATTAAAATAAGCATTTATGTGTGTGTGAAAAATTATCTTGCCCAGTGAACTGCTTCATGTCAGAGGGCAAGAGATGTAATGAGAGATAAATGGTTTTGTCTGATCTTACGTTTACAAAACGTAGAAGGGAAAATTTGAGGGAGAAGCTACAAAACTCAATGGGAGTTATTCTAATATTTTCCTGTGGTGACAAAGAAAAAAACCCAACCAAACCAAACAAAAAAACCACAAAAAAACCCCAAAAACTAACAAAAAACCCAAATCCCAATCCCAAAATAAACATGAAGAGAAATAGGTCAAAGAAGCAAAACAGAACTTCTGCAGTAGAAAGGTAAATTAGGAGTTCCAGGCTATCGCTACATTTTAGTTTGAATGTTTTCATAATAAAGCTCTTTTCTGTAGTCATTATTGTTTCGTGTCAAAAATAAGAATGGGAATAAAAAAGCTCAATGCATTTTCTTCCACCGATTTGTGAGAGGCTTGCAAGAAAGAGTTCTAAATAGAAACAGTTGTTACTCAGGTATAATTGCAAAATTTTAAGGGAAATATAACTCACTGACATCAGACATCTGAATTGACTGGAAAAAATACTGGGACTGAATATAAGCATTCTTCTCCGTCTAGCAGAAACACTTCAGAGACACGCTTTTCTTTAAGTGAATACCTAAAAGAGAAAGCTGCAGACCACCAATAATAGATACCAATATGGATACATTTTTTCTGTCTTTGGTGAACACACAAAACGAAATACTAAATGCAGATTTTTTTCCTTGAGATATTATCCTGAATATATACAGAAAAATAATTGGTTTTAAGTGATAAAAGAAGGGGGTTTTACTCTGTAAATAAATTTTCATTTTGAGATTTCTTGCAGGGTGTGACTGAAGATTACAGAGTTTGTCTAGACATTCATTGTTCTGTTAATAACTAAATTTAATAACTAAATAGTTTGAGGCTTCCTCTGTTAATCTCTATGCATACATTTATAACCCTCAAATGTTAGTTGGAAAATTACCATAATTTGCATGGGAAAGAGTAATCTGATAAGTAATTTGTAGAAGTGTCTTGTCTCTCTGCCCCAGCCAGCCCTGACACCTCGACAGTAAAGGACACAGTTTGGTAGCAGGACGAACCTCACTGATCCCTTGGGTTCTTGTGTGCCCGAAGGAGTCAAGCGACAACAGCAGGAAAGAAGGAAGGAGTCAGCCAAACTCTTGTCCAATCACTCGAGGACCTCACTGGAACTTTCCAGACTTTTGGGAGAGACCCCAAAGTGACAGACAAGACCCAGGGGCTGTATAACTTATGACTGACATATAACTGGGGTTGGGGTAAAACCAATGAGGGTGGAACATGGGTGACATGGGGCAAACCATTACAACTTACAAAAAACAATATAAAACAAGGAACAAATGCATACGTAAAACTGATAAAACCAAAAATACACCACTACAGTAATTCATCTAGTTGATAGAGGTGAGAAGTATAACCAGAATTCTTCACTTGTTTCCATGTTACTGCTGTCTGATCAGGTGTCCTTTCTAGATGAGTTTGGAAAAGAACTGACTGGCATACAGTTGACTGAATGGAAAGCCAGGCAGGCTGGGAAACTACTAAAATATTATACCATTTTCATAAGAATGGTGAGTGCTTTCTAAGCCCCAATAAGGACAAGAATACATAACCATGTAGATTTTTTTCCTTCCTCCATCCAAGTGGACTGCAGTACATGCAAATGCAATACATGGAGTTCTATGAGAGCCATCAGTTTTAGTTTACCTGGTGTTACTCTTTCATGAGGCATTGTCAAGGAGACACACATTTTCTCCATTTCAACTTTTCTATTCCAAAAGATTAAAATTCTTGTATTTTGATCTCAATTGAGTTTAGATACTGTCCTTCTTTTTTTTTTACACATTGCATTAGTATTTTACTATTTCATAGTGAAATTAGATATTTTATTAATTCACAATTACTATTATTTTACCTTGTAGTATAGTAAACAATCTAAGATTGACAAACTCTCATTTTAGCTAATCTTTCATACCCAAAAAAAGTCTTGCAAACTGAAATGATCTAGAGATTGCTCAACATTTATGTACCACTGCATCCAGTCTTACTGCTTCTGCTGTTAGTCTTGCAACTCTTTCTCTACCCCTGAGGTTAGTTCAGACTATGTTGGGAACAAATGCTCCTACAAGACTGCACATCCTGAGACACACCTTTCTTTTTATTCTGGGATATTTTTGAATGGAAGCTGCATGAACTGCAAATCATTTCCAAGTTGCTTGGTTTAGGCTTGTTTCACTCATAGTTTCAAGGCTTTACTAAATTTCCATTTAGTGAGAGAACAAAAAATGAACACATTTTCATTCAAGCTCAATATCTAAGTTTTAAAATGGAGAAGTAATTCACAATGCTAATACTTCTTAGCTTTTAATTTACTCCAGTTAGAGCCTGGTCATATTGGCACAGGTTTTCCTCATAAATAAAATATTTTGTACAAACCAATTAATTATATCAGTGGGTTAGCTGAAGTCCATCATTATTTTCACATAAATAAACTTGTAAGTAAATAACAATTTCACAAAATAAACTTGTAAGAAATTATCATTAAAACTGGATCATCCCGTCTCCTGTAAAGTGTTGCGGAAATCACCGGCCCATTTTAAGTTAGGAATACTGTATAGTGAGACATATTTACAAGCCCTGAACTTCTGTGTCTTTGCAATAAACATAATAAAAGTAAGACTCTTTCACCTGAAGTAGAGATGATGTGGATGATATATTTTATCCTCCGATTTACTTATTTTTTTTTTTTTTCTGGAAAGAAAGGAAGCATGAAAATAGTGGCAGTAAAAACTAAACAAAACAAGGAAATACAAAGAGTAGCACAGATGATTATATAGCTTGGAAGAGATTAGAGAATTAACTTACATTAATATTTAACTATACACAGACATACATTAATGCATAACTGTACATACACATGCACTTACTTATGCATGCACAATACAAGTGCACATGTGTGTGTGTGCCCATTAGACAAAATGTTACTGGAACAATGAAATGATAAATAACATGCAATTCTCTTCCTGGTTCTTGAAAGAAGCAGGGTTGAAACACATTTTCCCAAGAAACCTTTCTGGTGGTTTTTTGCTTATACTGGAGAAAAACCACAAAACTACTTGTCCTCAGAGAAAAAAAATATATAGAAAGATTTTACACAGACAATGATTTAAACTGCATCTTTTTCCTAGTCACTTCATAGAAACTAGTTTGGACTGTTAAGGGATCAGTATGATGATCATTTGAAGTCCTATACTAACAATAAAATCTTCACATGATCAATATGGGAGGTTGGGGATGATGTCCTTTGTTTCTATGACCCAAAACTAATTGCAGATAAATTAAAGTTTCTTGAACTTATGTCATTTGTGAATTTAACTTTGACTCTTCAAAGAATACAATGAATCATGTTAGCTACTGTAATTAGAAAAAAGAAAAACAGATAATTTTAGCTTGTTTCTTTTTAAGAAAGACTTTCAGTTATATTTGTTCATCTCTCTATCTCCTGTCTTCAAAGGCTTTTGAACACATTAGTCAAATGTAACCTAATTTCATAAAGAAGTATGAATGAGAATAACTGAAACTGCTCTCTGGTTAAATGAATGATCAGACTAATGATCAATGGTGTGAAATTAGAAATAATCTATTCTTTCTCACTCCAACCAGCAACATAAATTTGCCCTTGGCCAGTCCATACCCCTACTGGAATCAGTTGATGACATACACAGTCTGCTGTCTATAGCATGGATTAATATATCCTCTTCCTATTCTTGTCTTTTTGGGATGGATGATGTCCTAACATATATTTAAATTGCGAAATAGGAAGAGTTACATGGCTGAAATCTGACAGCTTCATTAATTCTTCTCACAACCAATGTGTTTGGAAATTGAGATCTAGGACCAAACCTAAAAAAACCTGCTAGCATTAGATTTTCAGCCACTGGTGTAGAAGCTGTAAGGCTTCCCGTTATAGTTTGCTTATCGTATTACATTGTCAATTACATGATACAAAGGGTTTCTAAATACAAAAAAAACCCAATAAACAAAAGAAAGAAAAAAAATGAAGGTTTCAACAACAAAAACATAATTAAAGTGAAAAATTCAGTATTTCAATCATTATTATAATTTTTCCCTGTATTTATTTTCTTACCTCCCCTTCTTTTTCCCTTTTACTAACATAGTTTAAGATAAGACATTGTTACATATTTAGGAATTTCTCCTTCTCAGAGAGAAACATGTAAGTAAAACTGTACTGTTCTTAAGTAATATTCAACATTTCCTATAAGGCATATCTTCTTCCTGGTATAGCAAAGAATCTGGATGCACATTTCTGTCCTATTTCCTGTGAGATAAACAGAATTAATTCCACATATATATTTTCAAACTTACCCTGAACATTTAAGTTGATATTAGTTATTCAGGTAGAGAGACATTAAAAATCTAGACTGTGAAAAATATTTGTAGGCTCCTAAAAAACCTCTTAAACTAAGATGCAGATATAAAGTTAGGAGCATATTAAAACCTTGTAAAGATTTATGAAGAGGAAATGAGGTTGATCATTAAACTGTGAAACCTTTTTGTGACTTACTGCTCATTTTTATGCCTCTCTTCCCAAGAAAAATCTTCAAGACTACTTGAAGAACAATCAAATAAAAAGAGATATGTGAGCAGAACAGGAGAAAAGAAACCAAAACAAAGTGTTTGTGGACTTTCCTTTGGAATGAAACTAATGAACCTTTGAAATATGCAAGGGTTGATACAATTCTAACCCTTTAGAAAAGAAAAAAATTATTTGTGCTATTTACATCATGGGTTCTTTTTACGATTCTAGAAGATTGCCATAGACTTATAAATATTAAATATTTTAGTAAACATGTTTTATATTTAATAACAACACATAATTAAAATATTTTCAGGTTATTGAGACCCATAAACCATTAAAATATCTTTTTAAAGTACATTATGTTAGGTGAAAATTAAGATATATCGTGCTGAATCTAACATTCTGAGAGGGAGGTGAGGCTGCTGTGACTCCATGCTCCTGTTTCCAACCAGTAGTAAGACTGAAGTTGCATTTCCAGCAGGTATATGTACACAGGGCACATGTACTACCCATATTTACAGATACACTCAGATGGTGGGGGCACAGTTCACAGACAGACACACTCATTGGTCACACAATCACTGACTGCATGAACAACCTCATCCTCCTCTCCTCTGTCTGAGGAGGATGAAGATAAAATAATGAGGGGAAAGAAGTGTGTGCATATATATATATATATATATATATATATACACACACAAGTTGGATCTCTTTGTCAATGTGGCTGTGGTCTGCTGAATCTTATAGATTGTTTAGATTTACAACTTCTGAAAAGAAGGGAATGAGAGACTATAAACAGAGGTTTATCTCTTTCAATGAAACACTGCGTAAGAATGGAATCCTATATTTGGGTGAAGTGAATTTAGTCTCTACAAAGCTGTATTTTTAGTATGGTGAATGGGAATTTGACATTAGGTAATACAAATATATGACAGCTGGTTTCTGTATACTGTGGTGAAAATGTTCCTATCAGTGTCCCTAATGACTGTGAAGATTGTCAGCTCAATCATTAAAGGGTTTCTATTTCCTTTCCTGAGAGATAATGGCTATTTTTGCTTTAATATCACAATAAGCCTCTAGTTTTGCTACCACAAATCATAATGGATTATGTTGTTACGATATCTGTCTGTCCAAGAAAAAGGAAGATTACATTAAATCTTGCTTAAAACTGTGTTGTTCATTCATTCATTTCACTTTTCCCATTAATACCAATCCAAATTCTAGATTATAAGGCAGGTCAAAACAAGGAACAAACATACTTTATGATTTTACATGAGAAGAAGTTTCATCAAATTTTGTCTTTAAGGTTCTATTGAAAATTAAACTACAGGGAAAAAAAATTAAGAAGTCAGCACTGCTGTGTAGAATAGCATTCAGTCTTCAGCTATGGATATATGAATAGTATATTTCTGTTATTTCAGGATTTTTTCCTGTTTTTTTCATTTTCTCATGATCAAGACCAATCTTAACTTCTTGTGTCTACAAGTATGTGAACCTTATAACTTATTTAGCTAGACATTTTTTCCTAAGGCTGTTCTGAGCTCTAACATGTTAGAACAAGTTTTTGATCTATATATGTTTGCTGAAAGGAACTCCTGATGCCAATATGTCCTCAGAAGACAAATGAAAAATATTGAATAGGTCTTGGTCATATTACAGACTCTACTGATATGATGAGAAGTAAGAGTTTCTGTATCTCTTAGTCTCCCAGCCAGTGATACCAGAAAGTCAGAAAAAGCAGGAGGATTTTTTACTCTCTCAATACACTGCTGAACCTGTCAGGTATCTCAAATGCAACATTTACTACTAAGCAACACCCCAGGTACAACATTAATTGTCCTGGAAAAGAAAATGTTATACTAGTTCACAAAAACTAATCAAACCCACAAGATTGCAACGATTTATAACATATTTTCGGTGACTTATATTTCCTCCATTTTGTGATTCTGTAATTCTGTCATAGGCTAGAAAGAAGTCTGTCAGTTGAGATAGACCTTATGCTGGGAGAGAAAACATTATAATCAATAGATAGATAGATATAGATACAGATATAGCTTATAAACATTTTACCTTATGCCAGCCAAAACCATTAAGCATGGCAAAGCTGCTCTAGTGAAAGCTTTGGTTTCCTTTTAGCCACTTGAATGCTGTCAGATAGTAAACTTTTTATCTTCCTTGACATCTTCTGGTTCTCTTGGTCATAAATCAAATATCAAGGAATACCAGCACCTATGACCATGAGAGAGTTTTTGAGTTGCTTTGCTGAATTCCGTAAAGATGCAAACACATGTGGAGAATTCTAAAATATTTCAGTAAAAACCTTCTTATGACAGAAAAGGTTGTTTGCACTTATGGTAAGAATGAAAATTAATGCCACAACAACTTGTAAAATGTTTAAAAATGTATTTTTCACCAAGAAAAGTGGCTTTTAAATAGATAAAATTAAGAGGAGAAGTTAAAAGTGAATTTTACTGTCTTTTTACTAAAGTATTACATTCCAGATCTCTGCCATGTCTGGATTTTCTGCTTGTCTGTTTTTAAGTTTTTTTAATTAGCAAACAGTCTAGGCAACGTTAAGGACAACCTGATCACATATGTAAAATGACCCATTTCTTCATGATACAGAGATGTTTTCTGTTGTCTTGGGCTTGGAAAAGTCGACTGTGGGGAGCAACCACTAGCTTGTCTTTATCTGGCAAGTCATGTGGTGCAGCTGCCACCTTGCCTTTGTCCCAGGAGCCATGTGGAACTAAGTCGAGGTGGTGAACACCTTTATTGTCAACCAAATACCTTCAGGTTTTGTATACTTTTGTTATTAATATTGCTGCTGTTCCTGTGCGTTTCTCATTCCATTGCTGTTTGCTTTCAGTAAATTGTTATCTCAACCCATAATCTCCACCCTTTGTTCCAGTCTTTCACAGGGACCTGGGGGGCAGTTGAGTGGCTTATTTGGAGCTTAATTCCCAGTTGGTGTTAAGCCACCACCACATGCTGTAGTGCACTGTGCTCTGGAGACAGTATGTATGCAGAGATGCCCTGGGATGTGAGAAGGATTTACATGAATTTGAAATGGATACATCACAAATATGCTGTCTGCAATTCTGTTGGAGGACATTCTTTCAAAGCAGAAAGCAAGAAGCCAAGATGGTAAATAACATTTTTAGTGGTGAAAACACTCTAAGATATTTTTTAACTAAAAGGTCATTTTTTTTACAGTCTATAGAAGCCTACCAAAATATCTCCTCCTGTCAAAGAAGCAGTCACAGTAATAAAAAAACAGATAAGCTGAATATAATGACCTTATTTAGGCTGTGGAGAAAAAGGGTACAAATGCATAAGCAAACAGAATCATTATGTTTAACGCTTTCACATTTTGTCACAATAAATGTTAGGGAAATACAGAACAATTACACTCTAAAAAAGGGAACAGAACTGAATCTTTTGAAGTGCTGAAAACAAAATTGGGTATAACATTGCAGGTTTTTTTAAAAAATACTGTAGCAGTCTGGCTGATTATAAAATCTAGTAGGATTTCTTCATATTCTTTTCTATTATGCAGTTATTGGTGCATATGTTGTACTCTAAAGAAGCTGAAAAATTGAACATAGAGAAATGTAAAAAGATCCTTTGGAGACAAATATGATGGCTATGTTATATATAAAACTGTATTCCAGTATTTATAAAAGAGTTCCTTACCTTTTGATCTGCTATTATACTCTAGCTTCTCTTTGAGTTCAGTTAAAATAGATTAAAAATAGATTAAAAATAAATTGTTCTAAATAGTTTAATTAAACATGTTTTCTCTTAGTACTGAGTAGCTTCCAAGTGATAAAAGAGGTTGCAGAATACCATTAGAATAAGATTCAGAAAAGTTCCATTATCTTGTCTTTATTTATTCAGATGTGTCCTACTATTCACAGGTATATTTTGTGTGCAAATTTTGATGTTCATTCCAAGTCCATTTAAGATTTCAGAATAGTCAAGTTTTTGTGTAGTTACAGATCACATACAATCCCACTCTGCTGAGCATTTACGGAACTGATTATTTTGACTGTGTTTCCTTTCTAAATGTTGACTGTGTGAAATATGTCCTCCTGGCCATCTGCAGATAGTGTTTATTCTGTAAATTGGAAATATATTTCACAAATTTACTTTTAGGAAATATATTAAGTTAGGGATTCCATAACAATTATTTAAGACAAAAATAGTCTGCACTAAGATGCATATTTTACTCTGGTCCATACTCACAGTCAGGACAGAAATCAAAGCAGATTTTGAGGCAGAAAGATAGCTTTTGTCACAATAAAGATAAATTATAATACCAATTTTTATAATTCAGCAGACTGCTCTTTAGAGGCCCAAAATTTTCTACTGCTTTTCTTTACTGCTATCTTTTCCCTTTTTTTTTAATTAGGAAAATGATAATTTTTTTGTTTACTATTTCAAAAATATTATTTTACCTTCCATATACTCCTGAAACTTTATCATAATTTATTACTAGTTTTCTTCCCACAAGTCTTAATCACCTATATAGAAACTGCTGATTTTAGAGATTTAACTAAAAGGGAAAAGGCATGATAGATTTATTCTTTACTTTCAATTAATCTATAAAATTTAAGTAAAAAGGACAGTGAAGAAAGAATACAAATCTTTGTCAGTGTACGACACAAAACTGAGAGCAAGTTTACAATTCATATGCTTGAAAGGAATATTAGCCCATCTTTAAAAAAATGACTCCATATAACACTACGTTTGTGTTACTTACCAGTATAGATTTCCAAATCTCATTTAGCTTAGGTCAGGTTATTTCTATTTTCAGGTAAAAGTCTAGTTACACTAAAATGGTTCAGCATAAAAGAAAAAGAAAAAAAAAAGAGTAGGACTTGCACTCCTATTCTTGAAAAGTATTTTGTGCTCCCTGATGTACTGTCTTGATGGTTTTTGTGCTAGAATAATGAAGACATTTTGTGTTGCTTTTTTTTTAACCCCAGTTATTTTTTCATGTAATTATATGTGAAGAGAAGTATAATTCTATCGGTTTGTGCTAGCTACGCTTTTATGAGGCAAAAAAATGTTATTTGATGGAATTTCTGTACCCTGAGGAATTTAACAGAAAGTAGGTGTCTACCAATTAGGTCCAGATAGACTTTGTTTAGTAATTGAAGACACTTGACTCAAGTAGCATTCTCAGACTACAATAACACACAATTTTGGTCCATAAACAACCTTGCATAAATGCTACTTTTTTTTCAAAACCAAAAAGATCAGGAGTGCAAACTTTTGGGTTTTTTGTACATGTAGTTAGAACACCCCATACAAATGTTTAGATATGCAGAAACTTATAACTATTACAGAAAGTGACTTCTAACTTCAAATCCTATGGGTACCATCCTTTGTTCAGAAAGTCCACTTAGAATGCATTGTTTTCCAGGTTGTTTTCTGAGTTTCCTTTTCTTCTTCCCACTCCAATTTTTGCAACAATAAAGCTGCAAGATTATTTTTCTGGGAATAGAGAAAACATCCTCTCCAAAAAGAATGGATGTGTTGTCATGGCAACAGATAGGGAGGGATTTCAGGAAAACTGTATGCAAAAGGCTCCCACTGAATTTCTCCTTGATGTCAATAACATGTTGGACTGAAGTCTCTGGAAAGATCATAAAACAGGCCAATAAAGGGACAACTGAAATACGTAATTTAAAATAGAGTAAGGAGGTCACTGTTACCAATTTATTGTTTTGTCTAATACCTATTTAGCTGAAGATTAACTTTATTAATGTACTTATTATGAGGTTATTTTCAAAATTCTACTCAGTTTTTCTTAGCTCTAGGCTGACTATGTATTATAAAATATCTACCAAATACCTGTACACATTGCTCAACTGACTGGTTTAAAATTGCTAATTAGGATTGGAAGCAGGCTAGTCATGAAAGATTTTTCTGCCTGTTTGAAATACTCAGTGAAGCAATGAAAAATATTTCTGCATAAAATCTAAAATGGCTTCTGGCATGAATTTATACTTAGGTTTGATGGTGGAAGAGAAAAAGAAAGGAATAAGCTTTGTTGACTTAATTTCTGTGGATAATTCAGTGTTACTGGCACCAGCAACTCACCAAGAAAGATATTGTCCCAGCAATTCTCTATAAATAATTTATGAACCCATACTTAGCAGTATGGCTTTCTAAAAATGGTCCTTGCAAAAAAGTTGAATTGCATCATTAAACAGAATCATTGAGAGTGGTCAGGGTGCTTTTTAAGCAGAGAGTTTTCAGGGAGTGCAGAATAAAGCAGTTAATCTGCAAAACTCTCTTAAATCATTCCCTTAGAAAGGTCATGAGCACATAAGTATGATTTAAACATGCTTTTCTAACACCTAGAAGAATTACTATTCTACAGTAGCCTGTGCATTACATCCATGCAAGGAAATTATTTTCCAGATAGAGTGACATCAAATAAAGACATTAAAGAGAGGTCCAATCTGGCTTTACAACCAAAATTAAAGAGCAGCTGCAACAAAACCCTTTCATTTAAAATACAAATTGGTACAGTACAAGATCTGATTTAGTATTACAGTGAGCAGTTCTCACAGTAACTAATAAAACAAAAGTTGTTCTTCACAAGAAAAAAAAAAAAAACATTAAAATCCAACAGTAGTTTCTGGGGAGGGATAATGAGTTCAAAACACAAATTAACACCGTAAGGTCCATCCAAAAGTAGCTGCCCTCAGATCAGCAGCAGACAGAACACATTAGAAGTGCACTCGCAAAAGGCTGATAGCATTTTAATTAATGGAGAACACTTGTGGGCAATTTATTGTTGCTAAAAATTAGGCAAGCTAATTGATCCAGTACAGGTGCATGTAATTGAGAGATATGCCTAAGATTCACAGTTAATTTACTCTGGGAATTTTGCAGATACAGTGAAAATTTAGTTCACAGAAGTCTCTACAAGGAAATGGGTGAGAGAAAATATCGCTAGCTGAAAGACAAAAAAGAACAGTTTGACTAGGAAGAGTAAAACTAGGAAAAAAGTATGTAGCAAGTTCAGTTATACAATGTCATGCAAGCTAGAAATAATCTTTCACATATATTTTATTATTTCAAACTTAATATAATTTAGAGATAATGAACTATAAAAATTTTATAGTGAAACCTTGAGGATTCAGCTAAATATTTTCATAATTTAAAGGACACTGGCATAGAGCTACATAATATATTATTAGCAATTTTAAAATACACTTCCAATTTAAACTTCTTGACAATCAAGATGATCTTCTAGGAAATAAAAATGTATGTTCCCTGGTTATTTTTCCTTTGGTATCTTTTTTCTTTTGTTATTAGTTTCATGATTTTACCTTTTAAAATAGATACAAAAGAATTTCAAAATTAGTGATTTGATTTCAGATTTCTAAACAGATACCTGCACTTTTAAAATCATCAGTTCTATACTTGTTGATTCTATTGTTAGGCATTTCCTTACCACCAATAGTTCTTCAGTAGTTACTTACACACAGGCTCTATGTTTAGGAATTCCTTCTCTTTCCCACACAGAACTAGGGTCTAGTGCTCTTACACAATGTCTAAGGAAACTACTTACAGTATGCTGCAGAGATCAACCTTTATTTATTTTGGCAGCTGTTTGCTTTCCAAATAAAATCTGTAGGCTCCTAAGTGGTAAAACAGGAACTTTAAACTGCATAACGAAACCTCATGATAGTCAGTGCTTAAACTAGGCAACATAAAATGCCCAGGAGAGGTGTACATATTAGGCCCCACCCAAAAGTTTGGAGTGCTTAGGCTAAGATTCCCAGAGTTAGTTAAGCCTGTAACTTCAGCAGGGATCAATGCGAGACAGGGACCTAAATTCCACAAGACTTCAAGCATCAAATCCTCTGAAAGGTGTCCTTTATGTAAGATCATCAATGCAAGTAACCAAGTCCAGCAGTGAAAACCAGTCAGCTGCTATCAACCTGTTTACAAGAAAAATTAACTGAGAGCAAGCTTACCTACAAAGATCCCAGAGTTGGATGTTCATATGCAAAGCGAGGTTACAGAATCAGGCTAAGAGGAAAAAAGAAAAAACACGGGAATGAAACATAACTTTAAAACATACTGATGTTTGAAATTTGGAGGAGTAAGGCACAGCCCTTTTCACATGGTAGGAAGGCCTTTTTTGTCTACTGGGAAATAATCTTATAAACTACATTTAAAAACCTTGGAAAGAGGGATCCAAGGTCGAGGATTTACCAGTTCTTACTGAATGGCAACCATTACAATAAATTGATCAGGAGGAAAAAAAAAAAAAAAAAAAAAAAAAAAAAAAAAAAAAAAAAAATTCTTTACACCATAGTAAAACAAATGTAGAAATAAGGGCATGTAACATCCTCAAGCATAACATGTAGTATAGCTCTGAGCTATAGCAGTTAACTCTCATGTTTTCAAAGAAGACTTTCTCTTTTTCTATTCATTTTCCTGGAAGTTAATTTGCTATGCTTATGAGAAACTTTGATCAACATGCACCATTTTACACTGCTCTTGGAGGATTCTGAAAGTAGCTTTAAAATTGTCCCAGACCTTTTGCTAACTTTTCTCTGTTGCTTATCTCCAGGCAGCCCTGTTCTGAGAGTGCCCTTAATTAGTTCCCTGCTTAGCAATCTATATTTTATTTGATTCTGTTCTGTGACACTGTCTTCTTAATTGAATAACAATTCAAGACACTTAACTAAAGTCATATTTAATCAGTGCTAACTTTTTTGTTGTGCATGTGTCATTGCTGCAGAAAGCTCAGCTTTTCTCAATATTTGCTACTGTTTGTGCTCTTTGTCCATATTATAACTGTACTGGGATATACTGAGATGAAACCATATGTATTCTACCCCTTGTTTCTTTCCATACATACTTTGCTTTCCTCAGGAATCTGAGAAGATAAAACGGAAAGCAAGCAGTAAAAGGCTCCTTTTAATAGATTCCTGTATAATAGCTTATCTAGGTGCAAACAGAAAAACTTAGCTGCAAAAAAAAGGTTGACAGCCTTTCTTGCACTGTTAAACATTTTATTAGTGGCGTTTCTAAACTTAGGTATAAACTATTGTCTCAGTATGATGCTGATTTAATGTCTGGGGCCTTTTTATTTACTTTACAAAATAACCAAAACAACTTCCATGTTACTAGGTTTTACTCTAATATATGGTTTCAAGATTGAGATTTTTTTTACCATTTCTGGTGGATAAGCTTTTCTTTGCTGTTTCATCCTGCTGACTTTCTCTGGTATAATCTCTATATGAAACCATCTGTTGCTGGGAGAAGCAAGCTATTGATGAAAATTTCAGAAAGATCTCTATGCCAGTTGCAATGCCTCATAACCCTCGAAGACATGTGCAGCTCATAGTACATAAAAATGACAAACAGAATTCATTATCTGAAGTATTTCTCCTTGCAGTTTCTTTAGAATAAGAGATACATTGTGGGTCAAATCTTAATGTGGAAGGTATGTCTCTACCTGCTACCAAGATGTTTAAGCCAAAAATTTTTAGAAGTGTTTTTTCTTTATTGAGCTGCTCTATTCTTGACATATTGCAAGTGCCTTTCTAACCGTTAATGATAATTTAGAATTATACAGGGAATTAACTCTGCTTTTGCTATGATTGAGAACACCTTTCTGTTTAAAGATCAACCATTCTGAGTGCTCTGAATTTTGCATGTTTACTCAGACTCTTCTAAAAATTTCATCACTTGATTTAGCTGCAGGATAGATTTGGAGTCATTGAGGTAAAAGTCCTTATGATACAGTGCTCTGAATAAATTGCTTTCAGTCCTTCTATTCTACCAGTGATCTTCTAATGAACACATTGGGCTCAAAGATCATATGGCAGCTGATCTCAGATACTCAGAGTTCATCTCTAATAAACATGCTACTTAGCATCCCTCAAGCAAAAGTAGTATTGCAGTAATTTATGTAGTAATAGTTATACTTATCAGATCAGTGCATGTCAAACAATCATACCCAAGACTGATGGCTATGTATTTGAGAAGACACCCTTCAGAGAATTTCTGGCAATTCAGCTTCCTGTGTTTTGGGCAGTGGAATGGGTGTTTCGTTGCTGCCATAAATCCTGAACTCAAGTAGTGATCCTGAAAGTCTCTGGCTGTACTATCTACTATGGCACTGGTATTCATTTAACCAATGCTTAAATCTTGCAGTCCTGTCATAGTTTCGTCAGTGTTTGTGCAGTGAATCAAATCTTTCAAATTAGATGGTTGGTCACAGCCTGGATATCAGACAAGACAAGGGTCTTTATAATGGCATTGTCAGCTTGCTCACTGAGACTCTCAAAACCACTATTTTGCTGATTTATGGTACCTGGTTGGTCAGTGCAGTCCAGAACTTGCATGACTGATTGCTATATTATTTAAAATTATATAAAAAATATCTTCTCACTATCTTACCTACTTATAAGACTGTCTGATACAATAATAGCTACATCTTTGGGGACAGTTTCTACTTTTGCTGAAGATTCTTCTTGTTTCCAAAAAGAGCTAATCTTTTATGGAGGTCAATTTTGCAAGCCTGGGGAGTCTCTGCAATGGCCAGATTAACTTTTCAGAATGCTAATTAACACATTTAAGCATATAGATTAGCCTATGTACATCCAGAAGCATCCAGGGAAATATCCTAAACACTCTGAAATTCTCAACTGGAAAGTTCCTGTAACAATAAGTCAAACGCCTGAAAATGGTTGGGAATTCAATCAATATCCATGTCTCAAGCCCTCCACTATTCCAAACTGATCCATTACCTTTTCTATGAAGATGACTGGATAGGAAGTATGACCACAGAGTCACTAAAGGTCCAGGGTGTGCATACAGGCAGGCTCAGGTGCAGCATGGGGCAATCTACATTAAAATTTCATATATCTTGCCACACAGGCTCTCCTTATCACCAGGAAGCATAGCTAATCCCACTCCAATATAATTTTCCTTATCTTGATATATGAATTTGTATTTCAGCTGTGGAGTTTAAGAGAACTCTTCCTTAAAATAGCTAGTTCTCTCCACTGACTATAAACATCTACCAGGAAAGATGACTAGCTTGGATATGACCATCATTCTGAAGAATCTGTTTCATAAATAAAAATAGGCTGAAATTAAAATATGGCAGTACTGACTTCATTTAGAAACAAAAAGTTTTAGATTTGCCATTTTTTAACATCTGTGTTAGTCTTTGTTAACAAGATCCCTCACAAGAGAGAGACCGGGGGAAAGTCTCGAGCAATAGGACAAGGGGTTAAGGTTTTAAATTAAAATAGGGCGGAGTCAGATGAGATATAAGTAAGGCATTCCAGGCCCCATTCCCCGAAGCATTCAGGTCAGGCTGGGTGAAGCTCTAAGCATCTTGATCTAGTTGAAGATTTTCTTGCTTGTGATTTGTGATCTTGCAGGTGATTTGGATGAGACGGCCTTTAAAGACCCCTTCCAAGACAAACATTTCCATGATTCTATGCTAGTAAGATGTATACTTGGTGGAGGAGGAGCAGGTCAGGGGACACTTAAGCAAACCGGACATATACAAATCCATAAGCCCTGATGGGATGAATACTTATAAATTGGCAGAGGTTCTAAAATATGCCAGGTGGCCTTGTATTTGGAGCATAAATCAAGAATGAGTATTTTGTAGCAATGGAAATGTAGAAAAAGTAAAAAGACATATAATTGTAAAGATAAAAAATTCACATAACATTTCCTCTTTTATATATTCCCTCTTTTATATATTACCATCTTCCTCACCTCTGATGAAAGAATCAAAGGAATATAACTACTATTTATCAAGTGGATGTAAGCTCCCTCTCCAGACATGCTGAGCCAGCACAAGGAATGTTGCAGCTCACACTGGGAGAGTGTTGAAATGTGTTGGAGAAACAGTTACCTCTAGTAGTCTCAGAATTATAATGTTTTAAAATAATAATAATAAAATCAATCCAGTGCTACTTTTGCTTCCACATAGTTTAAGATATTTTATGCATATTCAGAGACATAATTTTTGTAGTTCTGGTCAGGAATGGTAGGTGATGAAAGATTATGTGATAAATCACTATGAAAATGTGTTACACTAATTAATACAGGTGACAGCTATGTAGAGGAAAATAGAGACATATCTCTTTTGTTAGAGAACATCCAGGTTTCAAGGTACTAACACAGAAAAACAAGTTGTAAAATAAGGAATGATGTCTCAGTACCACATGTATATTCACAGCAAGCCACAAGCTTTCATCTTCTAACATCTCACTGCACAATTCACAGTAACCCCTATCATGTACAGCAAAGTGCTTGTCGTGCAGATAAATATTCTGCTGTTTCTTTTGGAGCTAAGATTTCAACTGAACCTCAACATGAGATACTTACATCTCATTATATAGCTTTTTCCTGCACTATTATAGATTGAATAGGATATGTTATTGAGTAAATTTACAACACCAATGAGGCTAGCACATAGCACTTTGATATAATCCCTACACAGGATTTGTAAATGCTAAATAGATATAGATGACAAATGATGATATAGAAGGGTTAGGATGAAAGAGCAGCATCTCAAACCCCCTAAAATTTAGAAAATCTGTGAGTACAATATTTTATTGATATTTAAGTTTTACTAAGGTTTAAATTAATAAATTTACATTAAACATTCATCAAAAGCTACCTTGGATGGTATTCCTCTTACTTTTCTAAAAATGTAATACTGAGGTGCCTGGTGAAGCTGCTTACTGTGGACACCTCCATCATAGTATCTTCTTGAATGTGATTAATTTGGCCTATCATGGATATATAATTAGGTGTGAGAAGAAACATCCTCTGGGTATGTCTACATCTTTCTCCAAGGGGAGCCTTGGCTAGTTAGCTCATATACAAACATTTATCTTTGAGCTGTTTAGGGAAGCAGTAACAAATTCCAGCAGACTGCATCCTGCATATAGGGTTTGTGAACAAGAACTTGTAAGTCAATTTCTTTTCCAATAATATCTTTCAAGAGACACTGACCATTTCTTTTCTATCTGCTTCTTCAAAACCATTTTAATTTTTTTGTCTCCTTAGTTCATTTTTAGCAACTTTCATGACAATCCCAAAACATTTCATCACTTGGTATTTATCTCAAGAAAATATTCCCAGAAGTGTATTCTGTTTAGAGACTGTTCACATAGCATGTAAAAGCAATCTCATCATCTTTTCAGTTGTTCTATGTGTGTTATTTTTTTCCTCACCTTTATTTCAACTTCTGTGTCATTTCACTAGCAAAACCTCAGGAATGTACCTACTGTTCTTGTAGTAGTTTCAAAAGTGCTCATACAGATTATGATATACATTTCCTGTAGGTGCAGCCAAAGCTTAGGTGGTCTATTCGTGCCTTCCTATTACACTGCAAGCTCAATATCTAATTTACTGTCTACTATCCATCATCTTTAGATCTTTTTTAGCATTACAGCTTTCCAAGGCTTTCCCTCCCTTTGAATTTTATTTGAGAGTATTTTCTCCAAGATCTATTATCTTACATTTTCTATTCTGAACTACATTTCATTATTGCCCAGATACCTCTCACCTCCCTGCATCTGCATTATCTTGTTCCTTTCATTCTTGCAAATCCTAATGTGTGACCACAAACATTTGAAATCAGGAGGTAAATTTAAATAGAAATATAAAAGCGTCTTCCTGTTGTCATGAATATAAAGCACCATATTGAAAGCTCATGGTGAATCAATATCCATGTCCACAGATTGAGCTGCTGTTTTTTGCTTTACTAAGTTGCTGCTTTTTACTTTACTTAAGTTCAGGTGTTAAACTTCCATTTTCTTTGGAGAAGATTTACAATGATTAATTTAGGTATGTGATTTAGTCTTGTATCTTAACTCTGATAAATGTGAGAGTGGCCCAAATGACCTTTTTTTAAAAATATAAATATACTTGGAAGAAGAATACATAAAGGTCTCCAGAGTTACAGGTCAAATTCTCAAACGCTATGGTTTTTGGTTTTTTTTGCAGTTAATCTCCTTGAAGTCTTCAGTCATTGGCATAACTTCGATGCTACAAAGCACTGACCAGAGTCAATTGCAATTTTGGTTTTCTGAAAAAAAAACCCAGACTCATGAGGTAGCATTTCTAAGAGAACTGTGGAATAATACTGGGTGATTTCAAAGATACTATAATGTTAGGAGTCTGCTCATATACTGTTTCTTAATAATAATTTTCTGGCAGAAGGACAAAGCCTTTTCTTACACACAGTCTTTCCATCAATTAAAGAAAAAAACCCACTGAAATTAAGAAAGAAAAAAAAAAAAGCTCTAAACTATGATGGAGTTTACTTGTTTGCCAGGGTAAAAGTATGATAATGTTCCTTTTCCTTCGCTTCTCGTTCACATGCATTCCTTGATCCTCAAGTCACATTATTGTAAAGGGCTCCAAATAAATTTTAGGATTTGAGCAGGTTTGAAGTTTAAAATATTTCTGTTGAGATTGGTAAAATGAAGAATGCATTTTGAAGGCAATGGAAATACATGTCTATCATAACCCTGAGAGCACAGAGCTTAAATGACTTCTCTACTGTAAAATGTGGCATCAAATCATGATAAAATTAATTATTTTAAAATCAATCCCCAAACATTTAAGGTTTGCATGTAGAGTATATAGGGGCATACAGAGTTAATCTTTTTGATGTTTGCAAAATGATATGTAGAGATAATATCCAGAGAAAGGATAAAAATCTACATCTCTAAGATGCTTAAAATAGCTCTGTGTATTATATATTTAATAATGAAAAACTGAGACAAAATGTATTATTGCTGCTGAGGATTGTGCAAAACCACAATGCAAACTCTGAAATCAAACAGGGAGTCAGAAAAAGAGCTCTCTTTACCTTAATAACTTCTGTCTGCATAGAGTTAGGATTTAGACCAGCACTGAGAGTATTTACAGTTTGGAATGTTTTCCATCAATCTCGTTATGTAGGTGAATGAAAAAAAGAAATGCTGCTGAACAGCCAGAACTTTAAACAAGGCAGATGTACTTCATTCCATTTAATTTCTTTCAGCTGATCTGAGCTCTGTCCAGCCCAAGTGACCAATGATAGACCCCCCTATCTTACAATAATTTTTAAAAAAGGATTAGAAAAAGTCACTGCATTCATGAGGATCTTTTCTTTAGACAAACAAGCTTCCAAAGAAAAATATATATTTTACCTTAAGAAAAAAAGGATAAGTGGAAAATTTAAAATATTTAAATACATTAAGTACATAACTTCTAAGTTCTTAATTGGTCTACTGTATTTAATGTCAAATTAAGAAAGGGTCTTATTATGGCTCATAAGCTGTTTCAGCTGTTTGAAAAACCTAATATTTTCTCTTCCCTCTTTGTTATCTGGCTTAATATTTGCATCTGCCACTGCCTCTTCAACATCAGTGAAATGTAAATCTTCTGCCCTTCCAGATGGCCTGACATATGTCTGGATTTTCTTGCTCTGACCATCAATGGCAATACCCCAAGTTAAAGTTGGTTTGGACTTATCATAAAAAATCCAGAATGAGTCATAACTAGCATCAGTGTGCTGGCATTAAAATACTGAACATGCATCACTTAGTAACAGTAAACTATCAAACAGAAAGAACAGCAATGTTTAATCCTATGGGATATGCACTGAGAAATATCCCTCAGAGGTTTCACATCTATTCAGGGAAGGGATTACCCATATCATGGTTAACAGAGAGCACTGATCCAGCATACATCTGTAGCAGCAAGTGGGTGGCAACAGCTACCACTAAACTACTGCAGTTCCATATATGCATGGATGAAGAAACCAGTTACCATTCATAATGCCTAGTGACAGAAGCTCCCTCTACAAGATGTTTTATATGCTTATGTGGTCAAAGTACATAGAGAGAGCCACCCACAGTGTATATTTCATCTATTAAGCAGAAATGTTTTGTAAATTTAAAATAAAATCTGAAGAGGCAAAAGAAGAGAGAAGAAACAAAAGCAAAGAATAAAAAGTCAAGTACCCTTGTGTGTTGGAAAGATAAAACAATGGCATTGAAATCAGAGAATCAATTCTGCTATTTTAAAGCACATTTATTCAGTCAGGGAAAGTTATGGCAAAGATCCAAGCAGACAAGAAAAGCGACTGAGGCACTGTTGTTCTCTTCTGGCTGGAGCCTAGAGGGAAATAATTTTTCACTGGGGGAATTCTAAGGCTTTGGCAATACAGCAGCATCAATACAGACTGAGTGGTATGAAGTAAGAAATTAAGACTGCAACCTTGCAGGTAATTCAGAGCACTTTTATCAATTATCAGGCTAAAAATAGCCTGTGTGATAGTGATGATTAAAAGTGCAGCACCAACTCTTAAACCATGAACTGATCCGTTTCAACATATTTTCCTTGCATAACAGCCATTGTGAGGGATTTGCACTATGCATAAATTTAAGCAATTTGTTTTTCCTGATTGCTCAAATATTTACAGCATGATCTGCCAGCTCCTTCCCTTCAGATACAGTCGTGGAGTTCTCACTGCTTTGTATGCTATTTGGATATACAACAACAGGAAAGTGAGTGCATGTGTTAACAGCTGTTGGAGGCATATGGCATTTTCAAAGCTGGTGCAAATATTTACACACATGTGGATGGATGTTTGCAGATCTTCTGTTGACAGCAGTCATTCCTATGGTCTACAGTTTTTGTTGTGCCGAGCTTATGGTAAAAGACAGTTTACAGTCCATTTAAGTCAACAGAAGAAAATGAAAGTATTCACTTGTCTCTCCTTTATAGAATTATGTCCATTTCTTAGAAATGTAGTATACTGAGAATGCTGCTATATTGATGTCCTAGAAAATACAGTCAAGACTGTGGATTCGAAAGATTCAAAATATCAGAAAAATTGTAGTGCAAAAATAAACTGAAACTGAAGCAGTGCTTATGAATATACAGAATAAATAAATTAGATCAGTAAAAGAATTTTAAAACAAGCTCATAGTAGCAATGCTATTAATAATGACAACCATATTTACATTGAAATTTTTCTAATGTCTATTTCAATCACTTTTTTCAACTTGATACCATTTAAAGAGAAATTGGATTATTTGTTCATCTTCCTTTTAATGTACCACTGGGATAATGAGTCATGCATGAAGCCTAATAAGCCTTGCTAATTTTCTGTCAATTCAAGGGGCTATTGGTTTTACCCATTTTACATATTTGACTCAAATTTTAAATAGGTTCATTTGTGAAACTGAAAAGTATGTCATTCATTAAAATGGAATGCTAGACTTTAAGCAAAATAAAACTTTTCTCAAACTAACAACTGTTTCATGACCCAAGTGCAACTGGCCTTCAGATTATACTATACTGTTATTCTGAGGTTTACTTAGAAATTATACCCATTGTTCATTTCTCCAAAACAAAATCCCTCTGTTAAAAAAATTATAGTATTTTTATAATCAGAAAGATGATAATATAAACTCAGTTTATTTGGGCTTTGACATTATCCATGACACCAGCTGTGATATTAGATGTGTTTATCAGTTGTTGGGTGTATTCATACATTCCAGTGGAGACCCGATTTACTCTTGCTGTTTTGAGATGACAGTGCTTCAGCCCTAATTGGGATTGTGTGTATAGGGCCCATAGGTGCAAATGGTCCACCAAAAGGGGAATCTTAATCATAAATACAATGTCAGTCTAACACAGAGAGCAGACTAGAGACTATATTCTAGTATAATATTCCTGCTAACTATGCCACAGAAAGCAAAGTTTTGGATATTTCATCTCCAAGAGGGAGGAGGAGACCTATTTTCCACTGAAACTTTAAATGGCAGCTCCTTGAGCAAAAGCTTTCACATTAGTGCTTTCTTTGGGAAAAAAAAATAAATTCATATTTTACAAGAAAAATGCATTAAGTCATTTTATGAGATGATTTGACTGTAAATGACAAATGCATGCATGTAAATTGGTATTTTCAAAGTAAAGTCGCAATGAAAATTTTCCTGAGTGCTCATTTCAAATAACTTTTATTGAGTTTAAATGGAATTTAAATATGTTAGCTTATGTCTTCTGTTTTACTATTACTATTAATTTTTCTTTGACAAATTGTAGCCAACTGAATATTTACAATATCCATCATACCATAGGAAGACAAAGTGAGCCAAATTTTGCCTTCTTTTAATTGTTGAATGTTTTGCAGGATACAGAAATCAGTGAAAATGTCATCATGTGGGGGTGTTTTTGGTGGTTTGTTTGTTTTAAGCTTCCCATTATGGAAACTTTTCCCAGATGTACGAATTTCAAACATTGTAGCAAGGAAATTTTTTTTTTTTCAGTTATATTACTTCTCACTCATGTGAAAAGACTAGAACTCATGAGACTAGTTCTAACAACTTTCTCCACAAAAAGAGTCAACACTTTTCCAATGTCCTTTACTTGTGATAATGATTATTCATCCAACTCCAGAAATTCTAAATAGTGTTTAAATTCAAAGTCTCTTCATGAATTCTCTGCATTTATCCACTTATGGGCTATGCAGAGGAAGGTTGTAAATCACAGTCCTGAATTTATTTTGTGTCTAAATAGCACTTTTGGGTTTTTGGTCTTGGGGAGGTTTTCACTTTTTCTTTTTGCCTTTCTTTTTTTCTTACAGCAGTGATATTTGCTCTCAAGCATACTGTCTGCTACAAAACCATTCTCACAAGGGCATAAATAGAATAGATCAACATTTAGAAACAAGAATTAGAATGACAGTTTTCTTTTAAAAAACAATCTACCTCATTAGTATTTTCCTCATCTATTATCATAACTTCTGTGAAGAAAACATTTTCATTCTTTCCTGCTCTTTGTTTCTATAACATAAGTGTGATTTTGGTCTTCTCTGTCCATATGTTTTCATTTTCTGATATTTTTATATTTTGAAGGTAGAGGAATATAGAATCCTTAAGCCAATTAAAAGCCTTGCTCCTTTAAGAGATATTGTTATACTGCATCTCTTCTATACAGAGTTGTCAAGATCTCTTGTTTTACATGCAAATAGGGGAAGACCTCTAAACAGGACTGGTTTCATACAAAGATCTTTTGAAAGATATATTTGACAATATGAAGGACAGATTTTTTTCCTTGCTCCTTTATTCCCAGATAACAAAACTAGTTCAAATGGATACAGCAATTACAAGGTCCCTTAACCCCATCAAATTTGTGGGGTTTTTTTCAGCAAAGAATAAACACCATGGCGTCTGCAGCTCCTGATGTCACAGAAACAATTATAGAATATGCATACAGAATATGAATTCTTGCAAACCATTTTACTAAAAAGACTTTTACTCTGAAAGGATAAAACCTAAAGACGTCCAGAGACCTATCACCTACTGAATAAAAATGGTGATGGTATTTATTGCAGTAAGAGCAGAACTAGGTGTTTAATATTCACTACCAAAATGTTTAGATAATTATCACCTTTATGAAATGGTTTGCTTCATGTCACAGATCTGGAGTTACTTTTTATGACTTATTTGTAAATCTTTTATAGCCAGATCATAATTTCATAAACCCATGCATAATATAATATCCTATTTTCAAACAAGTGTTTCAAGAAACCCAATTCACTATTCTTTTCTGGTTCCTAAGTTGATCAGAAATGATACATTGAATACATTCTAAGAAAAACTTTTGAAAGAATGCTATATTTTATGTAGTCTGTCAGTCCCTGGAGAACAGTTAATATATTTGGTCCAACATAAATAGCCTTTATTAAAGTTTCCAGCCTGCTTAAAATCCAAAGAACAAAATCCTCACCCTCCCAAGATTACCTTTGGAATATCAAGGACTCTTAATCAAAACATCAGTGTGTTTTGAATAAAGGAATAAAGTACCCAGTATCTGCTGTGTGATGTAGGCACATCAACATGGATAGGCTAAATAATCACCCCAGACATGGGCCCTCCTTCTCTAAGTATTCTTTCATAGGTGTAAGCAAGCCTTTTTCTTTTCCTAAGTGTTTACACTTGTTCTCTACTTTTGAAAACAGCTCATCTGTGCTCATGAAATGCCAGGAACACAAAGGGAGCTACCCATGCATATTACTTCTGAATTGCTTTAAAGTGAAATATTAATAATTATAGGTATTGGCAGACCTCTGTGGAACAGCACAATTTATTGGGAGTTGCAGATTCCAGAAAGAGAAATATTGACTTAAATGCAAATCTATTCCTGTGAAAAGGCATAGAACACTCTTTAAAACTGTGTTTTGAAAGAATTTTTTTTTTTAGTCAAGAGAACAGCTCAGTAAGAAACAAGCTAGTAATTATTTTATGAAGTCTCAAATAATGGTCCTTTTATTTTGTAGCTTTCCTTGTCTTTGTTTTAAGTTTCACTTAAAGAAAAATTCATAAATAAAGTTTTTAATTATTCCATCAGTTATGTGTGTATATATTTACACAGAGAGAGATATACATAATTATTGGAATTCTACAGGAAAGATGGGTGAGAGAAACATAGTTAAAATTTTGAAGCCATTTGCAAGTACTAAAGAATGCATTTCTTCTCTCCTTGGGTGTCAATAAGCATCACCTTCGCTATAAAGAGAACAGTTGCTATTTCAATTGCTAACAATACAGCAGACTTGTTCAGGATATTTTATGATTATTTTCCAACTATATCCGACTCACATTCTCTTGCTTAAATTAGTTGTTCTGGTTTTTGCCTCTACCTATGTATTAACATACCTGATTTTGCATATGCTATTGTGAATAATAGAATACTTTAAAAAGTATACAGGAAAGACATTTTCTTATTTCACTCAAATTGAAAATATAAACTTGTAAATGAACCAATGGAAAACTCCCTTCTCTTTCTTTGTGTCTCTTTTGTGAGATTTTCAGAAGCCTTTCATGCCTGTTTTTGAAAGAAAATTTGCCAGTAAGCAAGGTAGAGATCCATGGACACTTTCCTCTAATGATGGCGGCAAATGAAGGAAACTTGTGTGATGTTTTGAAATGGCAGAGTCTTGCATACTTAAAGAACTGTTCCCAAAGTGAGACAAAATGACTTCCTGTGAATTGTAAGCAAGGAAGTTTCCGAGTGTTCTGCCTTCACTAGTCACACTGCTCTTCCAACAGCTGTGGTCTCATCAGAGGGCTCATTAGGTAGTTCTCATTGCTGAATCATGTGATAAGTGAGGAGTACTGGAGAAAGATCATCTATTTTTACAAAACTCCATTTACCTGATAAGTAACCACCTTAAAGGTTAATAGTTACCATACATTTCTGCCTCATCATGAATCTAAAGAGTTATCTTCTACCTGGTGTAATAACCCATAACTGGATTCAGAGTAAAAGAGAAGGTTTAAACAATTGCAATACAACTGCTTAATTTGGATTGTCAAAGCCACAACTAAGTTTCCACTTATTCTTGGAAATATGTAGTAGCTGAAGTTTCCTCTATGACATTTCAATTGGAAATTCATGTTTCTTTTCTTTACCTGCTTGGCAGTGCTGATCAGTTCAGCACCTACAGGTTTCTTTTAACATATAGTTGGTTTTGTAAGGAAACCTCATCTTGTAGTCACAAAAACAACCTACTTTTTGGAGCAATCACTGCACAAGATGTGTCTGACAGATGTGGCACCCTTTGCCCAAAGCTCAGGAGCTCTCCAGTTCCATGTTAGGTCTCTGTGTAACTGGATTGAGAGATGAGGATTAATATTTTTCCTGGGACAACTCCATGTGCACTTTGTCAGAGCAAATGAATTGTGGGTTTTAGCAAGGTAGAAGAGTGATGTGCTGATTCAATGAATAGTAGGAATAAACCAGTAAAATGTCACCATTGTATAAAGAGGGGAACAAATAATATCTGAGTTTAAGCATCTTACACAAGATAACATTTATATATGTAGATATATATTTCTTCATAGAAATCCATCTGTCTGCTGAATGAAGAGAAAGATGAACAGAAAATGACACAAAATCTGATAACCTGTAGCAGTTTTACTTTGGGTTTATTTAGCAAAGCAAAGTAGTAGCACAAAATTCAAGTTTCAAGACAAATTCATATACTGTGTTTAGTCTCTTATCATTACAATTAAAAGAAAATTGAAAAATAAAAAACTCTGGAGTACTTAGCGGATTCTTAGTTGACTCTGAAATGTCACGGAATTAAAATCATCACCATTTTCCTTCTGTGCTGAAACAGTTTTTTATTTTATTGCCATGTGACTTTTTTCCATTTTCTCAGGTCTTGAAATAATTTTGTTTCCAAGAAAGTAGAAAAAGAAAATGCTTCGCTGCAGACTTCCCAAGTAAAATGCAATTAAAAGCAAAAAACAAACAAAAAAAAACCTCAACAAAACACCAAAGAAATCTCAAAAAACATGAGTAGTGGATTATTTCAGAAGAAAATCAGAAAAAAGGAATAAAGGAAAAAAGAAACAAAACCTTAAGACAATCAGCAGGTTTCTCTGAATTATTTATGCATTCTGAAAAATTAATTTACTGCAGAAATTGTTATCTATAGCACAGAAATATGCTGTATGGTGAATACAGGAATTTCTAAAATTAAAAATCATGTTGAGACATTAGGTCTGAAAGTAAATACCAAATACACTAAAATAATTTTATTAAGTTCTTTGTTGAAAAATTGTTTGAGCAGTATGCCTTTGAGATTATGAATAGCATTTATTTTGAGTATCTTCTAATAATCCAAATTTACATTCATTTCAGGATATTTAAAGTACGGAAGTCTCTACTTATGCAGGGCTTTGTTTCCACTCTTTCATACTAAACCTTTGTGCTGATAGATCAGCCGCAAATTCATAGTTAATCTTCATGTGATATCAGAACATAATATTTTTGTTCAATCAGCACAAAATACTATCCATTGCAGATGTGATAATTATGCCCTATTATGTGAGTGATGTGGGAAGAGGAAAAAATGGCACTGAATCCAGCCTGGCCAAAGACATATTGCCCAAAATTAATCAATTAATCAAACCATTCATATCCTGTACTAAATTGCACTGTCTGTGGACCTGCCTTCTGTCTACTTTTTCTCCTGACTGGACCTTCATGGACTCACCTGGACCTGGCCATGCTGACTCCCCTTGCATTACTGAGGGTTCTTGTCACCAGCCCCTGGCTCTGCCTCACATGCTCATGTTCTGCTACATAGCTCTGCCCTGTTGGGAATCTGCTGAGATCACAACTTCGCAATTGGGAGTTACCGCAAGTTCATCTTAGAGTCCGCCTTAATTTAACCAAGCAAGATCCTGGTTATATAGAACATGCTGCTAAATATGTTGCTGTTTGACATCCTTAGAGGTACTCTGTGATACCAGCTATAAACTTTTCAGTTTCATAATGATTAACTTAATATTGAGTCTGGTTTCTTCCAAATTTAAGATGAGTATTTAGGGAGAAGAGTTAACACTGAATGATAGAGACAAGGTTTACAATTTTTACATCTGATCCAGGATATTTGAAAGGAATAATAATAATAAAAAAAAGAGGCCTGGAAACGAACTTGTAAATATTATAATCTAATCCTTTGTTATTGAAAGCAAGCAAGTTATAAATTTCTTCCAGAAATTTTCAGGTTTGATTGATTTCAAATGGCTTAGAATGGCAAGCAACCATGGACACGGCACAAGGTTAAAGCATAGAATTTAAAACATGAAATGTGGCAAAACATTTTTTACTGGTATTATGTAAATCAAAGAACAGCATTATGAATATACTGAAATGAACTACAGAGAAGCAGCAGATATTGAAGTGGTTTGATTTTTCTTTGGTAAATTAAAGTTAGGAATTAATTTCCTTTCTACATTATTCTCAGAATAGTTACATGGCTCCTGGAATTTCATGTGCACTTTGTGGGTTAGTAAAGTTTTGAAGAGGATAAAGAGGAAACAGCCTGTCTACCTACCTTTTCAGTTATATTTTATTTAATTAAATTAGACATAAGTGAAACAGTACAGTATTATTCCAGCTTCCATTTATCACCATAACTACACTCCTACATAAAGACACAGAGATCTAATATATTTCCCAAATAAGCCCAAACAGACTTACTTTTGAAGTGAGATTCATGCTGCAAAGCAATTTCCTATTTCTTGTGCTTTTCAGTCCTCATAGTTGAACTAAATCAGTGTATAATGTTTATATTTCAGTGTTATTTACTGGGGGTTGTACCCTTCAGCTTCAACCTGTGGAATGTGAATACCCCTCCTATTATGACCATTTACTTAATTTTTACCATTATATGTATCAGAAAAAAAAAGTGTTATGAAATCCAGTAGAAGTTTTAGAGCTATGTTTTAGTGACTGAAAAGCTCAGAAGCCAAAAATAGTTATGTGTCTGCAGGCAACTATCCTGTTGCCTCTTTCTGTTCTACTCTCCCTGGTCACAGTATGACCTTTAAAGGTCCCTTCCAATACAAATCATTCTATGACTTTATTATTTTAGATGCCAATATTAGCATAAATCCTGTCCTTCAAAGCCTTATTTGTTTCCATGTAAAACACTGGAAACCAATAGTGAATATCTCAGCTGAAGATATATATATTGGGTTAGATGAGTTCTGTCTGTGATGTTGTAAATCATTAGCTGCCTCTTAATGACTTGAATGCTTTATTAGAGTTTGACGATCTTGCCTCAATGTGTTAAAAAGAGCCTTATAGTATATACATAGATGCACAACTTAAATGCTTGTGACTGGTTTGTTTTCTTTTTTTAATTTAAAAACCAAGTCATGTAATGTCATCTAATTAATTTCACATGAGATACAATTAAATTAAAATAAATCTGCTGTTTCCTTTTAATTTTCTTCAAGTATACATTTTATCTTTTCTCACACAACAAAATATCACTCATTAACCCTTAATTAAATACTTAGAAACATTAATGAAGATAAGAAAAAATATTATTCTTTGACTACATGAGTAAGATTTTATTTCATGGGGAGGAAAAAAAAATCATCATTCTATTCAGAAAGAAAGAAATAATTTGACTAATGGTTTGGAAACAATTACAAATTCACATAAAGAGATGGTCTGACAAATTTCACCAAAGTGGTAAATGTGGGGAAAATCGAGTAAAATGAAGCTATAACTTCCAAACCACTATAAAGCATCACTTGTTAAAATTTTTTAAATTTTACAATTTGAGTATAATTTGCCTTCGACTTTTCAAGAGTGATTGTGGAATGGAAGTTATCGAGGCAAGGCATCAATGCACTACATTACCTCAATATATTAACTACAGGGTACAGGTCACTGACAATACCAGTAGTTTCAGTACAATGTCTTTGTGCTTCAAAGGTGGTGGGAAAGACAGTGGTAAGTCATGAAACTATTAACAAGATCTTATTTCCATAAGCCTGTCTTCAAATATATGCAATCATTATTATATGTTTTCCTTGAATAATTCTTTAAGTAAGAAAGACTCAGTAATAATATGATAGTTTTATCCAGAAACCTACAACGAAACAAAGTGGTGCACATTTGTTCCTGAGCTTCTCACACCATATGATGAATAGCAGCAATTATAGAAAAGAACAATATTAGTTTTACAGTTATTGTTATTATCTTAAAGTACCAAGAATAAAATCCCATATTTCCCTAGATAGTCCAATCACCACCAAAATATGTGACAAAGGAACATTTTATAATCTCTGTATTTCACACTGGCTGCACAACTAGAAATTGGCAGAGTGAAGTCATTTATATCTCCTTATTACCAGCTTGCAGAAGGCTTTGAGAATATGGGGCTAGTGATGGATATTTCTATAGCAGATGTTGTTTTATTCTATTTTACCATAGTACATCTACTTCAGATTAGTTCCACTGCAGTTTATTAAAGTAGCAGAAAGAGGTCAACACTAGGAGACTATGACACACAACTTGCTTACTCTTGTTTTGTAGATAGAAACATATTTATATACGAACTGAGGATATTTAGGCAGAATCTGAGTTCCATCATTTACAAATTTATATCTTATTGTGCTGTGTAATTAACTTAAACTGATGCAAAACTTGTTTAAATATGGTGCAATTATCTAAATGGAATGTTTCTATTGTAAATTAGATTTCTACTAAGTATATAGCACAGATATTTTATTGCAGGATAAAATGTACCTAAATATAGAAAGTCCAATTGGATTAGAGGATTAAATGAAACTAAAATACCATAAAGTACTTTCAATACTTCTTCCAGCAGGGTGAACTACACTCAAAGCAAAAAGGTTTAACTGAATGGACCTTGTACACTTCTATGTTGTTTTTCAGGGTGGTTGAGCTATAATAACAATGATATTTATTGACACTGAATTTCTAAATTCAAAATAACACACATACTTACAGACACGTTCTTATGAGCAAAGGTTTTTAGGATATGAGCTCAGTCTAAATCAGAGTCTGTAGCACATCTGTCAGCATAGAAACAGCCAATAGGATAAAATAGGATAAGATTTTTTTGGGGGATAGGGGGAGGAATGAAATTTAATTTGTTGACATTTCCACATACTTGTCAGCTCAAAATGAATATGCATTTTCTGGACTATGCACTGTTACAGCACAAAAGACCAATAGCCTTCTGTGAGAGCTGTGAGAGAGTGATGTGGTCAATGGTATAAACATTTTCTTGGGTGGACCTTTGTCCACTGTACCAAACTGCAAGGAAGCAGCTGCTTCCTCTGCAACCAACGTGTCCAGCCCTTCCCAAATATGCTTAACAGGAATTGAGATTGTGATAGGAACTTGAGATAAGAAAAAGGTGATACTATTGTCCAGTTATTCCAGGTCTGGGGAGAAGAATGTATCCACAGCTGATACTGCCAGAGACTAGAATGCTAATGGCTCAAACAGAAGACAAGCACACCTGACACCTCAGGTTACTGCTGCTGTTCAACAAGATAAGGAAAGAGGCAAATCATTCAAGGATGTGGGTACCATCTCTCCATCCTTGCTCAAGTGACTCAATGGTGATAACTCCCCTGGGGAAAATAGCAGGACATTGACACAATTGTAACCTCAAAATATCCGTCCCTGCTGATGGGCCAGGATGGGGCATAATCCACTCACCTGTGCTAACTGAATAGGCAGCTGCAATGTCTTAGAAGGTGCCAAAGACTCCTGAAATGTCCTGTGATCCACAGCATTTTATCATTCCTGTGAATCTCCTGGGCCCATGCCAGCTACCTGGATGTTTTCACTTGAGCTGAGTGTATGTAACTTGTGGAATATTTATGTTTCATAGGCTTCCCTCAGGCCTGATGGATCAAGACAGTGACCATCACTTTGACCAACAGGAATCAAAATTGCAGCAATCAAGATTTGTCAAGGAATCCAGTGGATGGGGACTGTCTACTGCTAAATAAAAATATATATTACTGACTTTGCCATATGGTATTGGTTGCACCTTAATTCAGGCAGAGGTATCTCTCTAAGAATTTTAATAATAGGATCTTAACAAAGTCTCAGGGAGCATATGATCTATATAAGTACCTGATGGGAGGTAGCAAAAAAGATGCACTTGAAACTCCACAGTTGTGCCTACTGAGAGGACAAGTGACAATGAACCCAATTTGTAATACAGGAAAATCCACTTAATTGAAACAACACTTATTTAATTATTTATTTATTTTTAGTCTGAAAGTGGTCAAGCAGGAGTCAGTTCTTGGAGATATCTAAACCTGACTGGTTTAGAAAATTTCCATTTTCTTGAGTGACCTCTTATAGCTGACTCTACTCTGAGCGGGACAATTGGATTAGATGATTCCCAGAGGTTCCTTCCAACAACAGCTATTAGGTGAGATTCTGTGATTGCTGCATTGACTTTAGCAGTGGGAAAATAGTGGAGCTGAAAGCTAAATGGCATGAGGCCCTGTCTGCAGAAGTTCCTCCAATTCCTTAATTGTACATTTATATATTTGAACAAATTGAAGCACTTGAAACATATACTCACTACTTCTTAATATAATTCAAGCCAATGCTGTAAGAATGTTATATTTGGAAAGCTCTATAGGTTTCCTCCGATTATTCAACGTCCACATAATTTTAGCAGATTGTGTCGTGAACAATGTAAAGCCAGCCTATACTGCCTACTTAATCCATGTTTATTTGCATTAGTTTATACACAGCCTGAACTACAAATTTGGTAGCCAGATAGAAAGAATATTTTCACTTTTTATTTTTTTGTGAAAATATTTCTTTAACCAAAGTTGACACATTTGAAATAAAAATAATCATAACTATTTGGTTTCTTTTACAAAAATTGCATTATGTGTAATAACTATTCTAAACAAATAGTTTCAGTCAAGTAATTTTCTGATTCTGTTATTAAATTGGTTACAGAAGTGTTATTTGACCAGACTTCACATTTTTCCACACCTTTGGTGAAAATGGTGGATAGAAACCTAGAGACTGGACATTCTGCAAGATTCTCTTTCTGGTCTGTGAAGTAATAATGAACTCACTGTTACCTTCCCCTGTGCCTTCCACCTGCCTCCTCACAACACATTTTGGTCAAGCCTTGCTAAAGCATTGATTTTTTAAAAAATAAACTTATTGTGCAGTAAAAGAGATTCACAAGGTAATCTTCTTTCCTGTAGAGTGGCATTTAAACAAAACACAAAAGTCTTCAGATATTTTTGTTACCTTTAACACAATAGCTTTTGTCTTTTCCAAGGATGAAAACTGTATTGACTTTTTTTTTGTCTTCTCACTCTATGTTGTCTTTAACTCACATTGTACCTTGCATGTAAAAACCCCACTATATTTGGGAAGCTCTAGTCCTGTTATAACTGCTTTCTTGTTGTAATTCCATTTTGAAGAGATGTACATGCATATGCCTGCATGTCTTGACAACAAATACATTTCTTGTATTTTTTACTTAGTATGATCAATTAAACTTGTCAGTTTACCCACAGTGTTTACAAGTAAATTGCACTATAAATTGATGTCGCAAAGTCATTTAGTGAACTTGGATAACTTTAGGTCCTACTTTTGTTTACTTGTTTTCTTGTGTGTCTAATATATTATCATTAAAAGATTCAAAGTATGTGTTAAGAAGAAATTAAAATAATGATGTTAGCATTTTTTCTTAGTTGTGAAGGGTTTTTTTTAACTCATATCTTCACACCTGATCCCTAAAGAGCACTGTTCAGAATCATTAACAGCAAATATGTGTTTACAGCTAGTTTTTAAATCAATTGCTAATTAACTCCACAAGGCAGAAATGGATTTCTGTTTAGCACCGAGTTTGCGCTTTTCCTTTATTCTTGATAGTCACAGGTGTAAGGTTCAAACTACATTAGCATCTGCTCTGTAACTGCGTGATCCAAACCTCAGAGAAATCAACACAAATTTAGTGGGAAAATTTGATGGGAAAATCTTCACAAAATTCCTAAGGTGTATGAAAAATTTAAGCTACTAAATTTCTAGTACTTCTGGAATTCTGCCATTGCTTTCAAATCAGGGTCAGCTTTGAGGTTAGATCAGATTGCAAAAGGCCCAGTCACATTTTAGTACCTCTGCAACACCTTTGATGCACCTCTTCCAGTGCTTCACAATCCTCATTGATTTCTTCCCCCCGTTTTTCTCTGTCTTAAGCACAGTTTCCTGTAAGTTGTGCCAAATGTCTCTTCTTTCGTTGTTTAATACAATCAAGAGTCTAGCTGCATATTCTTTAAAAATTCACCACAGATAATGGAAGAAAGCAATTTGAGTCTGTCTTTGCCTTTTTTCTTCAGAGTGAACAGACTCAGTTCTCCCAATACACCATGTATATTCCACAACATATGTATTACAGCAGCCATAAAAATTAATATCTCACAACATTTTTCTTTTCTTTCTAATAACTAAATATAAGAACACAAAACAATCCATTGTTGATTAACTTATTATTACTCAGCTTAAACGTAGCTAGTATTAGAACAGAATAAAATTTCCTATTAGAAATTTATCACTGATTACTGTGCACAGACTTGCCACCATTTCTTATGCAAAGCTCTCATTACTTCCAGCAGTTTTGCAAGCAAATATAATCTATGGTTTAATTAAATGGTTGAGTTTATTCAGGTTATGCATTCCCTGGTTTTGGTTGGTGTTACGAACCAGTTAAAACACAGAAGAGCAAAGAAAACCAAGTCTCTGTGAATGAAATGGTTCAAACCCAAAATGGTTTGAAATATACTCCAGAGCCTGATGAAAACCAAATGAGTTTAGATGCTGGTGCCAAAAAACCTTGATATATTTTATTTAAGTAGGCAATGAGACAGAAAGAGAAAAGAAATAAAGAAATGGAAAAAGAAGTGCCTGTGTTGGTGGGAGAGATGTGAAGAGTAACAGGTGGAAGCATATCACCCATCCAAGGGTCCCAATGATGTCTCATTGCTCACCTCCATCTGATCTTCTTGGTTATGAGAACCCCCACTGCCACCACCATGCCAAAAAGTATAGAATTCTGTGGGTTAATATACAATTGGGCCAGATGGGAATGCCCAGGTGCCTCCCTTGCAGGGGGCCAGTTTGACACTGAGGGTCTCTTGCACCATCTGCAGTGCTCTGTTGCAGGGTTTGGGGACCCCTTTGGTGGGGGGGTCTTTGATGGGCTGTGTCACCCCCTCTGCTATGGATAAGCTTTTCCCCAGGTGAAGGAAGCCCTGCAGCTTGGGCTCCTTTGCTCAGAGGAGGATTCACTGCCTCAGACCAGAGGCCTTTTTTACCACACACCTGAAACCTCTATTCCTCCTCTAGGTGCCTTGGGAAGGCTGACCTGAAGCAGAGACTGGATACAGCTAGAGAATAAAGTAGATATTTACTGAAAGGCCTTTAGGGTACACCTTTGGCAGGCCAAAAGTCTGACCAGGGCTGCACCCAAGGTGGACTAAGAATGGTCACAAAAAATGGACAACCAGTCACGAGGTCCTATGTTTTTATAAGTTTTGGTGCATTTGCATATTGAGGCCCAATTGTCCAACCACAGCCTCAGGTCATGAGGTCTCCTCTTTCTTGTTGCTCTCTTCAGTCCACTGTTTTTATGCTCTTGAGTCTGAAAGTTGTCCTTGGTCTTCAGCAGGAAAAAGATTTGTTTTGTCTACCTACTCTGTGAAGAGACCTTACTAACACTTAATATGAGACTCAGAACCCCTAGGCAGCACAGAATCTGAAAAACATGAAAGCTAAAACTTAAGGCATCACTCTTTTCCACTTCTCGGTGTGAGAGTCTGTGCCAGTCTAGCAGCTGATATCCCTGGAGCTGTGGTCCCCACCCTGAAGGTGCTGAGCTTGATCTTTCTATTAATGGATTCTTCCTCCCCCAGCCCAGATCTCAGGCACTTTATCTCATCTCCATCAACTAGTAGTGTAGGACTTTAGTCAGGGCCCCATTCAGGGTATGGTGGTCTTCAGCTTCTGTTAAACAGTTTTGCTGTAACAGGCAAAATCCTTTGTGAAGGTCTTTAAGCCATAAATAATATTTCAGCCCCTGATAGTTGGGTTGTTTGGGTTTGTTTTCTTTTTGCTTTGTTTTAGGTTTTTTGAAATGAACAAATAAGATTCAAAGCATATATAGTAAAATAAATACAAGCTGAAGGATCTTTTGGGGTGGTGATTTTCAACAAAAAATAGAAAATAACAATCACTGTTTGGATTTATGGTGGACAAACTCAAAGAATGTTAATTGTATAAAAATAATTGTCAAATATGGATATTGTATATACATTTTATAAGCCAAATACTTATGATATCTATGTCTAGAGACCTGAACATTATTAAACGTATAGGTCTAAAAGAAACATCCCCTTTTTTATTACCTCTATAATTTTAAGGTTTATTTAGTTTTTAGTATATTGCAGATACAAGTAACTCATATCCAAATTTTTTCTATTGAACAAAAATGGAATTTCAAGATATTTTTTGAGGAAGGACTTTTGTATGCCGAAAGGCATAAAATGAACCTGGAAAAAGGTGAATTTAAGGCTTGCTGACTTGAATTTGTGTGTAGTAAAACCCTAAACACAATTATTCCAGTGTAAATATCAAGTAAAAAAATCTTTCTTAGAGACTGCAAGAGAGATTAGGAAAATACTCATGGAAAAAAAAGCCAGAATTTGCTTTAAAACTGTATTTCAAATGTGTCCCTGTCTAGCCTTTTAAAGCACTATTTTCTTGTATAGCCTGTAGATGGCAGTCTTGTACAAGCCATAAAATTTTAAGCATTACATCGCTAAATATGTAAGCACGCAAAAAGAAATATAAAATATTAGTAAGGTGAAGAGGAGACAGAGTTTGAGGAGTTTTTAATTTTATTTTCCACATCATGAGATGGTAATTTTATAAAGTACAAAGTTTCTGTAAATCTGATTTAAATCTTTCTTCGGTTCTACATATTGCATATTTACAGAAACTAATTTTGCTGTCACAATGACAATAACACAAACAATTATCTCTAAAATATAGCTGGTATCTGGTAGGAAATAAGTACCTCTGCAAGTGATGGATTACTGTCATGCTTCACTAGTCTGGATGAGTGTAGACAATTTCAGAATCGGATATCATGCTTATGAGTAACCGAGAATATTTTCCTTAATGTGTATTTCTAAATTTATGCTGGTAAGAAACCTTCCACTTAGAAATATAAAAGCCCTAAACATCCAAGGAAAAAAGACAATTTTTTTGAGTTGCTGTGTAGCACTTGGTTTTAATCCATGAAAGAGTGACATAAATTTGTTCATCAGAAAAAAACCACATGCACACACTCACATACACAGACACACACAAAACCTGGACTACAATAACAAGTCAACCAACCAAAAAACCCCCAAAAGTTTCAAAAGTCTTCTGAAAGCAATATCAGGAAAGCAGAATTGCATGAAAATATTTTCCCATCTTACAGAGTAGAGAACCACACAACACTTTCACATATGTTTTGATAAGTACTTATGTCATGACAGATATCATAGAATCACAAATCATAGAATATGCTGAATAGAAGGGACCCACAAAGATCATTGAGTTCAACTCCTGACCCTTCACAGGACACCCTGAGAGTCATAACTGAGTTTCCTCTTCTCCAGGCTGAATAAAATTAGTGACCTCAGATGCTCTTCATAAGGCTTTCCCTCAAGGCCCTTGAGGGTGAAGTGTTCTGCATTTAACCAACAAGAGCACATTCTGCTCTTTGCTAATGCACCACATCTGAACCATTACCTTTCACTGCCAAGATATAAACAGGGTGGTAACAGATGAATAAAAACTAATTTGCATCTGCAAAACACAAACACACCTGATATTCCTTAGTTTTCTATTTCATGAAGGCAAATCTTAATTTCATTTTTTCATGAAGTTGCCATGGGAATATATATTGTCCGATCTATATAACTTGTTAAAGGATTTATGAATTAAATATATTGCTAACTCGGCCTCAACTTTTCCTTGTCTCTCCTTATCCTAAGCAGAAAGTATCCCTTAATTATAAAATCACTGTCTGTGAATTGGGTTTCATTACAGAGTCCTCTATAGATTTTCTTCCTCTTCTTAAAAGGTAATTCTAGTCAAATTATGCCAATGTCTTTATTTGTCCTTATTTGTTGCATCTTGTCTTCTGTGTAGTCACTGGTTACATCACAAGGTACTCAAAATATGAGTAAATGAGATTACCTGGTTTTAAAGGCTTTTGGGTATTACACCATGTCAAGATTTTTCTGGCAGAATTTGTTTCTATATATTTGTCAAATCTAGACACATAAACTCCTTCCCTTTCTAACTTACGGTGCCCTAGGATGTGGTAAGAAATGCCAATATATGATATTTGAAATGCTATGTACCTCCCCACTTTATTCAGCATGCTCATTTGGATTGATTATGTTTTGAATTTGAACTAGTGGAAAAGGTACAGCATAAGAAATGGGGAACTGTGGCTGTAATATTATGAATTTAGTACTTTTATGTACAGAAGAGGAACTAAATGCTGGATTTTAAAGCACAATTTGACTGAGAGTAATTTTGTACAGCATGCAGCATAAAAAGCAATATTCCTAGATTAGAGCAGAAAATAAAACCCAACCAAAAGGTACTTAAGGTAAAAGAAGGAAGTAATAGGAGGGGAAAATCTGTAACCCTCATCACTGCAACTTGTTACTGAATCGTAAGTTTTGGAAAAATTTTTCCATACCTCAAAATATATTATTACTCTCCCTCCACTGATCATTACAGAAATTCCCCTTTCTGTACAGCTGATCCCCCAACAGTGTTTCCACATTACTAATGGAATCAAAGTAGAATAAAAATATTGATTTATTTTAAAAATTAATTTTCACTGGATTAAAAAAAAAAAATCAGATCTTGGATTTTTAGCCAGAACAATATTTTGCTTGTTCAATATAAATATAAAGAAACAAAAGTTAAACCTTAAGTTATTTGAATCAAAGGAAGATCCAAATTTTCTCTTGTGCTTAATATAAAACACACATCTTATATCAAGTGATAGGTCATGTCTCAGATTTCTTTCTGAGATCTTAAAACTCTCTTTTCCACTATACTTTCCATAAGAAAGTATATGCAATTAGAGATGTTACAACTGAGAAGTTAAGTAATCTCAATCATTCACAGAAGCAATGGAGTATTTCTTCCCTTCAATCCCACAAATACTGAAATCTCCATCTAGTCTGTCTGAAGTGATGGTACAATTCGAATTCTGGGTGTAGCTACTATATGCAGCAGAAATGAATTTGACCTGAAGGCTTTCTTTTTCATCAGTGACACAGATTTGCTCACTGCTATTCAAAATGAAAGATAAGCACTAAATCAAATACAATCTATGTCAGCTTATGAAATGACTGTCTTATAAATTGGATGGTGTTGGGCTAAGCTACCAAAAATATCTAAGTAACTAGAAATAAAGAAGGGTTACTAAATCTGCTTATCTGTAATATGAGCACCTTGGAGTTCAGCTCATCTCCTTCATTAAGGAAGAAGGTGTATTCATCAGTCAGTAACACAGTAAACACAGACCCAGCTCTGATAAGGAATTCCTAAGTCTGAAGGACAACGTTTTAAGTCAACACAATAATTAAAATCTGGGATGGAAAAAATAAGAAAATTAAAAATAAAAGGGAGATAGAGTGCTTTGTGAGAGACCATCAACAATTGATATTTTATCTTTGTTTGTTTGTTTTGCTTATATGGCAGTGAAATTACTAATCTGATTCACACCAAATAAGTTTTACTACCAATATTATACCAAATGTTTCAGAAGTTCATTCAAATTTTATTATAGCAGAGTGTGAGAAGGCTATTTTACCACAATCAGCACCTGGAAGCAATTTCTACTAAAGAAAATAAAATAACTTTGTACTAAGACAAAAAAAGATTAATAATGTTATTTTTAGTAAATTAAATATGGACTGGAGAGGATATGCTTTGGTACTGGGTGACACTAAACAGATAAACAATCAAAAGACACAGTAGATGAGAGTTACAACTTAAAAAGTATTATTGCAACCAATTTTGTTTTTTCTTGTTGATTCATTGGATTTATTTTAACAAAATATCTTTCCTAATATCATCAGAACATTATGACATTCCATAATGTCATCAGGATTTTGAAGCAAAGAGCATACCACTGCTCAGTAGCAGACGAAGTGGTTGTCATTCACTGATTTGTTTACAGTTCTTCTATTGAATTTTTGGTGGATCTTAATAGAAAATAGTTTTTCATAACTTACACAATCGGTGTATCTGCAGAACTCTTGATGTGTGAGCTTCCTTGGCTTTCAGGGTTTCCATTTATTCCTGTTTAGACAGAAAGTTTTGTAAAGTAAAATCTGTTGTCATATTTGGTATATTGTATCTGCCGCAATTTTAACAAATACATAGACGAAGTTTAAAACTAGAAAACTCTTCTTATGAAACATTGAAAAATGAAAGTACATGTAAGATCATTTCAAATCAAATTCCCTGATCTAGGAAATCTTTCAAATTAAATAGACTGATTCATCATGAACCACAGCTTTATCTCAAAGTAGTTCCATTATAAGAATTAGAGAAACATCACGTTTTACCAAAATTAAGGATTAGTATGACTTCCTTTTTTCATTATTTCAGTTAGAGTATTATAAGAGCTTTTGGCAAATATATTGCTCATAATTCATTTGAAAACGTACATTCTTTACCAGGGAAAATTTAATTTCTTGCAGAAATTACATCTCCTAAAAAGTGATAGAGAAAAATCATTCAATGGAATTAGACAGGATTTGAGAGAAACTGCTGTAATTCTTTATTTCTACCACAAAAACTGGTTAAATGTTAGTCTCAGTGGCAGTTATTAGATTAGAAGTGCCTCTAAGCCCATCCATATCCCAGATCCATGTAACATGTTCTGTTGCCTGCAAAGCCCCTGTTTTCTGGAGGTAAAAAAACTTCTAGGGTGAAAAGGCCCAGAGCTGGATGGCCTCAGTCTGCATCTGACCTGGACAAATCAAGATCTAGCATTTTGGGAAACACTGTTGCATATTCTCACTTCTCAAATTAGAAGAATTGTCACTGACATAATTTTCTACAAATAAAAGAAATAATACTGGCTAGTTCTTTATCAAAAGATTGTAAGGACAAATATACGGGTATTTCATGTAATTTTCTTATGAAAATACCAGCTATGTAAGTTGTAACAGGTAGGTGCAAGTTCACTGTATGCACCTTATTATTTCCAAGTTAACACTGTGACTAATAGGACTTGTAGTAAAGACCTGACTGAAGAACAGAGACAAGCTTATCTACAAAAGGCTGTCTGTTGAACCTTAAACCATAAACCTTTAAGAAATGTTTCTTATACATGATCCCTATTAGGGTCCCTGGATATTCTAATAACTACTAGTATAAATAGTATTATGAGTTGGCTAGTTAAAATATGTGCATATTAGTAAATATGTTATTTCTTATTTCTGCTCCTAGGCATGTATACTTAATCCTGACAAAGCTGAGCTGCTCAACACTAAAGCTAAGTTATAAATATAACTCAGCTAACACAGTAAATATGGTCAGACCACATTGATTTATGCATGAAGGGGTTCACAATACTCGTATCAACTTTGGGAGGTCCAAATTAAAAATCTACAACTCTAAGAATACCCTAGACTGAAGAATAAATGAGTTAATGAATATCAAAACCTTTTGTCTTAAGTTTCAATATAAAACATACCCAAAAGTATGTATTCTATTGCCATCTTCATAAGCTGTTAAAATCAGGTACGGCAATGTTCCTTATCTCCTCATCTTTGATAACTCCAGGAGATATCTTCTGTTAATGGGCCCTTGAGTCTCACTGCATGACTGATAAAATTTCATCATCCCACTGTGAGATGCTCTGCCAGGGGGAGGAACCAAGCATTCTTACCTGGATATGATCTGAGATTTGGAACACCACAGTCAGCCTTATCCACTGAATTTCCAGAGGACAAGAACTCCATAACCATCACTGGACCTTCAGAGGATGACCACACCATTCTTTATAATCTCTGCTTCAACAGAAGCACATCTATCACTTCAAAGAGGACTACAGCCATCATTTAACTAGACTGCTACTAACACCCTGACCAACATGGCATCAGGGTGTATTCTCGCTCCGTCAGTGGTTTTTTTACTAGTGCATTTGATTTAATTTTCCTATTAAATTGTATTTATGACTTGAGATCTCCCACTGGTTTGCTTTCAAACTAGTACAATCTTTCTGTTGGAAGTACATTCAATTTAATATAAAAAAGGGTCACATAAAAAAATCCCAATTAAAAATGGAATAATATTTCTGATTCCTACCAAAATATGAGTTTTCTAAATTTTTACTAATGTGTACATTCAAGTATTACAAAATATAGTTGTGATGGCTAATATTTCATCAGGAAGAGGAAGAATCAGTTTCCCTCTGAACACCTGAGTGAACATGAATAGGACATCTCTTCTTCAGCTGCAAACAGAATGCTGCAAGAAGACCTGAAGGCTTTAAACAAAGAAAAAGTTTACAACTCTGGATTTCAGCCTGAAAGAAGCTCTTAAAATTCTAGTGTGGAGAGTCTGTGACCCAGTCCATTTCATCTTACATCTTTCTTAGGCAACTACCCAGGTCTGAGATGTTCACATGTTTTGCAATAGTTAATAGTTTCTTATTAATAATTCAGCATGATAGTCAGGGAAAGAAGTGTAAGGGATGAAGTGGAACTTCCCTATCAGTGCTTGATCTTGCTCTCTGTATTATTTTAAGTCTGGGGCCGTTGGTGCCCTGTACAGTCTCACCGTCTACACATTTAGTACCAGCACTTCAACTCATGACTAACCCCTTTTGTAAATTATACAGGATTGTTCAGTCTCTCTGACAGAGTATAGAGCATTTGTCCTGGATTTTGTCTGCAGAAGACCTAAGTGGCATATGAACACAAGAAGGGCTTGAGTTAGACAGTTACTTGAGCCACCTTAAAACAAAATCTCTGTAACTGATGAAGACAAAAATTTGCACCTCTAGTGGGCAATTTGACCCAATAAAATCCTAATTTACCTTGCAAAGGTCTGAGATCACCCTTCGATGGCCATTAGAAGAATCCTAAAAGAGACTGTTACTAACTGGTGTATTTCAGTTAAGCGTCTAAAATTAGATGGTTGAGCTCTAGTCCAAAAACTGAGTAGAGCTGGGAGTCAAAAGTATATCTGTTCCAAGGCACCTCTGTAATCACAACATCTTTCTAAAAAAAGACATGTCTGCTCAGGTGGCAATATTTGGATAGCAGTTACAGTGATAGTAAGTATAGCCATGTTGTGAAGAAAATGAAATGTTTTACTTTTAATTTACCAAATAATATCGGGGTTGTCCATCTAAATTAGGGAAAAGAAATAGCCAGGAATGTTGAAAAGTGCATCTTTTATTATAAAAATATCTTACCTCATAAATTCTGTTTATCTTAAAGTATTTGCATTTGGTTTATTGAACTTCCAAAATAAAGATCCATTTTTTTCCTGCTCTGACTGAAATAATTTATGTTTGGTATTTTTTGCTGCATTTATTTTGCTCACAACAACTGGGCTTATGACAAGTCACTTGTCACACTGCCGAATGATTATAAAGAGCTGATAATTGAGGCTTTGTGCTAGTTAGCCTTTCCAAATTCAACTTCTTTAGCTGGAATGGTATAACTAAAGCCAGATTTATAAATCAGTATTACACGCTAATTACCAATATCAGAAAATAATAGCCAAAATACTATCTTTAATAAACTGAATGTTAAGCATTCACAGAATGCATAAATGAATTTGTCTGGTTTTCCTCTCATGTCATTTTTTGAGAAAATATCTGTATGCTATTCAATCGCATAATTCCTACATTTGACCACGTTGCTTGTTTTGGTTTTAGTTTATTTTTACAAGTCTTGTGGTGCTTCTAGCATATTAGAAGGAGAGATGTTCTAGAAGAAGAGTCATCAGTGCTGTTTAAAGACAAGAAAGTTCTCAGGTTGGTTGTTTCTGTTTTCTCACAGAAGATAAACACTGACACCTAATCTTGATTGCAATCACTTTTTAATGACATTCCTTATCCTTCCCAATCTTTCAGTTTATAATTCTCTAACCTTCTAGTAAATTTAAAGACAGAGAGAGAAGGAAGGACACTCAGTTTGGACATGTGACAATTGGCAAAAGAAAGAGTCAATTATCACAGATTATTAACACAGACATGATACATCCGGTAGTGACTGAGTCTGTTTGTCTAGAAATACCTATCAAACAAATAATTAAAATCAAGTGTTGGTAGATGTGGATCTTACCTCTCATGATTGCTTTTTCCTGATGTACAGGATTTGAAAAAGTATTCCAGTTTAATTTCTGGGTTGTTGCATTTTTTAAACAATCTCTTAGATGTTCAAAAGAATGTATGCACAATACATGGAAAGACTACCTAGGAAAATTAGACGTCTGTCTGTTTATTTATCTTGATTTTCCCAATTGTACTGGCTTAAGCTCTGCTAAAAGAATGTGGAAAGTAGAAACAATCTGTATTCTTATTGTGCACTTTCAGTCCTATAGGAAAATCTGCTGGGATTGGCTGCAGATGGCTTCATCTCAGAAGAAGAATGTGCTTCCTAACAGTTGCTTGTTCTGTATGCATGATCAAGCAACAGTCAATGGTTTCCTGTGCCTCATTAGCTGTAGTGACAGGAAGAAGTATGATTCTCCAAAAATACCTGCCCTTCCTCCAAACTAAGGTAACTCTGCACAGAAGAAACACCAAGAAACTTGAATCTTGTGTTTGGGTTTCTTTTAACAGAGCAAATCAAGAAACAACAAGAATTGTAAAAATTACATTCAAATTCTTGAAAAGAATTTTACATTATAGTAAGCTTAAGCTTTTGGTATGCATGTCACAATCTTCTCTCATTAAATGAAAAGAATGAATTATTTTGGTTTGGCAGAAGCTTTTTTTTTTTTTTTTTAAATTACAAATGTACAACTCAAGCGTCTAAAAATTATGCTGCTGCTGAAGATTCTCAGATCTTCTAGTATAACTCAGTGTGCATGTAGGTCAGGATTAGTTAAATACCTATTTTAATGTTCTGTGTCTTAAACTGCAGGGACGAAGGCAGGGCTGAAAATTCTTGGATTTCTGTTGCAGCAGTGAGACCTGTGGAAGTTAAAAGGGGGATCAGAGGAGCATTTAAAATTCACTTTTTTTTTTTTTTTTTTTTTTTTTTTTTTTTTTTTTTTTTTTTGAGTTGTTTATGTAGCTGTAATCAAGTCAGTCTTTCTCCCTGTAGGTTTTTTACCATTTCCACCATTTTTCTATTTTCACTATACCTGCTAAGATTCATATTCTGAAGAATGTATTTAAAACCAGTGAGCTAGTGTGTACCTTGAGACATCTTCTCTATTGACTATAAAGGAAATCTTTTGATTCAGGTGTGACAGCTATGCTAAATTCTGCCCAGGCAGCTTCAGTCCTTGTCCCTAAACTAATATTTCTCAGTTTAAACACTTCTTTCTCCTACATCCCCCAAAATGAAATATGAAAGTATGGTAATAAAATGACCATAAAAGTTACTGCAGTCTAATGCAGCACATTTTTTTCATATTTGTGAAAGATACACCTATTTCTAACCTTGAAAGTTTCTGAGATAACACACTTAAAGTCTTGACAAGCTCAGTACTGCTTATCTAAGCTTTGATGGATCCCCCTGGAAAATATACAGCTGCTGACCAACGTTTTTAGTTCACTGGGGAATTATCACAACAATTAGTTCCCTCTGATGCTTCTTAAAAAAAAACCCAAAAAAACAAAAAAAACCCCAACCAAACAAACAAAAACCAAACAACCAAACAAACCCATAGAATATATTTAAAGGATGGCCAGCAGGTTGAGGAAGGTGATTCTGCCCCTATGCTCTGCTCTTCTGAGACCCCACCTGCAAGTGCTGCATCCTGCTCAGGGGCCTTCAGCAAAGGAAAAGTGGATCTGTTGGAGCAAATTCAGAGAAGTGCCAGAAAGCTGATCTGAGAGCTGAAGCAACTCGCCTCTGGAGACCAGCTGAGAGACCTGGGGTTGCTCAGCCCAGGGATCATAATTGCAGCCTTCCACTATGTAAAGAGAACATGTAAAAAAGATGGAGAGTGACTTTTCACATGGACAGACAGTGATAGAATAAGCTAAAAGAGATTTATATTAGATGATAGAAGGAAATTCTTTACATGAGAGTGGTGAGGCACTGGCACAGGCTGCCCAGAGAAGATGTCCCATCCCTGGAAGTGTTCAAGGCCAGGTTGGATGGGGCTCTGGGCAACCTGATCTAATTGGTGGGATCTCTGGCCATGGTGGGATCTATATGATCTTTAAAGTCTCTTCCAACTCAACCATTCTTTGATCCTCTGATTCTATTTACACTGATTTTTTTAAATGAGAAACACATCCCATGCAGAAGAGATGATGATGTGTATTCTGCACAGATTTTGTTGATATTTACTCAAGAACTGTGTAATACATGCAATTTCCACTCATCCAAATTTTATAATTTGGAATTCTCTGTTGCATTCTAATAATGTTACTTCTAAGTAATTATTATTATTATAATCAGATTTATTTTTCTTCATCTTTATGGCGTTGTTTTTCCTCTTACATGCATATTATAATACACATTTATACAAAACTAATTATTCTAGTAAGGCAGATTAAGCCCTTCAGTCAAATATATGTGCCTAACTTAAACCTCATTTTGAAAGTAAACAACAAAATAGATGTACACACATTTTTGAGAACATTGTCAGGCTAGAATTTCTCATTCATTGCAGTTGTAGCCAATGTTTGAGTCTTTAGAATGTCAGTTAGGTGCCCCAATTAAGTGCCTGAATGGAAGTCTAGAAGTCCAATATTAAGAACCAATTAGATTATTCTTGGCTCTGCATTTAAAAAAATCATTTAATTTTAACTTCAGATACATATGTACCAGGGTCTATTTGTTTCATGCACTTGATCATAAATATTCAATAAATACATATGTTAGAGGTTTGTTTTTTTTTTTTAATGAGAAATAATGCACACCTTTTATTATGAACACCAGACTAATTTTTTTTTAAGGGTCTGCTATCTGCTGCACATGTTATATTGGAAACTGTTCAGGCCATTAGAGTTATTTTTGACCTTTTACATATTCCTCTACTGGCAAAACCATTCAGTGCTCAATTGCAGTGGACTGAACAAAAGTCAATAGACTAAATTTTTTTACCTTCTCATTCCTAAAGGTATCTCACATTAAATGAGGCAGAATAAGTTTACTTGTAAATTAAGTAATAAGCACAAAAAAGTAGTGGATTTCTTTTTTAAGTAAAAGTAAGCAGAAAGGGTGAGTTTGCTGACAGCACTGCATTTAACTACCTAAGCAATGCTCAGCTGTGAAGTTGTGTTTGGCTGCATAAGCCACAGTCGATATAACTTCATCCTTTCTCAATCCAGTTAACATGTGTGACAGCCACTAATGGGACAGAAATTAATTCAGCTTCCAACTCTCAGAAGCTTTTATTGTTTTCCTAGGTATTACTTATTTTCTAAGGTATAGGTAAATTATTTACTTATGGCATAATCTAACAAATAATTCCAGTTTTGAAGGAAGAATTTTCTTATTATGTCATAATAGAAGCAGAAAATAGAGGTTTTGGAAAAACAATTTGGGTTTTGTTAAGAAGGAGTCTTTATTAAAATCCTTCTCCTATACACTTTCCCTCTTTCTCTTTAAATTTGTCTGCAAAAGGCATCAGTTACTCAGAACAAGAAGACACACTGAGTGTGCTTTTCTCTTTCTCTGGCTCTTCTCTTTCTCTGGCTCTTCTCCAGCAGATGGACAAGATGTGGATCGGGATAGTCAAGAGTGCAGAACGTTGTAGAAAGGAAGGCTCATTTCTAATTCTGTTAGAGACCTGGAGGGTGCTGCTGGGCCTGAGAGCCTGAGAGCTAGTCAAGGAGAAAAAAGTGGGTAATAGTGAAAGAGAGGGAATAGCTTCAGGAACACACCTGCCTCTTCAGCCTTTTCTCTGACAGGAGAGGTAGCAGCAAGAGCTGCCAGGGCCAAAGATCTTTTTTGTCTTTCTGACTTGTTTGGCTTCAAACACCATTGCCTTTTTCTGCTGCCTTTCCTGAAGTGTTAAGGGTACTGCTGTCAAATATATTGGTAACTTTCTTTACAGACATAGATAAAAGTAGTAGTGTTTCTTCCGTTATAATCTAATGATATGAGAGCAGCAAGGACTGTAAGCAACAATAAAATCCTTTATGGCACCACTGATATAGCAGGAAGACAAGACAATTTTTTATTCAGCATGCCTTAAAAGACTCATCTGACCTTTCCCATTACACTGTGGTAAGTGTAATGGGAATTGTTAAGGGTACTCCTATTTCTTTGTTTCACAGAGGTTAACTGCTGGTCACCTCCTTCTGCTGTCACCTTTTTGCTCCACAGGTGCTCACTATTCCTCTCTCTTAAGTGGTCTGGTAGATTACTATAATTATTCCCAGAGCAAATGTGAGTGGTATTTAGTCTGTATTTGTTTCTTCTTGTTAGACCTGATGAAAGGATTCTATAGATATATGTCATTATGCAAGCATATGTGTAAACCTTGTCAAAATGTGACAGCTAGAAAGTACCAATGGCTAATAGAGATTGGTTTAATTGTACTACCTTCTGTTTGCAGTGTTTTCACATATCCTTCTTTATACCTCTTTGATCTCTGGTCTGCCACGATAGCATACAATAACCTTCAACATGTATATGCTTTACTGTGTTGTTTGTGACGAATAGTAAAACGTTGTAAGTTACTTTTTCCTTTATACCTTACATAGAACAGTTGTCTTTGATTCTTCATCTTGTATAGTTTTCCCCTTTGATTTCCTGCAGCCACAGAAACAGTGCTGGAAGTTCTCTATTTCAAAGGAATTTTTATCGTATAATAAATATCCATGTGTGTAGAAGTATGACATATCAGCACAGTGGAGGGTTTTTTCTTGAAAATGTTCCTAGAATGGTACAGCAGGACACAAGAGACATAAATGATCAATTAGTTACATAAACAATTGACAGTTATAACGAGTCATTTTGAAAATGCCTTTCTTCTTTTTTATATACCTCAAAAGGAGAATAATATAATATATGCAAGCTATGTTACGAGATGATTACAGACAAGGTCACACTTCCACATAAAATTGAAGTAAGACTGGATGAGGTATTGTTCTTTTTCCCTCAATAGAGATGAGAATAATTTCTATGAAAACAACTTTTTGTCTAAGGAGAAACCAAAGCGAAGAAAATATAGGCATGAAAATCGATCTAGGCAAGTACACTCCAGAATGTACACACCTGGTCCTTTGCCAGAGTAGAAAATTTGAAAGCATGACTACATAATACTTGTGAGCACTGTAAAGATATTCCCAACCCAGGACTCAGAGTACTGATACAGCTGAGTTTTTGCTGTATGCCCAGGCTAAATTGCCAGGCTAAAAGGGCCAGTCTAAATCCAGCAGAGTGTGGATGCCACCATACAGCTCCTGGGATCAGACAACTGTGTCTACATATTGCTACAACAGCCATTTTGTACTGTGGTTCCATGTTTAAAAGGAAAGAATAAGGAAAAGAAAAACAAACAAACAAAAAAAATAAAACAAAAGAGTAAACAAAGGCAGCAGGTAATTTCAGCATTGAACTAGTGATCATTTGCTTGATGCTCTTCCTCTTATGGTGTTAGCTCCAGTGTATCAGCACTTTGAGGAAACATCCAGACCTAGTTCAAAAGAGACATATGTCTGCAGGTAAGGTTGGTATGTCCTTGTCCCAAAGCAAAGTCAAAATCTCTGTGATATCATATTATACAAGCACAGAATCACAGAATCATTTTGGTTGTAAAAGACATCTAAGATCCTCAAGTCCAGCCTTTAACCAATCGCTACCTTGGCAGATAAATCAGACCCATAAGTGTCACATCCAGTCATTTCTTAAACACCATCTTAAAGGTGTTTAAGAGTAGTATTAATTACTCGTTAATATAAATATATATTCATTATATAAATATGCATTAATAAATGAGTATTATTAAGAATGACAACTCCATCATTTCCCCGGACAGTCCATTCCAATGTTTAACAGTCCTTTCCATGAAGAAATTCCTTCTAACCTCCCTTGGTGCAGCTTGTGGCTATGACCTCTCATCCTGCAGTTGTTTCTTGACAGAAAAGGCTGGCCCCCACCTGACTGCAGTCTCCTTTCAGATAATTGTAGAGAGCGATAAGGTCTCTCCTGAGTCTCCTTTTCTCCAAGTTAAGCAGCTGAGCTCCCTCAGCTGCTCCTCACAGGACTCTCTAGACCCATTACCAGCTTCATGTCCCTTCTCTGAACATGCTCCAGCAGCTCAAGGTCCTTCTTGTAGCGAGGGGCTCAGAACTGAGCACAGGACTTGAGGTGTGGCCTCATCAGTGAAGTGACAATCAGTGCCCTGGTCCTGCTGGCCACACTATTGCTGATCCAGGTCAGGAAGCCATTGGCCTTCTTGGCCACCTGGGCACAGCTGGCTCCTGTTCAGCCACCTGTCAATCAGCACCCTCAGGTCTGTTTCTGCTGGGCCACCCTCTAGCCATTCTGCTCCCAGCTTGTAGTGCTGCATGAGATTGTTGTGATCAGTGTGTAGGACCCCGGCCTTGTTGAACCTTGTACTGTTGGCCTTTGCCACAGATCCAGCCTGTCCAGATCTCCCTGCAGATCCTTTCTCTTCTCCAGCAGATCAACAGTCACATCCAACTTAGTGTCATTTGTGAACTTACAGAGATTGCACTCAACTCCCTTGTCCAGATCATCAATAAAGAAGTTAAACAGGACTGGGCCTGATCCTGAGCTCTGGGGAACAACACTCATGACCCCACACCAACAGGATGTGGCACATTGTCCATCTTTTCTGGGCACAGCCATCCAGCCAGATTTTAACTGAGCAAAGGGTGCAGTCAAAGCAGGGGGCTGCCAGCTTCTCCAGGAGAATGTAGTGTAAGTATTAAAGGCTTTGCTGAAGTCCAAGTAGACTATATCACCAGTCTTTTTCTCATCCACATGACATGTCACCTGGTCAAAAAAGGAGGTTAGGCTGGTCAGGCAGGACCTGCCTTTCCTAAATCCATGCTGGCTGAGCCTGATTCCTTTGTTGTTCTGTTGTAATATGTGATCACTTGTGGGTTAGAATCCTTCTTTTGAACAGATGAACACTATCTGTCTCCAGCAGACCTGGGGCCCCATAATCTACTTCATGATCGAAAAATCCAAATTTCCACCAACAGCGTCAGTCTTTAAGCCACATGTTGATTACATGGGTCCTCTTGTGACCTTTTGACATTCTTCCCTGCTACCAAAGGAACTGAGGAAAACATCATCTGTGCTCCTGACCCTTGAACCAGTCTCCCCAGTGCCCCGAAGTCCTTTTTGATTCTCCTAGCACTTGTCTCATCAACCCCCTTGTTGCCAACCTAGACAACCAGCAGTGAGTAATCATCAGAGGGCTGAATTTGTCCAGGGAGTCTCTTACCTAGGCCCCAGAGAAGCAGAAGATTTCCCTGTGGGACAGGTCCAGTTGGCATATAGAACCCTCAGTTCCCCTCATAATTAAGTATCCTACTACAATTATCCTTTCTTTCCTAACACCTGTAGCTGTGATTCATCTGGTTGACTGACTTGTTCTGGTCAATGCTCCAGATAAATCTGCATCTCCACTGGTAATTGCCTGACCCTCAATTTCCAAAGCATCATATCTATTTTGTAAGGGTACTTGGGAAGGTGAGGGAGGCCAGAAAAGTACAGAGAGTTTCATGTCATGGTACAAACCAAATAAGTTGCAGAGCTGGAAGGCTTCTGTTTAACCTTTAATATAGATATTCAATGAGTTTAAAAGCAATTACTACAGATAAACTAGATCTCACATTCTAGAAAAGTAGCTTTTATCTGGAATGTGCACTAGCCTTCCTGTAATAGCAAAAGTTTAACAGTGCTATAATACATTTTTAAATGAACAATTTTGATTTCATTTGAAACCTTAATATTACTGTCAGGGAAAGAGAGAGTAGTGTCCTAATTGGAAAATTTTTAAACTGACAGGATCTCATGAATTTCTATTGTTATTCATAAACTGTTCAACAAAATGCATTTCCCAGAAACTTTTTAGAAAATACTTTTGAGTTATAAAAATAACAGTAGAAAATAGGTATTATAGAACCCCTCTCCACTGAGCCACAGAGAATGGGCTCTTAAAGTCCTCAACTGCAAAGTCACGGATTTTCACTTCAAGGTTTTAACACAGGAGGTCTTCAGTTTGATTCTTATGTGTCACTTTAGCCTAAGGCTGTTGTGAAGGCACATTTGTAAAAGTGTACAAAGTAATGCAGAGAAAAATGCAGTTTGAAGAAAAAGCAAGTCAATTTTTTTTCAGCAAAAAAGACACCTATAATAAGTCATGAAGAATTAATATTAATTTACAACTGTGTGGAAACAAAACAAGAAATCATGCCTGAGGCAATGACCCTTCAGATACACTGTTTATTTTCAGAGCTGTTTTTCTTCCTGAGCTCTGTCAAGATATTAGAAAAAAAAAAAAAAGAAAAAAAAAAAAAAAAAAGAAAAAAAAAGAGATATATTTCTAGTGATTTCAGGGAAAATGATTGGTATTCTTTCATTCCTTGACTTAAGCTTACGGACAGTGGGGTTTTTTTCCTGTTCTTCTCTAGGATTTTGTCATTGGTGAATCACTGAGAGTTCTCAGAAGACCAGATAGCTATTTCTTTTCTTTGAAAAGATACATACACATAAGCAGAACAGTTTCAGCAAACAGAATCATTTATGTTTTATGTTTTGTGGTTCTTCATGGATCTGATTCTAAAGTAGTTCTGTCCTGTTTGGCTCTTCTGCCTCTCTTTAGCAATTTCTTGTTTTGACATATAAATGCATCAGTTATTGATCTGCAGAATTTCTCTCCTATTTGGAGATGCATAATCATAATTTGCTTCTTGCAGCCATGATGATAGCTGGGATTTTATCACATCATTGTTTGAAATTTAAGTCTTCCTTGAAAACTGGAGGAAAAATATACTATCATCAGAGCTGAAATATTTTTCTGGTCAAATGAGTGTTATTAAGATATATGAGGCAGAACCTGGCAGATCATCCAGAATATATTTTTCAGTAGTAGAAGCTAATTAGACTGATCCTTCAAGTGAGCCTCAAGATTCCTAGAGAGAGTACAATTGATTGTTTTCCACTGGACAACTCTCTGTAAGAAACCCTTAAACTTGATATTGAAGTAACGTTTCACAAGATCCATTGTATTGGATTATAAATAAGAGAAAAAATTCTGGTGGTCCTAGGAGTGGGATTTTATTAAGATAATTATTTGGAGAGATACTGGAGCTGTAGTGAGAATTGCAGCTTTGGGCATAGTGAGTAGCTGCTGCTGGTGCTTGCTCTATACTTTTGCCTGTTGCTACCTGTTCCCCATTTTTTGAGTACCATTCAATTTGGCTAGCTAGAAGAGATCAGCTTAGTTAAATGGAGTCTGTTACTCCAATTTCAAGACCAGTTTTTCATACATTACAGTTTTATGACATTTAAAAACATTTGTAACAAAATTTTGCAACTGATTTCTCTGAATATTTTTTACTAACACATAAAGACAGTTTTATTTTCACCCAAAAGCAGATTAGAAGAATTTCTGGAACTCACTTGATTTTCCATGTTTTTTAATACAAAATTTGGTAAAAAAAGTGGATAACATTTACATTGATATTATTCCCGTATTTTCCTCTGCAGTAAAAAACCTGGTACTGATTGCAAGATTCATTCTGTAGTCTATGTGAAGGACAAAGTCTATGAAAAAATATAAACAAGTATTGAATGTCTATGGACACAAAAGAGTTGCACAATAAAGTCACAGAAACAACTTCAAATCTGTCATTTCTTAAAATATCAATAACTGGTTTTGTGCCAGCTTTAATGTAGTGTCATGGTTTCTGGGGAAGCCTGCATATATTTTTAATATGCACTAGATAGCTACAAAGATTTATATGATATCTATAATGGGAAATGGGTATATTTCTCATTTCTTTTGAAACCTGACTATCACTTATCCAGACCCCAGAGAAGGGATTCATGTCACCTACTTTTAAACTTTCATGGTGTAAACATTTTTATCTGAACTAGTCACTACATGGTCTTTTGGTAGTTGTTGCTCAGTGGAGACAGAGTCACTTATGGATATGTTTTATCTACTTTAGATGCCCATTTTGACATGAAAATAATTATATTTAGGAAGGGCATGCTTTTTCTCTATTAACTTGAAATGAAGTTTAGGTTGACTAGCTCAGGTATACAAGTCTCCAGTTTGATATGAAGTCCACTAAAGGAAATCACTAAAGGAAAATTCTTCACTGTCTTTGCCCTTAATAATCTCATTGCACAGACCTGCCTTGGAACAAGTTCTGTCTTTCTTGCTTGCTTCTGTGATTTAATCCAGAATGATGCAGGTATTTATGCATCCAATTCTATTATTAGCTTCAGTGTTTCTCCCTCTTTTATGTTTGCTGCTGATTGTGAAAGGAGGCAGTAAGCATTCATTTACTAATTGTCTCGTATTAATAGCCAGTCTTATTAGTGAAGGAAAGCAAGCATTTCACTTCCTCAGTTTTTTCATTTCATTTCCTCCTCATTAATGCATCACTCTTGTCACTCAAGGAAGACCTCCAGATAAAAGTAAAAACCAGAGAACTCCAAGAGTGTTTTTCTTTTTTTTTGTAGAAATCCCTTCACATTGCCATATGCACTCCTAGATGTAAAAGGTTTGGCAAGGATGAGATGTTGTTTTTTTTTTTTTTTTTCCTTAAGGCTTACTGCAAGAAAGCAAAATTTGGAATAAACAGCAGCCACAAATTCTGCTCTCATTTGAAACTGAGAGAGCTTAGCACTTCTGAATTGTTGAGAGTCTATTGTATTTCAAACTTAGCTGCACCCCCTTCTGTATGCAGTAGCAGACATATATATTGTTTTAGGATCTGTATCTTTAAGGTCTTGAAATCTGTTCTGGCATCTGGATCTCATTACGGTAAAGGAGACAATGCAGTGCTTTGAAACTGTAGTTCCATTTCTTTGAAATCCCAAGATATCCTTATTTTACATGTGGAGCTGGGACTGGGTAGGGGAAGATACATGACAAAAAACAATAATGACAATGGAGGGACTTCAGCCCTCCATTTGAAAAGCCTGTGGTAACTCAGAGAGCTATAATTGGGTCACTGATAACCAGTAGTGGAGTAATACTCATGCAGGTAGAGTTTCACTCTGAGAGGGATTTTTGCACCTAAAAAGGCACTGGCAACCACAGTCTTCTTGGAAAGGTCATCTGGGGTTTAATTGCAATCATATAACAAGCTTTTTCATAGCTGTCACATTTTGCTGCACTCTCTTGGAAGTAGGTAGCAAAAATGTTTTTTCTTACATTTTACAGAATGGTGCTGCTATAGAGATACCACTCCTGCCTTGAGATAAGATAAACTGTGCAAACAGAAGAGAATTTCCAGAAAGAGGAGCTTAGAAATTTCAGAGGCAGGGAGGGAAAGACAATTTTGCATGTTTGGATATGTTTCTGTAGAAAGGAAATATATATGTAGTGAAGTGCTGATCAACTGGGCTTGCTGGCTAGATGGTCACCAGAGCTTGGCTCAGAAAATGGGTCAACAACAATTACTTGCACTTGAGATTTTTTCCCTCTGTGAAATATTTCAGTTTGAACACAAAAACTTTTGCAATGAAGGACATTTTATTTACAGTATTTAAGTCCATTCCAAATTTTAGTGGATTTTTAGTGACAAGCTAAAACATTTGCAAGTGATAACAAAAATAAAAGCTATGATGGATATTTTTGCTTTTATTTTTGTTTCTGTTTTTGTTTTTGCTTTTTTTAGTGTTAGACATACAACTAGATATGAGGAGATTTCAGTATATATTTCAGCAAGGGATGGACTCCTCTGAGAAGAAAGAGGCTAATCAGGTTAAAAGGGTTGATTTAAGGGTTGATTGCTACATTACAAATCAATAAAGTGAAGTCTTGAGATTCACACAAATTATATCCATGAAGATTTTTTTTGAGACTTTTAGATCCCACACACTCCCTTTGCATCTACAACAACATAATTGGAATGGGAACTTATTTAGCACTTTTTTCATGGAGATGATTATTATTTCACCATAAGGGTTGTTCATCACAATAGGGAGGTTTAACATAGCATGGACTGAGACCATTAAGGTTCCATGAGTAGGATACTCATGTCAGGTCTACTGTAATATTTGAACGCAATATTTATCAGAACTTACAGTGAAGGTAAAAAGTATTCACCTGAGGAGTTTATTTACTATTTTTTTCATATTGTCTAAGTAATATAATAAAGACAGGAATAATTTAATTATCTTTTTATGCCAATGGAAGTCATCAAGAGGATTTTTTATTACTTTATGAGAAATAGCAAGTATGAATGTAAATCTACTACACAGAAAACCTATTAGAGCCCCGTTCCTAATATATAGGCTCAGACCACAGGTGGTGAAACAAGAACAGTAAACATGTAATTCCCCCTATTTCTTCTTAAACTTCCTGTTTTTCACAGAATACAAATGGATTCTGATTTTGACTGCACATTAAGTCTCCTGTTTCTTGATCAGAATTTCATTCTATGGTACTGAGAGACAAATCTTCTTTGGTCCTCATTCTGCTGGAAATACATACTTGAAGATCTGGAAAATGATACTCCTTTGCCTATTTAAAGCCCTAGAGGGGGCTCCAACAACTTCAGTGTTCTTAGACCAGTGGGGCTGATTGACTGACTGTAAGAGTAGTACTATTTCCTACTGTTGCAGGGAACTTTGAGGATCAATTTGCTTTGATGCCAATAGATTTTACCTCTATCATCTAAACTTTGTGGAAGCACAAGGGAGTCAGAATACATTTGAATTAAGTCCTGAGATAAACCCTTCTGTACTTCAGTTTCTGATATGAGTAGAAAGCCTGTAAATATAATACAATGAAGTGAATGCAATCTGATAATAACAATGCATAGTAATCAAAAATATTCCATAATATAAGCAGCAAGATTCTCCTGGAAATTATTTGAGAAATGGATCCAATTTGAGTTATCTTCACATCTTTCATTAACCTCCATTAAAAAAGCAGCAAGCGCTGCACAGATACGATTAACATCACAGTGAGGTACGAATACCCTTTTCCAATTCTATGAACTTAGTTCAACCTCCTACATTGAAAAAAAAATATTTGTACAACACAGTAGCAATTTGTCAGTATACCTCCTGAAAAAAATCATGGTGATGCAATTTACAAATAAAACAATAGCCTTTTTTTTTTTTTTGTGTCCAGTGGTACATTTTCCTATTATTAATGAAACTTGCTTGTAAAATTTTGTGTCTATTGTCATCTCTTTCTACAAAATGAGTGTCAGTTAGCCGCATAAAATTAAATTTCTCCAGTGCGTGGATTCAGAAACCTTTAATTCATTGAGATATTTGATCTCTTCTCTTCTCTTCTCTTCTCTTCTCTTCTCTTCTCTTCTTTTTTCTGTTACATTATGGGTGCAGATTTTTGCTTTGCTTTTTTTTTTTTTTTTTTTTTTTTTTTAAATCTTCCTTATTAAATAATGCATAAAATTGTTTTCAAGCTTCTTTTTCATTTTTTTTCTTAATCTCTAACACAAAAATACTTGACCTATGACCTAGATGCTGTACATGGCTCCCAGGACAATCCATTTCATTCTGGTTTTCGTATTGCATGCCTGTTTCCCAGCTCACATTTTTGGTTCGTGTGTTCAGTGTTACATCTGGTAGGTATTTGGGCACAAAGTAACAGAGGATGGGACATCCACAGTACCAGTCACTTTCTTCTTCATGATCTTCTGTGGTATTTGCTTTTCTGCTTCACGAACTTTATCCTACACAAGAAAGGAGCTAAGAAAACTAGAATGTGTATAAAAGTTGGATGTATAGTGCAGATGCTGAATACCTTGTAGTTTTGTAGGGTGGGAGAGCAGAACTCAGACTCCTACTCAAGGAAATAGATATCAGGTGGTGGGGGGACACGACACACCACAGACTCATTCTAATTTCTTACTTTGTTTACAAAGCATAAGGACCAATTTTGTTTAATCATTCCTTCCTCAGAAAAATAAGATGATAAAATCCTGATTTTTGCTTTCATTTTTTTTGCAGGTCTCAGAACATTTAGCTGTTTTCTAAAGCTGTGTCATCATTTTTCACTCATAATCTGCTTGTTTTATTATTTGTTGGAAAAGGAAAGATTGAACAAAGAAAACAAATGTTCAAAAAAAGAATGGGAAATTATAGGCAGACTTTTTTATTGTCTAATATCACATGACTAAGTGTTTCTGTCTGGTCTCAGATATGATTTCCAAATATTTGTAGTATGTATATCTTCCTTTCTAGACATATTCCAGCCTATGTTTTTAGAGTTGCTTCACTTCTCCTTTCTGAATGCTCCAAGTGCATGCCATTTTCACTGCCTTTCCTGCAATAATTCTACAATTAAAATGTTTTCTTTAGGTTGTACTGGCTCCACTGTGGTAAGTTTAAAATGATGCCATTATTGTCTGCTCTTTTCACAGTTTCCTCTTTATTCCTTGCATTTTTTTTTTTACTTCACTCTATTGTAATCCATCAGTACTGCTGTCTTTCCCCATCCTATTCCATTACTTTAAGCCATTTTTCCCTTCTCTCTCACAGTTAAGTGTATAAAACATCATTCGTCTTATCTATCTCTTACCAAAAAAATATTTGCAGTCTTTTGCTGGAAACAGATTTCCCATGTCAGAGCGTTTTCTTTTGTAAATTTTTTTTTTTTTTTTTTTTTTTTTTAACTCAAGAAAGCCTCGCTACATTCAAGGACTATATGAGGCAAAATTTATGTGAGCAAGGTTCGTCAGTCAATGCTTTGTGATATTCTTGGAATTCATATATTTTTGTCCTTTTAAAAATTTCTCTTGCACCTCATTTAAGTTCTTTATTAATACACTGAAGAAAACATCCCTGGTACCTATGTATTAACAAAGCTCATTAGGTGTCCTTATGACAATTTTTCACAGGGATACAGTGGAGAAAGGAAAGGAAAGGAAAGGAAAGGAAAGGAAAGGAAAGGAAAGGAAAGGAAAGGAAAGGAAAGGAAAGGAAAGGAAAGGAAAGGAAAGGAAAGGAAAGGAAAGGAAAGGAAAGGAAAGGAAAATGAATTTTGCAGCAGTGAAGACACAAAATAAGAATCCAATACCATCTGCAGCAGTTGTGAAAGGAAGGGAGTTATTATTACCTCTCTTTTACTAATGATATGTGTCATGGAAAAGTGACTTGATTTGCAAGAGGTCACACAGCAGTCTAGTTGAGATGCAACCTTGTCTTTCTGACTGTTGTTAACATCAAAAAAATTACTTCGATTATGAAAGCTCATTTCTAGTGTGCATAAAATTTGTTAATAATAAATTGTAAAACCGTTGCTCAGTCAAGCATTGCTAGAAATCCTTGCTAGTAAGTTTGCAAGTTAGTATTTAGCACCACTGTCAGATACATTAGTTTTTCACTTTGTAGTAAAAAGAGATGGTCTACGACTGTTCTTCTCACATTCAGTCTCCAACGGATGATGGATATTAAAATGAAGGAAAAATAGATATAAATAATATAAATATTTAAAATAAAAACCGTAAGATCAATGTGTTTAACCTGATTTAAAGTCAAAGGACTGAAAATTAACTCTGAAAGTCAAACCCTTTGAACCTTTCCTTTGATGTTCTATGTCAGTCTTTGTCAGTTTTGTAAGCCTAGTAAGCATTCCACTACATTTACATAGGAGGATGTTGTCAGAAACTGCTGTTTCTTTCCTGTGTATTTCTCATATGATTGTTTCTAAATACTGAGCTAATAATTCTGAACTAAGATCTAAGCATAAGAAGACTAATAACTAATCTGATTGTGAAGGAATATCAATAAACCAGCATTTACCTAATATTTGATTTGTTGTAAATTTATTTTCTTAACTATTCAATTTCTTTTAAGTGATGTGTAGGCATTCAAAACCACCATATATGAATTCCTGAGGGGTGTTTGTGGGAGTATTCCAGTTTTCAAACATGAAAGCAACTACAAATATCTGCATCATAATAGTTCCCAATGTAAAATTTAGAATAATGAATTTCCTAATCAGTATCGAGCCATTTGATAGGAAAAGGAAAATTAGGAAGGATAGAGCCCTAAAAATAGTCTTCCATATTGAACTAATTTTAAAAACCCAAATGCTTGGATTACCAAATTTAAAAAGGTTTTGCAAGTCAAATATTATGTGGCCTAAAATCTTTGCAAGATTAAGAGATTAAGTAGTAATATTTTTTTTATATATTCTGCCTTCCATGTGGATATTTTTCTTTTGAATTTCTATTTAGATCCAAATTTAAAAACAAATGCCTAAAATACATCTTATCTATTTGCCATGACTCCTTTTGAATTTCAAACAGATTCAAAAGATAGGTGGCAAAATATTACACAGCTACATAACCTTTTTGTAAAGCTCTTGTAATGTAAATTTGACCTTGGATTTATCTGGAATCCACATAATGAAACCTAGAGGTTCTGTGCAAGAGAATAATGAAAAGTAAAGAAAGTGAATATAATCCAGATATAGTTCATAATGTAATTGTACAAAGGCAAATGCCTTGCCATGGTGTGAGTTTAAAACCTCAAATCAAGTGAAGGTCATTTAATAGTTCTAGACATTCCCTAAAAATATTGAAATTTCTATGGATGATTAAGTGAAACATACATAATTCTGTGATTTCTTCTTCTATTCAAAGATATTTTTAGTTGTAGTTAAATGCCACTTGAAATATTCCCTTCTATATTTTTTATTAAACTTATATGACTTTTAGTTTCTTAACAAACTGGAAGACTATGAAAGATGTGCTAAAATTTGTTCTGGAAGCAGCTCTGTAAAATCAATTTCTATTATGTCTACACGTTCCTTTTTGCATCATTGTACTTCACAGAGAAAAGATAAAATATGTTATTAATACTCTTCTCATATGTTCCTTTACTCTCTGTACATATGTATTTTTTACATATGTGTGCGCTTTTCTAACAGTTTAAATGTTTTGGTTTTGGTAAGAAAGAATCAATCCTCATTAATAATAATATAACCTAGAACCATGTATTTAAAAAATTCAGTAAAGTGTTTTGTAAAATAAATTGGGTGACTAGCATATATTCATTATTATGTATAAATACTATAATTTTCCAGTGCAAAAGATGTCATTCAGGGAAGACAAAATTTTATGAAACTGATTCAGGTGGAATTTGTACAGGTTATGTTGGGTTTTAAGTGAAATCCTACTTATTTCATGAATAAACACAAATACATGGGGAAGTTCCCAGTATGCATTAACTGTAGAGAACTTTGAAATACGAGGAAATTGCCTGAAATGCAAAGTTTACAAAGAGATGTCACTTATATTGTATTCTTGGAGAAATGCAGTTATAGTCTATGCTATCCCTCAGTGTGGCTATGTAACAGAAAGTTTAATACTGAAGTAAGGCAGCCTAAGAGCAGGTAACCTTGGATATACTGGTATATCAGATATACTAGAGTCTGGGTCAAGAAATAAAAAGAAACAAAAGAGGAACTAACAATGGATGAGCTCAAGAATTTCAGTCCATAAAATGATATCCGCTAATTATAGCTTCATTGGCAAAATAAAACAAGAAAGTTGTTGTCAGTTTTATTACAAAGTTTGATGAAAAAAAAAGAATAGATATAATTTAATTCAATAGTTCTGGAATTAAAAAAAAAAAAAAAAAAAAAAAAAAAAAAAAAAAAAAACAAACAAGGACAAGAACAATAAAAAGAATGAAAACCATTTTATAGCATATTATTTTCAGATTTTTGAAAATAAATGAACAATTATTAGGCTGGATGGGGCTTTGAGTCACCTGGTCTGAAGGAAGACATCCTGGCCATTGCAGGGAGGTTGAAACCAGATGATATTTAAGATCTCTCCTGAGTCAAATCACAGAGTCATTCTATGAAATAATTTCATTTAATTTCCAAAAATTCATTGAAGCCCAGAAAGCAAACCATATCCTGGGCTGCATCAAAAGCAACATGACCAGCAGATCAAGGGAGACTGTTCCCTTCTACTCTGCCCTTATGTGAGATCCCACCTGGAAAACTGTGTCCAGGTCTGGGGCCTGCAACAAAAGAAGGACGTGGACATGCCAGAGCAGGTCCAGAGCAGGGCCATGAAGGTGATCAGAGGGCTGGAGCAGCCTCACAAAGAAGCCTGCATCATCACTCAGTTCCAATAATGGTGCATTGGCAGTTTCACTGGCTGTTGATAAATCGCTCAAGGATTGAAACAACAAATGTGAGAAGTCCTAGCAGGGTTCATATTTTAATTATTGTTATTGCCTTTTCCAGAAAGAGTGTTTTCCTTTTCCATGTAACATACATCATGATGCAGTGAGAATGTTCATAATTTGGCATGGGTGCTCTTCGAGGTGTGTATACAGTTGCTGCACCAATCATCACCTGAGAAAATCTGTTGTTAGGTTTCATATATGACTTTTTAAAATGGACTGGTTTTGATATTGATTCTCTTGTGTATTTTTTTTTTTGATGGAAGGGAGGCTAAACCTGTGTTTAAACATGACAGCTGTCCCAAAAGACACAAGACTCTGTAAATGAGTAAACCCTTGAAAATGACATGTGACCTGTCAGGAAAGTAAGGATATTTGTCTTGTGAAACATTTCGGCTTTTTTAGAGTAAAACAAGGTTAGCACACATATGAGACTTTATATAAATTTAGAAAAATATGAATCCATATGCTTTCTAAGAAGAGACACTTTATTACAGCAAAGAAAAATGTGTTGATCTACACTGTAGTGATTAAACCATTTGTCAAATACTGTTATTGTTTGTGATAACATTTACAGGTCACACAAAAAAGTTTTCATCACCCAATAGAATCAGGTATGTGAAATGGAATTTATCCCCCTGAGTTCAGGAGACTGATTGAAATCAGTAAATTTGTCAAATTATACTAAACTTTTCTAACTCCTTCCCTTTGTTCAAGCTTCCAAAATACAATATTGTTGTCAACCTTCCCCCCTCCACCAAAAAAAAAAACAAAAAAAAAAAACAACGAAGTAATACAGTAGAATAATCATAGAATTGTGGAATATGTTGGAAGAGATGCGCAAATACTAATCAAATACTAATGAAGTCCAACTCCTTGCCCTGCACGGCACCATCCCCAAGAGTCACACCCCAAGAGTGCTGTCCAAATGTTTCTTGAACTCTGTCAAGCTTGGTGTGGTGTTGTGACCACTTTCCTGGGGAGGCAGTTCCAGTGCCCAACCACCCTCTGGGTTAAAAACCTTTTTCTGATGTCCAACATAACCCAAACACCCCCACCCCCTCCCCCCACCATTTCAGACCTTTCCTTTGGGTACTGCCACTGGTCACCAGAGAGAGCAATACCTCTGCCTCCTCTTCCCCTCAGGAAAGCCACTAAAGCAGGTGTCTGTTCAGTAGAGCTGATTGTATTGCATCATATTTTTCAGGGCAATATGAATGTTGCTCATACTCTTCCTCTTTCACTAGCTTTACTTTGTGAGTGAGAATAAAGATGAGCAGGTGTGTTAGCAGTAGGGACCACTCACCGAAACCACTAAATTAGCTGCATCACACCCACCTTGAACCTTTACATCTACTTTCAGCAGAAAGAATTAGAAAGTCAGGGTGATGAATCTTGGTGCTTAACTTTCTGGCACTGCAGTATCAAGTGCAACAAAATCTGATATTCATTGTTGGATTTAAACTGTGACCTTTAGAAAGTCAAATGTTCTTACAGCCCCTGCTGCTGAGTGCATGAGCACAAGCTCTCTGATGAAAACGTGGTTGCCTGTAGTTCAGGGTAAAACTTGACCTCTAGTTTTATAGTGACAAGCTTGATGCTCAGTTCCAAAATTCTCCTGTGAGACTTCTGGATTGATTATCTTGTTCACTTTGGCAACAGGCAAATTTGACTGCTTCAGAAAAATCAAAAATATCTTTTTCTCTAACATACTAAAGTAGGAAAATGCCAGATGTTTTTTAAGAATAAGAAATGTGATTTATTTTGAACCATACCAAAACAGTGTTCTACTAATGTGCAAAATACATGCCTGATGAAAGTAATTGAGATTTGAACTGCTATTATAGAATACAAAATACTGAAGCATTAAAATCTATTGTGATGCTTGCTCCTCTATTTATTACTATTTTTAAAAACAAACAAACACAAAAAAGGTAAATATGTTCCTGATATGTTATATCTGTGCTCTATGTTACCTTAGATTGATGAGTGAATCTGTAATAGGTTATAACTATGAAAAATTACCTAGCATGTTTGCTAATTATCAGGAGTATAAACATGAACATTTGTCGTTTTAGGCAGCAGACAGTGCATGACCATTAAAAACCTGTAAGGCACTAAGGCTTTGAAGACTAAGAGTCAGTACACAATTTCAGTGGGACACTTCTCATCTATCTGTACACATTTCAGTGTGAAAGTGATTGTCTGATGGATATGTGCTTTCTTTTTTCCCAGGAGTAATTTTGAATCTTGCTTTGGGATTTCTTGTAGTTGTTTTATTGGGGAGGGCGGGGGAAGGGTTGTTTGTTGGCTTGGTTAGTTTAGGGTTTTTTTCCACTTTATTTTAGATTTCTTCTTTAAAACAATACATTTTGTGCTCTAGTGGTGCCTATTTTCCCTAATAGCTGTAAAAGTAACCTCAGGTACTACTTCAGATGCCAAAATCTGCATATAATCAATGAATTCCTAACAGAATTTTAGGTGAACACATACATGGAGTTATTCAAGGAAATTTGTTTCCTTTTCCTTCCTCTCTTTTACCCTGTGAAAGACCAGTTCCCAGAAATCCTAGACAGTTAACTATAGTGTGTGTGTATGGACCAATTCTTTACCATATTTACAAACTCTGATTAATATCAGTCAAACCATACTGACGTGGTGATCATTCTGTGCATTCACAGTGAAATCAGTGCATCTCAGACATTCTAGAATTGCTGTTTTTCACAGATGAATTGTCCATGCACAGTAGATCTCTGTGAAGCATCCAGCTTCTACAGCTTTTGTAACCGTGTAATATGGGTCAGTTTGGATTTTGTGAAGGAGATCTGTGGAATTTGTTACCTTCCTTGCCTTTTGGAATTATGTTTTACTATGTCCTTTACTCCAGATGTGAAGACACCGACAAGAGTACACTTTTCTTCTAAGCTTTTTCAGTATGAGTCAGAGTTTAATGATGACAAAGATAAGAACCAGTCTGCAAAGAAAAAAAAATGTTACAGCAAGCAAAATTTATGCTTTAATCAGCATCTCCTTCATCTGCTGTGATTCACACATTTTGTTTCTGCAAAGTGCAATGCAGTTTTACTGTAAAATAAAATAACTGTTTTTCACTAGCTGAAAAACAAGTGTAGAAGCATTGCTGAAAAGTGTTCCTCCCATTCCTCAGCTATTTCATGACTCCAGACACAACAAAATAAAAGAAAAGGTGAAAGAAACACTTATAAACTTCCCTTCTTTCCTTTAGATAACAGTAATTCTGTGTAGGTCTAGCTCTGCTTCATGGCTGATTCCCTCTGACTTGCAATGCTGTGCTATCTTAAAAAGTGTTCAATGAAGTTAAAAGGAAACCAGATCTTCTGTTTGACATATGAGTTAAAGCAAAAAAACAAGACTGAGACGATCTGGTTTTCCACATTTTCAGATAGTTGAAAAACTAATATGTTATCAAATGATACAATGTATGTTTATTTATATAGAGTTGGTTTATTGATTTTTTTTTTTTTTTTTTTTTTTTTTTTTTTTTTTTTCCCCCCAGGGTCTGCATAAAAGCAGAGTTTGCAACACAAGTGGGTTAGAAGTTTTCTGCCTTTCTGTTCTCTACTGCTTGCATAGAGGTAAAATGCTTCCTGTGACAAGTCATACCCTATTAGCACCAATACACTTCATGCAGCTTGGTTTAGTAGATCTGGGCCCATTGCAGACAAGGGTAAATTGAACATGGAAGTAATGAAGGAGTATATTCCCTGTGAGAAACTGTGCCCTTTCTTTTAACAACCTGAAAACTGTTTTGAAAAAATTCAGCTGAAAATCACGGGTTTTTTTCAGATTGATTGAGGAGGATTGGCAGTATGATGGATTAGTATGTGGAAGATAATTAGGCTTTCTGCAATGCTATTTTAAGTGCTAAAGTCCTGGCTTATTAATCCAGAATTGTGGGTAGGTTCATTCTTGCCTTTAGAGTGTTGCAGTTAAGGGAGGGAAGGAGGAGTCAATAAAGCTTTATAAGTATAAATCCATAAAGATGATAAAATAGTATAATAATGATAGTATCTAGTGGCTACAGTTAATAATAATGACACTAATTATAGCCCTTATATCTCTTAAAGTGGAAAAAGATATGTGTAGCATGAAGCTTATTTTTGTAATTGTCCGTTAAGTAGGTTAAGACAGGTATTGAGCCAAATCTTTCTCATTTTCCCTCCAAATGGATAATTATACATCCAGGAGAAATATATGGGAACTAGGGTTAAGTTTTTAAGAGAATTTTAAAATCAGATTGCAAATCAATTTATTTTTTCAGTCTAACTGTGGAATAATGGTCTTTCCTATGACAAAAAATTGCCATGAGGATTCCTTGGTTAATACGAAAGATACCACTTATTACCTACCACTACCAAGTGGTAGGTGATAAGGAGAGTCAATCCTTTACTAAAATGGACTAAAGCTGAGTTATTATCCAACTGGAATATAACTCCTTCAAAGGTAGAATTCAAAGTATGTTATCTATAATGGGACGGTCAAACTATTATTCTCAAATACTGGATTTCAGTTTTTATGTATATTTCATCCTTAGGAACATGGGAAGCACCCTACTGTGCACTGATCTCTCACAAAGCTGGTTGAAATATTCAGCAGTACTGGTGCATCCAAGGAGGGCAATATTCCAAGATATGTTCAAGAAATTGTATTGGTTGCAGGGGAGGGTTGAGAGGATTAATATAAAGAAAGAAAGGGAAAAAGTGGTTTATGTTCTCTTCAAACAGTTACTTTAACCTGAGGCTTTAAACCCTGAGGCAGGATGCCAGATATGAACACTGGCAAAATGTAAATCAGCTCAAAGAAATTTTGATAAGCTCCTAAAATTGCACCTGTCTCACTTGTATTTTATCTCAATCATAGCACCTCAAACAAATAATCTGGCACTGCAAGCACTTTGCAGTTTTTCTGAGCAACAGCATTTACATGAAGGTCACAAACAAAATTTTAAACTATCTTAACTACAGGTATTACCAATGTACAGAAATATTAAGAACCTCTCTCTGTTTACTTCTGCATCATATAGACCCAAAGGGGCACAGAAAAAACTCATATTTGAACAGTTTTCTGTCTAATTTATTTTTAATCAGAACCAGGGAAAGGAAAGAAAATCTTATATTATTTTCCTTTTCTATGCATAGGTGGTACATTTTGTGATGAAGTGATTTGGAAAGGATGGAAAAACACTTCAAAACTTAGCTTAATTATGAAAGATTCTGTTAGTGGATGGGATGTAGGAGACATATAAAAAGCACTTCCACACAGGCATAGAATGTCTTGGGATACAAAGCGTTATTGAGATTCAGTACAGCCTTCTGATCCATAGGAAAATTCAGGAAAGGCATTGCAATGCTAATTGTCCTTTACAGCAGTTTGTTTTTGGTGGTCTCAAAGGTACCTTTGAGCTAATCAACCCCTTCACACTTCTGCTGCATCTGCTGGTTCATTCAGGCCTGTTAGAGGTGCAGCACTGAATTCCACATTTTATGCTTACAAGGTCAACAGAGTTGTTATCATGCAGCCAGTTCATTAGACACTTGTAAAATCTATTTCAGAATGTAATCCAAAGTAAATTCACTAAATACGAGAGATTGAGGGAGGAGAGAGAGACACAGAGACACAGGAAAGATGGCATTATAAAAAATTATGCGCTGTCATGCTGGGGGGCAAAGCTGCTTGCAAGTGCATCTGGCCATCAGCTACGGGTGATAGCCTCTAAAAATGGAGAGGCCAAATTAAGAATAAGAGTGCATTTACATAAATTCATTACTAGCCAAGAAGTATTTTGCAAATATTTTAAAATCTAATGCAGTTTGTTGAAGCCAGAAAAAAGCAGCCTGTGATTTTTAGTTTATTTTTCCATATTTATTTGACAACCATGAAATATTTTCTTGTATCACAAAACATATTTAAGTAGAGTTGTGAAATATTTTCAGACTCTTTTCTTATTTTTAAAATATTTCTCATGCAAACTATCCATTCTTAATAATTCCAAAATTATTAATATTAGGAAGATATGCAAATTTAATTTTTGTGGGAACTTGAAACATTCACAGTGAAATTTCAGCTAAATATTAATAAACTGTGGGAGAAAAAAGTTTTTTTAAAGGATCACATTGCCTTTCTTAGATTTTTAACAGATTCCTTAAAAGCTTGCATGAAGTTAAGTCTCCTTTCTGAACAAAACCTTTCAGTTGTGTTGGCTTACTGAGAAGACTAAATTACTTTCATTCATGAAAATACTTGATCTTAGAATTTTTCTAAAGGACTACTAATTTTACATTCTCTAAGAAGTATATTTATAATAGAGTACTGTTTTAGGAATATTTTTATGCTACTTACAGCCTCAGAACAGCTTATTAGCATTATCTAATCAAAAGCTCAGTTCCCTTGTGAGAGATAAGCATTGGATTCTAGTTTTACAGATGGAGATAGTGAGCACAAAAACCTTTGATTTTGTCCAGAGTCACTGATTCAGATAAAGAATAAGAGCAATATTCAGAAGTTTCTGGTCTCTGGCCATAAGTTTTTCTTTCTTCTAATAACATGCTGACCCAGATGGAAAAGAAAAAAAAAAAGTAATTTCTTAAAAAAAAAAAAGATAATTTCATAAGAAGTGTGTAGGAAGCTCATTTATAAGACCAATGTACGTATTTCCTCACATTTTGTAATTTCACTGAATTGTGAATCTTTTTTGTCTTCAAAAGGGAGGGAAAGATTGACTTTTACTAAGAGAAGACACAAAGAGAATTTAAATATTCTGAATTGTACATTACCAGTAATTCATTCAGTCTGCTGCATCATTTATTGTTCTTTGTGACATTTATACTTCACCCCCTATACCTGAAATTCTGTATGGAAGAGAGGTCAGGAAAAAAGAAAATACAAGAAACAGGGAGTAACCACAGCATATGCATCCTTCTAGGGTTGGCTACTAGCTCCACTTGAAAATAAGAGAATATGACAAATCACGAAAAAAAGCAATCCTGTCTCTATTCATAATCTTGGTAGAATACCAAGAATATTAGGAAGCTGGAAGGATATCCTTTTAACAGGTTTTAAAGTTCCATTTTGCAGGTTAAATATCTTTGAGCAGCTTGAAGTGTAAACCGCTCCCCCCCCCCCCCCCCCCCATTCCATCTTTTGTATATACTAATAATATACAGATAAAAGCCAAATTTTTTTTTATCTAGGTGCTGCTTGGAAAAACAGACCTACACAGTTTTGGCCATCTTTAACTTCACTCTAGGAAAAAAAAAAATCCTAATCTAAGGTAGGAAAACAAAAATTCTAAAGCAAGTGTGTCTCCAGATCAGGAGTTATCTTATACCTGCAGATGGCATTGTTGATCTTCCACAGTTTTGCAAATTGCCTGAGTAACCTGATATGAAAATGCACATCCACACACTCAGAGGCAGCTGGGCAGAAGAACCAATACATAGATTAAAATAAAGATCTACAAAAAACAGTGATAATGGCTAGGAAAAAAAAATGCACTAAAAATGTGATTGGCATGTTAGTTAATTAAAATTAACAAGAAGGAAGAGCTTAAGGTCACATTAGGGATTACTTTCTGTGACAACTTTTCCAGAGTATTTCACTGTGGGAGGAGGTTAACACCCAATTTATTCATTGTCAAATAACTGTATTTAATCTATTGATGACACGAGCTGATGAAGGACAGGGTGACACAGGAAACTGATGAATGGATAAATCAGGTAAATGCATGAGGCTCAAATTTAAAGGCATATAGGTCTTGTATGACACTGTATACCTGCTTTGTGAGTACAGCAGTTAACAGTTTCCTCTCGCCCACTAGTAGTCTGACAAGGTCAAACCTTGATTACTCTGCTTTCACAAGTTTATGCTGAGGGAGATGTTAGCTTGCAGGAAGTTTAAAATGTGGTATATTGGACATTTAACAGTAATCTTAAAAATCCTGACTGGATCCATCTGTTCACTATTTTACTGCTTGGGTCACTCTTTTACACTTTACTGGGATGTTATAAACTGCTAACAAATCAGGGCTACAGTATCTACATTGTTGTGAATGACTGCCTATCAGGAGACAAGATGTGCTGCAAAGCATCTCTTCAAAAACTTTAAATTTAACAAATTACCTTTTTTTTTTTTTTTTTTTTTTTTTTTTTTTTTTTTTTCTCCTTGTAGCACATGATAAAAGAATAAATATTTATTTCCCTATCTGACAGGAAGAAGTTTTTGCTTTGGATTTACTTTGAGAATTGCTGGTGTCTTATGTTTCAAGATTTCTTATTTTTCAATATTTTATCCTGGAGCAACTCCCACTAGTCTCTAGAAGATAGAGACAATTTCATGCCTCAAAAACATTTTTGCTGTGTACGTTTCAGTAATTAGTATTGAGAAGGAGTATTAGTATTCAGTAACTGGTATTGAGAAGGAGTTCTTTAAACAATGCTGCTAACGACACATAAGACTAAACCCAAAAATAAATAGAATTTTATTATACAATTCACTACACGAATACAATTTAGAAAATTAGGAAACAATTGTAGTTGACTTTGAAGAGCTAATTTTGCAGAATGATTTGAAAAGTAAATTTTGAAGGGTTGTGTGTCACTGAAAGTCTTTGAAAGCCCTTTAATTTTCACAACTGCTGGTATATGCTACAGAACTTGCAGTATTTTACTTTTTAGGTAAATAGGAGAAAATGGCCACTCTGCAGAGGAGAAGCTTTACCTGAATTAACTTAGCATTTAAAGATAACTTTTCTCATGGTCTAGTCATTTTTATAGATATGTAGAAGCTGAAAACATAGAGTGATATTATTCAAACTCCCTACATTAAGTACATTTCTGAATATCCAAATGGATTGCATAAAGGTGCCTTGAATTTTCAGAGAACTGCAGGTACATAAGGGTTTTTTTTGTTGGGAACGCTCTCAAAGAACCTTATTGATGGAATGCACTGTAAAAATATAATGAAGAAATTCACCAGATTCTTCAGTCTCTGCTAGTTTCCAAGTAATGATATTCATTTGCAGATTTATGCAGGATCCCTAGTGAAAGGGTGATTAGGTACAATCTGTCTTTTTACCTGGTCTTTATTTGTACATGGTTACAGCACTAAAATAAATCAGGCTAATGAAGGGAACCATGCTTCAGGTACATTATGAAAGGCTTAAATCAACACCTTTGTTGACTCTTGGGTGAAATCTTGGAGCACATGTTTTATTGGTGAAAACCAAAGAATACTGGTTTTGTAATACTCAGTGTAAAATTTCTAGAAGATGTCATTGAGACAAAATGTTAGACATTCACATACACTTTGAGATACAATCTCAAAAGAATCTGGAAAGACTTTAGCTGAATAACTTTATAGAATTGGAGTGCACATTAAAAATGCAGCGCAGTACTTTGCAAATTCACTTCTGAATTGTAGTGACAAAAAGAAATTAGAGCAGTTTAGATTTTTTTTTTCACTTCAGTTAAAACAACAGCACATATGCCGTGCTTTGGACATGAAAAAAAACTTAAGTTATATATTGCTTAGCCATGTGAGGAAGAAGCAGAGTTCTAATATGAGAAGCAGATACTGTAATTTAAGAATTCAGGATGTCATTACCAAGGAAAGTAAGCCAAAAACTGCATAGTACAGAAACTGCTGTTGTATCATGCATTGCTAGATTGTTAATCTAAACATAAGGTCCATAAAATAAACAGAAATACTAAAAGCTTCTTCAGTGTTGATTTAGGTTTCTAATCAGTCATTCTTGCAGTAAAAGAGTATCAACAGACACACCACTTTTCAATTAACTGTATAGGCACATTCTACTCATTGTGCAGCTCTGCGACTGTGCCACTCTGCACTGCCAAGAGGTGCTGATTCCACTGTAAGGCTCAATTAAAATACACGTCCAAATAGGAAATTTCTGCTGTTTCACTTTTTGCTATATCCCTTTAGTATTAACAGGACCTTACTTTGTCTTAAAAAACTGTGAGTGATATATTGTCTTGCAAATTAGCAACAGAACAGAGCAGGACTTGTAATGAGGAAATAGAAATCCAAGTTCAGTGCTATATGCAAATAAACTTTGAATGCCCTATTATTCACGATTTACATTTCTGGGTAAATCTTTCCTAGTGTCTCAGGTTTTCTGCAGTGCCTGTCCACAAAGTCTCAAAACCCCCTGTTTTTTCTCAGGGATATAAACAGTTATGGCTGATTTCAAATACTTTCTTGAATGGATTATGTATTTTGGATATATCAGGTACAGAACTTGTTTTTCTGATGCCTTCACATTTGTGACATATGGCATTTAATAACCTGACTATGGTTCAGCCTATCAAATGTGCAGTAAACCATGACATAGCATCAAAACATAAAGCTGAAGTTTTAAATATCTTCTTTGTTGGTTAGAAGCTGGACACAAGTATTGAATTCCAAACAGAGTTGACAATAATACTTCTCTGTAGTCACTGCAGTATTTTATAAAATATTTATTTGGATTATTTAAGAAATTTAGATATGTTTCTGTAGAATCAGCATCACTTGTTTCCCAAGGCAGCAGACAACCTCAAAATCAGCTAATATATATTTTGTTTATTATGAAACATGAGGTGTAAGCTAATGGCACAAAAGTTCAAGACTGAAAAAACTATCAATCTGTAGTAAAAGAAAGGTTCTTGCATTCAGAACATTCTGAAGTTACACTTTTGGAAATTGCAGACCTTCTTTGCCCTACTGCCTGATGTAGAGAAAGTGATCTTGTAAAGCTAAACCTTTCCTTTTTACTCTCTTTGATTCCTACTATTCCTTAAATATTTTCCAGAGCTTTGGGTTTAAATCTATTTTTAACAAGATAGTACAGAGTATACTTTTTACCTGGTGGTTATGACCTCATGGAAGTTAAGTCAGGATACTTAAAAGAAATGATGTATGAATTTAAACATCAGTACATCATAAATTTAATTTTTCATATGAAAAAACAAATGCTGTTTGCAAAACCTTTTTGTAGCTCTACTTCCCATAAAGCAGCATTTTATCTAGTCTAAATAGCTCCATCTCATCCAAATTCCTTAACAATGCCCCATTTCTCCAATGAAAGTCCATAATGTTTTAAAAAATATTTATCCCATTTCTGCTCATGCCTGATATGAATATTCTTTGCTATTTTCTCCTGAAATGAGAGAATGGCCCATGTTAATTGTCAAAACTTTATATTTACAAACTAGCTAGGACATTCTTTTCTCTTTTCAAGGTTAGTCACTTGTTTCCTTTTCTACAGTGTTGGCACCATATCCCAGTGCTTATTTAATTTGCTGTAAATTCACAGAGTTTAAAGAAAGAAAAGGCCTATCAGGTTATTTTGTCTGCCTCTGTGTCCATTTGGGATTGATCCTTATTGTCCATTCACAAATGTTTTGATCAGTTTAAGATCAGTTAAAATGTTCCATGTGCTGAGGTTTCTGCCATTTATTACCTTTGGGCTGGTTTTTTGTTGGTTTTTTTCCCTGCAGTTTAATAGATTTTTCTTTCAGGAAGTTTTATTAAGTGTTCTTAGTTTCAAATTGGCATATTCCCTTTCACTGAAATGTGGTCTTATTTTTCTGCCTAGCTTTAGTAGAGCAAGTTAAATCAAGTCAAAGACTCTGAGTCACCTCATTTCCATTTAAACACTCTGTTTCCTTTGAACACTTAATAGTCTGAATTACAAAGCCTAGATCCGTGGGTTTCATTTTTTATTTTGTAATAGAATACTCTCCTGTACTTTTTTGTATTGTCAGTTGCTCCAGTTATATTCTTTACAAATGTACTGTCCTTTATTTTCATTGATTTTACAACCACTTTATCTCATATACCCTCTACAACTGTTTGAGTTACTCAGATTCACAACTCCCAACTGGACTTTGAGAGTAAGCACTTTTACAGTCAGTCTTAAAAGGGAAAAATGAAGTTCAAAATTCCAGAAGGTGTTAATAGGACTTTCCAAAGGTCTTGTGCTGAGAACTCTTCAAAGGCTCTAAATAGCTAGTAGAGAAAGCTAGAAAACTGGGTAAATTTTAACAGCAGAACACAAATCCCTAAAGATATTTCAGCCATGCAATTGAACTGAACCACTTCCTTATCTTCCTCTGCTTAGTCTGTGGTCCTTTGACTAGGTATAATTTAAAGGGGACAATACAGTTATTCCTCAAGAAAAATTGAGTGATCTCTGTAAACTCAAGGACCAGGGCAAAAGAAACCTCATACAGTTTGAAATGGGGATGTGCAGGAGGTTTTGCACTGTGCTTCAGAATAGGCTATGAATCAATAGTCTGAGTACTGCTACTGGTGTTGGTGATCAGGAGAGGTTTTTGTGGTTGCCAGACTAAATATGAACCAACAATGTGCTCTCATGGCAAATTACACAAACCACAGGCTGTATTGCTTTGGTAGGGCTGTGGTTATCATCCTTCAGTCCCCGACAGTGAGGCTGCAATGGGAATAGTAGTACCTGAAGAGAAACAGAAACTGCAAGGGATTACATGGAAGAATAGCAGGATATTTAAGAACCTACAATACATGTCTGATGGAGACACAATAAGAGGGCTGGTCTTGTTCAGTCTGAGAGAGGTGAGAGGCTACAGGGTGATCAAACAGTCGCTTACACTTACCTAAAAAGTTGTTACAGTAATGATTAATCAAAATTTTCCCAATAGTATCAGGCAAGAGACAGTAACTACAAATTATTGCTTGGGATTTACAAAGTGGGCATTAGGAAAAAGCTCACCACCAAGAGGGTAATGAAATTATTGTCCTGATAGGTAGGAGAATCAGTGCCTGGAATTTTTCAACTCATCTAAACAAAGTTGTAGCTCACCTAGTCTGCCATTTACAATAGGTCTCTCTCAACTAAAAGAAAACCTCCTCATGTCATTTTTCATCTAATTTTTTTTTCGATTCTGAGAAATTAAGAATTCTGAGAAATCTAGAAATCAGAATGGTGACAGAAAAAAGGGGATGTTTCCTGAGATTTTTGTTGGAAAGTATATTCAGTGTGTGGTCAGCATGCTTCTGTCCTGACTTATGTCTGTCCACCTCCTGCGCTAAAGTAATGCCCTGAAGTCTCTGTATTGCTAAAGCAATGGTCTGTCTTGGACATCAATGGATGTGAATTTATTTGTGCTTGTTTTGTGCACACGGTTTGACTTAACTCAGCAAAACATTGCTGCCAATGTGGACCTTAACCTTGAATATAAGCTTCTTGTTCCTGTTGGTAACTTTAGCTTTCCACATGATCGTACAGGAAAATGTTGCAATTGTGGATCATAACGAATATTATTGGTCAAAAGCAAACTGATTTAAGAGACTACTTGGCTCACCAAAACATTTTAAAGAACATTTTGCTCCCTCAGATTTATTCTCCATTTCTACTAGAGCCATTAAACATAATCGTCCCATTAACTTCAATAGTTTAGAATAAAGCTCTTTTAGAGATTAATTAAAAATTAATAATAACAGATGAAGAATGGGTCAACAAAATTTTGCCCTTTAAATTGTTTTTCCCCTGTTTCTTTTCTAGAAATAAATGATAATGAATTTCCTAAACACAACCCCAAATGTGCTATCTTCAAGGAGAGAAATCTGCATATTTTAAATCAGGAAGGAATGTAAGGAAAGTATAGATGCTTTTCTTATTTGAGGTAGGTATGAGCTTACATTGAGCACTGCAAAACCAGTGGCAAGATGGTCTCAGTGATCAGCAGAGAAGTCATATGCTTAGTTAATAAAGACTAACACGTATGTAAAACCCAGAGTCTGGAGAAAGTTCTGTGATGAGTTGCACAGAGCTGAAGCATATGGATAGCCTAAACATCTCTTTGTTCAAAAGCAGAAAAAAAGTTTGCGTTTTACAAAGGATATTTTTTGTAGTGAGCTTGCAGATTTTTAATATCATTTGGAGAGATTAATAGGTTAGCTAAACTCCTAATTTCACTGCTTAGTGAAAATTTTATATTCCTGCTTCATGTCTACAAACGTAAGTTACAAATCTGGGTATCATACTACATAACGAAAAGGTGGATTTACCAGGTAACAGAAATATATCATCTTCTATAGTCTCAAAATTTTCAATAGATGTTGGGTAATTAATGTTTGGAGGAAACTTGTAGGGTAATAGCAAAATATAAATCTATCAAGGCAGAGACTCTAAGTGACTTTCCATAAACTGCAGAGAATGTAACTTTAAGAGCCAAGATTAAAAATGTTAAAAATTTGGCTTTTTGCCCTGTACTGAGTGTACTGCCTACAGAGAATTTGAAATTCAATTAATATTTTACAAAAAAAAAAATGAAATATTCAAGGTTTATCATCATAAATGTTTGAAATTACATTGATTTAAAATATAATACAAAATATGATCCCTATCTCATATTTATTTTGATTAAAGTTTTAATAATTATAATAGAAGCTTTAATATCTTGAGACATCTGGTAAGAAAATACAGCATAAATACAACATTTTAGATAATTTCTTTCCTTTCACTTGTCCCCATCAATCTCTAAAATAACACCTTCCTTCTAAGGAATTTTTTTTCTTTTGGGTATCACTGAGACCCTTCAAGAATTAGAAGAGGATCTTTGAGTTCTTTAAAATTTTTAGACACTGTTCTTTACCAGGCAAAAATATATCCTGTTTAGGGACTATTTTTATCAACTTTTCTCTTCATATTTGCTGTGGAAAAGAAGTGGATGAGAAATTACACAAAACTGCTCCGGCATAATTCCTTTCCATGGGCTGGTCACAGAACCAGCCTTTACACTGTGGGCCAACTGTTTCTAGGTGGTGCTGTTTGAGGAGGAAATTTAGAAGCGCTGACCTCCAGGGGCTCTTTTCAACTTCAATAATACTGTGATTTTATAGAAGTGCCATTTTTTTTTTTTATTAAAAACTTAGCTAACACCAAAATACCTTTGGCTTTTGAGGAGAAGGTTGGTGGGATTTTCAGGGGAGTGAACTAAGACAATTCAGAAAAGACCTCCATGACCTGTATTTTAAGACTCACTGCAATGTAACAGTGAAGATGATTTTGTTTGGAAAAAAAAAAAAAAAAAAAAAAAAAAAAAAAAAAAAAAAAAAAAAAAAAAAAAAAAATTATGTGTGCATAAAGGAAATAAAGATTTGGATCGTTTGGCTGGTGTCATAGTTGAGATGGCCACGCACTCAGAGTGTTTCATCAAAGATTTCTGAAGGCTTCAAGTATCAGCACCACATTATCTAGTCATCTTTCATCCTTTTCTATGCAGCAATCCAATGAGCAGCTCCCCACAGCTCTGGCTCTTTCTCTCCTCTCTTCCTTTTGCAGTCCCAGCTCACTGCTTCCTGTCCCCAGCACAGCCACCTAACCCAGTCCCTTATACAGCAGCTTATTTTATCTGTCCCTCGCATGACCTCCTATCCCTCCCTCCTCCAGCACAGCCAGCAGACTCCAAATGACTTTCTACCAACTAACTCACTCTTTTATCATACCCAGGTGTGAGGGCAAGGCTGTTCCCACTCTTGTAATTAACACAGCTGCAATATATCCGAGGCAGGATTGCCTTTAGCAATGTCTCTATGTCTTCCCATAGGCTGGTTGTTTTTTGTTTCTTTTTTTCCCAGGTGGAGTAGATGTTTAGAGTACACATTTCTGTAAGTGTAATGGGATGAGTTTTTTTAAGGAAAAAGGTAATTGATGAAGTTCAAAAGAGAACGTAGGAATGATTCCATTCTGAAATGAGCGATACACAGATCCCTGTGAAAGAAGGCAGTCACTGATTTTGTATTCTCAATGTCCTAATGTCCTGGGAGAAGAGGCGTATGAACCAGAAATCAATCTACATGTTTTTGTAAAGTTAAAAAGGGGAACACCAGAAAGTACCGTTCATATTTTTTAAAAATCATATGTAGTCAACTTCCATTGCCATAGAATCAAAATTGAATTGTAAAAACTATTAATCAGGTTTTCAAAATTCATCTTTCTAAGGGAAATCCATAAATCTGACATCTATATTTACAAGTTTTGTCTTTCTTTATGACTTTCATACCTGTTTACCTAGTGTAATTTAAAAATACCAGACATCATTTTGTCATCTATGGTTACAGATTAAAGTTTAATTTTAAATTTGTCCAAAATTTGAAATTATAGTATTTCCTTTAGAACAAATTGTCACTGTTGAAGTTCTGTTACATATTAAGCTATATTTCATTCTTCATGGATTTTATATAAACAAAATATTTACCTATCAGACATTTTTCTTTTTTTTTTAATTGGCCTCAATGTGAAATCAAGGACAGTACTAAACACTGCACTTAGCACTTCTAATTATTTTGATTTTTTCAGATCACTTTCCAATTTTGTCAGACCAATTTCTTTCTATACTCCCATTAATCAAGCTACTGGCATCAAAACTCTGCAAGCTCTTCAAATGATAAAGTTTCCTGTCATTTTGATTCTTATGTTATGGGCTTTTGAGATGCTATTCCCAGCAAAAGCTACATGTTGCCTACATGTCTTTTGTAGTTCAGATTCTCAATGTGAAAAGTACCTTCCACTAGCTTTTAAATCAAAATTACCACTAGTGTCAGATTCCTGGCAATCACAGCAATTCAATTATTTCCTGATAGCAGAATGACATATTCTCCTGACTATGTTTTCATTAAATACCTAAAAACTATAAATCCTAGCAATTTGTCATTCTTCTGGGTAATAATCTATAGTGTGTCAGAAAGCTTTTAGTCTTTTGTTATAATAATAACTATATTTATTTTTCAGTGCTTCATAGTAATGATCTATATATAATGCCCTCCAACACAAAGATTGAGACTCGGTACAGTGTGATTGTAGCTGTCTTTTATTACTTAGGCACGTTCATAATTTATTACCAATTTCTATTCTAAACATCTATGTAGATGTAATAATGTGCCTCAAAGACTCTTTTTGTGAACTTCCCAGATGGATGAGAGCAGCAGCAAATATTGGCTTGACAACAATAAGAATTCTGCTTGCACGCAGAATTTTCTTGCCTTTTCTTGCTAGCACTGAACCTAAAAACAAACCATAGCTGCTCACCTGTTTGGTCCTTCCACACAGGTCCTTTGCAGATGTGTCATTATCTTATCTGCCATCTGCTTTTCTATTATGGAAAATGAGATTATATTGACAAAATCCTGATTGTAGTCCATGCTAGACATTTGAGAATATTAAAAAATGCTGGTTTATTTGAGTATTAATTTTTTAGTACCTCTAGGAATTTGGCCTGTCACATTTTTTTGTTGGTTGGTTTTGGTGACAGTTGTAAAAGAGACTTATAATGCTCTTATCTAATAGGCAATTTCTTCTCCGGAAGGTTCTCTTATTACATGTCTTTATTTATTTATACATAAACATTTCATTTAGCAGTGAATAATTCTCTATATTTTCTCCAGACATTTCATCTTTGAAGCCATGTAGGGAAATGTTGTTTTTCTAAATTTCTTAGATTAATATTCAATAACAACCTACTTCTCTTTTATTATTTTTATTTCTAAAACACTCACACTTGTATTTGACAGTGAAGTAATCTTAATTGTTCATTTGTTCTACTACTCCCACACTTGTAATTCAGCTCCCATGGAGTGTCAGCAGAAATCTATTTATCAGCTGCATCTTGTTCAACATACCATTGCAGGGTTCCTAAACAGCAAGAACAAAAATCACATTCCATTACTTTCTATCAGACATTCATTGGCTCCCAGATTGCAACAAAAATTGTTTTTGTGGCACTGTCTGTGGCTTTTTCTCTCTCACTTTTACTACCATATGTTTTTTCTTCACTTTAAATCAACCTCAGCAGATTCTGAACAAGCAAAATCCCAATTTCTGTTTACCCCCTACAGCCTATTAGTGAAGGTCTCCTTTCTATGTAGTTTTTTCCTATAGCTTGGCTGTAAAGAAGTGGTGTATATATATATAAATGTATCATGCTGTCTATTTGCTTATGAAGGTAGACAATGCAGGAAAGGAGAAAAAAAGGGGAAGAAAAGCTTCAAATGCTGAGAAAAACCAAAAGGATGAAATTGAAAGACAGGAAATATAACAAGACAGATACCCTTTATAAGACATTGCATATGAGTCCTAAACACATTAGGATGATCTGTGCTACCATTACTTCTGTCTCTCAAAAATCCTCAGTAAAGAAAGTTTCAGGCAACATCAAACAGAAGGATGATTTCAAGAACAAAAAGTTATAATCAGCATATTTAATCAATGCTTCTGAGTATATTTGCAATAGAGGACACTGTTTGGCATAGACAGTGAGAATACTTTATCCTAGATGACTGCAGAGTCTGTGTGGCAAAAGGATTAAATTAATTGGGGAGATTTAGAAGAAGCAAATCTCCAGGATCAGGCAGAATTCAAGCCAAGTTATATACAGAACAACAGAACTAATGTCATTCACAATGGAGGGAGATCAAAAATTAAGGTCTCTAAAGACTAAAGAAGGTGAAATAAGGAAGCAAAAGAAATACTATAACTTTCAGCCACTGAAATAGGAGTCTGATGAGCAGAAACCAGGACTCCAACTGTGTGCAATGTCTGAAAGGAAATTTATAAAGGAAAACAAAGAAACATTGAGGTTGGAGTTATGTTGATTTGCAAGTAATGCATTTATCAAAAACAAACAAACAAACAAACAAACAAACCCTAAAAGAAAAGACATTGCTTATTTTATTGTACCTGCTTATTACTGTAAGTCAGATGACTTGTCTCCTGGTGGAGACAATGTTAGTGTGCACATAAAGTGCCACTAAAATTCTCTGCATGAGTCCTTCCATTCACAAAACCCAGAAGTACCTGAAGAACAGCCCTTAACACCATTTTGATATGATGGATATCTCAAGCATTATATTATGTAGGATCAAGATCTATTGTTTTTAGACTATCAGCAGTGTTTCACAATAAGCAACATATAAAGTATTACTTTTAAATTTCAAGCCATTCGATAGAATTATTTCTCAAGGAAATCAGCTGCTGTTACTATGCATCACCATTTTATTTCAAATTCATAAATTTGTATTGATTTTCTGTGGCATATAATATTTGGGTAATAGCTCAAACAAAACCCATCTGGCATAATCAGCTGGGGATGCGGAATTTAGTGAATCAGACTGAAAAGTTACAATATGCTGTGTCAGAAACAACATGTCATCTATTCAAGAGGTAATAATTAAAGGCACAAGAGGGAGGAGAGATAAAATAATAATTTAAATAGAAAAAGATGAAGCAACAAAACAAAGTAAGAGTTTGTTTTACAAACACATGCACACAATAAAGTCTAGGTTTGAGGAAGCAGAGCATTTAATAATTAATAAATATATGAAGCTGGAACTTGATTTAAACAGCCTAAGAAGACATTTATTACATCATATAAAGCAGGGAGATGTTGCTTGGATTTCCTAACCTGTATTCTATGTAGCAAAGTGAGTCCTGCAGATATGTGATATTCATTAAATTCCTGCACTGGAAAGGATGTCACCACATTTGCTTATAATTTAATGTTTAGTTCAATGCTAAAAGCAGCAAAATAAAAATACATCTAGAGCAGTTAAAGAACATTCTATTAGAACTCAGAAAAATACATTTGTCAAGTATCACCCTCTGGCTTCGTTTTAGGCATGAGAGAATACGTAATCTTTAATTCCTAGGGAGTTTTTGGCAAAAGGAAGTTCAGCAAAATTCATCTGTTATTAAGTGAAGTAAATTAAAGTACTTTTAATTTTTCCTCTTTTAAAGCAAGTGGCACGTGCCCAGTTAATCATATAGTGAGGCTGCTGTCACAACAAAAGTTGGTAAATTATTTGGAAAGGTGTAGTCAGAGGTATGAAGAAAGTAATTCCAAGGTTAGATAAAATGTTCAAACTAAGAAAAGAATACAAGTATCTTCCAACCACAACTTCTAATCTTAACACTATAAGAGCTTGAGGCATCGGTAAATTAAAATCTCTACAGGCACAATATTTCTCTGCTTTCATCCTAGCTCTCAATTTATAATAATTTTTAGATTACCCTTTTGGTAAAAGATAAATTTTTCAACTTGGTAGCGCAGTAAAATTTATTTCTGCTCCTTTTAACAGATATCTTCAAATTCTTGTTAAAATATTTTTTTTTTTCAAAAAAGAGTAAGCCCAATACTACTGCATTGCAACATTTAAATCAGAAAATCATATTTAATAGTAATAATTTCAGCATCATGGTTGGAGACTGCCATCTGTCCTCTGTTTCAGAGGGTTATGAGGAGCTTTTGAGAAAATATGAAAACAAGATGGAAACATTAAAGCACTTTCATCCTGAATTAATTTTGCTAGTAAAGAGCCATACTGTTTATGGTTTCTGAAAAGTCAGTTTGGTTCATTATAAATGAATAACAAATAACTGAGCAGAAAGGTAACAGTGATTAAAAATTCTATTTAAGTCAGAAGACTTACTACTGACTATAGCAGACACAAGATTTAACCCAGTAGAAACAGGTTTTCTCATACTGAAAGCTAGTGTGAGATTTTTTTTGATTTCCTGGTTTTTTTGTTATAAAATAATTATACAAAATTAAAACCAGAACCTCAACCTTTGAGCATGCATTCTTAGGTTGAAAATTTTGTCAGTTCAAGGATTACTTATTTTCTTTGCTGGAATATTTCAACTGAAACAAAATTTATATGGAAAAGTACAGAAATTTTTGTTTTTCAATTTAAATTAACAGCTGGAATCCTGAGTACACACACAGAGAACTATACATTGCTTATTAAAACCCGTGTGTTGGTTCTCAATTATTGCATTTCTAACACATATCTTTGTTTCAGAACATTAGTTCAGAACTGAATATTAACTCAAGGGCCTGTTTTCCCCATATAATTTAGTAGTATGTTTGAACTGCATAAAGAATTTCTGACCAAGCTGGGTATATCACATTGAGTAGCAGTGAAATAGCATTCAGAGTCAAAGATAATTAGTAATTCTTCAGCACTGGTTTGCTTGCGGCTTTTTAGTACTTCTTGATGATGTTTCATTGGACAGACATCAAATGCACCCTAAAAAGGCAGATTTTAGAACATAGGGTTCCACATAATTTTTGTATTCTTAAACTATAGCTAAATGCATTGTTGGAATACATAATTAATTTACAGTCATATTTAGAACTCATCTTTTTTACTTTTGCACTTTGCATTTCCTTTATTTTAGAACACATCTTTGTGTATAGAATTGGTAACAGAATTACTGTATCAAAAATGAAGTGTCAAATGTGCAGTCTAATGTGCTTGCAAATGAGGTTTCCCTCTGCTGAAATCCTGACAAGTTCAGGTGATGGTATGTGTTTATGACATCCTCATGATTGGGTCAGGATTTAACCTAGATATGGATCCAGCTAGAGGGGCTGAGAAACTCTTCTGGACTCACCATTGCCAGATTGTCAGAAAGCTGCTGAATCAAAAGAGAAACGTGAGTTCTGTAGTCTAAAATTTTGAGTGATCAGAACACTAATTTCTGTTCATGTGTCCCTGTTTACCCACAGCTCTGACTTAGGCACCTGATTTTTTTAAGGGGAAAAGTTGAAACTTTGGCATTTACTGTATTAATTCTTTTACAATTAGTTGCTTTATTATTCTGTCTTTCTATCTATCTCTTATCTATTATCTATCCACCCACCTACCTATCTACTTGCTTATTATTAGTAGCACTTGGTAAGAAGTGCTAATGGCACCATGCCCATAAGGCGCCTATTTTTCAATAATTTTTATTATTTTAAATGTAAAAAGAGTATATGATGCATTAAAAAAACAAAACAAAAAACAAATAAACAAACAAACAAACAAACAAAAAAAACCAGAAACAAAACAAAACCACCAAAACTGAACAAAAAAACCCAAGCACTGCAAAATATTAAAACTCTCTCTCTCTCTCTCTCTCTCTCTCTCTATATATATATATATATGCACATATAGACACAAACACACACACACACATATATATATATATATGCCAAGGTTAGACCTTGGGACTACTTAGGACTATTATTTTCTGAAATTCATTACCTTGATGAGCTGAAGGGACTTCCTTTTTTTATTATTTTTTATTTTATTTTTTTTTATTTTTTTTTATTTATTTTTTTCCTCCTGTAGCTAAGTCAAAGCTGCTTATCATCCTCTTTTTTTAACTTCCCTTTTCTGAACTACATGAAAAATTGACTCAATAGATCATGGCAAATAAAATCTGAGTTTGAAATAGGGAATTCATAACATTAGCAAAGGGAAATAGACATGCCATGCACTAGGAACTGTTACATAAAGAATTTGAAGCTAGGCTAATGTATTTCTCTACTCTTCCATTAATACAGACAAGGATTTTATGTTTTGTTTTTTAATTTCTCTCGTTACCTCACTTAAAATTTCCTTTAAGAGAAAAGCAATGTGAAACTACTCAATCGAGCTCTTAAATGTGTTTGAAAATATATTTTTTGTATCAGAGATACATTGTTCAATTCCACTTCTGTAAAGTGAGTGAGCAATCGGACATGGCAATAGGATAAGGTGCAAAATTCAACAGCTTCATATGGTTATTTTAAGTTTGGAATCTAAACCAGATTCTTGTAGATAATTGTATTTTAAATAATTTTCTTCCTGTTTGCCTCACTCTTTTAGAATATTCAGGGTATTGTGACAGAAATAGAGATTTTAAATTTTCTCTGCAGAGAAGCTAATTAAATAAAACAGAATACAGATTTCAACCAGAATAGATCTGATTGTATTAAGACCATGTCACTTTTTTTACTCCTTTAATAAAGCCAGGATGGATTGATCCTAAAGACTTTTTAATCACTGTGCATGACATTAGAAATATTTTTTTCAATCCTATGCTATCAAACTGATTGCTTAAACATGAAAATCAATGTACCCTGTACTAAACTGTATGAGTTGGTTTGTTAGTGCAAAAGACAACTGATGGACTGTCACATAAGCATCATCAAATGAGAGACTGATTTGCACTGCTGTAATATTCAAAATATTATGAAATACAGTCACAGTATGCAACACAGAAAATGGTGCATCTACATATCCTAAGTATTTTATGGTATGACTATGTTAAATGTATTCATAAATAATATTTTCAGATCTAGGGACTATTTATATACAACTTTCTTAGGCATTCTTTATAAGCTTAGTGATGTTGACATTATATCTGGAACAAAACAATGACTACAATTCCGTGTTCATTTTGTTTCTTATGGATGAGGCCCATCTACACATGGGAGGTGCTCCTTGACATGAATCTTCTGAAGATTTTAGTCCTTTAAAATCTAGATCCTATATCTGAAGAACTGAAGTCAGAGTTATCATTCTGCATCAGGTAAAGTCACTTTCAAGTCTGCAAGCCAGAGTGCTGAGGATTCTTGTGTTTTTAAAGTGTTTATCAAATGTTGCCCCATGTGTTTGGGAGCTATAGTAGCAAGGAGGTTGGAATTATATTCACACTGCTGAACGGATACTATTAACAGTTCTTACATTATCCTGCAGGTCACTTACTGTAGAGGACAAAGTTGTAAATCTAGTGAGGATCCTTTAGACACCAAGTCAAAGGTTAAACCAGGCTATAGAGAACAAACAGCTAAACTGTTCCCATGGGAGCTTTCTGTGCACAGTGTGCTGGTGGGATATGAGTTTCCACAGCAACCACAGGCTCAGCATCAGAGCATAACCCTCCTAAATTATGCAATATACTTATGATTCCATAAGCCTAGCTAGTGTATTTGTATGGCCTCCTCACCTATTATGGTAGTGAATATATTTTTCAGCTCTCCTTGCTTTACTTTAAAACTGGATTCCTAAGGAACCTCATAAACCATAAGAGCTGTTGAAATTATGTGACTGGCATGTACACGTCAGATAAACCAATACACTCATGATCTCGGCAATTTCAGGAAGTCATCTCTACATAGGAATTAAAAGATTGTCACTAATTTTTACAAGGTGCTGTTTTATAAATAATGGTGAGAAGAACTGGGAAAGGTTTCATTTTCTTTCATCTTTTCTTATTTATTTTTAAATGAAAAAGATATTTCATGTGTGGTACTATAAATGTAGATTGCTCTGCTAGTATATCCTCACCTATTTCTCCATCAGCATATGGGAGGGTAGCCATATATAAACAACTTTAAAAGAGAAATTTCTGGAAATACCATTATTTATAATATTAAAAAAGTTAAGGTCTTTCAAAAATTTGTTGCTTCAAGCAGTTTATGATCCCAGAGCCTTCGTATATAATTTTATAATACATCAGTAATAAGGTTAATGACTTATTATTGTGGTGCACTATCACCTAATGCCCAATTGTCAAAGCTGCTTTGACAAAGATGAGGAGTTGAACTTTTAGCCAGAGATATTTAAGTAAAAAAAATAAGAAAATTAAAAAAAAAAAAAGAAAAGAAAAAAAAAATAATTGGTGTGATTATTGCTAAAGCATAGCTAAGTGAAGGAAATGAAAAGAAAATGGTTATGGTCCGTCTTGCTCCAGTTAGCAAAACAAGTATATGCTGAATTTAAACAATATTAATTTCTTATGAAAAGGCATTTCTTAAGATATGAACCATAGTGTGAAGCTTACTTCAGTTGCAAAACTCAGCTTGATGCTCCTTGTGTTCTTGTGTCAGGTTGATGTGTACATTATATGGTTTGAACTGTACATATCTCAATAATCTTTAGGAGATGAAAGCCATTAGGCTTTCTATAGGGATTGAAAACCTTGCTGGAACCTGTAGATCCTCTACCAGAGCTTTCCTTCACAGCTACATATTTGAGGAACAAAGAGAGAATTAAGTCCCATTTGGCTGAAAAGCTGAAAGGATGAATAGCAAAAAATAATTAAAATTACATGCTAAATAGAAACAATGATTCATATACTAAAATCTTTCTCTTGAGTGTATTTTCTTAAAAATCTAACCAATAGCAATGAGGACATTTCTTTGCAAAGATATACAACTGTTCATATGGGCAAATTAAGTGGATATATATATTACAAAAAACAGATGCTTTGTGTTGGACCTATTTTTTTTTATTTTTTTTTTTTTTCTGAAAAATAGATTATGTTCTAGTTGTGTTTCATGTATGATTTTCCTCCAAATCCTGAAAGCTGACTGGAGATCACTGAAAGTCATCAACTGTAATCAGGGTACCAGATGCACTATCTGACAAAAAAACCCACGGAACAAAATACAACAAAAATAATAATGATTGATAATGATAATTGTAATAATATTTTTAAAAAGCCAAAATAAAACCATTTTTAGCATGACTATTGGAAAAATCAAAAGAAATAAAACTAGGAGTTTTTGGTGTATTCAGTGATTTTTCTGACAACATACTAAAAATAAAAGCCAATAATGATGAATAAGAAAACCAAAACTATAAAAGCCAAAATTCTGTTCTATGCTTCAAGACGCGATTTAAAAGGCATATGTCGATTAAAAAAATCAGATAAAACCTTGGAGGCAAGAATTAAGGAGGTTCAGTTTATGATTACTTCCCAAACTAAGGAGCTTTTTAGTTCTGAAGTTTAAATAGTACCTAATTTAGGTTGCAGCTGACTTGACTTCTGAAAACCAAAGGACTTAACTTCGGTGTGTTAAATTAAGTTTGTGGAAAACCCCACAAATGATGCAACAAAAAGAGTTATCTGTCAATTCTTTGTCTTTTATAAGTCCCATGCTACATTCTGTGTTTTAGAAAGATAAATATATCACCTCATATTGCAAGCATTATTATTAAATACTGTACAAGAACTGCATTAAGTGTCATTTGTAGATTATACTGAAAGGAGTATCACTAAATGAGTCCATCACTAAATGAGTCCATCACTATAACCCAATGTATATTTTATGTTTTAAAGCCACTTTTCAAAATGTCAGGCTTGCAAGCACATTTGTGCATATTGATTAGTTCTATGAAATTCTTCCCATTTTTCCAAAGTGTTGAAATATCGGTTTATTTGTTTGGGGTTGGCGAAAGTTTTGTTTTGCTTGTTTTTTAGGATGGAAGGAAGGAAGGAAGGAAGGAAGGAAGGAAGGAAGGAAGGAAGGAAGGAAGGAAGGAAAAAGAAAGAAAAGAAGAAAGCTTTCTTACTTTGTACAAATCCTAAATTCAGCTGGAATAAAATTATGTTGGTCACAGATGCCAGTAATACATTTACTGTTCATTGTAATAATTTATCACTGTTCAGACTTCTAATTTTCCAAGCAATGTTCTAAATCCACATGTTTTTATTGAATTCTTTAGCTGTCACTTGAACCTCTGATGCAGCTGAATATGATGTACGAACATCGCCAAAAATTTGCAATCCAAGCTCAAGTAAAAAGATTTTTTGCGTGTGTGAAAATTTGTGCCCATTTTATTGGACATGTTATAGAAACGATTTTCAGGTGTTAAAAGAAAACATAGATCTTATTGTATCTAAATAAAACTTCTGTCACCAACTTCCTTTGAGACTTGTAAAACCCTCTGTAATGCCCTTGTTCCATGCTCTCTTGTTCTGTATTCTCTGACTTTTCTGTCATTCTTTTTTCATTTTTCCAATAAAAAGTGTCATTTCCTTAGGGCAAAGGTTACTTTTTTCTTCTCTAGTCGGATTCAGTCCTTTTGACTTATGTGCGTTGACCTGACAAAAATTCTTAGGGCAAAAAGCAGGAAAAAAGAGAGAAAAAACCCAATAATAATAATAATAATAATAATAATAATAATAACCAAAGACAATTAAATAAAAGGAAAAATAATAAAGTTGGGAAAGGATGAGAAAATCTCTAAGAGGCCACAGCGTTGAAATGACCATGAAAATACAAATTATGCAGACACTATTTCAAAGAAAAGTAATAACAGGCAAAACACAAAACAGCTCACAAATATTACTATGAAACAATATATGAGAAAAAACAATAGAAGAGTTTGACAATTTTAAAACAAAAACTCATCTCAATATATTTAGAAAAACAAAGCTTTGGCAACAAACTTTCTAGAAAAGTACAGTTGATCAAAAGAAGAAATATTTGTGCAATACATACATTAATATTTTGTGAGTTTTGTCCTCCATACTACAGATGAAAATAGCCCAGTTTGTGAGAACCAAAAATGTAGCAAATAGGTTTGAAGAAGGAAGTGTGCAAATAACTGTTTAAGCTTAAGTGAGCAGAGGCATCCCATTCAACAAAGAAATTAAATGAAAAAAAAAAAACAAACGCAGGAAAATTGATCTTTCAAAGCTCATGTACATAATAGAAATACTAAACAGGCCTGTCTCTTGCCTTAAGTTAAAATATAACTATTTTTAATAAACAAACCAGTTAGTCCAGATCTAGATTTATTGAATTATTGAAACTACTCAGATGTTCTGAAGCATTCATCACATATATTTCAACAAAATATTTAACTTCTGAGGTAAATTTTATTAAATTTGGGATAAAACAAAGGTTTCAGATGAGACTAAAATATAAACAAAGATATAACTCATACACACAAGCTGGGTACTTTTTGACATAGAAATGTTTTAATCAGGTTGTATAGAGATTTTTCTATACAGTATCTACAATGTATGTAAATTTATAATATTATCTTTAATGTATTTATTTTTCATTGAGTGATAATGAAAATAAAATAAGTTTTCCTATAGCAGGCCCCTAAACTCTCTGTCCTTGAGATGCTGTATTTACAAAACTGACTTGTACACCTTACCTGGAAAAATATGGTTAATGATAAAGTTTATCCATGATTAGTCATATCCTCTTTGGTTCTTATTTGCCGATGAATTGTAGGTGTCTTTTCATCTGTCTTTTATCAAATATCTTTCCTTTTTAGAACCTGTTCAAAACAGTGCTGTAAACATTCAGGTAAAAAGTGTGGCTTTGTTTCTTCATTCTATTTGTCAAGCTTGAATAAAACAAAAGCTAATTGTTCTATTCCTAAAGACACAAAGAACTGTAGATTTCCAGAAATGCATAGATGAGCCCTGAAAAAATAAAATTTTGAACCATATGCCTGCATAATGCTCATTGCCTGATACAGTATTTAAACAGCATTTTCTTTTTTGATCAAATTTGAGTAAGAGATAATCTTTGTGTTCATATCAAGGAGATGATCAGCTGGTGATACCCACCGAATTTTGCTCAGTTCTGTATGCACTACAAAGTCTGAGCCAGGCAGTGTGCAGTGCATATAATCTGAGTAAGACAAGCCAAGTGAAACAAAACTTATATTTTTCAAAGTCTTTTGGAACTGGTAAAGATTTAATCAGCTCACATTGATTTTATGGCACTGTGTCCTGCTTCTTAATGACTAAGTCTGGTAGATTTTCACTTTTTATCAATCCAGACAAAGAGGGGTGACATTAAAAAATAAAGAGATAACTTGTTTTTTTCTTTACATGGATTTTTGGTTTAGAAAGTACTGCAAAAAATACTACTTTGGAGTTAGAAGAGCAGAAGAAATCAGTTAAATTTATGATATCCATTAACAATCAAATAAAAACTAGCATCAATATAAGGTAACATAGAATCCCAAATGTATTGAAAAGTTCTAACAATTACTGAATTTTTAACTCCTGCCTAGAATTTCCTTTATTTCACTGGGAACAGTAGCTACTGAACAGGCAAATAAAACTTGCTAGGATTTATCTCATAAAATTTATTTATTCACTTTTAACAAATCAGCAGGAATATAGGCATGGTTATTGCTGAAAGGATTTTAGACTACAGTCTCCTGTGACAGGATTGATTTGCAAACTTTAATTATCTGTTCTGAAGTGCTATACTATCAACAAATATAACTGTGGAGAGTAAATCAGTAAGTTTTCTTAGTCAAAGTTATTTTTCTCCAACTTCTGGCTATTGAGACCACTGGTACATGGTTCCATGTCCAGACAAAACTGAAAATCAGTCAGTAAGGCACAACTGTTTTCATATTTGGCTTCTAGATGTTCCAAATTATTGAGCTATAGATAATAGCTGCTCCCTCAGATCTTCTTGGAATTTCAAATTAATACTATGCTGCTGATGTCCAGAAGAATTGACATTTATATTTTATTTTTACATGTTCCTCTGGGAAATTATATTTTGCCCTTGATTTCCTCACCCAGTTCCCTTCACACTGATTAATTTTGAAGGTCAGCCTTGGAATAAGCATTTCAAACTCTTCAGATGAGATAGAGAAAATCTTGAGAAGGCTTCTTTACACATTTCAGAATAATTTATGCTATTCAGAGTATAAGATGTCCCAAGGTCTTTTGTGTGGAATAACTCTCAGCTGGGAAAATCTTGAGGAACAATAAAGACAGTTGAACTCAATCCCACTCCATGCTCCATAGCATCTAATGGGGCTGAAACACAGTGTTTTCCAGAAATCTTAATTTTCCTGTTGGTGTGGAGTGTTTTGTATCCCACTGAGACATACCAGATAACTTTCAAAGATCAGCAAAGAACTGTCTCTTTCCCTGTTCAATCTGTTTTCTGTACGTCTTAGTCTTTTGTGGAGAGCTTGCAGGGTTATAGGAGGCCGAGTAGACAGGACAGGGAAAGTGGTACTGCTCACTCCTGTTCACCATGGAATGGGACCAGGGAAGAGTAGTGAAGGCTAAATAAAATACACATATACATAAACATACAGATTACATGTAGTGAATTCTTTAAACAAATTCAAACAAAAGGAATCCAGCTGTTTCTACATTATCCCTGAAATATTTCTTTTGGAGAGCAGCATCCCTCTATCCATGTACTAATTTCTGAGTGCTTCCCAGGGGTGTTTGCATTTCTGGCCTTTTAATGAATTTTATAGGAGAAACCTGTTCAGGACTTGTTGCTTGCAACATGTATTCTGTTTCATTTGTTCATGTCACATTCATTTAATGGAATTTCCTTTCAGCTAAGACATTGTTTAGGTAGACTATAAATGCAAAACTGCCCATGTAGTAGCAGCTGTTCTAGTCCAGGACCAGACATATCTTAATACAATTTCACTGAACACCAAAAAAATTCAGGAGCTTTTTAGCTTTTTTTGGCCACTTTACACAAAGTCAGTAAAAGTCTCATGAAAGACATGAAAAAATTGGGGGGTTTTTTGGGTTTTTTTTGGAAATGAGCATCACATGCAACTCAATTAAATCATTACTAATTCCGATAATAAGGATGGAGCCCCCATCTTTCTTAATCATCTGCTGATATATGAGCTCACATTCCAAGATTTTTATTTTTTTTTAAACACCGAACATATAAAGAAGAGAAATTTCAAAGAGAGTTACTGTAACTAGGTACAAAAAGATGTTTGTGTTTATATATGACTGTAATAAAAATGGAGGAATTCTGTCCTCTCAATCCCTGAGTGGCCAAATTTTGATCAAGCAGCCTGATGCCTATGTTGAGGAGCATTCTCTCTGTAGATATGTAGAGACTTGATGATCTCTGTATCCATAGCTCTCTGTAGAATAGTGAAACCATATTTAATTCAAAAAATGCAATATTCGATCTTGAACTGGGAACAGCCCTCTGGATGAAGGGAAAAATGAATCTGCATCTTCAAGGTGGAGAATCTAGCCAGGACAACAAAACAGGAAAACAACAGAGTTCTCTCAATCTATTGACTGAGAAAGGTAATTAAGTAGTCTCTGAATCTCAGAATAAGGGTTGTCACATGAACTTTAGATGAAAACATTTCCCTTTCCATGTTTAATCAATGTCTAGATATTTTTTATTAGAAAATCACTGTCAGAAAAACAATTTAACCACCACACTTCAGAATGTCTCTTCCACAAATCAAGCATATATAATTGTTCTATGCAAATTAGTAAAATTATAATTATTGTAATTATGTCTCACACAGCTGGCATTAATTATGGGTGGAAACTCTCTGCAAGCTTTCCAGCTGCAACTGTTGTGTGCACTGAATGGCAGAATATTCCACTGAAGAATTTGGCAGAACCATATGCTAAGGAGCTCAATTTTGTGACCAAAAGTAAGACATATATGGCTTGAGGAACCCAAGTTAAATCCTGTCCGTAGCATTGAATCATCAGAGAAAGTACCAAATCAGCAGAGAAATCCAAAGAAATTGCTAAATGTTAACAGAAAAGAAATATTTTTTCTAAGGTTTAATGAAGGATTAATGGGTGCAAAAGTGAGGAGAGGATAGTAAAAATAAGTACACAACTTGCTATTTCTAAGGGCTTATCAGGTGGGGTGGGTGTGGAACAACATTCCAGTGAAAAAAAAATGAAGTGTCAAGAAAAGAAGCCCTACAAGACTGCTCCCTCCCTCTCCCCTTCTCCCCCTTGCTTCCTTTTCCCTACACACTTAGAATTACAAAATAGTCTACATTGTTGAACCACAATTTGGTTTCATTTGCACCTTGGTTCAGATAGAGGGCTTAAAATCAAATCCTAACTCTTGCTTTGCATTCCTTGTAATTTTCCATCTTTACTTTAAATAAATTAGTTGTGGGACTCAATAATTTATGGTTGATTACTGTCTGATCTTCGATTCCTAACAATTGTGCTGCGCCCTTTGGAATTGTTTCTGTCTTGAAATTGAGATAGCTGGTAATCCTTTTGCTGCCTCGTATATTCATGAATATGAAGGGTAATGAATGTTTCACCCTTGCCTCCTACTCTAGCTTTCCTTTATGGCAGGTCTTATTTAACTCTTACATAGAGAAAGTAGTTTGATGGTTTCACCTTCTGGTTTGATGACATTCTTTTTTAAAATTGCCTTTATTGTTTCCAGTTAAATTTGGTAAAATAGAAGAATTGATTTTATTTTTAACCTGTACTTTAAATATTTTCAAAAAATGATGGTTAAATAAAACATGAAAAATGAAATATTGTATTTGCATTTCTCATATTTGTAGAGTTATTAATTACCTTCCATTTTCAGATACTTTCAAACATGCTTTTAGCCTTTTTGAAATTTAAATTTTAGTTGTCTAGTTTCGTCTTCATTGTATTCCTTGTTTATTTTTTTGGCTTTTTTATGTTAAAATGAGAACAATTTATTGTGTTCATTACATGCCACATTGATGAAGACAAGTAATTATTGCATACATAGTAATACATATATTACATATCTGCATGTATTTTAATGACATTTATAGCTAAAATAACAATTTGTATTAAATTAGTATCCTGAAAATTCTATTTAGAATAGAGACTCATTGTAATGAATCACTTTCTGCCATCAAGTGTGGGAAGGTACTAAATATCTTTTGATATGCTCAAGAATATCAATGCTACAGCATGAATGTGGGTGTACTTGATTTACTTCATCTATTTTCTTATGTTTGCATATTTAGTAGCTTGCCATTCCAGAACTGATATGGAGAAATTCTGTGGGGAAAAAAAGAGTTAGCTCAATTTATACCAAATTTATCTTCTTGTTAGTTATTTCCAGAAGCAACCATCAGAATACAGGCAGGATAAGAAAAAATAAATGTTCTCTCAGTTTTTATTGGTAGCCTTCTCCCAGCACAGTGGGTTTATGTCCAAGAATGTGCATGTTTAACAGATTGCTTCAGACTCTAAGTCATTAATCACTTCCTAGGAAACCAATATGCTACATAGAATTTAACAGTTTAATACTATAACTGAATTACATTTAATTTCTCTAACATAAAATGACAGAACCATCAACACTGTGCTCCCGTTACTGTTATTCCTATTGACTCCTTGACCTAAGCATTTAGGGAATGCTTAATCTCTTAAGGCAACATGTATTACAATCAGTGAAAAGGTGTGCTTTCAGTGCAATCAGAACTAGGTAAAGCCTGAATTTGAGGATCTGATCCTAAAAGTGTCCAAAAATAATATAATATTTTATGATCATCATGTGTTTCTGCACATAATACAATATCTAAGGTACATATTGGTAGATAAGGAGGATGATAAACAGACCATTCTTTATTTTCTAATTTTGGCATTTTTTTATGGGGTTTATGACACACTTGCTTACACTCTATTTTTCCATCACCAATGCATTGGAAAAAAAAATCACCCTTGGCTATTGACACTTCATCAAGGAAAACTTCAGTGAACTTCGCTGAAAAGTCATATCAACCTGGACTATTTAGAAAAACCTCTAGTTATCTCTACACTCCACAGTTTTGATTAAAAAAAAAGAGGCCATGATGGCAGGGAGTAATAATTTCTAACTTCTTTTCTTCTTCTTTTTTTTTTTTTTTTTTTTTACATGCTGCAATTACAGAAAAATTAGTGACCTACTCTAGAAGTTTCAAGAAGAAGGTAAACCCAAATTCAAGGGTCTTATTTGCGACCCCACTTAGTTATGTACCTAATCTATAACACACCACAGTGGAATGTTGCTGTGAAAGTTCTCAGGCTTGATTTTGCCTCAGTGAGGTCAGAACTGAAATTTTGTTTCTTTTTGCAGCTCATGCATGGACACCTGTGGTGTTTTCTCCAACTTTCACCACTGAGAACCTGTTGAGATATATGCTTGAAATGTTATTAGGCTTTCCTTACAGTAGGGTGCTCATTTTATGAGCATTCTTTTGAGAAGCTAGTCACACTAAAAATCTCAGCTTTTAGGGATAATAACAGTCACTGCATTATTAGACAAAATGCACTTTTTATTAATAGAAAAAAAAAAAAAAAAAAAAAAAAACCCAAAAAAAACCAAAGCAACCCTGCCAAAACCTGGCAGGCTTTATTATTGTGTTGGTCCAATCATTGAAGACAACACATGCATCTCAGTTATCACAAATCTTTTTCCTTAAGTATTTGAGAACTCTGATAATCTGAAATTTCTGATCAGATGGTCTTTCTGATCACTAAACATTCTTTACAAGAGGCCCATCCATCAAAGGCTTCCCACATCTCTGTTGGTTATACATTTCTCATCAACTGAACCTCAGCTGTTAAATAGCAAAAGAAAGATTGTGCATCTCTTGTAAATCATGAGAAATGTTCAGCAACTCCTCAATGAAAACAGACACACAATTTAAGCTTACTCTTTTTTTTATTTTAATTTTTTTTTTTTTTTTTTTTTTTTAGTTACTAGTTTCCTATTGTACTGGGCTGAATTGGTTAGCGTGGAGTGTGAAGGTAAGATACGACAGAAAGTTTTTCTTTACTTGTTTATTTCACCATTCTAGCCAGAACTCATTTGTTCTTTACTTTGGTGACTTAGGTCTCATCACTAATAGGAAGCCAGAGACAGACCATAGGAACTGCGCTCTGCAGTCTGATAACTGACAGAGGAAGAGCCAGAAAGACACTCAAGATTAAGAAAAAAAAAGAAAAAAAATCCCTGGTGTGAGAAGCTTTGGCACCGGGGTCAACTACAACCATAAATTTAGCTTCTGTAGAGGCTTGCTAAAAACTACAAAGATAAAAAACATTCAGGGGATGAACTCATCTTATTTCAAGCCTTTGCAGATGGTTGATTCTCTAGGTATACCACTTTTATGACCACCAGCTGAAGTACTGTCACTCACTTTGAAACAGCCAGCCAAGCTTGTTCCACTAAAGGCCTTGATGATGCCCTTTTATGCTCTTTTCCAGTTTCTCTTACATTTTTTTTTTTTTCTTTTCTCACATACACAGGTGGTTATTGAATGAATTATTTGAGAGTATTGTTGAGAAAGAATTTCAGATGATTGGGAAGTAAGAAAAAGAACTTGCCCCCAGGATGTATCCTGTCTAACTTCTTCTATTTTAATTTGATATTAGGTTCAATGTCACATCAAATAACAATTCAAAACTGCTACTAACAAAGTTCACTTCTATTATTTTTCTTTGGACAGCTGTTGCAGTGTTGTATGAGGTGCTGAGAGTGCATCATATATTCTGTTTTCTATTCCTTTTGAAAACCAAAAAGTGTCACGAATTTCAGTCTTTTTTTCTTTGCTGTTTCCAGTGGTTAAACAGATAAAGAAAATGCCTGTAGAACTCCGCTTCTGCCCAATATATTAAATAATTTCTGATACAATTTTGGTTGTTAATGTTTTCACAGACATAAGAGATTACTAAATTTACAACATACCATGGCTTATTTATTATTTTTTTCTTAATTTTCTCACATTTTTATTTCTGCCTTTGAATGACGGAACATGTATAATATCCATGTTTAGTTCCTCCATTTAATTTATTAATTTTTCTATTTCTTTTACTGCTGTTTTAATGTTTTGGGTTTTTTTTAGTTTATTTTTTTCAATAACTTCTAAACATTTGGAAACAGTTACAGTGGAGAATCAGTTTTCTTTACATCAGATGGTTACATTTAGAAAAGCCATTAGACCACATGTCTATATTACAGAAGTGTGGAAGGGAAGATGGGAGGCAGGTAGATATACATATGGAAAAGATGAGGAAAGGAATAAAATCAAAAAAACTTGAATTAAAAAAATATCTACTGTAAAAGAGATACTCTAGCCAATCACGAGGTTTTGGGAAATATTTTTAAATAATGAGAAGTGAAAAGGAGAAAATCACCATTGAAAAGGGAAATGAACAAACAAAAAGAAAACATCTCTCCCTTCCAATAAAAAGGCTTATTCCACCATTATCTTTTGTGTGTTGCTTTAAACAACCCTTGATTTGGCAACAGGTCACAAATGTTCTTATAACAAGGTATGCATGCACCTGAGAACGTAAAGTTTATAAAATAGAACAAAACTGGTTGAAATGAGGAGTTTCAGAGTGGCAATGCTTTAAAAAATATTTTTTTTTTATTCCTCTTTTAATATGATTTCATTATAGAAAAACATGGAAAACTGATTCTTGAATGCATCATGAATATGTTTGCCCGACAAAGATTATCCATCAGAGTTGTTGAAGATGTCTGAATGCTATTAATGATACATTACTACAACTTCTCCCACTATTTTTCTAATACCTGCAAGACATTTACATTCATGAGATAGATACCATTTCTGGTCAGACCTAGAAAGAAACTTGTCTCAGACATGTAAAGGTAATAATCAAGCATGCAGACAGCAACAAAGACTCATCAGTCACCTCCCATTAGCAAATACCTATAGACCTCTTCTGATTTATTTTTCCAGGCTCATCTCCCAACACATCTAAGCAACCTCACTCCAATTTAATTTCAACCTAGTAGCAGGTGCTAGTCTGAAAGATGATATGGGAAAGCTATTTGTAACTCTGCCAACGTGAACAATGAACATTAGTTTCTTTTTTCTCTTTCTACATAAGGACATGCCTAATCTGTCTGACCTTCCTAAAGAGGCCATCAACCCCACATTAACATTGTGGCCCCTCTGAACAAAACAACTTTTCATATTCAATGCAATGAGATTTCTTCCACTAATAGTACTACGTGCTTCATAACCAGGAAGTGCTGACGGATAAGACAGCTACTGGTATCTAGTGGGGCACAAACAGAGGCTCAGCAGACACTCCTGATGCCTCTCCTCTTTTGAAACTACCAAAATATTAGCTTGCTTTCTCAGAGAATAGTCAAAATTGTCAGCAGATTACGTTCCCTATGTTGTATCCCAGCAGACAGGACAGGTCTTGCAAAAATATACCAAGAAAGGTAGGTAAAAGGGGAGAAAAAAAATAGTTTTTTACACAATATATTAAAATGTAGAGATGAAAAATAAAAGAAAAGAACCCTCAGGTGTTACAGTATATTGAGTATTCTGGTTCCTCTCGGCCTGGTCATTTTGCCAGTGACCCAGACAGAGTGGCCTGGTGAACCACCTGGTGCTTGTTGCCAGGCTATCCCCAGCCTTCTCAAATACAGCAGCTCTTTAAGCTGCTCCCAGCTGCTGCAGTCTTCACTGTGATAACCATTGCTTCAAAGCAGCTGTGGGAGTTCTGCTAGGGGATTTTTTGTCAGCCCAGACATGTTCTAGATGGAAGGACTTCAAATGTCATGTCTATTCACCCAGGAGTTCATGTAGCAACTTCTGCTGCAGGCTTGTGTCCTGAGAGCTATTATGCCATGAAACTGCCAGCTGAAAGATGAAATCTTTACATGGGCCCAGCTGAACATTTCATAATCTTGGAAACTTGGTCCTGAGAGCCTGGTAGCCCCAGGTATTTGCACACTGTAGAATTAAAACCAAAACAAACCTAGAACATTCAATAACCTCAGACAAAATAAACCAAACAGGGAAGGGAAGGGAAGGGAAGAAGGAAGGAAGGATAATCTGGAGTGTTTGGAACATAGTTTTAAGGAACATATTTCAATTGGCTCGTTGTCCCATGGTGGGTTAGAAGAAGTCATGGAAAAGCAATGAGGGATTTCACAGCTCATAGAAGAATAATTTTACTGGAGAAATTGATTTAGCAGCAGTATTACTTCCTGTAACAGTGACATACATCATCCCGGTTTTCTTCTGGAAGTATGAAGATAAATGGAAAAGAAAGTAGTTGATGACATTTTGTTACATGGATGCTTTTATCTATGAAGAATTTGCAACACCTTTACCAGAGATCTGGGAGCTGAGACTGCTCTTCTTTTCCAGAGAGCGGCTATTTTGCATTAGAGTACCTCATATGCCATATGAACCTTAACACTTTCTTCATCTTCAGTGTTTTTGCAGGTGGCTGATGATTTCACAGATAGGTCAGAAGTCACTTGGTCAAATCCTCTTTTAGTGTCTCTCCAGACCCGAACTTCTGGATGAGATTGATCTCTCTGCAGTGTAAGGATGGAAATCATTTCCCAATCCCCTTAGCTTTGACAAAAGCAGATGCTACCATTGTATTTGAAATTAGTTGTATGGGTATAAGATAAAGATGACATATTTTACCATCTTAACAGCCCATTCTTTAGCAGATATGACCTCGAACAATTTTGAGGATGGTGTCAGTACCACAGGGCAGGATCATTTGAATATCTTCATGTATCACAAGCCATGGACTGGAGTAAAGTTAGGACTGGAGTTCAGTGACCTTTAGGGGCAGAAGTGAAGGCAGAAGGATGGCTGCTGGCTTCACTCACCCATGAAAGAACTCACAGTCCTTTTCCTTTTTAACCTCTCAAATGAGAAGGGAAGAGTACAATCCTTCTAAGGTGACACCTGGGAGTATGTGGTAAATCATGTTGAAAAGGTAGAGGGAACAAAAGAATTCATTTTGTCATCTGACAAAGTCATGTGCTAACCCAGAAATGTGCCACAACTGGCTTTGATCTTCTTCTATTGTGTTGATGTACACATCACAAAGATGTTTGGCAGTGTTGTCTAACTTAATTAACCTGGCATACAGTGCTTTCTGCTGCCTGTCCCTGTGTTTTGTGGGCTTCTTTTTTTCTTTTTTTTATATTTTTTTTTTTTTTCCAATTCTCTTTGATCTATGTAAGCAAGTGGAATCCCTGAAGCAGTTGAAGAATACAAATGCATACATATACTTTTTTCTTCCTGCAATACCATGAGATCCCAGTGGCCTTTTATCTCTTCCTGCTTTTTCCTCAACATAGGAATTCATCTCTTTCAGCAATTATACATGTGTTTCTGCAAGTAAAACTTATGGCTATGCTGCCTGGTGTATGAATAGTGGTTGTATTCACAGAACATCACTTTATTCTGACTCTAGAATGCGGTGTAGGCATGACTGTTGTACAATTCCCTGAAAATTAGGAAATTTTGCCTCTGTTTCTATGCAGGACTTATCTAACAAAGACATGAACAACTTGTGGATACTTGAGAGCCTCAATAACTATGTTAGTTAGAGTTTGAATGCACCAGTAAGCGAGGTTGCCTAATATCAAAAATGGGCAAAAGCAAGGCAATGTAAAAGTAAATGTTTTGATGAAATGCTTCAGTACATCTAACTAGGAATTTAACATTTATATGTGCATATCCAAGACGAAAATCCAAGGTATACTGGAAATATGAATTCCCCACCCCAGGTTCTGGGCATCAGAATGGCATCTAAAATATTTCAAATTCCACTCTTACTATTTAGAAGTTGATAATCACTATATTTATACTATCTGACTCATTCCTCACCTAAGACGTTCCACTTGTAAATGTTAAGGATGCATATCACTATTTCTTTGTTGTTGTTGTTTATTGTGTGTTAATTTATACTTATCAAAACATACTATTTGCAAGTGGTAGTTAAAATTCACACAATGGCCCTTCTATTTACTGAAAGAAAATGTGGTTACATCTCAACATATTCTGTTAATGGAATCAGAAAGCAAGTTCTATTTGCTCATAGGATTTATGTTTACACTAAATACTCAAATGATTAAACCATCCTTTATAAGTGCAAATCCATTCTCTGCCCCCCTGTAAAGACAGTGATATTAATAAAATGAAAGGTGAGAGGATAGCTTATGTTTGTTGACTACTAATTCAGCAGTATAGCTTCTGGAAAATTTTGTCATTTATTGCCACTCAGGAATTTATAACCTGGAGAAGCTGGTGATAATGGGCTTTAAGCCTTACAAACTCCCCAAACCACTGGATTAAAGAATCTGCTGTATTCTGTGTAGTCCCTGAAGCACACTTTAATGGTTCTGCTGAAAGGGTATCAATCATACAGGAACCATTCCACAAAGTTACACTGAGGCACTCCAAGATGGTTAAATGTTTTCATTTTCTGTAATGCAATACATTTGTGAAACTCTATCTAGAAAGCCTAGCAATAAGAATCTTGGCATCAAAAATCATGCAATCCATTTTGCTTTGTTTTTAATTTCTTTAACTTTGAACTCCGAAGTTTTATGGAGCTCTCCTCCTTTTTCAGACATTTTTGTTTCAGCATTTTTTTCCCTATGCTTTTCTAATCATAGGTGGGAATTGGAAAGCAGGTATGATTTTCTTTTCATTTATAGGTGTGATATTTTGTTTGGGTTTTTTTAATGTTTTTGTTGTTTTTTTTTCCAGATGTGGTCATGGTCGTGCTGGAAATTTTTCTGCTTTTGGTTACTCATCAGATGATTTGTATGTTTTCACAGAGAATATAGTAAGGTATTCTCTTAAAGGAACTTCCCTGACTGGGAAAGTTAGAAGATTTTATATTTCATTACCAGTAATAAAACATTGCAAAAGGATAAAGTCTAGAAACATTTAATCTGTCAGTTGAGTCTATGTTCAATTATAAAAAGGAATGCTATTTACACCTTTAGCACTTCCAGAAGGTATTTCTGCAATTATATTCATAGGCTACTCAATTCAAAATTGGCTAATTAATGACTGTTAACTGATATCACAATCATGGCAGTGAGACTATAATCAACTGTAGCATGCAAGGGAAGGAAATCAACTGCAAACATTTAAAGTTATTTATTTTGGAAAAAAAAAGTTGGAAGATACCCCATGTTTCTTCTCAAAGGCTTTGCACAATGTATTTAAATAATATGAGCAGATATAAAACTTTATGTAGAAAAAACTTGGAACTGGGATACCGATTTGCTATCACTAACAAGGTATTTTCAGACAGGTTAGCTTTCTAGTTTGTTGCACAATCTTAAGGATGTTTATCCTTTAAATTCTGAATTTGCAGATTTTTAGAACATGAAAATGTCTTCCACAGTTTCTCTCTTTGACTCATATTTCATAGAATAAATTCTACAATAATAAGAATTACAGCCAGTGTAATTCTATAAATTAACATTATACTGTAAGATAAACTCTAATCCATAAGGCTATTACACCAAACCTTCTGTTGTTTGAGGCCATGAAGTAAATGAAAAAGAGATAAGTTTTCTTATGCTGTACAAAACTAGGAAAAATTAGAAATTTTGGCAACAATGGTTGAGGCTAATGTTTCTGGAAAACATTTGGATTTATACAAGTTGCAGTGGCAAGATTGTATCATTAAGATAAAGCCATTGTCCTGTGCAACAACATACTAATGTTTTTCTATGGCTTTAGTTGCTCCAAGGCATTTGGTCCTTTTCCATCCAGAAACATCATCTCGAAGACATCAGAAAGTTTAGCTAGAGGATTTTGCAGCAGATTTAAAAACACACAGGGTCCATATTCATACTGGAACTCCTCTCTCTACAAGCTTTTTGGAGTTTGAGCACAGTTTTGCTTTTTGTACTTTTGCAGTACAATTCCCAGTATTTCGAGTATAACCTTGAGAACAATGAACATGAACTTAATTAATTGCAATTGAAGCTGAGAATTTTGCATGCCAGGTGCTGGGTAAATGTTCTGATCATTTTTAGATAAGATGCTCACCTTTGTCCCTGCCTACCTGCATGCCTACCTAGCATGATGTCTTTCCTTATCAATGCTGCAATAGCTTTGGACTTGCAGGGTGCAGGCACAAAGTCTCAGCCATTTTTAAGTTCCCTGTTAGAACAAGACCTGAGTTCAGCAGACACCTTCTGTTCCCTGATTTGCATGGAAAGGAAACAAGTAAATGTGTTGGAGATTGGCGTGTGTGTGCCATGTACCCACATGTATTTCTTGTGGAAAGGGGACCAGGAGCTCAGAGTACACTGCAATCACTGCCATCCACTAAGTGCAATGTAAGAATCCAAACTCAGACATAAGAGAACTCTTTTAACAGCAAATTTGTAGAAGTTATACATAGGTAAGTAGGAATAGTCCACCTTCAGGTAGAAACCCCAGAGTAACACTTAAAAATAAGTTTCGGCTTTTAGTTAACACTGTAAAAAACCCAAAAAATATAAAACAAAAGAAATTAGAACTGTGCATATTTTACTAATGTTAAGGACAGTAATTTTACTTGTATTCACTTCCCTTATCTGACAGGTGGGAGTCAGAGGTTTACTATTTTATATCTGACTGAGAAGCAGGTATATTGGGAAGACCTGAGTTTGTTTATTCAATTCACAACTATATTAATGATTTCACCATAATTAGCATTCTAATTGCCTGTATTACAGGTGTAAATCTGAAAACATTTGTGCATATGAACTCCACTTCAGTTAATATCCCAAGAAAAAATACTTCCTGATTTACATATGTTGTGACATTTCTATCTGATCTTCAGCTGATTTTGCTTTATTGTGTATAAATGTTTCCATTTCAACTGACTTTTTGAAATTCAAAAAGTTTTCCATGGTATAAAGTAGGAAGAATATTAAAGAAGGCAATGCATTTCTTAATCTCCAAATCATTCCTTCAAACAAACAAGCAGACTACCCCTCCTCACATTATCAACAATGAGAAAAGTCATCTTATGTGACATGGCAGTACTATTAAATATAGCCTGCTACTCGGTTACAAGCAATTACTATAAGAGAGAGCATTAACCTGGCAGGGTACTTACTTAGCTGATTAACCTCTTTCCATGTTGAAAAAGAACCATGCCCACTGCAAATCTTTGTCTTACCTCTTTTTTTCTTTTTGTAAATTAACCACCAATATTATGTCTTATCATAGTCATTAACAATCTTTAGTAAAAGTACTTCCTAAGGGCTTCTAAAAAGTCTAAATACAATTTTTTTTGCTGTTTTTTTCCTAATAGAGGATTACATAGGTCTATTGAGACATTTAAAGGGGACCAGAAATGTAGTTCGTGTTTTGCTTTATCCCTATTCTCATTCTGCTTTTTCCCTATGTATTTTTTATTGCTTCAGTCAGCTTTATAAATATTGAATCAGGCCTCATTGGTTTGTAATTCCTGAATCATACTGAATACCTTGGTAAAAAAATAGGTACATTATTTGAACCTACAGTTTCTTTCTCTACCATCATAACTGTGTGACTGATTGCACATCTTTGTTAGTAGCTGAGCCATTTCATTTTAAGTTCCCCCAAAGAACTCTCAGGTGAGAACCATCTGCTTCTTTGAATGTTTGTTCCTTAATATATCACTTTGAGCTCCATCTGACTTCTCATTATCTGACAACAACTCATCTTCATTACCTGAAGAGAGCAGTTCCAAATCACATATCTTTTCAACTTCCCTATACTGGAAGTTGACACAAATCAATCATCTCACATCCTTGCAAGATGCTTCTCCTTTATTTCCCCATTTTCTTTTTTATTAATCCAAGGGATTCAGAGATGTATTTTTTTTCCTAAAATGATACAGTCAAATTATTCTAATTTGGAGTTTATAATAATATTCATCTTCCCTTTGAATTCTCTTCATTCCTACTTTATATTCCAATCTTTAAAGGTGTTTCCTTTTTTTTTTTTTTTTTTTTTTTTTTTTTTTGTAATATCAATCTCAAGTCAATATGCATGATGAAACACTCGGAGACTGAACTCCAATCAGAAGAAAAATATCTACTCTCTGATGGCTATATTTTACTTTCTACAAAAATCCCACTGAGGAGCTTTGGCAGAGTATCTCTCCAAAGCAATTACAAATCTTTATGTGGTACATATAATATGGTGACAGATCTCTATTAATAAAGAGAAAAAGGAATAATTTCACTTCTTTGTCCTTTGGGCTCCAGGAACAACACCATAAACAACAAAATGGAACTAGCAAACTTTAAAGGATATTTTTTAACATCCATAACAACTACTGAAATCAAAATGGAAAATCAAGCTTGCCACGTATGTGTTATTTCTCACTTAAAACAATACTCTTGATAATACATATATAACAAAATTTACACCTTTGGCTAAAGCCTTTGATCCATTATACATTTTCATTGTATGAGTCACAAATAACACAATGTCAACCTCTTAGCTGAAGAAAAAGTGTTCCATATAATGAATTCTATTAATTTGAATCTCCAGGTCCAAAACTCGAGGTCCTTTAGGATGCTGAGCTAACTGACCAGGTGTTCTGAACATAAATATATCAAGAACATATGCTAGAAATTTCTTGGGTTGAAATTGCTGACATTTGGCAGAACAAGATGTTGAACATAATAGTCTGAATGGAAACAATCTTTTTAAATGTGGACCTCTTTTTAAGTAGATTTCTGCCTAAGGAAAATCTTTATTTAGTGGTTTGAAATACTCATTGTTTGATACGATTTGTGTCCTTGTATGTTTATTCCAGACTTTCCACTCTACATTTTGTCTTCTGTCTACCTGTTTTCAATTCCTAGGTTTTTTTCTGTCACTTTCATGTTGAAGTTTTTATTTATCAAACTGTCTGTATCAGGAACATGAGGACACATCCCTAATTGTATAGAATGCCTTTTGTGTGTTGTAAAACACATGCATTATGACTTTTTTTTTTTTTTTTTTTTTTTTTTTTTTTTTTTTTTTTTTTTTTTTTTTTTCCCTCCATGAACTAATGATGCATCTTTTTTAATGAGAACACAGACAATGTTTGGTTTGGGTTGGTTGGTTGGTTGGTTTCATTTTTTACCCTCCCATTCCTCTCTCCCCCAAGGTCAGCTGTTGTTAATCCAGGGTGATAAATCATTCAGAAGTTTTCTAGTCACTAGGGAGAGCCTTTCAGGTTGGCTATTATCTCTAAGAAGGACATTTTTAGTAAAAATGGATGAAAGTCAGTGCAAACCATTTTTCCAATAAAACCAGGCAACTTTTATAAAAGGTCTTCTCTCCATTACTACTATGAAATATTAAGGATACAGCAACTGTAACTAAATATTGAGATATTGCACAGCTATTTGAAATATGAGTATCACAGAGTTTACAAGATGTAAAGGCAGTTAGCAGACATTCAGGCCACAGAGGAAAGCTCCAAGAGAGCAAAGAGTGGAAAATATGTCTGTGAAGCCTTGAAGAAGTCATCTTACCTCACCACTCTGTAGTAATTCAGGTAAGTATTTTCCATATATTGAGTTTTAATACTATTTTTATCTCTGATGTACATTGTTGGATACTAGGATTGCTTGCTTATCCAAATTAAATTTTGATCACACCTGATCTAAGGCAGCCCTGATGTAAGTGTGAAGGAAGTTGTATTGGTTGCCTTTCAGAGGTCTATTCCAAATTCAATTACTTTATGGCTTTATAATATGGCTTTACCTTTTTCCAAGCTTTTTCAAGTCCAGTGTAAAATCTGAAAATACTAATAATATCTAAAATTATTAAATTTTCTTGAGTTTTTCATTACTAATGACCTCTAGTATTTCTCTTTTTTTTTTTTTTTTCATCAGCTCAAAAAGCAAAGCAAATCAGTACTTTGTGTCTCTTCAGATAAAGATTATAGAAACATTGAACTATGTTGGGTATATATACATTTTTTGTGTTAAAGGAGACTATACACAAAGTCCATAGCTATGGGTTCAGAATCTTGACTGCAGATGTCCTAAGTCGTGCAGGATAACAGAAAAGAACCCAGGTCTGAGAAACCTACCCCAAGCTCGGGGAAATGACAAAATCCTTACATGAGAGATGTTTTTTTCAGGAGGCCAGGAAAGTATTTCCTAAAACATTTCAAATCACCACAGACATCTACCTTCAGGCAACTCTGTCATATCCATGCTACATAACAAATACTTGTGACTAAGCTTTCACCCATTGTTCAAGAAATGAGGCTGAAAATCTCTGGCTAAGAAAACCAGCAAGTATCTTGCCTAGTAGATACTAAAACTGTTTCCTACAAAGGATATTTATTTCCGAAGGCAACCAGCTATTCAGCAGAATAGTAAAACAAGTAAAATAGCTTCAGGTCTGTATACAAGACAAGGCTACTTAATGCAATATTTTCAAAAGCAAATAAATAAATATAGGCAGAAATGCTAAGATATGCAATTTCCACATGTCATTACAAAAAATTAGACAGGAAAGGAATGATTAATAAGTGCCTCAAGTCCATGCATGAACACATGATTAATCCCATTTCAGTAACCACCTTAAATTAGGAAGACCTCATGTGATCAAATTTGTTAATTTCGCAAGTATGATATTCCCTTTCAGCTGCACTTTTGGTCAATTTGATGTCTAGAAAAAGCATGGATAACTCTCTTCTTCTCACTTTCAGGTAATAGATTCACTCTGTAAAAGCTGTAAAGCTGATGTAATATATTCAATAGAGAAATAACACTCTTGGGAGGGGAATAATTAATATACTATGTTTCCTGCAACAGCCTATATATGTAGGATGATAGAACATACTAGTTCTGTGTTGCTTGGCATCTTCTAGACTCCAATGTAAATAGATAATTTTTCTTCTTTCTTCCATTCCTCACTCTGTCAAATCTGACAGTTCTCCAATTTCTGCAGTACCCTCACACTGCAGAAATTGCAAAAGCAGCACTGGTACTCACTCTGTGGAGCTTATACTGTTTCAATTGCTCTAGTGTATTGTAAGCCTCATTTTGCAGCATGTACACAAATTTCTTATTGCTTAGCTGATTTCTAATGACCTGACCCATAATCAAAATACAACCTGAACATTTCACTAAATCCATTCTTTCTCATGCTTATGTTGAAATTACTTGTGAATGCTCTCATTCTAGCAGTATTGCTTCAGTATACTTACTGTTCAGTATTTTCTTACTTTCTAAGAAAAGTAATTAAATACTGTCTCATGGCCAGATAATATAGATAACATACTTGCAGTAAAAAAAAGATAACATATTTGCAGTAAAAAAATATTACTAATTACATAAAATCATATTTTTCTGCTATTATATGATATCTTGTATTCAAAATCATGCAGGACTAACTGCTAAACAATGTTGAACAATGCTAAAGAGCATGCATTTTACTTTATGTGCAAGTAATTTGGCAATTACATGTTTCCTTTCTCCTCTCTATTGTCTTAGAAAACTTATGAGAGAAAGTCACATATAAAATTTAAAAGAATGTAGGAAATTTTTTTGTGACTGATTATTAAATAATCAATAGGACAAGAGGACATAGTCTTAAGCTGCCCCAAGGGAGGTTTAAGTGGGACATTAGGAAGAATTTCTCCACAGAAAGGGTGATTAGATATTGGAATAGGCTGCCCAAGGAGGTTTTGGAGTTGTCATCCATGGAGGTGTTCAAGAAAAGACTGGATGTGGCACCCAGCTGTCCACGTGCCATGGTCTAGTTGACATCGTGGTGTTAAGCCGTAGATTGAATTTGATGATCTCAGAGATCTTTTCCAACATAAATTATTCTGTCATCATTAAAAAAAAAAACCCTGATTCTAGTAAACATATATTGCACAAGATAAGTATGTAGATGTAAGGAATTCACAAGTTATAATTCAGGGAAGTAGTTCTAATAAATATAAAAAATGTATACTACTATTGCTACTGTAAAATTACAGTTGCAATTAGTGTTGACTCTACAAAACAATATATGCTGCACAACTTTTTTACCTTCTTTTTCTTTTATCTTTGTAGAATATCAGGCTCATGTGATATCTGTGTAGCTTCTCCTAGCCCCTCACAACCAAAATACACTTCATGTCTCAAACTCCCTGTCCATACAAATCTCTTCATTATAGTCTTAAATATAATCTTAAATACAATCTTCTTCCTTATAATCTTAAATCTTCTGTCGCACTCAAATGCAACTTCTGTCTGCTTGAGGGCAACAGAGAAAAGCAGTAATGACATGTGTACCCAGAAGCAATCAAGTATACTGCTTACTGAGTCATGCCAACATGTCAAATCTACTTTATCTCTTTCTAACACAAAAGGTTCTTCAATTAATTTGCTTGTTACAGACATTCGGAATTGAATATTGCTATTCCTTGATTTGAATCAGGAGGCAGTCAAATCTCATCTGCACATTTGAGTGATACTTAGCTAAACCATCTCATTACTGTGGGCTTTTAAACCACGCATTTTTCTTTCAAATTAAGCAATGACTTAATTCAGAAGGGGACATAGGGAGTTTATGTGTCTGGAGCTAATTCTAAGAAAGTGACTTGCTCAAATCCTAAAAATTCAGCTTCAGTTGCTGCCTAAACCTGGAGCCAAATATCTAAATCTATGGTTCTGTTTCCCTTGTGATTATAGTGGGTTTTTTTCCCCCCATGATATTCCATATTTCTGCTCCTGGACAAAGCTCATTATCAGCTGACCGGGTCCAAACCCCACCAGGACTTAGAAATTCACTATTTTTATTCTGAATCTGTCTCCAATGTAATTTTTCATTATCTAACTCACAGAAAGGACAAAGATAAGACTCAAGAGTCTAGTAAGTAGATGCTGAGAAAAGGTATAAATAAACCCCCAGATTAGAATTCATGTGCTCCAGCTATATGCGTCAAGTACTTCTAGAATCTAGTCACCGGGAGATGATCTCCTTTCATAACCAGTAGAGTTTATGCAGTTTTATAAAGTTGTTAATCTGATTCGGTTTAGATGATAGATGATCACCTTTAAATTAATGTAAATTGCTCCTTTGAGATAAATATGAGGGTCTGATATGTTCTAAAGCTCACTCTCCAATAACCCTACAAACAGCAGTCCAAAGTATGATCCTTTAGAGCCCTTAGTTCCCAGGAGGTAAGAGGTTACTGAGTATATTTCAAGCACTTATAATCAGATGTCTGAGAAGCCAGCCAAGGGCTGTCAGTAACAACAGACTAGAATTGTTGTTTACAGTCGAGGACTGATGGCATTAACATGCTGTGAGAAAGAGCAAGTTTGGGCTGGAGAAGGTGAGGCAGTTGGAGATAGGGCAGCACTTTTCCATGAGAAAGAAAAACAGTACAGCCAAAGCTCAGGAATGATTGGCAGCAGTAGACATAAACTAGACAACGAGATTGGGACAACCAAAGACCCCCAAAGGGGTCACAAAGCCCTGTGACCTTTTTCCAGAAAGCCCCAAAAGAATAGATTGCACATGGCGACTAATTCACATGGAAAGCAGGAAACCTCTCTTTGGGGTGGAGAAACTTGTCTGTAAAAAATACCCTTCATGGCCCAAGCAGTGCCCCTGCACCCTGAACATCCCATCAGCTGGATCAAGTTAACTGGATTTCTGCTCATCATCTGGATTGGTGCTGAAATCAGAACTGGCATACCGTCAGCTGGGTCAGTGCTGAGGCCAGGATCAACATCCTGTCAGCTGTATTGATGATGTAACAAGGGTTTCTTTTCTAGTGATGTCTTTTTTTTACCCTCTCCTTTTCTCCTTTTTGTCTTCTTTCTCTTTGCCTTTCTTTAATTTATGTCTCCCTGTTTAATTAATCCCTTTAATTTTTCTTTTCCTTTTCACCATATCTTTTTGTCCAAAACCCATTGCCATGTGCCTGTATAGTAGATCAGAGACTAACAGGCCAATTTCCATTCCATGTGTGTAATTTACTAATTAAACACTCTGAGTGTTTGTAGACCCTCTGGCCTTCATAGTTGTTTTTGACTAATGAGCATTTTTGAATCTTAAAAGTTTCCTTCTTTTTAGGGTGGGTCATCACACTATGGTTTCTAAAGAGAGGTGAAGAGGCCAAGCTTGTTTTTGGAAATTCAGGTGCATAACAAGGACCAATGTATTTCACCCCTAGGTTTTCTTTCTTCTATGCCTTATTTTGAAAAACTGAGAAAGGACATCTAACCCATGCTGCAGATGATCTATTTAACTTTAGTCTCTAAAGTACTATGAGCTAAATGTCTTAATAATTAAGTTGTGTAACATTTCTCTAAATAAAGAAATACAGATTGGGTAAAGTTGAGTGGTCTTGCTGGGGAAAGTATGAATGATCCTACAGTCTGATATTTTAGATAACAACCAGTTGAACATCTGGACTGATTTCCTTGTTTTGCTACTATGCATATATTCCAGTGGAACAGTTTCAAGAAAGGCCATAACTTAAAAAATCTTTGGTTAGGGTGTTGGTTCCAAACATAGCAATGGAAATATTTGCTCCTATGTCTGCTATTCTCCAAGACTAGTTGTTGTTCTAATCAATAGGTTAAGCCTCAGCCTTACGTTTTCAGGGGTCTAGGAAAGAAGTCCGACTGAACAAAACAGACAGATGAATCCCCAGTGCTGCCCACAGTTAGAAGCCTACTGTTGTAATGAGGTAGACAAAAAGTCCTTTCCTTCTCTTTGGCAATTTGTTTCTTCCAACTTCCCATTGTTTAATTTCATGATTTCTGTGAAATAGACAAGGAAGTTTTCAAGAATATGAGTTGGTGTTGTGTGGAAGTATAAAGTACCCCACTAGAGAACTGCATTAAGTCCTGAAGAGACATGGAATTTGTTTGTGTTTTTCCACCAGCCCCAGTCATCTGTGTACATGGAAAGTGTTAGGAGCTTAATTTCTCCTTCTATAGATAGGTATTGATCCTTGGAAGCTTACTGCTTGAGCAGCATACAACTTGAGCAATAGATTTCATAAAGTGAAAATATGCCCAAAAATCAGATTCTGCCGTGTCTAAAATCTTCCATGGAATTAACCTAAGCAACTTGAAACTGCTTTGGCTAATTCTTCTTATGAGGAGAAACACCTTGCAGCTTAATGAGGTATCAGGGGAAGCAGGAAGATTAATTTAATTTTTTCAAAAAGTCCAAAGTGCAATTGAGAAAAGAGTAGGAGGTCTTTCAACCATATTTTATTTATGGCTTTCATGAAAAAACAACCTTTTATATCAAAGGGTCATGCCTCAAAGCACAAGTAAACATTTCATTAATGGGGCTTATGTAATGTCCATTAAGATCTGCATCATGCAGAAGAGAAGGAAACAAAAGGTTCAAACTGAGACTAAAGAAAAAACGAGTTTTTTTCTAAAACTACATAAAGATACTATTTTAATTTACCTTTTTGAAACTTGATTTGATAAATTTGTTTTAAGCAAATACATTGATAAAATCTGAACAGTACATTTTATGACTGCTCAAATAAAACATTCTAATATACTGCCCTGTCCTTGCAAGTTTCAAGGTTACCTACAACAGATTAGAGCTGTCAAGCCTCATGATGCTTATTATATATTGTTTCTCTTAAGGTTTCCTATGAAACTGTTAGCCTTTTCCTTTGACATTTCCTGTTCTGCATGGCTGAATGTACTTATAAGCCACATACTGCTTTGAAGGTAGTCTAAGTAATGTTCAGGTTAAATTAATTGCTAACAAGTTACACTTATTGAATTGCCTTTGTTTACACCGCAAAAGAATATTGTTATCCTTGGTGGTTTCAATAGTTTCCTTTCAAGTAGCTCATGTATGAGCATATTAATTATTTTCCTCTTAGTAGGAACATTGAGAAATTGTGTTCTGGATGCTAATAGTGTATTTAATTTTTTTTACACATTAAAAATAATAAAAATTAATGTAATAAAAGGGGTTTAAATATTTGTTTCATTGAACAGGGAAAAAAAATTTCAAGGTACATTTTATCTGACCAGTCTGTAAAAAGATATCTATAGGGAGATCAATAAATTTCTATAAATTATTTTACAAAGAATTGAGTAAAGTAAGTAGTTAAGAAAAGAAATGGGAGAAAATAGCTAAACCTAAACAAAATAATATGACCATTAATACATACTGCAGATTTATAAAATTATATCCATTGTTATTTTTAAGCACATATTTACAGTTGTCTCATTTTTATTTTTGCTTGGCTGAATATTTTTATGACTTTTACCCCTTTTTTATGGCATTTACAAAGCTAATGAAATCTTTAAAGCCAATAGAATTGCGTAACTGATGAATAAATTTTTTGAAAAATAAAATGTTACATAAGAATTTTCCATAGAATACTATAACTGTAACAGTTAAACTGAATAGCTATGTAAACTACATCTACAGAATTTATGCTCCTAAGACAGAGTATCTCAGTGCAGATACTCAACTGCTAAACTGAACTGTAAACTGAATTTCTGTAGTTGTTAGTTGGATAGCAATTTACTTGAATTGGGCATCAGACCTCTCTGGCTAATTTTCCTGAGATGAAAGCATGTGATCTGTCTTGCAGTATAATGAAATTATGGAGATATTTCTGTTAAGCATTTACATTACTTGGGCTCAATGGCAGTAGTGCACTAAACAGGTTGTTAATATAGTAAAAGAAAAACAGTGTATTTGTTGCTTTCATAAAGCTTTAAGTATATGCAATACTTTTGTATAACTTTTATAACCTTCCACATCTCTGCAAGAGGCCAGTTGGCTGATGTTAAAAGAATGCATAAATTTTCTACATTGCTTCCCCTAGAGTGTGTGGCAAGAGTTCAATATTTGCAGCTGACTCTATTTAGTAGACAATAATTCAGAATGGAAAATTGCACAATACATGCAGGTCAACACAGTTTAACATAATTGACAGTTTGCTGAGGGACATCCCGGCTGGATTAGCTTGCACAGGGAATAACTGTCTATCTGAAGGTTAGACTAAGGGCACCTATGGAATCATGATATGCAAAGGTACAGCAGCTTTATAGAGAGATTGCCTCTTTCTTGACCTCATTGCAATAAATACAGAGTCCTATACTCACTCTCTGAGCACTTAAGTAGCGTAAAAATATAAACAACAAAATGTAAATGCTCCTTTTATTGGGATATAAAACTATCTTGTGAGATATTAAAGCACTCATAACACATTTGTAATGTCTCTAAAATGCTAGAGTATTATTCAGAATTTGACAGCTGGATAGTGCAGCAAGAGCAAGAACTGAAAAACACATAGCACCTCTTGTTCTACGTTTATCTTAATAATATACGTACACTGTACATATATGAGCCTTACTGCAGTAATATTTTTGTGCCTTTTGACAGTGCATAAAAATGGTGAAAAGAAACATAAAAATCTGAGAAACATAGTAAGCGCTATCATTTTGAAATATATTGCTGTATTTTATCTAAGGAGGAGTGTAGAGAAGAACCGTGGGCCAAGGTTTAACAGCAGTTTACAAAGAAAAAGCTGTTATAACAAATATGCCAGGAATTATTTGGACTATGTTTTTACAGAAATTCTTAGCCTGAGATGTTTGATGACTACATAAATAGTAGATCTGGCTGGATGAAAACCTAAGATGTTGTTACTGCTGTTTTAATTTTTTATCAATAATCTCAAATTCAGAATATTCAGTTTGGAATTCCAAATGTTTATTAAAGAAAAGAATTCACTTGATAGTTTCAGTTATGAGCTGAATCAAGCCCCTTATTTCATAGTTCCTTTATTTCAAAGAAAGAAATAGATCTTAGTGTCTGTTTTCTCTGAATAGAACTGTAGTTCAAGACGGGTAAAATATATTGTTGAAAATGTCTTACTCTCACATTCTTTGAAATCCAGAGTTATCTGAAATGTTTGCACATAACTTGTCTAAATGCAGCCAAGTCTAAAAAAAAAGTACCTTGGTGAAGACAAAGAGAGTGAAAAGAAATTCAGGGGATCTTAGGTAATTGCTCACTAATTAAATACTTCAGTAGTTCTAAAGGAGTATTTTCCTGAATTATTATTTAGGATCTTTCCTTTTTTTTTTTTTTTTTAATCGTTGGTTTATATGTCATATAGTGTCAAGGGGTCAGATCCATAATTAAAATTCTTAAAAAGGAAAAAAAACCCAACCCACAGTGCTTAAATAGAAGATGGAAATTAAAAAAATATATATAAAAAATAAAAAAAAAATAGGTGTTCAGTCTCCTGAAGCAAATAGTACAACTTCCAAAGATGTAAGTAAGATATCTTAAGAACTTCACTGCCTGAACTATACTGAACAGCCAGTTTAGCAGAACTTAAAGCTTTGATGCAATTAGCAAGATGATGCAGTGTAACAGACACATAAACCAAAAGTGTAACAGGCGCATAAACCAAACAAAACAAAAAAATTCAAAAAACAAACAAAAAGTACTTGTATTTTCACAATACCAAAGTATTCATCTCAGTTCTCCTCATTGTTTTCCAGATTCATTTTCATAACGTAGCAAGAAATGTTCTACTGCCATATTAATAGAAATCTATTTATTATCTCAAAATCTATTTTCTAATAGAAAAACTATTTTTAATGCACATAAAGGGATATGTGTAATCACTGCTACCAGAAAAAAATCAAAACTCAAAAAAGGTATGAATTAAAATATTTATATGTATATGTCAGTGTTATGTTTCTAGTGCAGAAGAGAGAAATAGTACATGCTTTAAGTACATGAAAATGTCTTATGCAAAAAGTTTTACTTGAACCAATTAAAATGCAGAATTTAAGAGGTTTAAGTTTCCAGTACATGGGATAAGCAAATAATTTAGGAAGCATTCTTATGAAATGACTGGGGTATGTGTATAGAGAAAAAATTAAAAGGATCTTATTTCCAAATTCTTTCAGTCACTGAAAAAAAACCCCAAAAAGTGACAATTGAGGATTGCATATCTTCCAAAAGACTTTTGTAATCTAAATTATTTTTCCAATTTTTGGTTCTATGAAAAGAATTAAGTAAAATAAATATTTAATATGCCTTGTACTACTTAGTTTCATGGAGTCTTAATGACTGTTTTTGGAAAGTATGACTTTAAATTTAATTAAATTTAATCAGGCCACAAGAAAAACATGTTTATGTGAGCCATTCCTTCTTAGTTATCAGTTATCTGGCTAGGAGCTATCTTGGAGCAAGGCCCTTGTTAACTGTTAGGACAAAATCAATAGCTGAGGAATATATTTTCTGTATTGCAAGATTATGCAAAGATGTCTTGAGAGATCCAGGGACTAATTCATTCACCCTCTGCTGTGGGAATACAATCAGTTACTCGTAATTGCCAGTCTTATGAAATTTTCCTCTCATACCCAATTCCTGACTCAGCTGTAGTATTTATTCAACAGAAAGATAAGTAGTAAGTTAATCAGTTCTCTCCAGAAATCTCTAAAGCAATTACATAATTGTTTGACATATTTGATATCTCATGCAAACAGAGGTGTTCAGCTCTAGACAAGCAAGGCAAACTTTGATATTTCTGTAGGTTTTAGGTGTTTTCACTACACATCAACACATTTTAAGTGGAAAAGAACAATAAGGAAGAATTAAGAAAAATCCAGATCAATCAAAACCAGCTGAAAATTGCAGGAACATCTGCTAAAACAGAATTTTCTGTTGATTGCCTACTTTTCCAATTATTTACCTCTTATTTTATATATTAATTGTATAATGTCAGTCATAGAGATCCTGCAAAGTAAATGTATCCTCCACCTACATTGTTGCCATTTCTCATAGAATTGCATCTAGATTAAAAAAAAAAAAAAAAAAAAAAAAAAACCAAAACAAAAAAACACCACTACTTGGTGGAAAGAAATATTCTTTACTTGGAAAAATACCTGTAAAACACCCATTTCCAAATATTAAGCATGAGGAAATTAAATGTTGATACAGACCAGGGCCCACAAAAGGACAAAAACTATTTTTACTGTAATATGAAGTTAATTGGACACTCTGACATTGAGGTGCAAACCAGAGGTGAGCAGTCCAAGAACCAAGATTCTTCAGAAGAGAGTAAGAACCTATACTGAGAAAAGAATTTCACAGAAATTTTTCAAATGTCATTTAAACTTGCCTCATTGAATGCTATCTGTACCTTCAAAACATTTTTTCAGATTACTAAAATAAGCAGGTAAAACTCTGAATATATTCATTAGAAATCAGAACAATTAAATATTTTATAAGGTCAATTAAAATATTTTAAGAAATTAATTTGTCTTTATGGAAATTTCTCTCCATGAGCACTAAAGAGGAAGCCTCTAAATCCTGTCTTCAGTCTTTCAGGTTTTCCCTACTGGTCTCCATTCATTTTACAGATTTTAAGATTAAGAAGTCTTTTCTTTTTGCCATCTTGAACAAAAGGTTTGGAATTTGTTTATTTAGCTGCAATCTTGTCTAAACAATAAGTTGCATTTTTTTTCGGAAAGAAATACAAAATATAGGTGTAATATACTAAATAGAAGAAATAATAAGCATTATTATTATTATTGGATTGAGCAAATATATAACATAGACATGTTGCATTTCTGTATTGCAAACTCTTTCCAACATGACCAGCATGATAACTATTCATAAGTACAAGCAGCAAAATATTCACTGATTTCAACAGATCTGTTTATGAAACCCTACAGAATAACTTTAAATATATGTTTGAGGACATGTCAACATGGCCTCCAAAAGTATTTTTTTAATAATAATATCAGGAGCAAAGTCACAACCTTTAACCATGTCTACACAGCAGAACTTATTACCTTTTGTATTTTTTTCTTTCCTTTTTAAAGTAATTTTAATTCCCTGTACAGAATTTTCCATGTAGACACTTCTGGACTGCTAGAAGATCAATATGATATTGATACACATTTTCTATATAGATATAGATATGTATATATATATGTGTGTGTGTGTGTGTGTGTATGTGTCTCTAAAACTTCACAGAGATGGTTTGGATTTATCAGTTACATTTTTCAATGAAGCAAAAGTACTAAAAAATATAAGGACTTCCATTGTAATCAGCATTTCCATTTATTGTCTTTGCAGCAGCTTTATACATATATTTGAGAGAAAGTGTGAATGAATTATTTCATTCCAACAAATATTAAAAAAAAATATTGTAGGAGTACCTGCATTACAAAGTCAAGCTTTGAAAAAACATAGAGAGTGCATGAATGGCTGCTTATCTATCTAATAACCTCCAAATTCCTGTCCTAATGCATCCATTATGATGCTTATTTTCTTTGCATGCACCTTTTTTTCCCTCTAGGAACCCAGTTCCATAAGTATTCAGGATAGTCAGTGCTCACTGAGTATGTACAAGTGATTCTTTAAATCCTCCTCTACAGCTTCTGTCTACAGAGACAGCTTCTCTCTATACAGTCTCTGTTTACAGAAAGCTATCTCAAAAGATTCTCAATTGTTTTACTACCAAATGTTTAAACTCTTCTCTGAATAGAGATTTTCATTTGGTTGCTGTATTTCCTGTACTGCTCTTTGTACAAGTGTGCCAAGGTAGAGTTATTTTGCTTCACAGTGGCTGGAATGGGGCTGAGTTTGGATTTGTACTGAACACAGGGTTGATAGAAAAAGGTGTTTGCTTTTTATTGCTGACCAGGGCTTTCACAGAGCCAAGGCCTTTTCTGCTGTTTGTACTGCCAGGCTGGCAAGAGGATGGGGTGCCAGGGAATTTGGGAGGAGACACAGCCAACCCACACTGACTAAAGTGACATCAAGCCATATGAAGGGGAGAAAGAAGGAAAAAGGGGTGGACACTCAGAGTGACGGTGTTTGTCTTTGCAAATCACCACTCCATGTAACGGGACCCTGCTTTCCTGGAGACGGCTGAACCCATACCTGCCCATGGGAAGGGGTGAATAAATTCCATGTTTTGCTTGCACACACAGGTTTTTCTTTTTTCTTTTCCTATTAAACTGTCTTGAACTCTACCCACAAGTGTTATTACATTTTCAATTCTCTCCCCAGTCCTGTTGGTGGGGAGTGATGGAATGGCTGTGAGGGCTTGGTTGCTGGCTGGGTTTAAACCAAGACAAGACTCTTCCTTAAGAATCAGCTCTCTGGCAAAAGTCAAAGAACAAAGGGACTGGTTAATTTTGGGTTGTAAGAAAAACAGAGCAGGAGGTTTTCTTCTCATTATTGAGTAGCAATTAAGAATGCAAAACAGAACTGGCAATTCCTAGCATGGCAATTCCTTCTAAAACACCTTTGAGGCAGTTCATCAAGATTCTTTCAGCTTTTCTCAACTGCTTTATCTTGCCTCTTGGTTCACTTCTGAGCTGGACTATGCTACAGGTAGAATCCGGGAAAGAGCTAATTAAAAAAAAACCACATTTGAGAGTGGAAAACTTATTCTTAGGAATCATAAATTCTCCTCCTGCAGGAGGATAATTTCTCCAGGACCAAGAACAGGTCTTTGTTAGAGGAACTTCCCGTGATCAGTTTAGTCAATTGATTTGGAGGTTCTCATGTGTTCTGTTAGGACCAAGAAACTAGTTTTTGTTTCACAATCCAGCAGCTTAATTCTGGTTTTCATATAAATATGATGTGGATATTTGTGTATGCAAGCACACATATAAACATAGGTATATGTGAATGGATGATGTACCATGATTGGTTTCATTAAATAAATTTTAAAATAATTTAATAAATAAAAATAATAATAATAAAAAAGAACAATCTTAAACATTTATAGAGATTAATCTCTCTCAGTGTTTCAGCTATATAAAATCAAAAGGTATAGAGATGTATAAAATAAAGCCATATTAAAAGTGTCTAGTACTTTCTTTAAGAATATCAAGATATTTGAAGTGCAATTATAAGCTAGAGAATTGCTTCCCAGAATCCAGATGTTAAGTAACTGTTTAAATACATGGCAACACTGCCACAGGGATGTGGCTAAAATCCTATTCTTCCTGTAACTCTGGAAAGAGCAATACTGGAGCTGGTGAGAATGTGCCTGTGCTACCACATACATCAAAACGCAGGCCTCTGGCTGGCTGAAATAGTCAACATCATATTGTGACATTGTACTCTTTTTATATTTACAACTTTGAGAGGAAGCTTTTGATTTTATTCTTCAAAGTTGCCTGTAGCAGTAAGCTTAAAAAACACAGTTGTATCTAACAGCCAAATAGCTGCAGACCTCAAGAGATTTCAAAGTCAGTTATGTAAACCATATCCCAGAGCATTCCTTGCTTTTAAATACTAGTCTCCAAGCTGAATATTTAACCTTATTTTCTGTAGTTACATTCTGGTGGCCACATTATTCCCATTTTAATTTATTTTATGTGTCCAGACTCATGATAATAAGTTAAAGACTCAGCTAACCATTCTTAGGAAAAACATGCTAGTTTGATGTACATGTTCACATTGAGCTATCCCTTCTAGGCAGTGTGGCTGAATGGTATTAATATCCTCTTGATCTGGGATACCCCTCAGGGTTGCTTTTTGGGTCAGAGAGAACTTCTACTAATGTCAGATCTTCAGATGAGCCAAATTTGAACTTTTCTTGAATCACTGCTGGATTGCACACCATGTAACTTCGTCCTTGAGCAAAACCACTAAAGGTTCAAGTTTCTGTAACTGAGATTTAAAACCCCTTATTCAAAGCAGAGATATCCCTTGTTTCCAGTATATAGAAACCATTGTCCAAGTCTGAAACTAAGACAGGACCCAGCCACACCTAAGCTCCATCAGGAGTCTGGAAATTGACAGTCTACTCTGAATCTTACAACTCAACAGGAGTGTGCCCTTTACACTTTCTTGTCTACAGTCTCTACATCAATCATTCTAGCTCAATTCTAATCCAATTTTCCTGTAAATGTTTCTTCCATGCAGTAATAAAGTGAACCTTTGCCAAACTGCACTTTGACATCATATTAAAATGGCTTTTGCTAATACCTTCAATGGCAATCCTTTAAGCAATCTAAATCATTCATTCCTGACAAACTGGCAAGTCAGCAGGATCTGAAATCAGGATTAATGAGAAGAACTAGAGGAGCAGAGGTATCACAAGTATGTAAATCTGAATTTCAATGGATTGTATTTGCACATGATGCATCTTCTGTTAAAACTCAGAGTCAGAACCCATTACCTACCTCTCAACACTCCTGCAGTCCAAACTCCTCCATGTCTCGCCAACAGGGCTATAAAATTGTCTTTTATTCACAATATTTTGGTTTAGTGGAAATATTTTAACTGAATGTCTTTCTGTTAAAACTCTCTCACCTTCAATAATAATCCATATTTGTCAAATACAGACTCACAAATACAAATTTCCACAAAAACTTAAAAAGAAATTGTCCTTACAAAAGAATAGCTGAAGTAATAGATGATAGCCTTACTTTCTTTTAATGAAGAACCTCAGTTGCATAGATCCTAAAAAAGATGAAGAGTTGAATGAAACAGGAATTCAGCATTTAACTTCAACCTTAGGTCTGATGTGTGTGAAGTTTATTAGGATACTATAGTTGTACAAGAGCCTGGAAAAAGAAATCTTTTAATACTCACTGAAGTGGCCTGAGGACACAGCTATGTAATAGATGGAGTTTATGGATTATTAACTGAATAGAAGGTGAAAATAAATTGGAAGTCCAGCACCTGTGCACTTTGGATCTTTTATTACAGAACAATGCACACACTATACCAAAAATGACAGCTTAAACTTTACAGTGGTGGTTTTATTTGTTGCTGGATTGAGGATTTTTTTTCACTTCTGTTCTGTTAATGCTAGGTTATTACTCTTGAAAACTAATATGACTGGAATATCTTCCAACTATATGTATTGGTTGAACTCAAAGTGGAAAATGTATGAGGCAGGATATACATAATACTATAATAACACAGCTAACGTTGATATTAATATTACTTCAAGATTTACCTAAGCAGCTGAGTATAAAGAGAAAAAGAAGACTTTGTATATATTTATCAGCTAAATATTTGAAGGCTTTTATTTTCTGTCATAATGTATTTTTCGATTTTAAAATTCTCTTCTGATACGAAGCTTTCCATATTTACATAAAAATTGAATGAATAATTGATATTATACCATCTGATAATTAATTTACCATTTTCTGAGGTTTATCCATTAATCAGCTCTTAATACAAGTAACATGCTATGTCATTGTGTCATGACTGACATTGCAATACAAAGAGAAAACCAGAAGTACAAAAAAAACCACTTACAGTTAAAGAAAAAGCAGCTATTGAAAATAACCTTGAATTTTAATCAAATTCTGATGTAGAAAAAGAAATATGAAAAAAAACCAAACCCTTAGACTAAAATTGCTCATTATTTATCTTTTTACTTCAGATTTTCTTTTTAACTCATGTGAACCCAAAAGTATAAGGTCATTTAAGCACCTCAGTACATCAGAAAATTCAGTATTTGAATATAGCATCTTACCCATTACATCATCACCACTCAGAGCATTCAAAAGCACACATGGATTGAACATATATATGGATATTTGCATCTTTTAAATATGCTCACCTCATGAGACAAAAATGGTTCTTTCTACTTTTGCCAAGGAAAGGGTGACAGGTAGTGGGTAGTAGGAATTTTTATCTATGTAATTTCTTATGTAAGTATCAAGAAAATAGCATTTCAACTAAAATAATCCTCTTTCTGAAGAATGATTTAAAAAGTGCAGAAAAACAGGGAATGTTGAATAGACATTTTTCACACCCTAGTTGTAGTAATTATTCACAATGCCTTCTGAAATTTTATTTATTTACATTTCTATGCTGTGCATTTAAAATGAACTACTATGACATACTATGATGCCTTAAGTTTTAGCTTTCATGTTTTCCAGATTTTGTGCTGCCTAGGGGTGTAGTTCTAAGCCTCATAATAAGTGCCAGTAAGCTCTTTTCACAGAGTAGGTAGACAAAACAAATCTTTTTCCTGCTGAACACCAAGGACGACTTTCAGCCCAAAACACAAAGAAAGGTGGACTGAAGGGAGAAACAAGAATGAGACCTCACAATCTGAAGCTGTAATTGGACAATCAAACTCCAATATGCAAATGCAGCAAAGATTATAATAAAGTGTAAGACCTCGTGACTCGTCATCCATTTTGTGACCATTCTAAGTCCATCTTGGGTGCAGCCCTGATCAGGCTCTTATACTGCCCAAGGTGTATCCTAAAGACCTTTCAATAAAACCTACTTTATTCTCTAGCTCTCTCCAGTCTCTGTTTTAAGCCAGCCTTCCCAAGGCATCACTATATGGCTTATTGACTTGAAGTTCAGAAAATTTTCCAGCAAATTGGCAAATAAATACTGTGAAACACCTCCTGACATATGCTGTCAGGAGTCTGCCCTGTATGGGAAGTTGAGGGTACACTCAATGTCATTGTCTGTGTCATTGAAGCTACTGAAAAGCATCTATCCCAAGACAGAGCCCTGGGCAACACCTCTCATCACTAGCCTCCTACAGCTGTGTCCATTTAGCTGATTTCTTATCCCCTGAATAGTCCACCCTTCAAAACCTTCTTTCCAATTTGGACATAAGGATGACCTGTGGGACTGTGTCAAAAGCCATATAGAAATCTAGGTAAGTTGCATCAGCTAGTCTTCCCTCATTGACCATACAGCATCCTTAGGGGTCAATTTTCAGAATCCTATTAAGTTATTTTTACCATTTACATAGAAGAATACAAACACAGTTAGTTTAAAAGCAAATGCAATATTTCGAACTTAATAGATCTTCAGTTTGTTGCAGTTTGCAGCTTACGGGAAGTATAAAAAAGAACATAAACTTGTAATCTCTAATTGTTTCCTGTGGTTCTGATGACTGTTCAGGGAGTTTCCTGAGAGAAAATGTTTTAAAATATTTGTAAACATCCAGTATCTGTAGTACCTATTAGTTGCCTTTGAGATAGAAAGAAAAGGGATTGGAATACAATGCAATATGAATATAAACAAAAGAGTTTTATCCATCATGTCCAAAATAATTGTTATATATATTTTTTTAAACTGGAATACAAATGCCTGTTACATAAGAGGTGGTTGGGGAGGTAGAATATTGAACTTCTTGCTTTTGTTGAGGATATCCTGATTCACTATTTGTGAAAGTGCAACTTCTACACTTTGTATGCCATACATTGAGTTGTTGGTCACTCCTCAAGGCAGATATCTCAATTGAATTTGGCAGGAAATCATTCTGCAGGTAGACAGATATCCATAGCAAAGAGTTATCAGCTAGGTTTTCCAAGATCTTAAAAGAAAAAGGTGTTTATCTATTGGGGAAAAAGAAAAGGAACCTACGTCTTGGTGAAAGAGAAGAGAATACCCAAGATGAATGGTACTTGAGCATGTTTTATATTTTGCTGCAGGAGATCAGCTGGTTCCTTAAAAGAAATCAAGTTCAGCAATGACTTTCCTAATCAATATATTTCTGAACTGAAGAGAATATAATTGATGCTGTTTCATTTGCCTGCTGGCTGATGTCTTATGCCCAGTGCTAAAAACTTCACAAAATTGTATAGAAAGAAGTATAGAATATTACATTTCTTCCACTGTTATGAAACATTGCATGAAAAAAAACATCAGGCTATTCTAAGAATGAAAATATGTTTTCAGCTTGGAAATTACTTCCTTTTTTCTAGACTAAATTCTAATCTTTAAATTTTAATATAGACATAGTATTTAATTATGTAAAACTATCACAGAGTATGTTGCTTTCCTTTGTGTTTCAGGAAAAGCATACAATCTTTAGTTTATATTGTTTGTAGTCAACCTCACAATACCGATTTGGATACTTTATTCTTAAATTGACAATTGATTTTCTGGTTTTGTATCAAGTATCATCAGGTATCTTCTACTAGTAATGTCTCTCTTCTGAAATTAATGGAATGCATAAGAGAATTTATCTTCGTATTATAGTATCACATTCCATAATGCTCATTAATATATTGGAAAGAAGTTTAATTACAATTTTACCTTTGATACAGCTTGAAAAATTACTTTGATATTCATATCACTAACACAGCTAGGCATTTGAATCTCAGTTTCCCTATCTCCTTCTGCTTTTTTCAGGGTTCTGTTTTTTGGTTGGTTTTTTCGGTTTTGTTTTGTTTGGTTGGTTGGTTGGGTTGGTTTTTGTTTTTTGACTTGTTTCATTTTTTTGTAGTTTGGGTGTTTTTAGAAAACACTACATTGCAGTGGACAAAGGAGAATCCCACATTCTATCTATTGTCACTACAGAGAATAATCAAGTTGGTCTATGAGTTCATGGTGACATATTTTGATGCCTAATGATTAGATTTCTAAAGAAAAAAGGTTTAGTTTGGGAAGATTCATAAGTTATGATTGAACTTTTCTCCCATATTTTATTTTGAAGTAATTTTACCATGGTAAAATTTCTTTTTACTATATAATAGATCACAAAATCATAGATTTGGAATTAAAATAGATAAATGTAAACATCTAATCTACTCATTTTGTAACACAAAACATATATTGATTTCAGTTACTTCACTCTCTATTGAAGTAAGGGTCATTGTTGTGATTTTAAGCACTTGCAGTCTTGTGCATAGAATGAAATTCTATTTAATAGCTTACCTGGTTGGAAATTTGATTAGCTGTCTTAAAAGAAGTAACTAGAAGGCATCTGGGATATCTAGGAGTAGAAAGATAAATGATGTTGACAAACAAAAAGTAATTTCCTTTTGGGTTTTGTTAGTTGAGGATAAGGCCTCAGGATAAGTTAATCTGCTGAATCAGAGAAATGTTCAGAGAAACACCAATCTAATTTGATTTTCAATACTGTAAAGAGCATGTATTACCTGCAGTGGTTAAACTATTATTTCACAATGAAATTCATAAATACTATTGTTGAGAAATAAAATTGCTCCATGACATCTCAAATGAGATTCTGAGATTACAATGAAAGCATGTTGTGCTGAAAGTCAATAATATGAACAACTTCACTGTTGAATGGAGGTTTAAAAAAAAGCTCATGCAGGATCATCTAGTAAAGAGCTTTGTGACATAAATGAGCTTAGTTTTTTAAATCAGCAGATCATTGGGAAGAGACAAAGTCAGACCTTTGCTTTCCTATGCATTGAAATTCAGCTCAAATATTTCATTGATTTGATGGGTTTACTGTTTGCTTTTTTTTTCTTTGTCACTAGAATATAGGGACATTTCAGGTGTACTTCGGTAGCACACATGGTTTCCAAGATACTTTAAAAATGTATCCAAGATACTTTAAAAATGTATCCATTCACATTGTAATTGCAGCCTACAGCTCATTTTAACCTAAGTTACACTATATCTTCATCAAAAGTAAATTGCTTGTCATTATTTCTGCATAGTAATTAATAATAGAATAGTAATAATAGTAATTAATAGTAATAGTATAATAATAGTAATTAATAATAGAATCTACAGTCACTGTTCTGTTCCTTGACTCTTCTCTCCTTCCAGAACAGGTGTGGATAACATTTGAGTATGTTACTTAAATAACTTAATGATATTACTGAAAGAATTAAGATGGAATAGAAAGAACAGCAATATCAAATTAATTATATCTGCAGTGCCTCTCACTGTGATAGAAGCTAAGGCTTACAGAAAAAACTTGTGTTCTGTAAGCTATTTCCATCAAAAGTTAAAATTCCAAAAGTTACTTCAAGAATGCATCTTAGGAGAGAATTTCTTTTTCCAAAAAATAGATGGATATGAAACTGTTGTATCTTAATTTTCCAAAACACTGGTTATCAATTCTAAGTAAGCTGGGGACAACTTTCAAATATCATGGCAACTTTAAAAACATAATATGCTGGGTAAGTAGCTGCCCATTAATTCCAAATGTCTTACACTCATGTTTCCTGACCTAATACTGTCAAAAGAGAAACTAAGGAATGTCTTGATACGGTCAGAATATCTTTCTAATCAGAGTACAGTGTAAAACTTCAGAGCAAGGCCTTGTAATTTTTCTTCTGGTGTATTATATCAAACATCTAGGAGTAAATTTGCAAGTGAGAGTACTACAGGTTTTATTTGTTAGGGTGTTTTTTAATTGCATATTGCATCATCAATATTACACACATAGAAAATGTCATCTAGGTTGGACTGTGCTTCCTGAGATGATCGAGTGTGAGCTCCCTGCTCAATTAGTAACTTCTAGAACAAGTTGATGATCATTTTGCCCTTGCCAAAAAATCCTTGGTTCTTGTTCACTGAAGAGTTACTTGCTTTTACATAGAAGTAAATAGCAATAAGAAAGACAAGACAGTTTTTCAAAATGCAAATCCTGATTTAACTATGCAGAATGTGATCTTTGTTTTGGTTGGAAAATACTATTTGTACAGACATTTTTAATTTGTTGAAATCTCTACAGAGGAACTTCTTTTCTGGGAATATAGATATCCTTGTGTGAACAACTGTATTTATTCTGGAAATGTCCACCTTGTTGTCCTAGTTAAACAGATGTGTGGCATTTAGGAGGCAGGCAGAAAACACAAGAATGCTTTAAATTCTTTGACTATCTTGGATATGAAGAGCTACACAATCATTTAACAGAACTGGAAGAGCAGAAATGAGAACTAAAAGGAATGCTTAAAGAACAGAACAAGTCTTATGCCAAGATCCACCTTCTGGCATTTAAAACATGTTCAGCTACATGACGTGTGGAAAGCCAATGTCTGGATAAATATGTCAGGTGGTTCTAAGCAGTACTCCAAATAACTATGTCTAAAGTACTGCAAGACAAGAATTGCAGTTTAAAAGAGCTCACTGTAACCTTCACAGCTAGGACAATGCAAATGAATTTGGGGTGTTTTTTTTCTTCTGGTGTGTTTCATTTTGTTCTGTTCTTTACTTTTTTTTGTATCTTCAACATCACAAGGGACATCTATGTTTTTGTCAATCTGTGCATGTATCAGTATGAAATATTTCAGAGATCTCATTCACCATACAGCAGTACATGGAATCAGTTGCTCTCTGGGATCTAAACTAGAGGTATGCTCCCTATACCTTCCAGATAAAGGAACTGATCGACAGCCATAACTTAATATGTCAACTCCAACATATGTCAAAATTCCAACCTATGTCAAAAAGTCTGTTTTGCCTGCTTTGACTTGACTGATCACAAAAAACAAGGGTTAAGTAGTTCAACAACAACAAAAAGATCTTGCAGAAAATCTTGTGAAATTGTAGGAATGTAATAACTTCTAAAAATATGAATATATATGGGATGATCAACAAACATCCTTACTAGAATTCTGAGGAAAATGCTAAAGTCACTGTGGTATTGATAACATTAGCTTTTTTGGACTACACTCTTTTCTCTGAATTTCATTGTTACAAAATGATATTGAGTTCATTTCACCTTTTCTTTTATCTCTAGAGGAATCTAATCTATTCTGTAAATTATAAAACTGTCCATGGTTCTGCTTATTCAGATATTTATAATTTCAGATATTTATAATTTCTATCATGGTGTTTCACAATTCATAAGAGTTAATTCTTACAGCACCCTTTTACAATTCTGATAAGGTGCTGAAGTCTTCAGATGGAATAAAATAAATACAGGAAGTTTGAGGATAAGCAGGTTGATAACTTCTGCCTGGGAAAAACATATAGCAACATGTTCTAGTGTTACTTAAAATAACAAACAAACAAAAAACCCACAAACCAATTAAAAAAAAAAAAAAAAAAAAATAAAAACCACAGCCCTGACTTTCTTTTCCTGGATTAATTATATTTTTCTTTCTGAAACTTTCACCATGTCTTGTAAAATGATTAACTTTTCCAGTCTTCACCAAGTTGTTTTATATATGATGGAGTGTTACTGGAAAACACTTAATCAAACCTTCCATGAGAGGCGAGGAAATACTTTGAAAAATCATCTCATTCACAGGTGTTGCGTCTAGTTGCTTTGAGTATTTTCTTGGTATTGCTGTAGTTGTTTTTGCTAAGTGTAGACAGAATATAAATCAATCACTGTTTTAATTTGTTGCTGTTCATGGGAACAGAGGTCATGTCAACCAGGATGCATTGAAAAGGTAATAACCACACAAGGAACTTATTATAAAACCGATGAATTTACCTCCATAATTTCATAATCACCACTTCTACCTTGTCTCTCATCTCCTTGTAGTGTTATTACTGCCTCTCCCCGGACCTCACCTCTCCACTGCTGCTCTACCTCTGACACTCAACAAGGATGGCTGTGACCTTTAACTCCCCAAAACAGGATTTACCATGACCTCTAATTCTTCCATATAAAGTCCCTTTCCCAGGCAGCTGTGCTTGATCTGTTTCTGTGTGGCCTGAGAAAGTCCTCCAATGGTCTACAACTCCAAGTTACTTGAATTCTCAGCAGATCCCTCATGAGACCAGGTCTCTCTAAGCTGCAAGCACACACTGCATTGGGAGGAAAGGCCTGGACATGGATCTATAGACAGTGTAAATGCATTTGCATCCACTGGCTTGAGGATTGTCTGTTTCAAATACTGTTACAGTCTTGATTGGCTTTGTTTTAAATTCTTGGTGCCAGTCCATCTTCTCAAGGAGTAACATATCTTAATGTCTGCAGAAAGAAACCTCTATTTCATAAGTTACCAGGGCATGCTTTTCAGAGAAGAAGAAAAAATATCCCATACAAAACAGTGCTTACACAATGTTGATTTATTGATAACAAGTAGCTGAAGATAAATCTCCCTGTGATTATGCAAAACACAGTCTGAATTAACACTTTATTGATTAGTTGAAAAAAAGAAAGCTAGTAAAGCTAAACACAAGGTTCTCTGCAATAATTTAAAAAATAATTTAAAGCAATCCTTAGAATTTCATTCCTTTCCTTTGGGGACTTTCAGAGAGTTTTCTAGTTGCCTCATGTTGAGTGCACATTTTCTGGCCTGCATAAGTCAGTCAGCAGTCAAAGTTTCTGAAGCATCACCTGTTCAAATGTGTCAACTTTGTTCCTAGAATTTTATAATTCCATATACTGAGCTAGCCATCTTCATTTTACCTTATGATCAATAAATATAAAAAAACCCCCAAACTTCTGAGGAGCAATTAGTGTACCCTTTTGCAGATAGCTACTTTAGGACTAAAAGAATCACTCCCTAAATGTATCCATACTTATCCCTTGACAGTAAAGGGTAAGTGAGTATAATGATAGCCTGCGGTGACTAACTCAGATGTCTTTGTTCATTCTAAGCATTCAGAATTAAGAGATGGATCCCATTTAAATTCCTAGAGAGTTTGCTGAGCTAAAACCAGATCTAGGAAATGAAAACCTCCAACATCTAATGTGGCTGATTTCATTCAGTTTCCAGGTGAAGTTGCCTCATATCTGGTGAGTAACCACAGAATATTTCTGCTGTTTTTGAACCAGTGACTTATCATACAACCATAGGATTGTTTGGGTTGGAAAGGTTCCTTTAAATAATCTCGTACAGCCCCCCCCTGCAATGAACAGGGAGATATTCATCTAGAAAATTACATTTCTTTAGTAATAATGCTTATTTAAGCAGTCTTTCTGCCTCTGTGAAGTGGCTATTTGCAAATACTAGGACAGTAGAAGGAATTATTAAAAATATAAAAGTATAAATACTGGCCTAAATAGATGCTCAAAGTGACCATGAGACAAAATAGTGCTCAGATGCAACTAGAAACATGAAGTAATAGGATAATTTAGAGATGTAGTCTTTGTAACTGATGTTTCACATGAACTTAGACATGAATTTCAGGAATGTAGTCAGGCATCACTATGAATGCTAAACTGGAATCCTAAATTATTCCCTCTATTTTTGTAGTCCTAGTGTTATTTATTTATTTTTCCTTACTAAAAAATTAATATTCTAGAAGAATTCAAATTAAATTCTAAACCCTAGAAGAGCTGAGTTCTCTCCAATGATTATAAAGAATTTTCTGAAGTATAGAAATCTGCATTGTTTCCATCTATAAACCTTTTTGTCATATGTACCAAAGTTAAAATGTACACAAAAAGCTGGGTATAGGACATTGTATTCTTTCCAGTTACATCAAAAGACACCTTAACCATAACAGACTTTTTTTCATTAATGCATGAAATTTTGTAATCTTTTTGAGAAGATTAACTGTGGGCCTTTCCAGATGATATACAGATGACAATGCAGAAGATAGTTAAACAAATTTTATCCCTGAATCCATCAATTAATGAAACACATTTATATTTAAGTGCAAAATCGCTCGACTGCACGAGAGTAGTAGTTGGGATAATGTGTGTTTCTTCTTCGTTCTTTTCGAAACTGTACGACAGATATGGAAAGTCTATACTTAGCATGCCTACAACAGTAAAACCACAATGTATATAGTCTATGTTTATTTTCTTTAGAAACAGTATGTATTACCAAATTTCCTGCAAGTAACTCCCAGATTTTCTGAAAGAAACTTATGACTGAGCAGTTTAGATTGAATTTGTTTATGGCAATAAAGAGCCATTTTCTACCAAGTTTTTCTGTTCTATGTCTTTTGTATCTACTTTGTTCTAGTATACTTCCTTTCCCTCTTAGTAGCTGTTTTAATTCTGGTTCTCCTTTCCTCTTTCCTTTTTTCCTTTTTCCTTTTCTTCCCTTTTTCCTTCCCTTTTTCCTTTTCTTTTTTACTTTACTTTCCTTCCATTTTTTCTTCCTTTTTCCCTTTCCTTTCCTTCCTTCTTAGAGGGCTGTTATTGGTGCAGTTCACTTGAAAAAAGGTGTACAACTCATAGGAAGTGCAGATAAGTACTGAGCTACATATCTGAAAGTACAGCAATTTATTTTCCACCCTGCCCCCTTCTTCTTTCTTTCCTTTCTTTATTATTTATTTATTTATTTATCATATGTCATTCTGGCACTTAGTAAATGAACAGAAACAAACTCTACAAACACATTCAAATAACATAATTTTCATACAAGTTTCATTTCATTGTTAGTAATTATTAAAATTAAGCCATACATCAGAAGCATATGTACTCAAGTTCAAGTGTTTTTTCAATTGTATTAAAAGGATAATAAATATTCTGGATATATTTTAATGGGTCTAGATGTTTTCCTCATTAAAATACATTTTAAACTAAATTCATTCTTATCACAAGACATTAAAGAAAGTGTTTTAATTGTACAAGGTTTATTCTCATTTCATTGACTTTAGTCAGCATTGATGTTTAAATATGACAGAATTGATATAGTTTATTTTTCTCCTCTTTCTTTCTTTCTTTCTTTCTTTGTCTTTATGCATCTTATAATTGTCTTACAATTATTTCTCATTAAAAAAAGAAAACCATGCACAAATTGAATTCAGTAACATTAGAGATGAACTTCAATTATGTCAGATTCCCTAAGGACTGTGCTTTCATTACATGCTAAAAGATCAGACTGAACTCCACACTAGCTCACAGATCTCTTACAAGAGCACATTCTTTATTGTATGACAATTAAAAGAAATTGAGACATGCATTAACTTTAAAATATCACTTGTATTTCAAGTCTATATATATTAAAAATGGGGTATGATTTGTCCTATCTGATAAAATGTACTTGGCTTTGTAAAGGCAACTGTTGTACCATTTGAAGAAAATAATTCTTAATTTTTTCAGTATTTTCCAAAATCATATATGTACAGCATAACCCTGGAAATTCCCTAGATGTATGAAAATCACATTAGTGTACAGGATATAATGGTCAAAAGCGATGAAGCTTTTGGTAGCCTTCATTTAGTCCTTGCCAATGGTCTCATGTGGCCATGATCAGAAATTAAAATACTTCTGAATATGAAAAAATTTGAAAAACAAATGGTAGTATGAGCAGAATAGTTGTTGATACAAATTAATGGACTTTAAAAAATAGTCACTTCTTGCTCAAAGCAAAAAGTTGTGTTATCTGCCCTTGGTAGTAAATTCAGAAGTGGAAAATATAACCAGGAACATAGAAGTAGACATAAAAACTACACCTATCAATACTATCAGAAACTTTACTACTATCCAACCTCTGCAAATAGAAAAAGCATTTTCATCTCTTTCAGAGACATTTGGTCTTGATCTCAGTTTTCATTTCAACAGAAGTCAAGGATTTGAAGGACTTTTTCTTATATCTCTTCTCAATTTGTAGAGAAGTCAAGCTGTTTCCATTTTACAATGCAATGGGAAAGATTATGAACTGTGGTGGCCTTCAATCCATTGGCATTTTAGAAATACCTTCTCATATCAAATCAATCATATCATATCATATTTTCACTTCAATTTTTTCACTCATTGCCTAATCTCAAAATTAGAGATAGAGGGGGAGTGTAGGAAGGGGAATGGGGGAAAAAAAAGTAAGAACTGCAATTCTATGATTATCTCAATTGTTTAGAGCATGGTGCAAATGACACCAAGGCTGCAGGTTTAGCCCTTGTATGGGTCATTCAGTTAAGAGTTGGTCTTGATCCTTGAGGCTCTCTTCCAGCTCAGAATACTATGCAAAATTTGCCTGCTTAGTTACATGCCCTTACTTAAAGTGTTTCTTAAGAAGTATTGGGTTGTTGAACTACTGCTCTAGTAACAGTCTTTTTTTCTCTCTCTCACTGTTTACTCCTTGGTGTCTCATTGTGGTGTGGTGTACTTTACTTTGTAAATACATGAAGAAGAAGGATGACTCTTGGAGAGTGCTTTCACTTTACACTGCAATTAACTTGAAAACACATGAAATCCTTATTTCTTCTGATATTTCTCTCTCTTCACAACCTAAGCATAATGGTATCTAATACTATCAAGATTTATTTTAATTAGATGGAATAAAACTATTTTCCATCACCACCACAAACAAATAAAAACAAAAAACCCACCTTCACTTCCAACACCCTCAAAGCCTACCACTACCCCATTATCATTTTAATACTTATTTGATTTATCCTTTAAATACAAAAACATGGAGTGATGCTCAAGTCTATACTGACAGTAAATTAATTTACATTTTTTTTTCTATTTTGCTGTGAAAAATCCCAAATCACAGCTGTAAAGACTGTTCATAGTGAGAGCCAGAGACCTGTTCAGACTTTATCTCCTCCCAAGCACCACCTAAGAGTTTTTTCTGTTTTCTTCTTGGCAACAGTTCTTCTATCTTTCCTCCTTCCAGCATTTTCCAATGCCGTAGACCTTCAAAATCCCTGTCCAGATGACATCAGAAGCTGATAGTCTTTGACTTAGATCATCCCCGAGATTATCCAATGCAGACTTTGCTTTTTCACTCATGAGTATAAGAGAGAAGAGTACAAGGGTATCTGCAGTGGTTCGGCTTCTCCAATGGGTGCAGCTCCGGCCAGCCCTGCCGCCACTACAACCCGGGGGCCACTTTGCCAGAGGCGTGGGCAAACCCGACCACGGTGCGGATAGTGCACAGAATAGAAAGGCGGGACTCTCAGGATGTGCAACCAAGGGGTGCGTGGTCCCCAAGGCAGCGCTCCGAGGAGAGACGCTGACCTCGGAATGCCACGGCTCTTTATTGAGTGGGTTACAGGGGTGGGATTGCGTGGGACCAATCACAACCTTTTGCCAACGTATAATGAGGGAATGCACAACTTTTGAACCAATAATAAGTAACTTGGGGAGGAGGAATACATGATGAGGGGGTGGGGAAGTTATATAACTTAAAGATTGACACTTAACAGAAAAGTGGTAAACAACTATTATGGGATAGGGTTACCAGGACAACCAAGGTTTTGGCGGGAAAGTCTGAGGGAAGGAGAGAAGGGGAGAAGGAGAGGGAAGGAGAGAAGGAGAGGGAAGGAGAGGCCATCTTAAACAATAGTAATAATTACAAAATTATAAAACACAACTTATAAAACCAAACTGGAGCAGTAAAAACCCAATTGGAATTGAATTTAAGCACCACCACAGGTATCTAGAAAAAGACCTGGCAAAACTCTTACATGAAGACTATACAATTCTTAAAGGCCTTTATGACTGCATGTAGCCTACCAGTCCCAAACAAGACATGAATTAATGATTATTCAACAATCAAGAATTAAAAGAAAAGGAAAAGCTTTATTTTGGCGTTACAAAAAAGCTTTCTTTTTTTAATGTTCTGTTTTGTTTTATTTTACAATATTATGTTGTTTTGGGATTTTTAAAGTATTTTTAGCCTCTGGAGTACACCTGTTGTGCAACAAAAATGCTGCTTTCTATTTACTATTGCAGAAGACTGGAGAAATGACTGACTGACTCAAATCAACCAGTTGGGAAATGGTGGGGAAAAAGGCAAACAAGCTCTGCATAGGTGAGATGGTGCATGGCTTCCCCTGGCACCCTGGAGCCTTCTTGTATTGTGCTCTGAAACATATGAGCATTTGGAAAGTCAGTACTAGCCCCTACTGCAATGAGGGTGGTCGACTGCATGGGCCAGTTGGGAATGTTCTGCCTCTGTGTAACATTCAGGCAACAAGACTTTAGTGCTGAAATTAGCATAAACTTTTATGCAGTAGACTAGAACAGAACATGGCCACATGCCATGCTTCACTACCCTCAATTTAAAACCCCCTGAAATCATGCTGAATCTCACGCTGTTGATTACATATATCTCTTCCTCTTCCTCCTTCTTCATGTCTTCTCCTCCGAATTTTATTATAAGTCAGACCAAGAAAAAATCCAGTCATTGCCTTGTCAAGTGCCTTGTTGTGTCTGGAAACAAGTTGAAGTTTGATAAAGTAAAATTTGCAAAGTGATCTATTCCCTTGGAGTTCTAAACTTTGCAAATAAAAACTGGTTTTGAACCTCTGGAGAATTTTGTAGTTTTTCCTGCTCATTGCCCACGGTAAATCCAACTACCTTTCTCTAAAGCTGCTGGGTAGATTGGGACATTACAACTGTCAGGAAAATCCTCTGGTAGGTATATTCATATTGGTCAAAACACAATATTTTTCTCTTTTATTTAAATGCTATGGTAGCAAATAAGCAGAAAGCACTTACACTATATTATACTAACAAACAAATACACTACAATGTACTAGTAATTGAAAAGGGAAAAAATAAACATAGACACTTACCTATACTATTAAAATTGCTGCATGCACACTGATAGGTTTTGGTGTGGCCAACAAAACCCCAGGCAACACACACAGGTGAGACTGCTAGTTTAGATGTCCTTGAACTTATGCTCAGATGTTACTGTCTTTGGGCTGACACTGTGATAATCTTCAGCAACCTGAACTGATCATTGAAAATAGTTTAATACTTAAGTGCCTGGTTATCACTGTATTTTATAGAAATAAATTTGAAACAGCAATACCATTTTTACAAAAACACATATGAAGGTGAATGAAATAGTCTAAAGAAATTAGGTCAGCCTAGCAGTTAAAAAATTCAATATTGTATGATCAGTCTTGAGGTGGAGATAAATAGATAAAGCAAAAAATTAAAATTAACAGGGTGGTACATACTGCCATCCAGTAACTAGGCAAATTTCTCTCCGAAAGACTATGACATAACAGAACTATGAGTAATGATTCAGTTTCTTGAATTGCAAATTTTTTTTCCTTAGTACTGAAGAATGGAGTGCTTTCACTATCTAAATAACAAAACAAACACTTATTAAAAGAAAGGGAATTGCGAAGTTGAAATTTGTATAACTGCTGAGCATTTACCTCCATGAATACAGCATGTTTGTCTGTATCGCCAGTGACCGCAAATCACACGTTTTTATAACTTCATTTTAGTTTGGATTGGAGGAAACACATTAACTAACAGATAATGAAAATGTCACATCAAATTTTTCATGTGTTCAAGTTCATTTCTCTATAATGCCATTAATTCGTAGTGAGATATATTTCAGGGAATTCATTATCAGTTTATTTCTAATATCGAGATTAGGATTATTCAAGTGTTATGTCTGCAAAAGTTTTATTTGAAATTCTAATTGTTATCTAATCTTAAGAATATTAATGAATATATAGCAAGGGTTTAGTAGTAATATGGCCAACATGATAATGTGTAATTCACCTTGGAAAATAGATCATTCCGTGGGCAACATAATGATCCATGAACTTCTGTTAATTGATGAAGCATTCCCAAAGGAAACTCCTCAGATATGAAAAAAAAATATTTCTGAGTTAGTGTGGTCAGCGGGATACATCTTCTTTACTATCTTTCTTACAGAAGTATGTCACTGTATTTATTGCAACCGAAAAGAAAGTGCTAAAGAAGAGGTATGTGGTTAATATTTTAAAATGGCTGTTATTCCACAGGAAAAAACCTCTTTGCAGGTTATGAAAGACCAACACTTGATTTAGATTTCTTTTTTTGGGAAGAAAAGACATGCTATTTTTATTATGCTTTCAGAGTATGCACTTTAAAATAAATTGGTTTGGATTTTAAAATTAATTACTATTTTACTGCTTACCATTCAACTACTGACTGGCTTCACTGCTGAAAAGAAAAAAAAAAATCCAAAAACATTTCAGCTGAAAAAAATTAAGGAAAATATTGATTAAAGATAAAATACAGTATAAATCCAGGTCTGGGAATGTGCTACATTTAGTCGAGAACTAAACACCAGACATTTCTGATAAAGGGGGATTTCTGATACAATGGTTTGCTTGTGTCAGAAATAGCATGGCCAACAGGACTAAGGCAGTTATCATTCCCCTGTACTTGGCATTGTTCAGGCTGCACTTCAAGTCTGGGTTCAGTTTTGCTCCCCTCATTACAAGAAAATCTTTGAAACACTGAAGTATATCCAGAGAAGAGCAACAAAGCTGCTTTGGAACACAAATCTTATAAGGAGTGGTGGGGGAGTTGGGGATGTTCAGCCTGAACAAGAAAAGGCTCAGGGGAAACCTTATTCCTCCCTAAAAGGAAGTTGTGGTGAGAAAGGGTTTGGTATCTTCATCCAAGTAAAAAATAATAAGATGAGAAAATGGCCTCAGTCTGTGCCAGGGGAGGTTTAGATTAGATATCACAAAAACTTTCTTCACCAAAAGGGATGTCAAGCATTGGAATAGGCTGTCCATAGAAGTAATGGAGGCCCCAAGCCAAGAGGTACTTAAAAGGCTTGGATGTAGAGTTTGGTTTATAACTGTAGAAGTGTTTAAGGCTTGTTCTCACCAGAGGGCCCTATGGGGAAAGGCACAGCTGTAGGCTGGATAGTTAGAAGTTGGTTAAGGGGTGAGAGGTAGTCAGGAGTGAGAAGAGAGTCAGTTGAGTGACAGCTGGAAGCGAGATTGTGATTGGCTGGAGAGACGCAGGCACAGTGTGTGAGCAGAAAAGTGATTGGATAGTAGGATGCATGGACAGCAACACTGCAGCTGGGCCAGCCAATGGGTGCCTTCCTTCTGTTGAGTTCTGTTAGGTAGGTCTCGGTTTGGTTTTAGTTATGTCAGGTAGAGAAGAAAGGTATATAAAGGGTGCTATTTCTACAATAAACTGATCTCCTTTGGATGCACAAGGTCCACGTCGCTTTGTTCCCCATTGCTACACTTAGAGACATGGTTTAGTGATGGACTTGGCAGTGTTTTACCACTGAAATTGACCTTAAGGGTATTTTACAACCCAAATGACAGTATGACTCTATCCTCTCATTTATATAGAGTGAAGGCAAGAACAGAACCACGCCAGTTAGTGATTTATAGTCTAAAATTTGTCCAATATGCAGGATGTGTAGAGTTGGTAGACAGTTATTCCAAAACCCAGATTTCTGTTCTGCAAGACACACACCTCACACATACCAGTCAGGGTCACAGTCTCTCCAAATACAGTTCAGACCAGCATCATGGATCCAGGTAATCAGGATTCTCATTGATTGGTATGTTGGGTTAACCCTGGTTGGATGCCAGGCACCAACCAAATCTTCTCCATCCGCTCTGCAGCTGGACAGAAGAGAAGATATAATAAAGAGTTCATGAGTTGAGATGAAGACAGAGAAAGATCACTCACCAAATACTGTCATGGGAAAAACAGATTAGAATTGGAGATATTAATTGAATTTATTGCTAAAAAATCAGGGTGGGATAATGAGAAGTAAAATAAGACCTTAAAAATGCCTCTCCCCACCCCTCCCTCTTTCCCAGCTCTACCTCCTTGTACCCCAACAGCACAGGGAGACAGTGAATGGGAGTTATGGTCAGTTCATCACACATTGTTCCTGCTGCTGCTCAGGGAGTGGAGTCCTTCCCCTGCTCCACCGTGGGTCCCCCAGAGGGTCACAAGCCCTACCAGGAAACCTGCTCCAATGTGGGCTTCTCTCTCCATAGGTCCGTAGATCCCTGCCAGGAGTTTGCTCTAGCACAGGCCTCCCATGGGTTCACAACCTCCTCTCAGGCACCCACCTGCTCCAGCATGGATCTTCTCCATGGGGTGCATCCTTGTGGTCCTTCATTACTTCATATTACTTCCTTAGTCACAAAGAGTTAAAAATCCTGTCTTTAAGCTATATATGCTAAAGTTGTATTAAATGAATTTTCTAGACCTGAACTGTCTTTTCAAATTATTAACACCATCCAGTTTGGCTTTCACCATTTCTTATTAATTCTTCTGGGGGAAGTGTGCAGCTAAGATAGAGTAAAGCATGATTTAATTTTATTCTGATCAATGCAGAAGCAAAATAATGTTGACATCATTTTGAAAGCAAGTGTCATAAGATTAACCACTCAGAAATATTCAAAACCAAAACAAAACAATCAAACTAAATCAAACAAAACAAATAGCTAAATAACACAAAAAAACCCCTTTTGTTGAATCTTAGCATTGACTTAAGAGAATATCCTGGTAAGAAATATCTTCTCTATTGCAAGGTAAAACTAATGCTCATACTTCATCTTGCTTGTTCAGAAACTTTAGGCTGTGATAAGGTTCTTTAAAAGTTGCACTTGTGATACAGAATATAAGAGAAAAAAAAATCTTTAACCTCACTTGGAATAATACCTTGGTGGTATTGCCAGACGTGAGCTGTTGTTTCTACTTATGGGGCTATACTTTTTTTTTTTTTTTTCTTAATGCACAAAACAATTAATAAGGATATCATCAGGATATCCTGATAGGATATCATAGTGTATATATAGGTGTGCACTCAGTCAGTCTTCTGAAGAAAGCTTTCCAACAGTATAAACCATAGTTTGACATTTGATACAGTTAAGCAAATTACACTGTGTGATGTTTTATCCTCAGGAATGACCTTGCTTGCAGGAAGGGTTATATTAGCTTTTTGAAGTCTGGCTATCTATTCTAGTGACTTGCTGGAAACAGGACTGACAGTAAAAGAATTCAAGGGCAAAATATGTAATAAAGGGACAAATAATGAACAAAATGCACTTGTCAAGACATCTCATTTTTATGTCTCACGCCTTTTAAAATTATTGTATAAGATATTTCTAAGCGTTCTTACTGATAGTTAAGTATCATAGAATGGAAGTGAACATGAGGATACAAAATAAATATCATCATAGCTGAGCATTTAATTATTATTTATATTACTTTTATGTAAACAAACAGGAATTACTAATACTTGTCCTTTTGTACATGGCTTGCAATATAATGACATTACAAGGGTGCTCTCTCCAAAATGAATTTTATTTGTAAGATTAAATGAAAATAGGTTTGCTATATCATTTTTTTAAATCATATTATGCACAGTAACATTTGTATCCTGTCTTGAAAGTCAAACTAAAACAAAAGCTTTTTAATACAAGTTAAGCACTATTTTTAATTGGAAACAGAAATTAACTATTTGTGGGGTTTGAGTTAATGCTTACTTTGCATTAAAACAGAAAGTAAAAGTTATGTTAGAGATATTGACTACACTAGCACTAAATTGTTCTAAATTAATTTTTAAATGTATAAAAAGTATGTTATGCTTTGCCTTTTTATTTCAGTGCATGGTGTAAATTCACACACAAAAACCCTGAAAATATCAAAGATAAGAAAATCACTGTTATTTCCAGACAAGATACTGAAGGAACTGTCAGTTGCTTGGAACTGTAATGATTTCCCAATGAATAAAATATTATAATTTTTTAATATTTATGTTTTAAAAAATCTTTGTAGAATAGATAAACTGATTTTAAAGGATCACTCAAATTAAATTCATACACATTAACAGTGAAACATCCCCTTCCATTACAGTGTGACTAATAGGTAGACACTGAATAATACAGAAGTGGCTTGTATTTCAACAAATTTTGGAGTTTTTTTCCTTTCAATATTTTTAAATTTTCTTTCTCTCCTTCCTTGCAATCATGAGACTAAAAGATAGCTTCATTTTAAGGAGGAAAATCAGCTACAAACTCCATGGTAATAATGGTGTTGAGAAAGAGTAGGTTAGGATCCAAATTCCTTTATTTGAAAATTCTGTATGTCTTAATAAGAATCTACTGGATGTATCTTCAAATTCTTAACACAGCTTAGATTTACTGGTTTTTGGTTATCTGCCTTGCAATGACTTTTAAATCATTAAGAACTTAATGAATGACAGTAAAAAACAAGAAGAAAAAAAGAAATGTGGTTATATATTGTATAGAAGAAAAATATTTAAAACATTAATGAGTGAAGAAGTGATTTAGTTTTCGTGTGTACAAATGCCCTCAGAGATCTTCTGTACCTCCTTGATTCAGGTACTGTATTGATATCTTAGTTGTTTGATACCTCTATTATTGATGCACTAAAGACTTTTAGAAGATCTATCCTATTTTTCCTACCCACTACACACAAAGTAGCCCAAACAACCACTTATGGAAAGCAATAAAGCAATAAACCTAAAATGCAAAATCCTAAAGACAAATGGAATAGTTATAATTATTTATAAACACCTCACAAGTAATGAGACTGGTTCTGCATAGGAAACTCCAAGAGAGCTCAGTAAAGTAAGTCTAATTATTTATGCTGTTATATCATAATATTTAGCTTTTGAATATATACTTATCGTGCTCCTAATAAGCAAGGTGAAACAAGGTTTTCATTAGCAAACCATTTTACTCTTTCATGTTGTATACATGCTATATTATACATGATGAGGTACTGAAGATTTCAGAAAACACTTTAGATGTTCTTTTTCTGAGAAAAAAAGTAGAAGAATATAATCCACCTGAATTCTCCCAACGGCAGAAACATCAAAGGTATGAAATAAAATTCTGATAGCCATGACCCTGATTTTAGTGGTGTATATTTTTCAGTCAGAACTTAAAGCACTGGGGTCAGGTAGCAAATACCCTACAGGTTTGCTGCTGTAGATGAAATTGTAAACATCATTATCTTTTCAAAGGAGTTCAAATATGACAATCGTTAACTTTGCACACTCAGCACTGCATGTTAATCTGACAAGATCAATATGTTGCCACAAAATTGCTGTGCTTTTACTGCTTATTTTAAGGAAAATAAATCTCACAAATATATTAACACTTCTAGAGTGTGCAATGAATAAATGTCATTAAAGTTAACAGTAAATATTTCCTACATCTTAGTTATTTAATACAGAAATTTAATATTTTTTATATTCATAATTCAATATTGATAATACTAATAATGCAATATACATATCTAGAGTTGATGGAAATGAAAATAAAGGTGCAAATCAAAAGGTTGTGATTTGATATACCATACAGAGACATGATAAATTTTTTCAACATTTATATTCTGAAGTCCTTGCATGGAGTACAGTTATCTTCCAGCAGAATCCTAACACAAGTTCCATAACAGTACAGGTGAGTTTACAAGTTATGCAGAAACTTAGAAATTCCCTCAAGGACTTTAGTATGCCTTGTAATCTTTTATTCATGCAAGTAAAGCAAAGAAGAAAATAGGCATCTGAGTTGTACAGCTAAGCCATTTGAATATTTACTATTGTTGAAAAATAATCTATTTCTAACAAACCAAATAGATTTTGGTAGCTTACTATCAAAATACCATGCATTCCAATAAAACTCTAAATGTGTATCACATTTAATTTGAATTCTTTATAAAAATTTCTGTAATGAAAATGTAATTTTTTAACTAAAACCAGGGACTTTTTCAGAAAATTCAAAACAATGCTGCAGTAAATTAGTACAGAAATTGAGAAATTTTTTCTAATTCAAACTAAGTAGAAAATAATGCTGAATAATACAAGAACATTTTGCTATTCCTGGCAGCTTTTCTGATCATTTATCTTTGTATTTCCATTCTTGAATAGCTTGATGTCCGACTCATTAGACCTGAATTAGTCCTCTCCTGCTTTGTTTTTCACTCATGACTATTTATACTAAGATCAATAAATTCCATTTACTGAGATTCTGAGTATCAGAGTATCAAGGTTATAAAAGACATATTTTGAAATTGCAACTCATATTTCTTTTCATCCAACCTTATTCACATATAAGAGCTAATTCCTGGTCTGCTATTGACCTTGAGACAGATATGATTAATGCTTGTACAAACAGTTCTCCTACACAAATAGTAAAATAGACCAAGATGTATATTATTCATTATATTTGTTTCAGTTAAAAACCTGGGGAAAATTGCAGATGAAGAGAACTGATTCTGTTTTCCAGACACTTTATTGCCAGAGTAAAATTAAGAGTTGTTAGAATAAACAAATAAAGTCCATATTTATGAGAGTCAGCAACAACTAATAAGATGAAGAAATATATACTACCTAGAAACATTCAGAACTAATTTGACATAATATTTTGACCCCTTTAGACTCAGCTGAAGGTCAGAATTCCAGCTGAAGTGACAGGTTGATTAACCTCATATCCAAATATTTAAAGAAAATTAAAAAAAAAGTCAAACTAACACTAGAAAACTGAAAAAATAATTTCCTTTTCTTTGACACTGTAGTATTCAATACTATATAGGTAAATAATCATAGGAATATAGGTGATTCAAGGGGAAATCGGTATCATAGAATTCTAGAACAGTTTGGGATGGGTGGGTCTGGTAAAGGATATCTAGTTCAACTGCTGCTTCAGTGAGCAGGGGTATCTTTAGCTAGGTCAGGTTGCTCATAGTCCTCCCTATCTGACTTTGAATGTTTCCAGGGATAGAGGAAGAATAGCTGGGAAATGGCCCAGGAGAAAAGGCCCTGAGATTGCTGGTTGACACAGCTGAACGTGACCCAGTGTGCACCCAGATGGCCGAAGGGGTCAATGTCATCCTGGCCTGTGTCAGCAATAGTGCAGCCAGCAGGACCAGGGCAGTGATTGTTCCCTGTACTCAGCACTGGTCAGGCCACATCTTGAATCCTGTGTTCAATCTGAGCCCCTCACTGCAAGAAAGACGTTGAGGTACTGAAGTATGTCCAGAGAAGGGCGATCAAACCAACGAGGGGGATGGACCACAGATCCTATGAGGAGTGGCTGAGGGAGCTGGCGTTGCTTAACTTGGAGAAAAGGTGGCTCAAGGGAGACATCATTGCTTTCTACAATTATTTTGAGAGGAGATTGTAGTGAGGTGGAGGTCAGCTTCTTCTCCCAGGCCACCAGCAACACGAAAAGAGGAAATGGCCTTGAACCTTGCCAGAGGAGGTTCAGGTTGGATATCGGGAAGAATTTCTTCACAGGAAGGGTTTTGGGCATTGGAACAAGCTGCCCAAGGAAGTGGTGGAGTCACCATCCCTGAAAGCATTCAAGAAACATTTAGTGCTATGTTTTAGTTAACAAAGTGATCTTCAGTCATAGGTTGAACTTGATGATCTTGGGGGTCTTTTCTAACCTTAATGATTCCTTAATTCTATCTACCATTTCTCTGGGAAACCTGTTCCAGTGTTTCACCAACCTCACCAAAATATACTTTTTCCTTATAAATAGTGTCAATGTGCTTTCCTTAAGTTTAAAACCACAACCCCATGTCCTGTCAATACAGGTCATACTAAAATGTTTCTCCCCATCTTTCTTACAAACTCATTTGAAGTAGGAAAAGCTACAATAAGATGGCCAGAGAACCTTCTCTACTCCAGACTGAACAAAAGCAACCCTCTCAGCCTTTCCTAAGAGGAGTGCTCTATCCCATTAACTCTTTTCATAGTCCTGGTCTGCTCCCACAAGTCAATGTCCTTCCCGTGGTGAGGACTCAAGGGCAGGATGCTGTACTCCAAATGGGGTCTCTGCTCCAAATGAGCAGAGTAGAGGATGGTTGGTTCATTAGTTAGGAGCCTTAAAAAAAAAACAAACATGCGGTAAAATGATGATGAACTTTCATACTTCACAATCTGTAATCACAGGGAATATTTATTAAAGGTGAATAGCATCACCTATGTCTTAAGAAAAAAAAAAAGAAACAACAAAACTAAATAAGTGGTATCTTTGTAGGGAACAGACTGCTTTTATGGGATGTAGCATAATTGGGTACAAATCAAAAACATGTGACTCAGCATCTCAGAATATATAAAAAGTCTTTCAGATGTAGTGGGTTTGTTTTGATCCAGGTTTTATAATTTATCTTTAGTATCTAGTCTAAGTTAATTTTCTCTCTACAGTTTGTGAAGAAAAGTCAGAACCTGGAAATAAAGTTCATCCTGATTATGTCTGACATCTAACTTAGGAAGAGACAAATCACTATCGACAACAAGCTTAAATTAGATAGTATCCGTTGGATAACCAATATTAAATGAGATTCATCTCTCCTTCAGTCTGTGATGCTTCAGTGAGGAACAGGCAAGAGTAAAACACTGATTTACTGCTTCTAATTAAACAACACATTCCTATATATGAGTCAGAATAGATCTTCCACTTGCCTAAGAACAATAAGATAAAAAAAAAAAAAAAAAAAGAAAAAAGAAAAAAAGAAAAGAACAAAAACCCCCAGCTCTGAGTCACCTATTGAAATAGCAGATGAATGCGTTTTAGGATCAAAATTTAAGTGTCTGCGTTCCTTTTTCCTTCTGGTTCTGATAACGAATTTATTAATCCCTTACTGAATTCCACCCTTTTCCTTTAAACATTTATCAGATTAATCTATTGAAGCTATTGTTCATTAGTCTCAAACTAACTTAAATCCCATTACCATCCTTTGAGCATCAATTTCTTCTTAGAGTTCAGAAAAGAGTTTTATAACACAGCAATGGCTAAGTGCTTCCAATTTACTTTTATGTCTTAATGCATTTCAAAAACTTCCAGTGTTGAGATTACAAAGAGAAAGTTGAACACAGAAAGACAGAAAGGAAAAAAAATGAAATTTGTAAAATAACAGGCAGAATCTTTTATGCTGAAAAGTTAAAGTATATTTACAAAAGTGATTTTGCCTCTGTCCATTTCTTCCCTACTGTCAGGTTGACAATTTGACTTCAGATGTGTCATTGTCATTTTTCAGAACAGCAAGTCTAACAGAGGAAGGGCAATAAAAAGGGGAAAGAAAAGGAGAGGTCAAGAAAATTCAAGGAAACTAGATTTTTTTTGTATCTTAGACAAGTTTTAAACATGCCTTTATAATAGGTGATGGGCAGAGGTCCCTTAAATGAAGCTCAATGAACAAAATGCACGTCTCACTTTTTTTTCTAAGGAGATATTTTCAGATAAGTAATAAATAATTTCTGCTTGTTCATAAAGGGAACATATCATGGCAACAAAAGTCTTCAAAGTTTCACAGATAATGCACATACTTTTTACACATCTTACTTTATAAAGTTTCATAGCAACTGGCAAGTTTTAATTGATATAGTGGAGGTTCTTAAACATGGAAAAACAAATTCTAGAATACTTTCATGCAACCCTTACTTTCAAGTAAATATTTGGGAAATACAGTGAAGATGTGATGGTTTGGAGGTTTTATCTAGAGTTTGCACCAGCATAACAGGGAATCTGAATTTGTTTGTTGTTACTCACAATATTTCCAACCTACCTAAAAGTATCTATTAGCTGCTGAGGCAATTATGATATCTAAGACATACGTAATTAACAGAAATAAGTGTGACCTATATGAGATCTGTGTTTTTCTGGAGCACTGACGGTAAAGAACGTGAGATATCTTAAGGAATCTTGCCTAGCATTAGTCAACTAAGTTTAGGCAAACAAATTAAATGTTCATTTTCAGTATTACATATTTTCATACTGGGATGTGGGCATCGCAGTGGCTCTAATTAAAACAGTAATTTTCCTTTATGATCAAATAGAAGACTTCGAGTCTTTCAAGGCCAATTAAACTCACAAGTTTGGCTTCCAGTCTAGGAATGAAGTAAATTTAAAAGAAAAAATTCATTTTATGCATTCATGTAAAACACTGAGAATAAGATTAAGGTCTTGACAATGGAAACCGCCAGCTACTAACAGAGATTCATAAGTCTTGAGAATATTATTCAGCTTCTGACTGAACTTACCTATCACAAAATGTACTAGAAAAGCCAAGCACAACAGAAAAGTAAACCAAAATCACTTATTTATCGCATTGTATTTATATTTCTGAAGCCCAGTATCCTTGCTGGTTAAATGACTAGGAATACAGATTCACCTCAGCTTGGCTGATCATCAAAAAATCTCTTTAAAAGATGTTAATATTGTAGGTGTTCAGTGGCTTGAACATGCCTTATATGTAGATTCTGTTAAAAGGTAGTTAAATTCTACTTTATTCTGAAAATATTAGTCATTAGAAATGAAGATTAAGGTTTCAGAGTAGATGATTTTATATGCAGAAAGATCTGTTTCATTTCATTATAAGGCCTCTCCTAGCTATGTAAAGTGCATACAACTCAGCTTTTACTTTTCTGTCAAGAAGAAATTTACTAATATCTAAAACTTTTTTACAAGTCAAAAACCATACAAAACCAAATAAACATTAAAGGAAAATGCTGATAAAGCAGCATGACTCAATTTTTAATGAAGAAAATCGAATAACTATCTCAGTGATATGAACCTTGTTTGAGAAATGTTTTGCAGCACTTTTACTAAGGACCTTTTTCAAAAAAGTTATTTTATTTCATTAATGCTGTGTATAGGTATATTATATAGATATATATATATATAGTATAGGTCATAATCATAAGGTATGTAAATAGCAGAAAAAAGAATATAAAACTACTATACAGTACCATGAGCATTAGTATGAGAGATCACAAGTGGCTTATCAATTTTGGAGCAGATACTCCTTCCTGTAATATCAAGGTGTCTGCTGGAAATAAGTACATATATTTTTTATCTCTATACTCTCAAATTAAATACATGCTAACTATCTCAGTTGTTATAAATATGCAGAATATATAATCAATTTTCATTTAAAATTCTGGATTTTATTTTATTTTATTTTAATGTCACATTTAAATCTTCCTTCTTCAGAGAGATAATATAGCAAACTATATTTATAGCCCTGATTCCAGAAACATTTTTAAATTGCAAATTTCTCAATATATCTCTATATCTGAACTGATAATTCAGTTTATTTCTTATCATTTTTATTATTATAGATAATCCATTTAAAAGGATTTTAAACATTTAGACAAATATTTCCTGACTTCAAACTTAACACATTTTTTTCCTTGTAAATAAATATTTTGTTAATACAAGTAAATTTAGTTTTTGGAAAAGCATCACAAAATGCATGCAATTTAATATTTTTAGAATGGAATCTTCTGAAATACAAATTTTATAAATTTGATTTGTACATGGTATAATATTGCCTTAGTCATATTTTGTGCTGTAGATAGATAGGCAGGAAGAGAAGGAAGAGAAGGAAGGCAGCAGGGTAGGGAGGCAGGAAGGCAAGAAGGAAGGAAGGAAAGAAAGAAGGAAAGAAGAAAAGAAGGAAAGGAGGAAAGAAGGACCTCTAAGTCATGTCAGTAAAAATGTAGTGAGACATGAATTTAATGAATATTGTATTATTTTTGAAGTCAAGAAGATAACAAAACAAGAAAACCTTTGCCAACAGCAAAGGAATCTGACAATTAAGAAAAGTAATATGGCTATGAAAGTAAATGAAAGACAATGCTGAAGAAAACAGTACAGTAAGAAGTCATTAATTTAAATGCAATTTGAGAAATATAACATGCTATTATATAGAATAGGTTCATAAAGATATAAATGACAAGAATTATAAATTCCTAAGTGTTAGGATAGTTTATTTTGATATTTTTATGTCAATAAAACTTCACTGGTGTGAAAAGAATTGAAACTAATGAATGGTGATTAACAACAAAGCTGAAACTTTGCTTTAAGGACACCTTCACAGGAAAAAGAAAGCCTTTCAGACAGATGAGTACTAATCTAAGTGAATCACACTGCCATTTATTTATTGCTTCCAAAGATCAAGGTTTGTTTTAGAAATCTGCACAGTATTTGAACTGGAGAGTTGTAAGTGACCAATGGCATTTTAATTAGTTCAGGCTCTGGATCAATCAATTCTTTGCTGGTGCCTGACAGTTCACGTGCTTTTGACATTATTGATCTTCGTCCATTCATTCATCTTCTTTCCTTCTAAGTTGTTTGGATTCCTTAATTCTTTGTATTTTCTCTGTCATCTTTCTAATCACATGCATATGAGTCATTGCAATAGATCTTCATCTGTTTCACATCTTCCTTCACTTGTTTCACCACTTGTTTTTTTCCATGACATTCAGTAAATTCTCTCATTAAAATTTTACTTTAAAGATTATTTATATGTGACATTGAGTAATTTTTGTTGATCAGAGATAAAATATTTGTTCAAACATTCACCATGACTGCTACCTTTCTGAAGGGATGTAAAGAATACTTTTCTAAAAGCTGGTGCTGGAGAATACTATTAAATGATGCCCTAGTTTAGGGGAAAAAATCACTTTCTGAGGGATCACTAGATATTCAGTTTGAAATACAACTCAAAATTAAAATTTCTTCAGCAAATCATGATTCTTCTTTTCTATTTTTAAATTTTAATACAGTGATCAGAAACTATCCACCTGTCCTGCACATTAGTGTTTGACCACCTCTTGCCTCATTAGAGAGCTCATGCTCATAAGCACTGTTATGAAGGCAATTGTATGTGAACATAATAAAACCTTGGAAACAATAATTTGAATGTTACTTGGAAGAAGAGCAGCTAAAACTTATTGCTGAAATTGGAATCCCTACTATCTATGTTCAAAAAGAAGTAAAAAATCTAATGCCTATTAAAAACTTCATAAACTAGTTAAAAACCCCAACTGTAATTCTTGAATAACACAGGCTTACAATGTATATAATGATCTGACAATGGCACTTTATATTATGAAGGAGGAAAATTATTGGTATTGATGGTGGAAAAAGAGCATCATCTATGAAAGCAGGTCCCTTTCTGTTCCTGATACAAAAGAGTATTGCCTTAATGTTGCCTTAAGGTTGTTCTGATATCACACTTCTTTTTCTTGCTGCTTATACTATTCCTGTCTCCTCTCTTCTGCTATAAATGATTACATGCTCAACATATAAAAATAACAATCCAGAGATGGGGAAAACTTTCATTTGTATCAGAATCTGACAGTACTATTAATAATGAGCCTCATTAGGCTACACTCAAGCTTTCCTTAGCTACAAAGTACTACAATATAAGTCACTGAAAAAGCAAAGAAAATAATTATGACCTTATCAGTTCCTTCCAGCATGATCCACTTTTTTTTTTTTTTTTTTTTTTTTTTTTTTTTTTTTTTTTTTTTAAGAGATGGAAAAGGATTAATGAAATTTAAAATAATTATTGGAGTAAATTTAAAAGGATTGAACAAACCATTCCATACTTGGGGTGGTGGAGGAAAGACAGACAAAAGATGGAAATGCACATATCTACTTCCAGCTTTAATTTGAAAGGATTTTTAGGCAACCAGTATTTTCACTTGCTTGTCATCCTTAACCTTGTCTGCATGTATTTACATATGCACACACAAGCACACACACATATTTAAAATATTATTTTAAGTATTAATGTTTACCTGGATAAGCTTGAAAGCTGGAGGAAAGGCAAATCAGATTCTTTTGACTCTTTTTACAACTGTTATGACAATCTCAATAATGGTGTTAAGTTTCTAATATTCCAGCGAAAACCTTAAATAATTATTATCAGTTCTTTATGAAAGCCACATTTGCTACTTGCCTTTATTTAAAACATAAAGAAAGAGAGAAAAAAATAATCACATACATCTGTTTCTTTATTATAAAAAATTAGTGGGCTAGGCTTCATACACAAAACAAAAGGTGCTACCTTGTAATAAAGTTAAAACTTTATTTGTGTATGTACTGAACTGTTTTTATTTCAGGGGTAACAAATTTAGTTTGCTAAATTATCTATTGCACTCGAAAGAATAAAATTTCATAGATCTTGAATGACAGCAGAATTGTCAAAATAAACTAGATATCTTCTGAGAGTATACATTGTCCTGGTGGGCCAAGGCAATATATGCCATGTTTTCTCTGAAGTCAAAAAGATTGAATGTATTCTAACCATCCTCCATTTTAAAGAATAGAAATATCTTTAAAGCTGAACAGTTTCTTAGCCATGGGGAATATTTTCTCAACACAGAATAAACCTGGATCTCTTTTTTCCTTTTAATAATATCAGCATGTCCTTAAAATGTCTTTTTGGAAAAACCTGTTAGTGCAGCAAGAATAATTTACTACTCTGTTTTTATAAAGACATGACAAAGTATTATGGCACCTGACCACTGTGAATGAAAGCACAGTTAGACATTAAATTAATGAGACTGGCATGAGATCTGGTTCCTACTCTCCTTTTTCAAATTTACTTTGTAGTCTCCTCTAAGATGGTGCCGGATTGTATCTATTAAAGCAGCATGCCACAAATACTCTGATAGGAAAAAGAGTTCTGATGCTATTGGGTAATATGAATAATCTAATTGGTTAAAGTATTTTTCCTGCAAACACAAAAACATATTTCATTTTCTCCTTTTATTGATCTTCATCTTCTTGTGAGAATTTTGTATCTACAATGATCTTGATTTTAACAATTGGAACACAGATTTACTGTAAACCTGCTTGCAACATTACAAATAAAACAAACCTACAATGTGGAAAATAATGAATCAAACTGAATTTTCTTTTTCAGAGATGTCATATTATTTATTTCTGTCATGCAGAAGTCCACTCTGATATCCTGATATAAAACTAATTTATATTTAGCAATGTGGAGGAATTGGGCTGCACAAAAGAACACAATAAATGTTCATAGCACAATCACATTTCCTAAGGTATTCCCATCTTTGTAATTATGAGTGTTTATTTCTATGTTCATCCTTATGTAACCAATTCTTCAAGTATTGTATGAATAAAAATAAACATAAAAATATTCTGCATCATTATGCTGACAACATCCTGTTGAAATTTAGCATTATGAGATATAGACTGGTCAAGAAATAGAGGAAAACTGATCTATTTTAAATCTAACACTATTAATCTGTACAGGATGATTAGAAGAAAAATATCCAAGAGGGACATACAGTACTGTAAATATCCATAGTTAACATTAAAAACACTTAGGTTTTGTTTTGGACAATGAAGTGCTAAGTTTAAAGAATCTGATATATCTTTGGGTGTTGGGGTGTTTGTGGCTTTTCCTATCATCATCTGATCATAAGTTTACATAAAATATATCCAATCCATCTCAAACCATAATATTTTTTTAAAATTATTATAGGGATGGCTAGACATTGAAATAATATCTCAAGACAAAGACATCATGGATTTTTCAGTTTTCATTTTTATGCACACTTCATTCCATGAATGTCCATTAATCAAATAGCTTCTTGAAAGGTCAGTTGTGAAAGGAATTTCTCACTATTAGTATGTTTCTTATTGATACAATAAGACAATACTGTTATTATCATATGGCATATATGGTACCCATTAAGTCTTCACACTTTCATGTAGTCAATAAACAAAGCCCTCAACAATTGTAGACTTTGGTTATCCTATCTTTGCATTTTTTAACAGTGGAGCTATATAAAAAAGAGTAGAAAGACAGATAACTATGCTTGAATCTTAATAAAAGTGTGACAGCTATTCCTGGGATTCTTTTATCTCCATCAATGAGAACTCCATACATAGTAAAGTGTGTATTACTGCTGTTCATACACAAACTGGCAAACAAATATTTGCATATTCTGAGGAACCTATGAAAAAAAATTGCTCAGTTTATCTCAGAGAGTCAGAATCTTTTCCTTTTGCACTGCATTTTCTTTAGTATTTCCAGCACTCTTGTGCCCATGCTGTCTAGTTCCATTTGCTTTCTCAGTCAGCTTGTTCATCCCTCATTGGCTACACCTTTCACTCTTTAACCATTGTGGTGTTTAGAGAAAGGAGCTGCCTGTGTAGTGGGAACTTTAAAGGAGAATTTAAAGCTGCTAAAATTACCTATCATATTCTTTTTTCTGAGTGATGGGTCACCATCTATGAAAAATATTCTCCAGATTTTTAATATTTTAATTACTTTTTCTGTCATGGTTTTATAAGTAACTTTAATATCATTGAAATACAGAATAGTTTCATTAGAAGGAACTTTAAAGACCATCTGGTTACAGTCCTCCACCATTGGCAGAGACTACTTCAACTAGAGTAGGTTGCTCTGGATCCCATTCTACATGGCCTTGAACTCTTCCAGAGGTGGGGCATCCACAACTTTGCTGGGCAAATTGTTCCAGAGCCTCACTACCCTCCTTTTTAAATTTCTTTCTAAAGAAAGTAAATAATTTCTTTATAGTATCTAATCTAAATCAACCCTCTTTCATGCTAAAGTCATGCACTACATGTCCTTGTAAAAGGCCCTCTCCAGCTTCCTTTTGGGGTAAGCCACAAAAAGGACTCTCCAGAGCCTTTTTATTTTTTGTCCAGGATGAACACTCCCTCAGCTCTCAGCCTTTTCCAATAAAAGAGGTGTTCCATTCCTCTAATCATCTTTGTGAGTTTTCTCTTGCTCCAACAGGTCAATGTCATTCTTGTGCTGAGGACCCTGGAGCTGAATGCAGCACTTCAAGTGGGCTCTCACCAAAGTGGAGTAGATCAGCAGAATCCTCTCCCTGCAGGCCACACTGCTTTTGCTGCAGGCCAGGACACATTTGGCTTTCTGGGCTGAGTGGCTGGGTCATGTCCAGGCCTTGATCCACCAGCACCCCCAAGTTCTTGTCAGGGCTGCTCCCAATTTGTTCATCTCCCAGCCCATATAGTTACATATTGCTGATGCGGTTTGCACTTGGACTTACTAAATTTGGATTCCCATGGGCCGACTCCTGGAGCTTGTGCAAGTACCTTTAGATGCTTTGTTTTGTAAGAGAGTGAAATAACAAATGAAGGTCTTGCAGCCATGACACCACTGCACATAGGTGCTCCTCTGAAGTTAATTGGTATGACTGTACACTGATAAGCTGCATCCAGTGATGGCAAAACCAGTTCTTTTTCTTAAAAGGCTTCATATACTTTGCTTCAGACTCCTGAGTAGCAGTTCTTGATAACTTGAATACAAATTAACACTAAAAGTACTATATTTTATCAGCTTTTTAATGTATGACAGGAAGTACTTTTAACACGTCCTGATACCTGGAAAAACTAATTTGATAACGTTCCAAATAAGAACAGTGAAATTAATTTCCCACGGAGAAGAGAAACTAATACAGGGGGAAATGCACTGTTGGAGAGCAACCTCAGTATGTAGCACACTGTCTCACATTCATAGGCAGCTGACAGAAGAAAGCAGTTCTGCATGTAATCCATACAGAATTTTTTGTTGCTGTTTACATTTCTTGTTCTGCAAGAAGATAAGGGCTTGTAGTACCAGAAATATGATCAAAAGAACTCTATTGTAGTGCCATCATTTATGGGGTAAGCAGTTTCATGACAGAATTAAAAAAAAAAAATCTTCTGGATCTTGTTCTTCATAATAGTTGGAAAGAGAATATAATTTCTTTTATCCCAAGGTTTAGGAAATAGAAGAATGTCAGTACTAACCATCATCTCCAAGAGCCAGAACTATTTGAAGCTATTCAGTTACTTCTTAATAAGAACTATCATCTTTGATCTAGAAATGCTTATAACTAACTTTTGTTCTATTTTAAAATGTGCTGTTAACTTCTGTAATCTAAAGTTATTTTTTTTTTTAAATATGAAGTGCATTTCTGTATCAGAAAAATATCTTTTCTCATTTACATGTTTTTCTTTACTTTGCAGGGCAGGAAAAAACTTCTTGGAATGCTCAGCATGAGTTGGACACTGAAACTGTGTCAAGTGAGATCTGAAGCACCTCCTGTTCGCAAATGAGACTTGCAAATCTCAGTGCACGACAGAAAGATGGGTTGTGGTGAAATCCATCAGGTCTTACAGTCTAGTTTTTCTGGGAACCAGGGATGCAAAGCCTGCCTAAGAATGCACCTCTTCCCAATGTGGACCCATGGTCGCTTCCTGAGAACTTAACTGCTCTCTGGAAGAAGCCTAACTGCTGTTTTAATTAACATCAGCTCAAAATAATTAACGTGCAATATTTTTTTTTCTCATTAAACCCACATAAGAAAATATTTTCTTTATTGAATACATTGCTTCGTTGCAGAGAGGAGCTAATGTTATTTTTTCACCTATTCACCAGTCATCTGCTGCATCATTCATTTGGACATGATGGGAAATTGAAATAAAAATAAAAATTTTTAAAAATAGGTTTTAAAATATTAAGCCTAAATGGTCATATTTAGAGTAAGAATTCTTCTCTTCAGAATAATTTCTCCACAGTAATATCCAATTAGCTGTAAGAGAGTTCCTTTTACTTAACCTCAGTATACTTGTTCTCAAGGAAATTATCACACAAAGAAAAATAGCCTTTGGTTTCAGTTTAGTATTTTCTCTCACAAGTAGTTGTTTTATAATTCAATTAAACGAAGCATAAGAGCACATATTAGTTACTGATAATGACACTGATCATGGATATTATAGCATATCTTAATTATGTTCAGCTGTTTATTAATTTTTTATGGAAAACCAAGAACAGAAACAAACTTAATTGTTGCTCAGATATGTCCCTAAGTCCAAGCACAAGTTCTACATTCTCAGAGACTAATTAGAAATCAAGATGGATTTAGATAAAAGTAGAAGTACAAAGTCAAAGATTAGTGTCAAACCACATAATCTTTGTTAGAATTTAGCAAAGTAGAATCATGTATTTGATGATTTCCATCAGTTTCTGGCAGGTTTATAAATGAAGCTGTCAGTGGAAGAAGTACTGTATGAGATACAAACAACAGGAAAGAAACAGCCTGTTTGAAATTTATGTGCTCCACATTCAAAAACTCCTAAAAAGCCAAACCCTAGACTAGAGTGAAATTATTTCAAATGATAAAGGATAAGAGCAGTGCTTAACCTAAAAATTCAAAGGTCAGACCTATGATTGGAAGCAACACTTCAGTGTGTTTATTTGAGACAATATTTCCAAAGGAATTCAGCAGTATAAATGTATAAAAGAGATCTCACATCATGAAGAAAGAGAAGGAGGAGAAAGAAATTTTAGTCTGCAGTGCAACATTTCCTCCTTCACTTCCATGCAACTACATGGTATCACAGAAATGCACTCTTGTTTCTTAGTCTCTAACACATAGCTAAAATTACAAGAACAAAATTTACTGCAGATATCTTTAAAGTTATTTTGTAATTTTTTTTCATTTTATTCTTCATTTTTTGAGATTAAAAATTACAATGAAAAACTCAAATCTACTTTTGATGCCAGAACACTTCAATCATGATTTTTTAGTGGTTCATCACTAATTTCCAACATAGGAAGATAGTTGATAGGTCACTAATTTTTTAAGGTCTGAAATTAGTCTTCAGGTAGAAAGAATATTTCTGTGCTAATTTAATTTTTGATATTCCACTCAAGAAAATTAACATTTTCCTGAATCTTGACAGATGCAATATTTTTCTTCCATGCTTATACTTCAATTATTAGATTATTCAGTTTTCATTTCTATAAGAACAATTTCATCTTTTTCTTAGTTATTTTTGTATAAATAGATTGTCTAATAATAGATTTGATCTTCTCAATTTTAGCACTGCTTTATATTAACAGAACTTCAAATGTGTTTCTTTAGTTCATTGATTGTTATAATGACATTTCATATACTAAAACTTTGTAACTTTTAGGTTTACAATGAATATTTTATTTATTTTATTATATTTTATTTACTTTATTTCATTTTTGGGGTTTTTTGTTTGTTTCGGGGTGGTTTTTTTGTTTGTTTGTTTTTTATTATTATTTTTTTTTCTCTCATAACATGATTAAACTATTAATTTTAATTTTACTAAACCATCTAGGGTACGGTAAAAAAAAAAAATTCAGATCGATGGATCTTTCAGATTTTGCATTACCAAAATATTCTACTGTGTGACATACACTCAACTGGCGTATTCTTTGAGAGTAATTTTTAGTAGAAGTTTTTTTTTCTACTTGTCTTCCATCATTCTGATATAATGAAGAATCTACTTAATTTCCAAAATGTTAGTGTACTGCAAAGAAATTTCTTGCTTTGCTTTTTGGAATTCTACCCTTACTGTTCGTTTTTTTTCTATTTTTCAAGAGCAGTCTTTGATTTTGTGCAAGCATGTTTTCCAATGGAGTTTTTTTAAAAGAGATTCTGGCAAGATAGGGAAATGAAAAAAAAAAAAGGAAATTGAGAAAATTCCAATATCTGACATGCTTGATCACAAAAAGGGTGATGTCCCACTCGGAGATAATTCAGTTTATCGAATTCATAGAATCCTAGAATAATTTTGATTGGAAATGTCCTCTAGAGGTCATCCAGTCAAACATGCTTAAAATGAAGCTAAAATCGAACCAATTGCAACCAGCTTCAAAGTTTGATGAATTTCTCAGGGTTGTAGCCAAGACCCGTGAATATCTCAAAGGACAGCAATTCTATTACCTTTCAAATCAGCCCATTTCAACAATTGACCTCCCACACTACGAAACAAAGAAGTTTCTGTCTAATTCAGATCAAAAGTAGGAAACAGACCATGCTTATAAAAGGTAAATTAACTTTGAATAAGTAGAGGATGTCACGCATCACAGAATAAAACCAATCCTTGCCTGGTTAACACATTTGTCCTTTGCCTTAATTCTTTTCAAAGACACTGAGATTTGAGTGTACAAGTACTTAAGTACAGCTACAAACATTGTTCAACCACGTTTAATTTCATAGTCTCTAACAATTATAAGTTTAGGAAGTTAGGAAACATAATTTAACAAATTTATTATGGAAAACATAGAATTTTTTGGGGTTTTTAGAATTTATTTTTCTTTTTGATATAAATATCAGCAATAACAGGAGAAAAAGAATACATATTAACTAGTGGCTTAGTAGAATATGGGAGCTAAAATACTCCTATTAACTGAGATGCAAAATTTCATATTTTTTTGTAAATATGAACCTATGGCTGGAAAAGTGCAGTCAAGAGAAAATTAATAAAGCTATAAAGAGAAAAAAACATATTTGTGGCTGTACTTAACACGATTTAACAGTAGTATGTTCTGATACCTGCGTCAAGACACCCATTTGAACTACCGAAGTATTTAAAATCTGAGTGCTTCATGCTTTTCTGCTCTTAAGAGCAAGCATTAACAGTCCATTTGCTCATAGAAATGGACAAAAAGTCAATTTTTTGTAACTATGAAAATTTTCAATATTATTAAGAGTTTAAGGCAAATATGTTGCTTCGCGTATCTGTCTCTCAGGTCAGCTCAGCGTCAGCTGGGCCACCCTGCTAGCTGTGATACGCCCAACAGTACCTTTGCGTGGGTTTTTGGCTCCGCAGCGCTTTTGCCTTAGCTGTCTCGGCCGTGGTTTGAAAGAGGGGACACTCCGGAGGCTCAGGGAGAAAAGGTTTTATTCGGGTAACTCAGGGGGCAGCCCCTGGTTCCAGGCCTGTGCCTCTGGGGAGTGACCCCGGGCCTCGGTTACAGGGGGTTTTTGTTCCCCCAAAATCTCAGGGGTGGACACAAGTTACAGAGACCAATCACACAAAGCCAGGTGGGTAAGGTCAAAATGCAATACACAACATTAACAAATCAGGTGGATTTGGGATGTGGCCCTGGGAGACCCACCAATCCCTGTCAGACACCTCTCCTGAAGGTCTGGGGTCTGGGGGATGGTGGACATGTGGGGGAGAAGTACAATGGGATGGGGGAAAACACAATAGGACGATCGAAACCCAGGGCAGAGGATTAGAGTTGTCTTGGCAACTCTTATCAACCTCTGATAAGCACATTCCAAGACAGTAACTTTACCTGGCTAGGGTTAAAGTCCAAATCACATCAAACCTACAACTAAGAAACTTATGATACCATTCCAGCACCCCCACACAAATATATTCAGAGATTCTTCACCAGTGTCACCATGTCCAACCCACTTATAGATCTTTCTTAGTTCCTCTATGCTGTGGTCAATTTTTGGGCAAAACAAAGGAGACATGACCCCATGTAATCAGTTACTGCAGTCAGACAGAGTACAAGATGAGTTTGAAGTTTACTAAACACAAAACACCACTATTCTCATATTGCTGTGATAAAGATCCAGAAAGAAAATCACTTTTTCCAATCTAATTCACTGATCCCATTAAGTCAAAATAAAAGCACATTACTTTAAATATTTGTTTTCTTCTCTTCACTGACATCTTTCTATCTAATTGTCAAGTTTCCTAGTAACTTTTTCATTTCAGTGTGAATATATTCACAACAAATATTCCTTATTTACATTTCCTCTTCTTTTTACCCTGTCTCCTGACTTTTTCTTTTTGTCCATTTAGAAGATACATATTTACCATCATGTATGTATTTAACATATATTTGTGTGTGTATTTGTTTGCATACACACTCATGAAACTAAAAGAATATAGAGTTTGCTTGACTAGTCAATCCCAGAGACAAAAGAAAATTCTTTGGACATATAAGTCAGTAATGCCAAGAAACTACAAAGGAAATCTACTGACGTATTCCAGCTGCCTTCATCCTGTGACTGGCTGATTCATTACTGCACAGCTGACAACTGTTTGGTAAGTAGAATAAAACCTTAATGACTAAGAACATGTAGGTAATGAGTATTACTGTGGAGTTCTTTATCAAATTTAATCAGTTTTCCCAGCTATTGATCTGGTATCAGATGTAAAATTAGTGAAAAACATTGAAAATTTCAATTTTTTTCACTCAGATATTTCAGTAAGAAATTGGAGAAAACACAGACGAAGCTTATTTGCATACAAACATTTCTTACTTACATATAAACATTTCCAATTTTTTCATAGTTGATACACTTTACCTGGTGTTTTTGGATAATTTTAACTGTTATATGGTTTTAATATATATATAGTCCAAAGGTAACAAGGTTGTTAGATATTTTAGATATTTATATAGATACAGTTTATACTGTTGAGAGCAACATGGCATCTGAGGGGCTGAAAGTGAGTGGGAAAAGGTTGTACAATATCTTTGTACTACCTTAGTGTAGTTTTTAGCCCAATTTGATTGTACAAGCAATATAACTTCAGTTAGCTGTTAGTTACACTCTTAGGAATTTTACTAAAGAAAATGTAAATGTCTAACACATTGACTGTGTGCTGATTTTGTGCAGGGTTTGGTTTATAACTGTAGAAGCGCTTGTTCTCACCAGAAGACCCTATGGGAAAAGTACAGCTCCAGGCTGGGAGGTCAGAACTTGGTTGAGGGGTGAGAGGCAGTCAGGAGTGAGGAGAGAGTCATCTGAGTGACAGCTGGAAGTGAGATTGTGATTGGCTGGAGAGACACGGGGACAGCTTATGAGCAGGAAGGTGATTGGATGGTAGGACGCCTGGATAGCAGCACTGTAGCTGGGTCAGCCAATGAGTGCCTTCCTTCTGTTGAGTTCTGTTAGGTCTTGCTTTGGTTTTAGTTGTGTCATGTAGAGATAAAAGGTATAAATGGTGTGAAATTCACAATAAAGGATCTCCTTTGGATGCACCAGGGCGTCTGTGTCGCTTTGTTCCCCACTGCTACACTTTCACACAGCCTGGTTTGTGGTAGCTACCTCGGCCACCACAGGGGTGGCTTCTGTGAGGAGCTTCTGGAAGCTTCCACCACATCTGGCAGAGCCAACCTCTGATGTCTCTGAAGGTGCACATGCTACTGGCCAAGGCTGGGCCATTTGGAGATGATGGTAAGGTCTCTGAAATAACATATTTAAGAAGAAAATCAAAACAAAATGGTGATGCAATTTGAATTCCACCAAGAGGGGAAGAGGAGATGAGAACATGTATGGTAAATTACAAATCCTTGTGCGACAAACTGACCAAAACCCCCATGCCCTCTCTTCCTGTGCTGTCAGTAAGAAGGAGGGGTTGGGGGGAAAAAGAGTTTTTAAGAGCTTATTTTACTACTCATTAGCCTCCTCTGATTTTGTTAGCAATAAATTCACTTTATGCCTCTACAATGAGCCTGTTTTTCCCTTGGAGTACTTTCTTCTGGTCCCTATCTGAGCTAATGACCCCTTTGTTAAAGATTTCTCTCCTCTTCCCAGCTGTTGGAGGGCAGGGTGAGTGAGTGGCTTTTGTGGGTTCCTGGCATTTGGCCAGAGTCAAACCACAGCAGACTATTAAAAATAATGTGTTTTAACCACTGAAATTTGTGTGTTAATGTTTTGATGTTGAAAGATCAATTTCTAATGATTTTTGTGAATTTGATAATATTACCTTGTGAGGCTTCCGTAGCCTCAATGAACTCAATGAAGTCCCTGTGTCCCTGTTGTGAGTAGAAAAAAAAAAAAAAAAAAAAAAAAAAAAAAAAGACATTCTGTCTGGAACATGAGGAGTAAAAAATATCCTGATCCTGGAAATTCATGTGGTTTGGCCATTAAACAGCTGTAATTAGATTGTTTGAGTTGGTGTTCATAGGACATAGCTGAAGAAAATGTGCACACATGTTAAGTATGTGTTAAAAATTATTTGTGGAAGTGAAAGTATGTTTTTAAATTTACCAATCTGGATGTTTTAATAGGAAAATTTCTGTTGTATAAGATTCTGCTAGCATTTGAGTAGTAAGTTCTCTAATTAGATATTTTTAATATCTAAGAGAAGGCATTTTTTATTATTTCTGTAGAAATAATACAATTATACTGAAATTTTTTTCTTTTAACTTATGATAACAGAATACCATATTATAATGAAAATGACCAAAACTGAAGTCTGATCTAACCTGAAAATTCAATACCTAATGGATACCTCTGGACTGTGTCTAGTAGAATTTCAAATATCTCCAAGAATAACAACTGTGACATTTTGCCTCTCACAGAAGAAAAATATTAAACGGTAAATGTATAATTGGAATATTTGGCATTGTAGCTGGATTCCTCTTATCTTTTCACTTTGCACCTGTGAGAACAGTCTGGGTCTGTTTGACATATAAGCTCCTATTTGGTGGATAAAGACTGTAATTAGGCTGGTCTTTAGCTTTTTCCTCAGGCTGAAGAAATTCTCCTCCCATAGTTTCTTCTTGAATGTCATATTCTCTAGCCTCCTAATCATCCTGTTGACTCTTTATTAATTTTGATCAAATATCTCATTATCTTTCTTAAGCTGGGAAACCTAAACTGGATCCAGTGCTCCAGGTGCAGGGTTATAATTCACAATCAATTCCTCAACACATTGTGGTTATGTTGTCACTAATACATCCTTCTGTTTCCTTGGCCTTCATTGCTGCAAGAGTCTACTTTTGAATCAGGTCCAATTTTTTTGTCTGCCAGAATCATTTGGCCTTTTTAATGCAAAGTTCCTTCCAAGTCTGTTGGTTCTCAGCCTGTACTGTCATATGAGGTTTGATTTTTTTTGAATTTAAACTTTCTTGAGTTTTCATTCAAGAAAGAACTAGCACATTCTTCCAGCTTGTCAAGGTTTATCTAAAAAGCAATCTGGTCTTCTAGAACTTCTTTCCTTATAAAGAATAGCATTTTTTTCCTAGCTAACAGAGCTGCATCAAGGGAACGAATGACGTTCAAAGCTTTCTCTCTGTGTTCGTGATAGAGTTTTCATTCCCACTGAAAGTTTTCATTCCCACAGAGACCCTTACAAAAGAAAGAGCCGAAATGAGTAAGTGTGAAACTATTTTTAGACCGGCAGACTTGACAGAGGAGGTAGAAGATGTGAGTGCTGTTCTTAGACAAAACTTTTCTCAGGTCTAACTACAATATACACCACTGTCAACAGAAAATAGAAACAGTTGGCAGCAGCATACAAAAGCATTTCCCAAAGGTACTACTAGCAATTTAAATACATTAACCATGGACAAAAATGGACAGCATCTTCAATTTGAATAGACATTTTCTGGGCATTCAAAGAGCTCTAAACAAAGATGTTAAATCTACTGAAAAGCTGTGAGGTACAGCAATAAAAGAGAAATACTGATGGAGATTATTTCTGTCCTTAATTGTCCATGTATTTTATGATGTCCATTCTCTCTATTAGAAAAGGTCAATACTGTGTTTCCTCTTAACAAAAAGGAATAATTTTATAAATGCCACATTAATTTTTATACTGTCCATAATTTAAATGTCATTTGTAAAATTTAACTTGATACAACTAATTTCATGGTAAATTTATGTCAAAGGAGGCTTTAGGTAATCATATTTTTTAAGAATTTTTCTTGATTTTTTTTCATGAATAATCTTTTTGCTCTTTGATGTCATTCTTGATGACCACAGGAGGCACTAAGAAATTTTCAACTGGCTGATGAGTTTTACAGCAAGCTGGTAACTCAATTGTGCCTATTCAAATTGTCTATGCTTAGCAACAGAAACAGATTTGTAATTCAATTCTTCAATTAGTGTGTTTTGATTAAGCTACAAGAAGAATAGCTGTTTAATATGACTTTTTTAACAGTCATAAAAATTCTTTTTCATTTGTAGGTATTCTCAATAGCCTCTTTATTTTAGAATGTTACTCAAAGACATAATTTTGTATCTATTTCAGTGTCATATCTTCATTGTTCTTATAGTTCTAATTATTTCTTTTTATAGCTGTAATTTGTACCAATAATTTGTACCAGTATTTTTGAATCAGGATTTCTTTTTTTTTTTTTTTTTTTTTTTTTTTCTTTCTTTGGTAGCGTGTGTCTTTTTCTGGAATAATTAAGTTATTATATAAAGCCAGATATACCTTAAAATGGAAATGCCAAACACTGCAAATCTGTTTAAAATTGATATGTAAATAAAACCAAACACATACCTCAATGTCCTTAAATATAAATACATGGTAATAGAACCCAGTCCAAAAAATCTAAGAGATTAAGCTTTCCACAATACATAGATTAAATACTCTTATTTTTCATGAGCAAAAAATGAATGAATGAATGAATGAATGAAGTAGTCATGACCAAGGAGATATATTTTACTTTTCTGTATGACTTTCTATGTAATGGTGAGAGAAGAAAAATGCTCCTAAGTGGAGAACTGAGACACAGAAGTTTTCTGCAGAAAATGTGAGTCAAAATGACATTTAAGACCAGATAATTCAAGAGTAGAAAATATGTTGGTTTTTGCAAGCTGATGAAGGAGACCTAAATATGGCTGAGTAATGCATATATGTACAATACTGTAGCCCACTGCATCAGAAACTAACAAGGGGAATTGAAAGCCAATCTGCAGTCCCTGAGCTATCACATCAGTTGGATTACAAAATGTGGTGATGGATGAATAGGGGAGCTTTAGAAAAGACAAATGAGGGGAATAAGGGGGCAGTGTGTGATGCAAACAGGTGGCTGGAATGCAAGGGGGTTTTGCTAGGGAAAGATCATGAGACAGTCAAGATTTTATAGGTAAGAGTCAGAGGACAAGCGGGGTGCCAAGACAGGTACCAGCTATGCCTAAGGAAGTAGATGAAGCCTTCTGCAGACTACAGAAGGAAACCCCACAATTGCAGGATTTGGTATTCATGGGGGATTTCAGCAACCTGGACTCTGCAGAATGAGTAGTATAATTGATTATAAACAATCCAGGAAATTTCTGGTAAGTGTTAGTGGTAACTGATGCAGATGCTTCATGAGCTGAGTAGAGGGGATTTTCTGCTGGACTTGCTGATGCTCAAAAAAGGGAAAGAACTATCTGAATATGTATCGTTTTACAGCAGCCTTGGTTAACAGAGATTATGGACATAAGGGACCAAGATGTGTTAGAGTCATAATCATGGAATTTAAAAGAGCGGGTTCTGGTTTGTTGAATCATCTGCTTGAGAGGATAACATGGGAGACTGCCCTGGAAGGCCAGGGGGCCTAAAAGATCTAGATAATATTTGTGGTTGACCTCTTCAGAGCACAGCAATAAAGCCCAGAAAGTAAGGCAGGCCAGCTGGTATGAGCAGGGAATTCCTAATTGGGCTCAAATTTTAAAAGGAATTCTTGATAAGGAAGAAAAGAGCATGAGTCAGGAATACCAAAGCTCAGCTGGGTTGAAAATTGGAAAGGACTGGAAGGTCAACAGGATAGTTTTCTATTAAGTACCTCAGCTGCAAAAGTAATAAATTTAAGAAAAAAATTTGAAATTAATTCAATTTGGATTTCTTTTCTAGCAAAATGATCTTCCTATCAGATATTTTTTTTAGTTCAGAAAAAAAAAAAAAAAAAAAAAAAAAAAAAAAAAACCACACCTATAAGGACTAGGATATTTATCTATTCATAGATATCCTGAATGAACTGCATCTATCCTTACCAAAATAGACAGAGAGTAATGAAGAGGAGGTGAGAAATTCTTTAATAAAATTACATATAAAAGACATGGTGCTTTTGTTTTATTTTCCTTTGCTAAGTACAACAGAGAATGTATGGTATTTAAGAGGCATTCTGAGAGAATTTTAAGTACATGTATATATAAAACCTTAGGTTTATGTTCTTAATCATCACATACCATTACTTTCATATCTCAGTTACAGTATTTATTAAGAAAGAAAAAGTCTATTTTACTTTCTTATTAAGATGTTTGGTAAGTTACTTTAAATACACAGCATCAGTATGGAACTTTACTAATAGAATGCTGGTTTTCTGTTGATATATGTATGCAAAGACCTATGGGTGTAATGTTAATATACTAGAAAAGCAGTAGTTTCTCCTTCAATAACCCAGATTAAGAAAAGCATGGTTTTAACACAAAAATAAATAAATAAGATTAAAAAAAAAAATCAGGAATTAAGTTTTGAAGCATTTCCAAAAGAATCTTAGCTGAAAAACCGATGACATGATACAGTTGAAGCAATTATTGTGTATCTAATTGAATAATTATGGATTACAATTTACTTCTCACCTTGTCACTTTTCCATTCCACAAGGAAAAGAGAGTTTGTATTTTTTCAAGATCTTGTATGAAAACAAGGAAAAAAGAACAGTTGCATTACAACCTACTTGGTGATATCAAACTATGTAAAAAGTATCAAAATCTACTTTGCAATATTGACATGCCAGGAGAATATCTCATGTACCCAGATGTTGTTGTAAGCCACAGGAATACTAAGGTGGCAGTAAGGACTTTGGCTTTTGTCTCTCTCCTTATTCATTTGTGTGTCCTAAGAAATATTAAATCCTGACAGAAGGTGTCCTGGAAACACAGAAAACAGTTGCAGACTGAGTCATGGTTCCAAAGACATATTTGCTTTTATTTTATGCAAGAAACAGCAATATTACTATTTGACCCATAGTTTAGCACCCTAGCTGTTGTGTATGCCAATCTGACAATCTATCTCCAGAAAACATGCATGCATAATTTGCATTGGTGAGTTGCATGCCTACAGATAGCTGACTTTTAAATTTTGCAGTTACAAACATTGCAATGTCAAAATTATGTTTTTGGATCTCTGTGTTAGCTCTAACTTCTCAAAAAACCCAAAACTGCTCCCCTGATCACTGAGACCTGCTCTCAGGACATTTTTAATTTTGCTGGGTTTATTTTTATTTTTGGTGGAGAAAAATAAATATATTAGCCCATATCCATCTCAGAGCACAAAAGATCTTAGGTGGTCTCATCTTCAAATTTCACTGAATCTATCCCACGGAAAGAAACCTGGGAGTTCTGATCAATGGCAAGTTGAATATGAGTCACCAGTGCCCTGGCAGCCAGGAGAGCCGCCTGTGTCCTGGGTTGTACTGGGCACAGCATGGCCAGCCAGGCGAGGGAGGGGATTGTCCTGCTCTGCTCTGAGCTGGGGCAGCCTCACCTTCAGTCCTGGGGACTAGTTTGGGTGCCACAATATTAAAAAGATAAAGCGATTGGATTTTTTTGGCCCAAAAAAAGGCCACAAGGATGATGAAGGGCCTGGAAAGGAAGCTGTCTGAGGAGCAAGTGAGGTCACTTGGTCTGTTCAGCCTGGAGAAGAGGAGACTAATGGGAGAATTCATTGCAATCTGCAATTTCTCGTGAGAGGAAGAGGAGGCACAGGCATTGATCTCTTCTCTGTGGTGCCAGTGACAGGACTCAAGGAAATGGACTGAAGCTTTGTAGGGACGTTTAGTCTGGATTTTAGAAAATGATTCTTACCCAGAGAGTGATCAGGAGCTGGAACAGGCTCCCCATGGAAATGGTCACAGCACCAAGCCTGATGGAGCTCAAGAAGTGTTTGGACAGTGCTCTCAAACATACGGTGTGATTCCTGGGGATTCTTGATGATCCTCTGTAGGGCCACAAGCTGGGCTGGATGATCCTTATGGGTTTCTTCCAACTCAGGATATTTTATAATTCTATGAAGGAAATGTCCAGGATATTTCTGAGAGGAAAAAAAATAAATTGGGGGGTAAGGAGGAATTGTTGGTTTGGTTTGGTTTGGGCTATTTTTAAGAAAAGAAGGAGCAGAGAAGAAATATATTTCAAACTTTAAGATCTCTGCACAAAATAATGCACCAGAAAAAAAAAATAATTCCGTTCTTCTAACTTTTACTCAGTCTTTGTCACTCTTGCAATTGAATTTCAAATGGTAAGGATGTTTTCATAAAACTAATTTTTTCTTCTTTTTCTGTTTAACCATTCTTAATGATGGTACATCAATTGAAGTAATAACCTGTATTGTGACATTAAAGCCATTTACTTCTCATCCACTTGTACTGTTGCAAATAGATGATTATGACTAGCTGGGGATGTAATAATACAAGCAGGAAAGCTCTTTAAAATTAACTCTATCTTTATTCAAATATATTTTGTATAAAAAGCCAATTAGAATCAAAATTGATTCTAAATATACAATTCTTGTCAAAATCTTTTGTGAAGCTGTAGGCAGTTTCTAGAAAGTTGTATATTGTGCTTTATGCATAGTTGTCTCTTCAGATTCTTTTTGAAATTAGGAGTTTAAAAAAATAAGCATGTTATTTCTATTGACACTTTCAAAGGAAAAACAAACAAACAAATTACTTCTTTATCTTCTAAGAAATGCAAAATAACCTCCTTCTAAGAAATGCAAAAATAAATGTGAACAACAGTAACTCATGTATTTCAAAATTACTACATTGTCCTTAAACATGTGATAGTTTTTAGAAACCTTTTAAAGAAACTTAAATGAAATAGTAGTTTTTTATTTCTTTAAGGGCAATTTTTGACAATGTTCAATGCAAAAAAAATTGCATTTTCTGGATTTACAGTAGTTTCCTTAATTTCATTTTCATCTGTCATGCCAAGAATTTGACACATTTAAGTGAAGATGGTATTTTAATTTCCTGTAGGAATAGCATGCAGATTACAAATGGTTGATGGTGATGATGGGTGATTTAGGTGGATGATGTTTTGGAGACCCTGATTCACACTGGTAAATAAAGAGTTGTGCAATTTATCAGTATTTCCACAATGTATAACTCTATGCAGAAATATGGCAAAGAATGAAAATGGGGACATTTTTCAAATATGAATATATTTTTTGAACTCTAAACTAGTACCCAGAAAAACATGTAAGCTTTTGTGAAAACAAAACAAAACAAAAATACTGCCCCCCCCCCCCCCCCCCCAAAAAAAAATCTATATATATCTGTATTTATTTTGAACTGTTGGAAAACCTTTCAAGTATCCACAGAACTGTAATTTATGTGCTTTTTAGTATGGTATTTGTACACTTGTCTTGCCAGGTTGCACATGGATCTCAAGGCTTGGACTAAACAAATGCATTAAACGCTTATGTAGCTGTATATTTACAAATCTTCTATATTAGATGGGGTACCAGACCACAACATGTATTTCAATCACATTTTCACTGATTTAGTTTTTTCTGTGTTTGAAAGTGTATATTGCCAAAGAGCTTTGCGGATGTATAGTATTGCATATCAACAACTATCATGGCAAAAGATACAAAAAAAAAATTTATATGAGTACTGAATTGCTAAAATTGTGGGCAGTAAATAACAAATCTTATTAATTACTTTAATCCTACACTTGTCATTTCTTTTCTCTCCAGTTCTCATTTTTATTTCTGTTTTTAAAACACTAAAAATTCATAGAATTTTTAATTTTTAAATGAGAGAAATAAGAAGAAACTTTTTTTGATTTTTCTCACTATTGAAACAGACATGAAAAGTGATTACTGAAAATAAATTAATTCCAATTTTCATTTGGAAAACCTGAATTTATCAAGGCTTGTACTTTAAATTTAAAATTGATGTAGCTTGGTATAAATCTGCATTTAAAAATTATATAACTTTGATAAATAAAATATTGGTTTTCTTGACTGAATTCCTTTTAATTTACAATAAAACATTCCATACAATTCCAACTTATATTTTTAAAATGTAGACAAACTAATAGCTTAATTTAAATATATCCAGTAGTGTTTAAAAATAACTGCCTCATTACTCTATTCAAAGAATAAGGAGGAAAACACCCCATCAATTTTAAATTAAGAAGAGATATTGTTTGTTCCAATCCAATTGACAGTATTGACATGTGTATAATATCTCTTTAGTGATCACAAAAAATTATCTGTCAGCAAGGTACAGTCTTAAGACCTAATATTTTGATTTTGCTACAAAGACAGAAATGTTCTATGCAATGTAATGTCTAATAGGAGGAGAACAGGGTTACCATATGCTAGGTTCAATCTTCTCATCCACATTTCAAGGGTCACTGTGTATTTATTTAATGATCAGGGTTCTAAAGAGTTCTAACTATGCTTGACCAGTATGTTGAGACACTTGAGTATGTTGTTTGGTATCCCTTTTTTGGGTGTGGATCTCCTCTGTCTCCCCAGTGTCACCTGAGGTGTCTCACTTAAGGAGGCAGTTAAAATATAAGTCAGAAAATAACTGGCATTTGGGTAGCACATCAGCTATTTACACAACAAACCTAAAATTCATTGTGTTCTAATGACAACCACCACAACACTTCTCTTTTATCTGCTCAAAGTGAGCAATATTCCCTCAGTCAATATTGAAAGAAATTGATAAAAGCATTGCTATTAGCAGCTGTACATGCAACTCTCGGAAGAAACACTAATGTATGCATAAAGATTCTTGGGAAAAGATACACATAAGTCAACGGGATTTCTATAATTGCAGCAGAGTTTGAAAAGGTGCACTCTGAAAAAAACCGTCCCTTTTTCATCATTTTCATTCTTGTTCATGTTTTATTAGATATCTGAAATGAAAATTCAGATCTAGAGTTGTGAGTGTTCCAAATTTCAGTTCTGATATGACTCAAAGATATGACAGAATCATTTATTGAAAGTAAAGGGTGTCTATGCCTTTTCATTTCTTCAGTCAGAATAGAGAAAGTTCTGGTTAGAGTTACTCTAATTAAAGTGGTCAATATTGATACTGAGTAGTGAGTTCCTAAAAAGTCAATAGGTCAACTTCCTTCTCTGCAATTTAAGCTTGCCATATTTCAAGAGTAAGATTTCTTTTTCCTCTCTTTCTCTAAATCCAAGCTCTTAATGTTTTCAGAACACTGTTTTTGTTTAAGAGTTTGAGAAATACAGTAAGAAAGAGTTAATTCACAGTGTAACTGAGAATCTGAAGGATAATAACCATGATCTTTATATGAGGTGAAAATTCCCTATAAAAGGATTGTGCTGTATGGCCAAAAGGACAGCATACTTCCCATGGTAAGTGTAAAATCAGAATGAATTAAGCAAAAGATGAACTCCAATTCTGACACTGAAATTCCAGCACAAGGAATAAAAAATGCTGTCTCATGCTTTTTGTATTCTCATTTGCCTTAGATCACTTTCAAATATTAGCCTTCAATCACTTTAAAGTATTAGCCCAAAGAAATTCACTTTTTTTTTTGATAATGGTTCTGATGGAATGTCAGCATTTTAAACTGACAATATCTAACATGTGTTATGTTTATGTTTTATTTTCATTATCGAAGGGGAACAACATCAGCATTAAAAAGATAAAAGTAGAAACATCTCAAATTGAATGAACAGTTACATTTCTTGTTTTTATGGAATTTATGTTCACCTTCAGAAACAATAGAACAATTTGATGGAGTCATATTTTTTCTTAAGGGACACATCAACTGTAGAAGCTTTGATTTGGTGTCAACACTTCGAGATATAATGAAGACTAATGCTGACTAAATGTCAAACAGAAAACATTTAGAAAAATGGAAAGAGATAAAAAAAAAAAGGTCTTCCATTGCTCTGTGAGATACTTGAGAGTTTTATAGGTTCTCTTGTGAATCTTTAGCGCTGAGCAGATTGCTCATATTGTATATGACAAGTTCTGCTCTGAAATACACACGTGGCTGTCTCAAGTACCATAGACTATCTCAAATAACAACAGATATGGTTAGGCAGCTGAATTGAACAGCTATCAGTTATACTTTCAGAGATCAAGCACTTTGTATATGTGATGATACCTGCATTTGGACACTCACATTTTGTTGTTTGCATTTTTGGTTTAAATCTGACCTATAAGACTTCATCAGATATATTTTTATTCTTACTGTCTTATTAATTAATTATTACTAGTTACACTGTAAAAAAATATGTCATCATTTTTATTGACCAATTGTTTTTCTTTGAATAAATGCTCAATCTTTTCTTTTTTCTATTTTATCTTAAGGCTTCAAAAACAAGTTTTAAATGCAATACAAAAATCCCCTGATACTTAGAGCTATTAGGGAAGGTTATAGGATCACAGAATCATAACATATAATCATAAAATGGTTTGGGTTGGGAGGGACCTTTAAGATCATCTAGCTGCAACCCCCCTGTCAAGGGTAGGGAGACCTTCCACTGACTGGTTGCTGAGAGCCTCATCAAACCTGACTTTGAAAACTTTTAATGGTGAGACATCCACAGCTTTGCTGTGAAACCTGTTTCACTGTCTCACCAACCTCAATGTAAAGAATTTCTTCTTTGGGTCCAATTAAAGCTATACGTTCTCATATTATAACTGTTACCCCTTGTTCTGTCAGTACAGGATTTGGTAAAGAAATGTCCCTTTCCAGCCTTCTGATCATTTTCGTGGCTCTTTTCTGGACTCACTCCAACAGATTCATATTCTTATATAGGGGCTTCATATAACCGGACGCAGCACTCCAAGTGACTTCTCATGAGAGCAAGATCAAGAGGCAGAATCACCTTCCTCAACCTGCCAGCCACAAGGTTTTTGGTGCAGCCAAGGATTTGGCTGGATGCAAGCACATATTACCAGCTCATGTGCTATTTTCATCTACAAGTTTTCCCAAGCCCTTCTAACAAGGGCTAACTCCTCTCAATCCATTCATCCCCCAGCTTAAATTGATTCTGGGGGTTGTCACAGCTCTGGTGCAACACCTGGTGCATGGCATTGTTGAACTTTACAAGGTTCACCTGGGAATGTGATACACAAACCAGAGTTTGCTCTTTAAAAAACCTTCCCAGGTTCTCAGTCTGCTAATAAATTTAGACACTTTTTCAATAATGCATTTCTGGACTTTGGCCAAATGAGAAAGAATAAAAGCATAGCTGTGGGCTGGAAAGGTGCTCAGGAAGAACTGCTACTGCCCCGTGACCATTATCTCGAAATCACATTGCCAAAAAGTATAAAATCATATTCTCACCACCACCATCTTTCATGGTGAATGAATTCTGAGATATCTGGGTAATTATCTTAAGTCAGACACCAATGATTTTTTAGATGGATTTCTTTCAAACATTTTTAATATTTTCTCTGAACTCTTAGAAGTTGCATAAAGAACTCAGTGACTTTAGTTTTCATTCTGTTCAGTGTGCCTGCAGATTTTGCCATTATTATATGTCCACTTCTCTCTTTGTCCACTAAGAAATGCTTTGATTTTCTTTACTAAATTTAGCATTTTATCCAACTTCCCAGGTAAAATTTGAGCTCTAAATTGCTTACTTTTGCTGTTTTGCTGTATGTTTGCTCTATGCTTCATCCTATGTTTCTATAGTTCCCTAGTGCTATAATTTTATTTAAAATATAATCTTCTGCCTGTATATATAATTATATTGTCCCCAGAGACAGTCTGTCCTTTTCTCACTCTTGGAGTCTTCCTGGATCTTAGAGCAAATCCTCTTCTATGGCCTGACTTCAGAAAGAAGAGAATTTTTTTCTTTTTCTACTCAGGGGAAATTATTTTTAAATGTACAACGTCAATTCTATTGCTTTGAACTTTCAGTTAATGTAATTCATTTGAAAAATCAAAAGAAAGATTGGTTCCTCATATCAAGATATAGAATCTTTCCATCACTTTAAACATCTGAAGAAATGTCATTATCACTCACCATCAGGTGTGCCAGTGATGATAGATGTATCTGTCATATTTGTGTTGATTTCCTATAATCTTTTTGAGATATATTAAGAAAGGAACAGAAAGATTTTTTTTTTTTAATTAACTCCAACTATAAAAATCAAATTTAAAAAAAGCCTCCAACTCTCATCACTCAAAAACTGAAAGAGAGAGAAAACCCCAAAATCTAAAGGGCAGGGCTGTAGAGATTAAAAAATTATCATTAGTATAATCTAGGTATATATGGCTAGTCTATTCAGCTCAAAGGTAAAAGAAGGGATACTTACATGACTTCAGAGTTAAGTACTCTAAGCAGTCATCAAACATGATTTTCATAATGAAATAAATAAAACAAACAAACAAACAAACAAAAACCCTGTGATAGGAAAGAGCAAACTTTCATAGCTTTAACAGCTAACTGAACCATGAGTGGCTACTTTTTTCTCAGTATGTCCAACACCCACCTGAGAATTTACAGTTATAGTTCTCAGCTCCCTGTCATCTATTTCAGCTTTCTGTTTCTTCTGTGCTGTAGGCAAGTTTAATAAAACAAGAATTTAGGGATTTGAATTAATTATATTTTAAATAGTTAAATGCTTGGTTACATATTAGGTTCATTTAGTATTCCCTACTGTTGTATTAAGAATGCTCTAGTCTCTTTCATTAAAAACAAACAAACAAACACAAAAAAACCACACCAAAACAACCCCAACTTTTTTTTTTTTTTTTTTTTTTTTTTTTTTTTTTTGCAAAGTCTCAAATAATTCCTCATGGATCAGAGGACTCTCTTAGTTAAGAAAAGGATGCATAGGCTTGTAACCAATGTCACTTCAATTATCTAGTCATCAGTGTTTTCACAGTAGAACACAAAAGCTGGTGATAGGTTTGCTCTCCCTAAGGTTCATTTTTCAACCACAAGGTTGACATGGATACATATAAAGTGATTGGACTAAGACAACAGTTTCCTTTTGGGAAGACAATAAAAAATTTACTATTACCAAGAATGACCTCAGTTATCCACTCTCAGTAGTAAAAATGATCATTCTTACAAAGTACAGAGAATTTTTTTTTTTAAGTACATAGTTTACTTATCATGTTCATTTAAAAATATTCCAAACTGAAAAATTCACTTCATCATGATATTCTGCAGTATATGTTGTTGTCACCACATATTTTCTTAATTATCCTGTGGTAAACAACACTCACAATGTGGGTGTGGGGGGGAAAGTGTTATTTCATGTCTTCCAAGTCTCAAGAAAATAATGAATTTACTGCTCATATAATAATGAATTTACTGCTCATATAGGTCTTCTGGAAAAGACAAGGAAAGAATAATACCCTACCATAACCAATCATCCAATCTGTGAAAAACACTAAAACATTTTCCTATGTTTCTAAGACTATCTGCAACACTAGTTTTGAAAAAATCATAGAAAATAGCTCAGATTCTTCACATCCCAAACTGTAACTTCTGGAAGATTTCAGCACAGGACTAAATTCTGTTACCTAAACAGAGAAAACTTTATATGTAAATCTGTCTATGATACAGTAGAATATACAAAATATTTATTTTTTCCTTGGAAAATGTAATACTGAACCTGCGGCTGATTTATACCCTTTAGACCTAAACCTGGTAGCTAAACAGAATGAATAAATACTGAGATATTTTATAGAATCAGAGAATGAATTGAATTGGAAAGGATCTTTAAAGATCATCTAGTCAACCCCTCTTCCTTGAGCAGGAACATTGTCCATTAGATTAGGTTGCTCAAAGGCCTATCCTACATGACTTTGAAGACTTCCAATGATGGGGCACTCACAACTTCTCTGGGAAACCTGATTCAGGGGCTCACCATCCTAAATGTAAAAATCTTCTTCCTTATGGACAATTCAAAACACTCTAAGAACAGAAGAGAGAGAAAATTTCCCACCTTTTGATGCAGTCCAGGATAGGAGTTGGCTTTCTGGGCTCCATGCGCACATTGCCAGCTCACGTTCAATTTTGATCCATCCATATTCCCAAGTCCTTCTCCTCAGGGCTGCTTTCAACCAGTTGATTTTGGTACCTGGAAATACCTAGACCCAGGTGCATGACCTTATAATTGACCTTGCTGAACTTCAGGAGGTTCACAAGGACCACTCCTCTAGACTGTCAAGGTTCCCTTGGATGGCATCCCATGCCTGTACTCTAGCTACTGCACCACTCAGCTTGGTGTTGTCTGCAGACTTGTTGAGGGTGCACTCAATCTTGTATTGCCATTGATGAAGGTACTAAACAGTATTAGACCCTCTATGGACTCAAGGAACGCCATTTTTTACTGCTTTCTACTTGGGCATTCAGCAATTGACTCCAACTCTAGTGACCATCCAACCACTTCCTCATCCATCTAGCAGTCCATCCTTCAAATCCATGATAATCTAATTCAGTGGCAAAAATGTTATGTGAGATCATGCCAAAAGCCTTACTGAAGCCCAGGTATATTGTTGGTCAAGAGTTCAAATGGCATGAGAGTTTCCTATGTTTCAGGAAATTAAATCAAACGGATAGCCTATGCGTTTGTTCAACTAGTCTCAATTAATTTCCAAGTTGATGAAAAAAAATATTTCACTGTTTTTCAAATATTTGGCTTGCTGTTGTAACAAGAAAAAAGGTAGTGGACTCATAATTGATTTTTTATCTTAAATGCTAAGATGTGAGTCAGCTGAAACCAGAAAAAAAGTGGTTTTGTTAGAACTGGTAAGCAAACCTCCAAAGAACATTAATGAATTTTTTAATCTATTTTTACACTCTAAGGATATGCTAAAGCCACAGATTGTACATCAGATTTTATTTTTCCCTCCATTCCACTTTTCCTTTTAGAGTCATTCTAATATGCAGATCTCTTTATTCTGTTCTGTTTAATAACTACAAAAAGAAATATATAATGAGAGTGGGTTTTTTTTTCCAAAGAATTAGAATAATAATGTTTAAAAAATGAAGGATTTAAACCTCTGGAAACTTGCAGCAAATTCACAAGATTCAGCTTGTTTTCTAGTTAAACAATTATTATTTATTGTATTAATTTAATTTTTTTCACCTATTTCACTGGAGGGCCCACAAGAACTACGTTCAACCATTTGTGATCTATCTCATTACAGTTTTTATTTCAAAATTTTCAAGATACTTTTATTTCATTTTTTTAATTGAAAAGGACTATGAACCAGTACCATAAGACAAATAACTGTATCCTCACTTTCTATCACTGCTCGTCTTCACATTGCTCTAACCTTGAGCTTTACAAGCCGAAGAGATGAGCTAAATGTGACTTGGGGCTGTGGGGGAAAAAAAAAAAAAGAATAAATTGTCAGAAAATAGATAACTTGCTAAGTTATCCATTTCACTTAATCTTCCAAGTATATTCAATGTCACATTGCTTGACCTGTTAAAAATCAGAAAAATAGTAACCACACCTGCTTTATAGAGAGAAAATAAACCAAGAATGACCTAGTAATTTTGGAAGAAGCTGTAAGTAAGTAAAAAATAAATTTGAAAATTAATTATTACTTTAGAAATCCACCTTCTTTAAAGATAGAGAGATAACAAGCCCTTGATGTAGGCAGACAACCCTTAGGACATTTAGAACTATGTGCTAAATACCTAACCTATTAAAATATAAATAATCATGGAGAAGGCAAATAGCCCAGACACAGAAGTGCACAGATATCAGTTAAAAGTGAACACTAAAAGCAACTAAAGCTGATGGCCTGTACCTTTTAAAAATTTATGAAGGAATTACATATTCACAAGCTAAATAAAACAGGTTGCCTTCTCCTTCAACCTGTCTAAGCAAACTATGCTAGCTTTTCAGCCTTATGTGATTAAATATATTTATCTTCCTTCCAACAAAGCTTAAAGGAAAATTTTACTATGTTGTTATTCATCTTCTCTCAAAGGTCCATCCAGTGAGGAGGAAAAATTAAAGAAATAATTTCTCAGAGACACAAAACAAATACAGATGTTTATGCAGAGGGTAAAAAAATGTTTTATGGCTTCACTCTTTAGTAGTAAACCACCTAAGGTTAATATGGGATACCTATGTAGCAGTTCTTCTTTTAGTCTTCAAAGTCTGGACTTCATTCTTCCAGCAAAGGAGTCTCCATATCTGTAGAGGAGATCTGGTGCAGTCTTTAATGCTTAAAATGTACTGGAATTGTTTATTCTAATAATTTATGCAGGTTCAGAAGGTTGTGGGATTGTCTGGGCATGTCTGATGTGTTTGTATGATGGAATGCACTGAATGTACTCAGCAGAGAAACTACCCCTCCTATTATCACTTCAAAAGGGGAGAAAGCACAACGAAGTAAATAAAAAGAAATAAAAATAACCAAGGTAAATAAATTAAAATTTGAAGCATCAAATCAACTTGTTAAAAAACATGATTATGAATATTGTTTCTAAATTTTCTTACTCCCTAGCCATCTTTTTTCACATGGCTTTTATAGTAATGACACTGTCCTACATTTTCCCCCCAACATTTTCTTTTTTTTGATGGTTTTGAGTCATATCCATGTGATTAATGGCATGTCTATTTATAGGTTTAAATTTATAAGGTTAAACTAAAATGTAAAAGAACCCTTAAAAAAAAACCTCTTAAAAAAAAGGTTAAATTAATCAGGAGTTGGTAAACAGTACAATCTCTCTCAAGGCAGTAGCTAAATGAGAAACACTTAAAATTTAGAGCTAAATTCTTAGAAATTCCATGCAGCTGATGATGCTTTTTATAAAAAAATGTTGGTACATGATGGCTCAAAAAGTTTCTTGCACTCTCCTAATACTCATGATTTTAATTATCTTTACAGTAAAAATGTACATACAAATATATATACACATGGAAAGGTGAAGTTAAGCCTGGGGTTGCCCCAGCCACACTGCTTCCTGCTGTCTTCAGCTGACACACTGTGGGCAGTTCTGTGGACTCCAAAGGGTGACACCTCAAGAAAGTGTATTTAAGAGTGGGAATAACACTGCAAAAACAGTGGGAAGTAAGAAAAAAAAGTATGAGAAAAGGAACAGCCCTGCAGGCACCAAGGTCAGAGATGATCACTGTGGGTGAGGTGCTTCAGGTGTGATCTCAGAGGTTCCCCTGCAGCCTGTGATGAAGTAGGTTGTTCCCCTGTCTGTGGAAGTCCACGGAGCAGCAGATACCCATCTGCCCATGAAGTATCCCACAACGTGGTAACTGGGTGTGCCCTGGAGGAAAATGTGAGCTCATGGAAAGCCTTCCCTGGAGCAGACTCTTGTCAGGAACTGTGACTCAAACAGAGGAATCCAAGCAGGAGAAAAATTTTTTTTAAATGCAATCATGACCTGATGACTTCATGCTCTTGATGGGTTAGATAGGTTTGTTTACCCTTTTCTTACAGGATTTTTTTTTTTTTTTTTGGTAATTTTGTGGCCAATTCATTAATTTCTCCCTTATTTAATTTTGAAACCATATAATAAAAAGTCCGCGAAGCATATATGAATGACAAGTAGATCCCTGATACTCATATTTTTCCCTACTACTTTTCAGATAGCAGAAAAAATTATATAAAATATTAGAGCATTAAATACTCTTCCATAACATCTCTAAAATATATTTCTCAAAGAAACAGTTTCTAGTTTAGAGAATTAATAAGGAATGAGAAAAAGAATTTAAAAAAATCTTTTAAATGTTGAATGAAATGAGTATATAATCACCAAGCAGATAAAACCAATTTGTATACCTTAACTAAAAAAAAACCAAACCAAACCAAAACCAAAAAACAAACAAAGCAAAACAAACAAACAAACAAAAACCACAAAAAAACAAACCCAGGAGAACTATAATTGAATGAAAGTGGAATATTTATCCTAATTTGGTCTTCATGCTTGTTCCACCAAAACCTGCATTAAAATACAAAACAAAAAGCCTACAAGTCAGATACACTCAGAATGCTATAGAATAATGCAGCTTCTTGTATGAGCTGTGATAATAACATTCTCATCTTGCCCTATGAAATCTGAATGTCATGAATTCCTGGTTTGAAACATAATTTAATAAAGGTCACTTACCAAGGTAGAAAATAGAGGAGATAAGAAAAAACCCTGCATAGCACATCTGTTTGGAATGAACTGATCTGACACAGTTATTAATTATCACAGATGCCTTAGGGTTGGAATAAAGCTGTTAACTCAGAAGCAAAATGTTTTCCCAAAGTCAGAGTCTAAAAAAAAAAAAAAAAAAAAGGCAATAAACCCAGCAGTGTTCAATCTACTCTGTCAAATATCTTTTCAGAAGCTGTGGCAATACTAAGGTGAAAGACTAAAATGTGTTAGCAAAGTCTTAATCAAATGGAAAGATTTTGATCTGAGATAAAATGTGTTTGATTCAGATGGAATAGCATTGTATTAGATTTATGAAGGCAATGAAATGAAATATTGGCTAATATTTCGGCACACATTAAAGAAATCAATTAATATAGGACTTGGGACTTCAGCAGCTATAGCACGCATAATGATTTGGCTAAGCTATACCTATAGTATTTGCTCAAATATTATCACTCCTCATTTCAAATTACATGTTGTCATGACTGTTGTCATGACATCAAGATAAGAAGTTTGCCAGGAATAAGCCATACTGCTCAGTTGTAAGGCTTAGCTTACTGTTATTACTAGTACTGAACATATAGACTAAGAAAATATATTTATATAGTTGTTTTTACTTAGTAATAAAAAACATTTGACATGTAGGCATCTTGTTGATTCTTAATGACAAAGACATAGATTAAAAAAGTTGTCCTTACATTGATTCAGTTCTGGTTTGTTTTCTTTTATTTATTTATTTATTTTAATATCTATGTCTGAGAATTTTACCTAAAAATGCATTTGGGCTGACCTCGGATGTCCATATTCAGTCATGGACATTCCTAAACCCTGAGACCCAACTTTGCATCCTAGCTTACATTAAGTGATATGGGCCATGCTTCAGGGACTTTGTGGAGGACATGAGTCTATATGTGTAGTTTGTTTTTAAATGGGATAGGTTTGTGGTATCTTGTTGCATTGCATCCCCACACCCAAGCAAATGTTTCCTTGTAAGGAAAAGAGTTTCAGTTTACCTTCTGATGCACCAGAACCTTCTTCATTTCTCTGTAGTTGGTCCAGTGCCAGCACAGGCACTGTTGGATCTTTGAAATGTACCTCAGAATATGTAGCTGTTTCTATTGGGCAGCTTGCCAGAAAAACCTCCTTGATTGTTGTAGACTTAAAAATTAACAAGAAAGCCCCTCGGGTTTTTTTGGTGTGTCTTAACAGGTGCAAGGGGCTTCCCTGCACTGTGCATGGCTTTTACTCTTTTGTTTTGTATAGTTTGATATTTTCTGCTTGAATTAAAACCTTTTTGCTTTTAAAAATACATCCAATCAGCCATCTTGCTAATTATTCATAAGCCATTTCATGGAGGTTGCTGGACACCCTCAAAGTGTGATACATCTTTGCAGGTCTCATAACATCCCGGCCTCATGCAGAATTGTATTAGTAACTAAAACTTACTGTATACAATTTGAATCATCCTGCTCAGATCAGGCAGCTTTTAAAAACTGTGATGCTGCAGTTAAGTACTGTTTAGAAAGTAAATGTTTAGAAAGTATGATCTGTGTATATTTATAGCAACTGAGAGATGGAACACTACCAGAAGAATGTATTGCTTTATACAACAGCTTGTCAAAAACATACTGTTGATAATAAAACTGTTGGAGGCTCAAAAAGGAACAAAGCAAACCCCTTGAAAAAAAAACCAAAAAAACAAAAAAAACCAAAAAAAAACCAAACAAACAAACAAACAAAAAAAAAAACCAAAAAAAACCCAAAAAAAACCAAACAAACAAACAAAAAACAAACAAACAAACAAAAAAAAAACCACCACCAAATCACAAAAAGCTTTACCATCTATTGTGCAAAAAGTGCCTAAACCACATACTGATGGGAACTATCCGTATGCATTTGCCTGTTCTCATACCCTGTGCTACTGATTAATGCTGGAGAGAAGTTAACAGGCTAAACAAATATTTTGTTGACCTCATATTTCCATTCTAGCATTAGTATGCACCTCTTGACTTTTAAAACTGTGCATTTCAAAATTTTACCTACATCCAGTCCTAAAATATTCTGCTGCCTGGAATTTAACACTGTAAATATTGTTTTGTGTGTCTTTCTTTGCATTTAAGACCTTTGAACAAAGAAGCATTTTGGATTAACAGAAGTCTAAATGATGAAATGAAATGTGGTCTACTTTGCAAATATATAATGCAAAAAATTGTTACTGTGGGAAATAATTGCTGACATAATTCAAAACTCCAACCATATTAACAGAACCAAAGCATGTTCTGGTCTTCCAAACAAATAAATACCTAAAAAAATATGCAATACTATAGATATTGCTGATTTGATTTTTAATATTATAATTATTATTGGAGTTTAATAGGTTTGCTTACCAAGGGTCAAAAGCCACTCTAAAATTAAAGGTATGGTCACCATATGTGATAGGATGTATTTGTAAAGGTAATTTAATCACCTTATCAACGTTTTTGAGGCACTTCTTTTTTTCATTAAGACCAGCTCACTAGTTCAAACGCAAAGGTATTTAATCAATGTGATTTTACTAGTGGTGTTATAAGTAATTCCATTAAAATGCATTTATCACCTAGTCAGGCTGTGAAGAGATAGTCATCTTGTCTCTTCTGATCAAACTAGAGAAGAATTTTCAAAGCATTTTTAGAAATACTGACAGCATGGGTATGTTTTTGCCTGCTTTTAAGCATATTAAAACTATCACCAAAAACTCCAAACTACGTAAATATGCATTTCTACGTCATTTCAGAATATTGAAACTTCCCACCTTTTCATTTTGATTTGGTTTCTCTTTTGAATTTAGAAGCCCTGAAATCACATGAAAGGACATAAATAAAGGCAGAAATTGAAGATAGCTCATTCAAAACACTCAGCCTAGAGGTTACATCTGGAAAGTAATTTTTTTCCCAAAAGTCCCTTGTTGATGACAGTTAGATCCACAATTCTGGGATAAGGGCACCTCTGCTTTGATGAAGAGAAGTCATGTACAAGACAAAAGCACATGTCTATAGCTTCAACATTTGAACAAAAAGGGAGCAGTTTTAAACTTCCTTCTTTTTGTATTCTTAAACATTATTACCCACATTCCACCTGCTAAACTGCAAACCTTAACTCCTTGGATGCCATGGCCCCACCACTAAAAAGGTGTAGAAGTCTGTGAAGTGACAATAGTGAGATTTAAGTTCTTTTGATCCAACAAACTTCAGGCATAAAGTGAAACACCACTGAAGTGCTCCAGCTGCAATGGTGGTAGTTTCAAAGCTTTTTCTGTTCCTCCTGGGGCACGTTGCCAATTCTTTTCTCCTTTTTGCAAGCTGTTCGAAAGTCATGCAAGCATACAGTGCTTTATATTTACTACAAGGTAACATTTAAGCAGTTGAAACTCTTTGAACAGCAAGTTCTGTTGTATTTATCACAATTAATTAAAGGGAAAGATCAGACGGGAAATGTGTAACCTTCATCTGGTTCAAATGAAGTAGGGTGATGTTTTAAAGATTTTCTTACCGTTCTAAAACCCAGATCACAGATAATTCAGAGAGAATTAAGGCTCTTAATAACAAATGAGAGATTTTGAAGCTGTGCTTCAGCTACCTGTCAAACCCTGGTTCCCCTCCCCAGCCTTTTTCCTCATAATGCTTAGCACTTTTCATCTTCAAAGTACTTCAAAACACATTAACTAATTAATCCTTTGAGCATCCCTAAGAGATTAGCAGAAAACGATGTGATCTCTGACAGCCATGCAAAAGCCTTGAGCAAGGCAATGAACCCTGCATCCAATAAGGATTATTGTCAAGGTCTCCTGAAGTCCGCAGCACCCTGAATATATATTCTGTTGAAAACTTTGAGAAAATGTAGAAGTACTTAAAAAGTAAAAAAGCAACATTTAAAAAGGGTAGGTGAAATTGAAGGACAATGTTCAAATATACAATCTGGAAAAAAAGTTATTACTTCTTCAGCAGTATTTCTTAACCATCATAAAAAAAAATCTATATACTCATATAGTAATATCTTTGAATATCTATAAGTATCTTGCTTGAGAAATTATAGTTCTAACTTCTGCACAAGCCCTGCTGTTTATATTTGCAATAGCAAATTAAACAGGGCAAGACTACGGAATTCAGCACTGGCATATACTTCTCCATAACACTAAAATCTTCATGCAATCCTTGCCGGCACTTTTTCCTAAGGCCAACTTACATTCTCACCAAAAAAAGATGCAGCTTCATTAACAGCAATTCCACTTGAATACAATCATTATATTCCAAGAGGTAAGAAAGTATAACTTTGTAGGAAAAAGCATTTCTATGCTGCCAATACTAGAGAATGAGCCCTGATCCAATTTAGTTATTAATATGGATGCAGTCATAAGTTGCAAAAGCATAGCATTGCTGTAACAATGGCAAAAATTTTGAATGCCTGATGCTTAGAATATTTTCAGGGTACTTCAAGAGAGTTGCTTCATAAGAGGCTGTCATTGCTGAAGGAGTGGCAATTCACCTTATAATAGCCTGGCCACTTGGTTTGGTGGTAATGATTATCCCTACAAGACCTTTTCTTATTTTACAGAAACTTCAGTAGAAGGAAAGGACATAAGTAATTTCCTAGAATAATCAATAAACCCAGAGTCTCTGTTCACAGACCACTTATAAAGTATATGAGCTTCAAACAAATCTAGGTTTACAATTCCCAGATTCATCATGAGTGTTCTGCCTTAAAAATATCTTCCTTTTTTTTTTCTTCTAATAATTTTGGTAATAATGAGTCTTGAACATCTCTTGCAGAGCAAATTTGTTGAATTTTGTTCTGCAAGGGTTGATTTTCAAAAGTGAATTTAAGTAAGAAGAAAGGAAACTTCTTGAAGCGTCATTTTTGGGGGGTTGTAGCTCTCAGTGAATGGCGGGAACTTGCACTTCCCTCTGTGCTCAGTATTTCCCATTGGTTTTCTCTAAAAGTTTCTCACAAAGTTATGTCACCCCTCTGAAATTCCTATCTCCTCTCTTGGGTATTGAGCTCAGTCCTAAAGTACAAGATATAAAATGTAAAATTGTGTAGCTTGATGACTGTTGCTTGGCCCTCACACAAACTCCCATGTGTGCAGCTCGACTAATGCTAATGCGTATTGTGCTTCAGTTTATTGTGCTTCAATTTGTTCAAGAGACTAGAAACTAGTCTCAGCAGAGTGCTGTCTCAGGCTGCCATGACTGTGAATATAAGTTGAAGGAATACAAATTCAGAATGCATTATATTCTAGTACTTGATTTTATGTTTATATGTGTACTTTTCTCACATTATTTTCTCTTTTCTTCCTCTCAAAGTAGTGTGCTTATTTCTTGTGTTTATTATAATTCACTAAATGGTTTTAGATTAACATCATTATCTTAATTCCTAACAAGAAAGTATTCATACCGTCCTACCACACTGCATCATAATTTTTTTTAATGGTGATAGTTGCCTGACACTGGAACAAGTTGTCTGGAGAGGTTGTAGAATTTCCACCATTAGGGATATTCTAAACCCAACTGAACACCATTCTGAGCAACCTGCTCCACCTGACCTACTTTCTGTAGGACTACAATATTTCTAGAGATGCTTTTCAACCTCAGCTATTCTATGATTCTGTCTACAATTTAGAATTTAAACTGGACACTTTCTGAAGAAAAGGAGAGCAAAGGTCTATAGCATATTCTGTCAAAAATCTTGATTCCAAAACCTGTAACTCTTTTTTTTAACATGCTTGTTTTTGGTCAAGTATGTCTGCTTTCAAAAAAAGATAAATTCTATTGACTGCAAATTTAGTTCTTCATTGAGTATAATGAAAATTTGGACAAGTAGCACACACATAGAAATCTAAATTGTTAACAGAAAACCTGGATACTTAATCTGGAGCTGAGTTTCATATAAAATGGTGAATTAATCTTCTTTTCTGGAACCACAATAACTAATTCTACTTCATGAGACCATAAACATCGCTTTTAGGGACAATAGATTTTTTATTTCAATTATTTTTGCTGTGTACTGGTTCAAGTAATTTTAAGCTGTATTTCAAAATTCCATTTCTGAGTTTCCATTGCTAGCCTACTCTATTTTGCAGCAAGACAGGGTGAAAGCATAATGGTTCAACTGATTACCAAAGATTTTTACTGAAGATTTCTCAAATGTAAAAAAAAAAAAACCAACAAACCTAATAATTTTACCCATCTTATAGTAGACTACTTGAATTAAGAAAAATTGCAAGACAAAACTTTGTCAACTTTCTTACCATTTATAGTCTTATGCAGTGTTGCAACAAGATAACTAGATTATATTATCTTCCTAATTAAACATAAAATTTCTGTGTGTTTATAATAAGACTCTTTCATTTTTTTCTCCTCATTCTTCTCCTAGGAGAGAAAGTTAGTAAAATATGTCAGGTCAGCCCTGTTTGGTGTTTAACAGGTGTTATGTTACTGATTATTAGGAAAATCCTGTCCCATTTCAAATTGAGATAATATTTTAGGGTTTATTTTTTATATGGAACAATTGTCCAGATCAATCTCCAAAGGTATTACACCAAAACTGAACAAAAGACAGAAATACAATTAAAACAAAACTGTGGTGCAAATTTTAGCTGTAGCACTCTATCTTTTGTTAAAAATAGATTTAGGGCAACATAAAATTTGAAAGAAGTTCATATGTAGTTTTGAAATCCTTTTTTTACTTCTTTTTTTAACAGTTGGTGTTTTGAAACAGTCCATTTGGCATATAAATTTAACATAGATAGATGTTCATCAGTTCAAACACTGACTTAGAATCCAAGATACTCAGCTGCTGAATAATAAGATTACAAAAGTATAAGAGCTTCTAGATAAGTCTGAAAATTCCCTTCATCCTCTGGATATAAATCTCATAGGTTTGGTTCTGACACGAAGGATGATCTTTCTAATCTTTACAGCAAATTAATTCACTAGAGGAAGGTGAGTGACAGTAAACTGCCAGTGGTCATGACTTCCTGCTTGGGCCTGCCACTTAACATCTTGCTTTATTTCTTAATAAAAATAAAACTTTTCCTCAGTTTGTGGTTATTTTCCCTCCAGGGAAACATATTTAGATATTCTGTCTGTTTAATAAAGAAAATACTAAAATGAGCATTAATTATGTTCAATGCCCTCCTACTGACAAAGTAAAAATAATTTCTAGGCCATCATTTATTCCTACATTGATTTTTTTTTTTTTTTTTTTTTTTTTTTTTTACTTTAGTACTATATCTTTCTCATGCTCATTCTGTATACTAGTTGACATGTACATATGGGTGTGTTAAAAAACACCAATATATATCACAGATTTCTGGGCATATCAAAATGCATTGGGAAGTAGAAGGATAATCAAGAGCAATAAAGACTAATTAGGAAATTTTATTTTATTCCCGTCCATGAGACCAGAAATTAAATATTTGAGGATGCTGAAAGAACTCATAGTTTGTGAAATATTCCATTGAATGGAAATCTGTAAAAAAACAACTCTGACATCTGGAAAACGTTATGAGATATGGTTCTATTGAGAAAGAGAAAGAAAGAAAAACCAGGAAAGTGTAGGTCAGTCAGCCATGGGTCAGTGTCTGAAAAGAAAAAAGATATATTTTTAGAACATTTTTTAGACACCTGAAGGAAATTTGTGAGCAAAAATCAATCCAGTCTCAAGGGTAGTCCTGGTTCAGTCAGGTAAAACTAGATGGTGTCCTCCAGAGAAAATATCTGTGACTGTATGGCTTCAGGTTTACTTCTCTTCCATTCATAAATAAGTTTATAAAGCAGTCTAAAACAACTAATCCTAAAATACAGATCCTGAGGTGATCACTGTATTGGGTTAGAAGTCTTGATTTCAACATAAATTTCTACAGCATTTTATGTAGAAACATAAAATAAATTGTGGGAGTTTGAGACAAGTTTGGGTTGTTTGGCGATGTTTCCAGTAACTTTGGTTTCAAGTGGTTTGTTCTTTGTACCTCCCTCCTGTTATTTCTTGTTGGTTTCTTCTCCCTATCCGTTAAATGTCAATCATATGTTATACAACCTACTGGTCCTGCCAGTCATTCTGGAGCCTCACCTCATGCCCGGAAAGTTCCAGAACAGGCTTCAGGCGATTGGTCAGGGTCCAGGGGTTCCACTCCCAGTTCTACCTTATTTGTTGTTTCTTATGATTGTCACCCCCACAATCCCTAGTTTGTCCCTATTGGTTACATGTTCTGCCCTGCCCTGAGATCCATCCCCCTTTATAAGTTGCTGCACCCAGTGGTTCGGGGTCTCTCTCGAGGCACCACCCTGGTAGCAGGTCCCCTGCAATAAACCCAGTTTGGTTGACCATCAAGATAGTCCTGTCTCTGGTCTATTCCGTGCCGTCGCTGTGATCCTGCCCCGAGCACCAAGAGCCCCAGTGTTGGCCTGGTGTCAGGGCTGGCCATGGTGAGCAGCACAAAGAGGCACTGTGACAATAAATGTACTGATAAATAAATTCTCAGAACTTCTACCAAAATCAAAAAATCCTTGCCTGCAAAAATTACATGTCTAGATCTACCTCTAGGTATATAACTCTAGATCTAGTCAGAGATAAGAGATACCTTTTCCAGGTGAATGTATTGAAAAAGACCATTTACTCCATTGTTTCCTCTAATAGTTTCTTTATTCTTTTCTTTGCATTTGAAAACTCTGTTATGCCAGATAACTCACAGTGTATTATGGTTCTTATTTGGCTGAGTCTGTATGAGAATACAGCATGGGGATTGCATTCAGATAACTAGAGGAGCAGAATTTGAGCTGTCTTTAGAAAGTCAAGTATGGCAACACTCAGCTGTTAAGTATGCATGATATTATTATATTTTAAATAGAAGACTTGGCTTGTAGCTTTTCAAGTGTTGCAAGTTTAATGTTCCTCAACTAATATCTTTGGCGGGACATAATGTCTTTCATTATCTAGAAAGACTGTATATTTTTAGGTGCATTTTCTTTTACTTCACTGTAATAACAGAAACAATAAGCAGAATGTTTTGATATTTTAAAGACCACTGGTTCAGGGCAGTGGGACTTAAGAACGATCTCAAATCAGATGTCTGGGGCTGTGAATGCTAATCCCATATTCTTATCCAGGCAGTCTGTAGAATTGTTGAATCCAATTGTTGGCAGGAGTCATTAGTATAGATATCTCTTATGGAGTGTGCTAACTTGTGCTAAATCTGTGAAAGAGATGAGAAATTAGATTTACTTCTCTTTTCAGATACTTCAAATACGTAATTTTAAATACTTAGATGTATTTTTTTTTTTAATTTAAGAAAAGTTTAGGTACATGGTCAGAATAATAAATTTAAATCTTGAGCTTTTAAAGTTCTAAAACTGATTCATCGTTGAAATATTTTAAACCCAGTGCTTATAAAATCATCATGTGGGATGTGCACTCAGCAGGTATAAACTCATCATCTGTGATAGTTAATATGAATTACACCAGCTATGAATTTTTCTCTACATTTTCAATTTGGTGTACAAACCAGCTGAACACACATCTGCTGGAAAAGTAAGCTGTAATATCCCTGTACTCAAACACACTGAGCAGGCCTTCCCAAGTGAAGTGCAATACTCATACAGCTGATCAATGCCTTTTTATTTTCCTACATACCCAACCCATGCAGATCAACTGAGGGATTTTTTTCTGCTTTCTGAATTTTTGCACCAGACAGCCTGTCAGGAAGCATGTATCTGAAGAGACAAAAAACAGGAAATACAGAAATAGAGGAGCTGGAGCATTCTACTTTGCAAGGGTGTCCTGATCAGACAGAACATCTCCTCCTCCTCCCACCCCATAATTTTGTTCTATTGAATTTTGTTCTATTCTACTCTTCAATCCCATTCTCTCAGGACTGATATTATCACATGTACTTGCCATCACTGTGTCAGTATGTCATTCAGGAAGCAGTCACCTGAAAATCTTCATTGAAACATAAAAAATATAGCAATTAGATTAAAAAAAGAAAAAAAAAAGAAAAAAAAAAAAAAAAAAAAACAAAAAAAAAAAAAACAAAAAAAAACCCACAACACCTTACATTTACTTCACTTTTAAACACTTACCTCTGAGGACTGAGTTCCAGCTCTACCTTCAATCCCTTTCCACACATAATGATGAGGGTTTAGTGTACTGAGCATCTGAGCATTTTCAAATTCCACGTGTAGTTAAAAAAAAAATCTTTTCAAATGTAAGCCTGAGGGTCCTTCTCAAGGATATACGATAACTAATACTATGGAGATTACAAATTCACATAAGAGGCACTTGGACAACTCGGTACAATTATATATAATGATGACTTTTGAAGTTAAAAAACTGTGACAATCAGCAAATTTTGCAAATATGTGAACAAAGCTCTGTCAGTTTGGCAGTAAAAACGACATATAAGAGAGGCAACCATAACAAACATATCCACTTGCAAACTGCATTGGTATTGTAGGCTGGACCTTTCCTCTGCTATTTTATCTCTTAAACAGGAAGATCCATTGCAAAATTATAAGTTCAGAAGCTGATCTTAGTAGAGGAAAAGTCTCTGAGATAATGGCACTTATAGCTCTCTCTTAGGAACTTGAACCTCAAACTACCTAGTAAAAATTTCTGGTTTGGGAGTTTTTTGGTTTGGTTAGGTATTTCGAGTTGTTGTTTCAGGTTTTTTTGTTTGGTTTGCTTGGCAGTGGAGTGGTGGTTTGGTTTGGTTAATTTGGCTTTGTTTGGTTTTGTAGTGTTTTGGGATTTTTTTTTTTTTTTTTTTTTTTTTTAATCGCAGTAGGAAGAACAGAAAGCTGCAGAAACCAGACTGATAGTGGAAATTTTACTCTCTGTCCATATTTATCTTCACACAGAAGTTCAGACAAAAGTTCTAAGCAAAATTCAAAGCCTTTTTGAGTACAGGGAAAGGGATAAGCAAGCAAGTGCAAACATTTTTATTTCCTTGCTTTCTGCCAGTCACATCTTCCTTAGAAGCCATAGAATTTTAAATTAATTATCAAGCCATGTAAAATTAATTTCTGATGATCTATTCATACCTTGCAAAAATCAAAGTCTTCCTTGAGGGCAAACCTGACTGTTTTGTATGTTCCTTGGACAAGGAATAATATAACATATAGCCTATTTCTGCAGCCCTTACTTGAACATGACTCAGACCAGGTTAATGACAAATCCTATGCAACCATATAGAAACTTCTTTGGAAGTTCAAAGGAAGAGGAACAGCAGTCCTTAAGGTGTAGCCTATTAAGCCAGATAGATAATCAAAAATCCCAGTGTATCATTAAAACTTTGACTGTATTGTTACTCAGCTATGAAAATTTTCATTTCATTAATCCTTATTTCCCTCACCAAAGCTTTCTAAATTTGCAAAGTACCAATAATGCATCTTCTCTTACATGGCATTTATCTCTGTACAATAGTTTAATTAACTAATTTTAATTTTCTTAGTTCTTAAATCTAAAAATCAGTTATTACTAATTTGTTTTTAATTCACTATACTATCTAGCTTGAACTCTTAGTAGCTACCAGTGTAATTGAAGTACATTAAAATGTCAAAAATGTTATCTTACCAATACAAAATGAAATATATATCATGATTTTAATGACCATATATTGAAATTGTCCCTGTAGCTCAAAGGTAAAATACTGTGTTTGATTCTGAAGATTTTCAAATACCTTTTCAAATGTATTATTATATTTAGTCAATATTTTTAGAGAAAAGTAGATGACATTTAAGAAGGTACGCAGTGCAATACATGACAAAAATTACATCTTGATTTGAATGAAAAGATTTGCAAAAACTGTTAAAAATTAACATTTTTAACATTATTCTATCAGACTCTCCATTCTGCTTAAAACATTATTTCACAATTCAACTCCTTTAAATAATGAATTATACATTTAAAAATATAGACATCCATTTCTTGTAACTAAGGTTAGCATGTTGAAAGAATGAGGCCCTAATATCCTAATAAAACCCACAGACATTTATTTGTGTATTCTCATCTATTTTGTAGCCAGACTTTAAAAGAGGTATTTCACCATGGCAGAAATGTTACTATTTATTAAGGAATAGATACTTGAAATTATAATCTTCCAGAGAATTTTAAAATCAATGAATAAATTAACATACAAAGAAATTTTTAGGGTCATTAATTTCACGTATTTGTTAATAGTCACCTCACCTAGGGTCAAAAGACACTCTAAAGGGTAAGAGAACTAAAAAGACAGAGACAGATTTTCTCTCAGCATGAACCAACTGCTGAATATGGCCAGTTACATTTGCAAACATTAAAGGACATTTTTGAAGGGAAAAAAATAGCATTGATAGTTTCTGATAACATCAAAAATATTTAATAATCTAGCTGTTAGAAAGCTCCCTTGATATCTTTGGTGCTTGGAAGGAATTCCCTATTCTGCTTGATTATCTCTGGGACTTACATCCATTCTTTCCATACCATAAATCAATGCCTTGGGGTAGGTGTCCTTTGAAGTTGTTCCAGTTTGCTAAAGCAATTAAAATTTAGTGAAGTATAAAATGTCATCATTTTTTAATAGCATAAATTATTGGGAAACTTTGTTAAAAGATGTGATTAGACTCATCTTCGGTGAAGCCACAGTGTGCTTTCTTCATGTGCTTGTGGTGTAACCTGTTTTCTGGTTTCCTTGAAACACTCAAGCTGGAAACCAGTTCAGCCCACAGATATTCCAGGTCAGGGTTTGACTCCATTGCCTTTAGTGTCTAGTGACATTAGAGGCAAGAACACAGGCCTAGCAGGCACAGCACAAGAGCTACAGAAATCCTGTATGCGCACACAGCTGCTTGTCAGTGAAACCCTTTAATCATTTTGAACAGTAAATCTGTTCCAGGTAAGCTGCACAATTACAGCAATTGCATTGAAACCTTTTTTCATGAGCAAACACTTGCATTAGATATTTCCAAATTTAAGCATCTGCAGTTTTGAGAAGAACCTGAGATTTCTGAAAGCAAAAAATGTTGTTTCCCGTTGTAGTCAGTCTCTGCTATACATGGAAAAGGACTAATCAAAACCCATTATTATTATTATTATAATTCAGCACATCCAGTTACATTAAGCAATAAGAAGCATCTTTAACATTGCATTTCAGTGTATTTATGTTTGTGTAATTCTATACCAAGGATCAATAAAAAGATCCAGTGACGTTCTGATTAAAAACAGTCATCTAACATAAGCTTGTTTGAGAAAATGTTTTTTGTGCCTGACTTGCCTTCATGTTAAAAAAGATGCTGAAAGACTTTTTACACTAAATAATTTGAGCTAACAGAAAAACAGAAGCATAAAAAACATTTAGAAATGCATAATTTCCTTTGTCATTTTCTTGGAGATTTCTTGGGGGTTTTGTTTCTTTTTTTATTGTAGTCCAATACATCAAACAATTTCCCCATGAATTTTTAAAGTCAATGGTATTATAAATACATTATTTCTTGCTGTTGCTTGCACAGTGCAAACAAGATCCTTTTATTGCAGCAAACACATTTTCTACACATAATTGATATAAGATCACAGTGTAATGGGTAATTACATTGAACAAAAGTATTCATTCTCTACTTTCAGAACACAGTGAAGGAGAAGGTTGTCTGGTTATATTCCATATTCCTAACATAGTAAAGAAAAGGGGTTTTGCTCAATCACTATATAATATTTCTGAAATAATGAGGTTGTGAATCTCATTTTGACCTGAGTTACATAAGGAACCCAGAATGTCCATACCTCATTTGCATAGTTCTCATGTCAGGTGGAGTGAAGCAATACAGAAATTGAAGAGACTCCCCTCGTCGATTACACAGGGATGTATCAAGGACACTGTGATAACTCCCATGCTTCCAAGTGTACCTGACATACACTGCTGTAACAGGCAGCTGCAATGTGATGGCTGTGGCACTTTATTAGAGTAATCCATCAATTTCTCTGTGTTAGTAGGCCCTTCTTCTTCTAACCTGGAACTAAGGAAATTAAAGGGAAAAAAATACTACATTTTGTTGCCATAAACAACCAAAAAGACAATATTTCTTTATTTTTTCTCTTCATTAAAAAGAGTAAATAAAGTTTCCTTACTATTGGATATTTTAACACTGCTCTTCAATAATTTCAAACAACAAACAGGACTCAAGCTACACTGAAATAATTTTTAGTCTGCATTTTTTTTTTTATTACCAGCATTATCTTTTTCTGGAAGATATTGGTCTTGGACCCTGGAAAACTGTAATTTCATCAGGATCTATTAACCTGTTTGTAATAAGCAATGCTTGATGAGACTGTGTGAGAATCATTAAATTCTCAAGGCTCCAGTGGTTTCATGGAATTAAGAAAGTGGTAATGTGATTGATGGGAATTTTCTATTCATGATAGAATTTTTATTTACATTATTTAAATTTTGATTTACTCCCACATAATTATGTATTTCAAAGTCAAGATGAATCAATGCATTGAACAGATAAATGTCAGACTATAATTGGCAAATATTTCATAACAAAATAGAGATAGGCTCTTAATTTTAAATTACACTGAGCATTCCACAAGAAACATCTTCCACATTAGAATCCTGCACCATACTGTATCAATATTCTATTATTATTTGCCTATGATACATTAAAGAAATCCCCAAAATACTTTTCATCCATAATATACCCTGCATGAGGAATAGAATTTTGAAATTATAAAACTCTAGGAATCTATAAGGATCTCAGATAATGAAATATAAATTTATGGTGGGAAGAATGACAGGTCCATATGTGTTTTTGTTGTTGGGTACTGTAACAAGAACAGGAAAAAAATAGAATGTGATAAAACTAGAATATAGCATTAGATAGCATGGAACTATCAAGATTTTGTTTTTCAATGCTGGACAAATTTAAGGAAGACCTTCCTTTTAGGATTTGCAAATAAACAGTGAATATTTATTGAAGAAGGGACTTAAATTCAGGGTGAAACTGGAGTTAATGATGCCAACTATTTAGGTAGATTCTATCTTTTTCAAAACATCCTTTCTCAAAAATAAAGTGCTTTTTCTAGTATTGCACCGTATTTTTCAATTTTAAGTTCTATTGACATAAATATATGCTTAATTTTCTGAGTTCAGGTTCATTTCCTGCCCTTATTATAAAGTAGCAATAGTAATGCAATCTGGTTTCTGCAACGATCCTTACTTCTTGATATGCTGTTTCCACAGATTTTGCCCAACTCTTTGATTTTAAAAGCTGGCTTTAGGTTGAACTCACAGACTGGCTCTCAGTTCCAGAAGCTAGTTGAATGGGAGAGTTCTAGTTTCTCTTTATTGCTGACAACTTATCTCAAAAACTGGAAGAATAATGCTCTGGATAACTCTTTTTCTCTATTACCCAGGTTTTTCTAAAATGACATAAAGAGAGAGATAAAAAACCCCCAGAACAGTAGAATAAGGGCTCAGGAGAATAGGAAAGAGACATTGTTCTAATTATGAGTTTCTGTGCATACATTCTGAATGTATTTTTTAGCTCCATGTTTCCGATACTAATTTCAGGTTTGAGATACTTAATTCAATCCTGATTGCATTTTTACTGCATGACTATCAGCAGCTAAAGTAAAACTAAGTTTTACTTCTTTTGTGTTAAGAATATTTAGACATTTACTAATGTATCTTCCTTGAGAGGAAACATCATCTTCAACATTTATAGTATTAATTGGCATGGAAAGATGACTGGTGGTAAAATTAGAAACAGAGAAGTTATAATGGTACAGAAATTAGATGATAAAATGCAGTTGCTACTCCCTGGATGGAATGTGATCAGTGTGCTCAAAACCTATTCCATGAAGATTCCCCACACACATAATCTGCAACCATAAGCACTGGCTGAGGGGATGGAATGGAGGGTGGAGCAGAGTGGAAACTCTGTGACCGACCAAGGCTCTGTTGAAACCCTGGCAGGGAAGTGAACTCGATGCAACTCCACAGCAGCTGTCAGTCAGGGGAGGCAGGGGAAGGTGTCTTGCTGCCAAGCCAACAACTCTGCTGAAATCACCCTCCTTGGATGAGCTTGGTTCCCTACAGCCCAATTATAATACAAGACACCTCCATCCCCAAGTTACCCACCCCAAGGTACAACCAGCCTTCACTGAGGAAGTATCTAAATTTTATTGACTATACCTTTAAGAGTGAAGCAAGGGAATTTTCCACCAATCAGTAACAAAGGTGTGCACGGATTGAGTCATTCAAGCTCCACCTAAACATAAAGAAATATGATAAAGGTAAATTGGGAATGAGGGGAATTTAGGAGACTCCACTGTAACTTTTTGAAACAGTCGTAGGGCTGAACCTGTCTTCTCCCCTGCAGGTAAGCAGATTGGATAAGAACCACACTCTCTGTGTACTGAACACTTTTATTGGGGATTAGAGTTTGTCTGTGCATTGCTTTGAATATGTTTCTGCAGTCAAATACCATCATAAACAATCCTTGAACCTTAATCTGACATGATTTGATATTAACAAAGAGTGCTACTCTGTAAACTGTTGGTGTGAATGGTCCTTCATGGGTGCTGGCAGTCACTGACAGAGGGGAAATACTGGAGTAGAGTGGAAGACTCACTGAAGAGTCTCTGTTATGGTGTCCATGTGTGTCTCTGAATAAGTCAGTCAAACCATCCTTCAATGCAGCAGGATTGCTCAGTGAAGGGTCCCCATAATAGGACGTTGACAGACTGGTTGGGCATGAGGGTCTTGGATTTCCTGGGGCACTGACAGACAAATCAAACACTAAGGGTCAAGGAACTCTCTCTTTTTCACATGACAGTTGGTCACTTGAATAACATTATATGGGAGAGTATATTATCTCCCTCACCCTGCACTGTTACATTTCTCAAACTTCATTATAACTTAAACAGGAATTTCGATGTATTATCCAGGTTATATAGAAAAATACAGCTCTTTTACAATGATTACCCTGAGAGAAAAAAATCCCTAATGAACTTTCTTCAGAACTGTGATCATTTCCAAGACAAACACAAGGCAGTTGGTAGCAGTACTGCTTGTCAGTCTTGAATGTAGACTTCTAGTGACTTTTAAGGACAAAAAAAGAGTAGGGTTTTCTTTTTTCCTGGATAAAATGTTTAGTGCCATTTCAAATGCAATAGGGTATACAAGTCATCTATCCAGGTCTGAGATGTGTGTGCGTATTTACATAAGTAGTTGCTGGATCAATGCTAACTGCATAATAAGTCAGTATTTCACTTGATATTCTGGCCTCTGATAGGAAACAATTCTGCAGTATAATAGAAAAACAGGCAGGTCCAAGTTCTTCCTTTGCTGGTCCACTAGTACATATTTTTTAGAATGGATAGTAAAGCATGATTTAGAAAATATTTTTGAACACTTTTTTATTTCTGATTAGCAAAACCCCTCAATATTTCTTTATATTGCAGTGTCTGAGGGTCGGTATGTCCACTTCAAACTCTATGGTTATGCACAAAAGAGAAAGAAAAGCTTTAGTTTTTAACATGTGCATAAAAGGTTATTGTCAACAAATACGTAATTTATTGAATTTTACACAGAAAATATATAAGCCTTGAAATCTATCTTTGGAATATATTTTAAATTTATAAAAGTCACCTCTAGCATCATTCCACACTTGAAATGCAACCAAAGCAAGCTTTACTTAATAAGATATTTCTACTACAGCGCACAGTCAGTTTAATGGGTTGTAATTTGAAGTAACTTTGATAAGGTTAGGTCATAGTTTGAGTGAGTTAATCTGAGTTCAATGATAAATGAACATGCTGTGTTAACTGGTAGAAGCATGGGAGAATCAGAGCTTATAGACATTATTTTAACAAATTGCCATTTTAAATCACCTTCCTCAGGGTCTTTAAGCAGGATTTCATCAATTACGTGCTTACAGCTCACATTAGTGATACACATTAAAAAATTTCCCACATGAATAATTTAGAAAAAAAATTGACTATCAAATCCCTGTGTGAGTTAGCTCTTGTCTATTTAAGCAAAGTTTTACTTAAATGATGCATGACATGCAATATTTCAAAAATGTTCCTTCTGAGATCTTGAAGACAAGATACAGAGGGAAAAACTGTCCTTGCAATAGTTCTGTATTCTCTCATGTGCCTTTCAGGTTTTCTGATGTGTGACATCTTTGCTGGTTCTGTTATTTACTTTTCAGGACTGAGTCACTTTAAAAAAAATCTTACCCTTCTATAGGATTTCTTTTCTTTGACATTTTCTGCTAACTGAAGGGAGACACAATTTGTCTGTTAAATCGATTGCATAACAATGAGAAGTGAGAGGAATTTTGACAAATAATTTGCAAGAGATGAAACGTCATTTTTAAAAGCCCCACACTTGTCTTTCCTTTAATACCAGAAAATTTTGAAAGCTACATGAAAGAGGGTGTAGAATACATTTGATATCATGCAAAGATTTTTTTTTTTTCCATTTCTCTTCAGAAATAAAATTTTATTTGTTTCACAGTTTTACTTAGAGGAAAAGTACTGGGTTTGGTTGGGATACGGAGTTTATTTTCTGCACAGTAGCTGATGTGAATCTATGCTTTATATTTCTGCTGGAAATAATGTTGATTACAAAGGTTGCCAGAAAGGCAAATAATGACACCTGAACTAAAAGAAGGGACAGATGCTGACCAGAAAACCCATTCTGCAAGAGTAACATGATGGAGAATACAAAGTTCCACGTGATATTTTCAGAAGCTGCAATAAACTCAAAATTTGAATTTCATCACATTTTATTTTAAGCACTTAGCTTAGTTACTACTGTAATGTGAAACATGCCTTTAGTTAGGTTACGTGATAAAAGGGATTCTTGATGCAAAAAAAAGGAGTACAGAGGAACAATGGTAGGTTAGGCAGCTAAATAATTCCCTCATCTGGCTGCCATGAAACCCACCACAGCAGTGTGTAACCCACCACTGTGCAGTATGTCATCGACCCGCAAAAGCCACATCTCCACATGCAAGAAAAAAGGATCTTGTACTTATCCTTCTTGAACTTCATGAAGTTTTAATGGGAAAGGGTGAAGTGAGAGAAAGATGGGGGAGGGAGATTGGGGGATGGGGAGGTAGGAAGAGAGGGAGGGAAGGAGTGGAGCTGCAGCCTTGGAGGGATCTTACGTCCAGATGTCAGAAAGTGGGAAGACTGGGAGGGTAGCTAGGCAGACTACTAGGCATACTGATGATTCTGAGCTGGAAAAATCCACACCTTACACATGCATTTGTATATGTGTGTGTGTATATATATTTCCTAGTAATACATCTACATCCTGCTCAGATAGAGAGGGGAGCAGGATATCGCCACTGATGTGATTTTTTCTGTGCAAGTGCTGAGTGTGTCTGAGCTGATCTGTGCAGCTGGCCATGTATTTGTACCTACAAACAGTCATGGGCATGCACCAACCTCATTTCCCTTGTACTTCTGAATATTGTAGTCCCCCAACACTTTCTAATTGTAAAAGACTGGACTCTGGAACTGTTCCTAACTTAGACACATCTATTCATCACATGACATTTTATTTGATGAATTTTAGCCTAAAACTCATTTGGCAAGATGATGTATGTAAAATCAAAATCCAATTTCTTGTATCTGATGTTAAGAGAAGACATTTAAAGCAGCAGGAATGGATATGCCCTGAGAAGCAAAATTCTTCCACCTCTTTTAGTATATATATATATATATTTCATTAATATCGTTAGTTATTGCCACTTCAGTCCTTAAATAGCTTTTTATTCATCAAACTAAGGAAGTGATCCTTATCCTCTTTTTTTTAACATGGTGAGGTATAATTGATTTTCTATAGCATCCACTTTGCTAGTACAACAGATTATATTTGTGCGAACTTTTAAATTAAAATTGTAATTTAATTGTCATTGCTTTTGTATGTCTAAGTCAAATATGCACTATCCTTTGAGTTTAGTATTTTATGCATTACACTAAAAGTGTTCAGATCAGATTCTCTTAAGTTCTAGAAGTTATCCAACATATCATAGAAACACAGAACTATAGAGCAGTTCGAGCCAGAAGGGACCTTTAAAGGTCATCTAGTATGTGTTTTTAGCAGATAACTGATGCTATAGGGGAAGTAGGTATTTACACCTTGATTGCAGTGTGTCACCTTTCTGCTACAGTGAATTGCATAGCTTTAAATCTTTTAGATCGCATCATCTTGTGTAATGTCAACTCACATTGGCTTTTCTGCATGACACGATATAACGTGATGGGAGGTGACACAGAAAATGTAATGCAGTATGACACATCAGAAATGTAAAGAGTGTTGCAATTGGATAGTTAGTGTCAATTTAGATAGGAGACTTCAAATCCAAAATGAATCTGGCAGACACTAATGGAGTGAACGTTACAATAACTACTGTATGTGTGAAACTGTGAATTCTGAACTGCATAGTATATTGAAGAGGTTCAAAAGTAAAGTCTGAAATATTCAGAAGAATGAGTATTTGTAGTTGACAGAGGCATACAGGTTTAAAGTATAAAAAAAAATTACATATTACAAAATGGGTTTTAATATTTTCTTCTACCTTTACCTGTTTATTTTAATTCATTTTCTAAGGTATGGACTACCAAACCCAAAATTATTAAAAAGTTCATATTATTGTTATATAACATTATACCAAATTTAATTATCACTAGATAGTCAAATCCAACAGATATGGATGGAAAACTAGTGTCCAATTATCCCAAAAACAGTTTTAAATACTGAAATCATTCAGAGTTAATTTTTTGAACATTCCAATCAACTTTCCACCAGATAAATCTGCTGCACAAGTCAGAAGTTCTAAGAATTTTTTCACAAGAGAATCTGTGCTCTTCAGATGGTGGTCTATTTTTACATAAACAATGCAGAGTAATACAAATGTATTAGATTAGGTAAGTTTTTAGAATTAAAAATTGTAGAAAGTGCAAATAAGAAAAAGAGATTAAACAGAAGATTACAAAATAGTAATTGTGAATATCAGATGACTGAAGGGAAATGGGAATTTTCTAAAATATTGGGTTTCTTTGTTTCCCAGAGAAGATGTGGATTTTCCATCCCTGAAATATCCATGGCTAGGTTTAGTGGGACCCTGATCAACCTGGTCTAGTTGCATAAGTCTCTGCCAATGGCAGGTGTTTGGAACTAGAGAGCCTCCAAACCCCTTCTAACCCAAATCATTCCATGATTCTATAATTCCTGCCTTGTCAAATAATTTGTACATCTGAGGCTTGTTGCCTTTTTCCCCTAGGAAGTTCTCTTTTTTTCCTTTCTTTATCTGTTTTCTGGGGGGGATGTGGTTTTTTGTTTTTTTTTTGTTTTTTTTTTTTTGTTTTTTTTTTTTTTTTTTGTTTTTTTTTTTTTTTTTGTTTTTGTTTTTGTTTTTGTTTTTGTTTTGTTTTGTTTTGTTTTTCTGGTTTTGCCTTATTTCTTTACATATACCACCACATTTTCTACCATGTGCCAGCATTCTTATGGTTCAGGCCTTTTACAGAGGAGGAAGTCATTAGTTTTCCTTAAAGATAGAAAGTATTTTAATCTATTAATCTATTATATAAACTCTCAAGTTTTCTCATAACTGTGTTCTAGAAGAGGAGAACATTTATAAATGTCTATAGATGTTAATTTTCTTCACTAAAAAAAAAAATTACTTTTAGACTGTATAAAAAAGACTAAGTGAGAAATGGAGTGTTTTTAAAAATCTGGAGTATGGAAGTTGAAAATTTGGCATGTGGGACAGGAATTCTTTAGAGCCATACTTATTATGTGAAATTAAACCATAGCTTCAGAAAGTCTACTGTGCAGGACAGCAACTCATGAGATATCACAATGTCTACTTTTATGGTTCTTCTGAGCTTGTCTCCCAGCTAGCTCTGCTCTTCAGATACCATATAAATTAATTATTCCTTTGGGTCCAAATTTCAGACAGAGACATGACCTTGCTTGGAAGAAGGAGCGGCTCACACTGGGTGGCAATTAGGTTTATTCAGGGCGAAGGCCCAGAGTGCCAGAGAGAGTGCGAGTGTGAGTGAGGATTTTTGGCTCTTACCTCTCCTTAAGAACATGGGCATTACTGTTGGAAATGAGGGGGAGTGATTTAGGTACAGGGGGCATTGGCATTGGCATTGCCGTTTTGGGGCAAAAGGGGCGTGGGGATACCTGAAGCCTTGGCTGAACCACTTGGCTCTGCCACAGCCATCAAGTATCAGGTTGTGTCCATTGATAAGGTACAATGGAAGGTACAATACACTGGAAGAGGGCTATTGAGGGGGTATAATGTGGAGGGAGAGGCCTCTTGAGGGGGATAATGACAGGGAAGGGGGGTGGGGGTGGATGAACTTTTACAGAAACTCAATAACAAAAATCATACAGAACTTTAGAAAATCCAAAATGCACATTGCAACATACTTTTATGTTAGGAAAATTGGAAGAAAAAAGAAAAAACTAAACTGCTGTGCTGCAGAATAGAGCTGAAAAACAGGGTGCAACAGACAGGGGTGATGCTCTGTAGCTGATAAGGTACAGAGAATTTTAATTTCTTTTTTGTACTATGTAGTTTTAGCCCTTCAGCAAAAGATCTTTTTTGTGATGACTGCTACCCTCCTCTTTGGTTCTTTCTTTGCTGAGACACAATTTTTTTCTTTTTTTCCCAATAGTGGAGCAGGATATCTTAAAGATGTTTTTTTTTGTTATTTTTTTCCTTCTATCTGTTAAAGTTTTTTTACCAATATTTCAATGGCAAGGAGAACTGCGTTAGTGTTTGGGAGGAAGAAGAAAATCAACTTTACTGCCAGATTCACCAGCAGTGATTTATTCCCCTGTGCAGTTTTTGCAGTTCCTATTGTTTCCCATTAAGTTAGAGCAACATGTAATTTTTGCAAAACCACGTGCAATGCTTCGTGGTGAATGCTATTTGCCATCATCATTTTGACAGAATCAATACAATGAGGAGTTATAGATGAGATCAGACAAAACGTGAAAGATAAATTGTAGGGGCACAGTCTCGCTCAGCAGCAGACTGTCTGGAGATGGTGATGGTCAGTCAACAGTTTAACATTACTCACCCAAAGAATGGCATTAACAAGCTCACGGTTCCCTACATGTGCTGCTTCTGGCATGCCACCAGCTTCTTGCCTAAGGCTCTATACTGAATATTTTAAAGTCATAACTGCATTAGAGCCCAATGCATCCATTGGCGAAGTAGTGACTCAGCAATCAGGTCCTGCCTTTTTGTAGAATCAAGTTGTAAGAGAGAAGGTGGTGGTGTGATTTCAGGTGCCCCTGAAGTAGCATTTTCTCCTAAGGACATTGATTATCTTAGACATTACCCATAATAATCTGTTCAATTACTTCTGTAGTGGTAAGTAATTGGCTATCCCTTACAGTAGGTAGGGTAAGAATAGGATTCCGTAATTTTTCAGTTGTTCCTACATATTGATTTTTAAACTTCTTGTTAATTTATTAACTTAGGGCTCAGTTCTGTAAGTGTTTATTCATATGCAGCATAACTTTGCTTTTTCAGTTGTACTAAAGTTCTTTGCAACCATTTAAGCACAAAATTACACATAATGTTCTGAAGACTGTGGCCACATTTTGTCACATTTTCATGGGACTTTTTTTCTCCATTTGGATATTATCTATTCTTGTGGTTTCTAGCTGTGAAACTTAGACTTGACCTGTCTCATGTCCAGTTAATATGTTAATTCATCTCTTTCAAATAGCATTTCTGACTATGTAAACTTCTTTAGCAGAGTAAGGCAAAGGATATGATGCTTTTGTTAGTGTTTCTAGCCAATTTCACAATTCAGATAGTTTTTGTTACAAGTAAGACTGATTTAAACAGATCAGGCTCTTAGGAAAAGAGAAATAAAAGTTACTTTAGCAAACAAGGAAAAAATTTTCATCCACAGTGTGGTTTTTGATATTCATAGCATAATGTTTATCCTCCAATATCTGTAGAACCCTCCAAGCAGTGGGGTCAAACAGTGTCAGTATGTGATTTGGCACTCCAGGAGACATAGCACAGTGGGACCTCATCTCTGTCTAAAATCGTCAATAACATGGAAAAGTCCCATATCTTTAAATAAACTCTTCTTCTGTCAAGATGAAAGAAAATTATCTTGAACACAGCATTATGTTTTGCTGCCTTTACAAATTCTTTGATACTGCAGAAAACCAGAAATTCCTTTCTCTAAGGTGCAAAGATCTTGGAGTGTTGTTTGATTCCCCTGGCTTTGTGGTCAATGTTTTTGGTTTTTTAACTTATCCCACCCAGCATTTATCTCTTCAAAGCACTTTTGTCTTTTCAGACTCTAATCCACCCATTCTTCATCTGTGCTCTGACATCACTCAAATACTGTATTTTCTCTGAGAGTACTATGTCACTGCCTCTGAAAGTCAGCTGAAGGTAGATTTTGGTTATTGGCATACTTTCAGCATTGTGTTCCATAACACCAACCCAGTATTTTCTAAGAATTCCATAGCCTAAACTTTTCTACTCCAAAAGCCCATGAAATAGAGGTGAAAAAAATATGATAGATGAACTTATTTGCATGCAAGTGTTCCTGTTAGCAGCTCACGTGTACAAGATTCAAAAATAGTTACCTTTAATAATGATTTTTTTCAAGAAAAAGGAAAACTAAGTTGGATTCTATGAATCCTGTAGCAAATAGAGTAAAATTACTAAGTTTTCTATTAAGTGATCCTTCTATACTGTTTTCAGCATAGTTTCCCTTGGAACCGAAGTAATAAAGAAGTAAAATGGAATCATATGTATCACATAAAAGCTATTAAACTAGATATTCTCACATGGATCTACATAGAGAATTAGCCACTGAAGAACAAATGTCCATCTCTTGTATGTCAAGACTGAGAGATCTGAAGTACTATTTCTTTCACTTCCAAGCTTTCAGTGGATACTCTCCAAGGTCATGGACCTGTTGTATGACATGACGAGAGTCAAATGTCAGTCAGTACAATTGGCAAAAAATATATACGTTTATATATAATTAATCTGTATTTCTTTGCAATGATTCTCATTTCAGATAATTATGACAACTGAGTCAAAGAATGACAAAAGCTTATTGTAAGAAAACATTGGCCATAGGAATGGACAATGTTGTCTTTCAAATAAGGAATAAGTGTAATGTGACTAAGACCAGGTGTGATGCTTGAAAAATGAAAAGTACTTAAGGGTCAGGAAGAGGGATAATTAATCTCAAAGGTGTTCCCTTCACTATTAAACCTATGAAGAATCTTAGGAAAGGTGTTTTATTTAGTATATTTTGCTAAAAGCAATCGTACTGAAAAATAAAAGAAGTTTCTTGCTTAAATTGATTACATATATGTAACATATGTTGACATCTGCATGAAAATTTCAGCATTCTTATGAAATTAAATAAAGGAAAGGTCACAGAAGCAATTTGAATTCAATTACAAGTTTTGGCAAATTAACATTTTCTTTGATTCATATAATTTCATGTTGATAGAAACTTAAACCAGAAAGTAGCTCTAAAATACTATTTTAGAAATTATATATTCAATGTTATGCAAATGACTGGTCTGGTAGATTTATCTTAATTTTCTGAGTCTGCTTTTGAGATCCACACCTTTCAATCTAAAATCTCAATCTGTTATGTCTGAGGTGATTTGAGAACAGTAATGAATTACCTAGACAGACATAGACTATTCTGAATATAGTCTATTTAATTCCCATAAAATTGTCCCTGCACAACCTGCCTATAAGAGATAATGGCTGTGTTTTTCTTTCTCTGGAATTTGGTTTGGACATAGCCTGAGGTTTGACACACCCACTGGAGATTTCATATATCCCAATCTATAAAATGTAACAAATTTATGTCTGGTTCTCCTACTTTCAGTGGAATTTAATACTGAGAATATAACTTAATTCTTCCTTTGCAACCTTAGAAAAGGCAAAAATGCTGATCTACTCAAAAAGTCTGAGCTTTATACCTTTATTCTGTTTTAGTGACGGTAGTAACATTATCGCTATCCCCCATTTGAAAGGAAAAAAATCTAAAAATTGAAAATACATTAGAAAATCTTCTTTCCATAAAGAATATAATTTTATTCCCAGTAGTTAAAATATAATTATCAAGTAAAGCTTGGATTGTTGTTACATTTGGGAATGATATTTGCTGTATTTTTATTACCTCTGTAATTTTCAAAATGTTAATGTATGCATAGAGTTGTAGATGAAATTTATTAAGTTAATTATCTTTCCAGTTATTTTCTAGAAAAATTTACATTTTACTTTTTTGGTTGGATTTTTCTTTGATAGTTAATTGTTCCATTGGTAGATGTGACCTTGTTCCTTAGCACAGACAGGGCTATATATTTATTCACAGAAAAAGGCTTTTACACCCTAAATTAGATAATAAAAGTCTTGTTGCATTCTGACCGTATACACTAATACATTTCATCTTAGAGAAGTGGCATTATCTCAGTAATATCATGCAAATACCAAACAAATTAAACAGTGCTGTAAAGCAAGAGAATAAAGGGGAAAAATCAGGATAAAGAGAGAGAATTTCCGACCCTGTATTGTTCAGTGACTGCTTGATAAATTATCTGGAAGACACTAGATGCAAATACCATTTTAAAAGCTGGCAGTGTAGCATAATAGTAATATTGCTATTTTCAAGATATACTCTGTTTTAACTCAAGCATCCACAAAAAGCTTGTGTTTGGTTAACATCTGCTTTTATAATTTCTTCCTGTAAAAATGATTAGTGAAGATACTCTGACTCTTTTTTTTAATTACATTTGAGTGAAGAAGCTGTGAAAATATGTTTAGACTTTATGCAATGACCGCTAAACTGACTGTTGTGATACTTTGGGAAGACTGACTTGAAACAGAGACTGGACAGAGCTACAGAATAAAGTAGGTATTTATTGAAAGGCCTTTAGGATACACCTTGGGCAGGACAGGGTCTGACCCGGGCTGCACCCAGGGTGGACTAAGAATGGTCACAAAATGGATGATTGATCACGAGGTCTTACACTTTTATAAGTTTTTTTCCATTTGCATATTTGGGTTTAATTGTCTAATTGCAGCTTCAGGCTGTGAGTTCTCATCCTTTTTGTTTCTCTATTTAGTCCACTGTTGTTTATGCTTTTGGGCCTGAAAGTTGTCCTTGGTGTTCAGCAGGAAGAGGATTTGTTTTGTCTACCTGCTCTGTGAAGGGAACTGGCACTTAGTATGAGGCTCAGAACTACATCCCTAGGCAGCACAAAATCTGACAAACATGAAAGCTAAAACTTAAAGCATCAGTAGTTTTAAAATAAATTAGTAGTATTGCAAATTAAAAAAAAATATAACAATAACAACTTTGAATCATTACTGTTTAAATGCATTACTGAACTATAATTAGTACATGCATGGGTCATAGTTTTGGATTACTTAAATTTTATTATTTGATCACAGGATAGTTGTTACACAAAAGTAGGTTTTTTTACATCATTAAGAACTTAGATAAGAGTAACACAGAATTATTTAGGTTGGAAAAGACTTCCAAGATCATCAAGTCCCAACTTTGACTAAACATCACTTTGTCAGTTAAACCATAGCACTGTGTCCAGTTGATTCTTCAATGTTTCCAAGGATGGTGACTCCACCACCTCTCTGGGCAGCCCATTCCAATGCCTGACCATCCTTTCTGTGAAAAAAATCTTCTTGATGTCCAACCTGAACCTTCCCTGGTGCAGCTTGAGTCTATGTCCTCATGAGCTGTCACTGGCTGCCTGGGACAAGAGGCCAACACCACCTGGCTACAGCCTCCTTTTAGATAGGGAGTAGTATGGTCTCCCCTCAGCCTCCTCTCTTCCAGGCTGAACAACTCCAGCTTCTTCAGCCATTCCTCATAGGCCTTACTCTCTAGATCCTTCACAGCTTCATTGAGCTTCTCTGCAAACTTCATAATTTCAAGAGGTTTTTTATTTATTTATTTTGAAAGGAGGGGCCTGGAACTGGAACTGGACACAGGACTTGAGATGCAGCCTCACCAGTGCAAATAACAAACAAAACAAGAATGAAAACCTAATTATAAATAAAACAATAAATAAAACAATAAATAAATAAATAAATAAATAAATAGAATGGGCATCAGCCACTTTTTTACAAACCACATACCAACCATTCTTTGATTTTGGTCCATCAGACTCTCCAGTCTTTCCATAAGAAGCCTCTGACTTCTTATGAGCATCTTCTACTTCCAAACCTCTAACCTCTCTAACACATTGCCAGGGACCAGAACCATTCACTTCATTGTACTAATTGACAATTAAAGACAAGATTGTCTACATATGGAAGCAATGGATTATGTATGGATACACTGTCAGTAAACTGCTAAAAGCCCCCCATATCTTCCAAAATAAACATCATTCAAATTGTTTCCAATTCTGTTCAGCCTTTCTTTTATCCTGCAAAAACTATGCTTGTTGCATAGATAAGGTAGCAATGGAAAAATATTCAATGACAGATAGGAGAGATTAAAAGTACTAGAAAGATGGCAGAGACATAAAAGATTTTAGAGGCACCCCACTAGGGTTTTGTATATTCAAATAAGTTTGTTCCTTGTTAGTTCACAAATTCTGCTGCTCAACTTGCATGTTTAGCACATTTCCAAGTATTATTCTGAAATAAACCCTCCAGTTTCCTTTGAAACAAAATTCAAGTGAAGTCCCAAATATTGTTTACCCCAAATACTTCTCCTATTCAGCAATAAGTACGAGTCTGTACCAGTTTTCTCTCTCTGTGATGAACCTACATGGCTCTCTACAAAATATCAGCAAGACCTGTATCTCAAATCTCTTTTTGTGTTAGAGCATGTGCTGTCATACATATCCCAAAAAACACATATTCTTAAGGTCCACTCCAAAATATATCTCTGAGAGTTGGGTTCTTCTCTAATTTTTAACAACTATGAAGTTTAAAAATAATTAATTGTATTCCATGAGTCAAGATGACTCTGTATTTGGTTCTTGGTTTGACTTCTCCACAAATTCACAGAAGTTATCTGATCTATGCGTGACTGCATTTTCCAGTACAAACTAAACGAAACTGGTGGAAACTCTCTTAGAAGTGAGGTGGAGGTGCTGCAGTTTACAGTGATGACAGATGCACCCCTGAAAAAGGAATGGGAAAAGCACAGCTTTACAACTATGGAAGAATAACACCTAGCTATCCATCACGAGGGCATCTGAGCTAAACAGAAATGCTTCTATTTGTAATAAACTAGTTTGTTATGTTTTCAGGTCCTATAATCTGAAATATTTTTGGTCAAGATCAGTTGTAATAGTCCTTCACACATTAAAAAAAATGGGGGAATTAACAGAAATGACAGTGCAAAAATTCATACTTTTTAATTCTGAAAAACTGCACTTGATTTCTCAATTTTTTTTTTTTTTTATTTCTATATCAAAAGGTGTTTTTGAAAGATAAGAAATATTCCAGGAAAAAGAAGTAACTTCTTTGAGATTGTGAGACATATCAGTTATTATGATGTTAACTGACAGGTAAAAAAACATGTTTAATCAGGAGTAGAGAGAAACTGTCAACTCATTCCCATGAATGAACCCATTTTACTTAGTTACTAAATTTTATTAAAAAATAATCTATTATTATATAAGATAGATTTGGTGTTCATGTATTTTAAGTTCTATTGGACATAAAATGAGAGGTTTTCATATTATGTAACTTTCTTCATGAGCTACACCTGTAGCTGAGGCCACAGTGTCTATTTTAGACATTTGTTCTACTGAAAAAATGAATTGTATCTAGCAATTATCTGTTTCAATACAATATAAAGCTATGTATTCATCAATAAATATACTTAATTTAGGGTTAAAAATCTTACCTGGAATGCCATTAAAAGAATATATCTTAGATGCTCAAAATTCTACTTCCAATTAAAAATTTATTATTGCAGACAGGACTGAGACTGCAAGTTCTCCAGTTTATAGGGAAAGACAGAAAAAAAGAAAGGAAAAAAGCAAAAAAGGGAAGAGAAAGAATAGAAAGAAGAGAAGAAGAGCAGAAGAAAGAAAGAAAGAAAGAAAGAAAGAAAGAAAGAAAGAAAGAAAGAAAGAAAGAAAGAAAGAAAGAAAGAAAGAAAGAAAGAAAGAGAAAGAAAGAAAGAAAGAAAGAAAGGAAACTGCAAAGTGCTGTCTTATGGCTCTCTTAAACTTTTAAAATGTCACACAAAATATAAAGGTTTTTGATGGTCCCACATAGGATATCATCTGCTCAAAAATATCAACATATCTTCTTAAAAGTCATTAGGAAAATTTAAGCAAAAGTTCATTTACAGTTTGATCATAAATACTTATTAGATAAAATAATTGCTAGACGCAATAGTATTATTAAATTTTCATTTCACAAAATGACTTACAAACATCTTAAGAGCCTTTAAGGGAATGGTTATACGAAATACTGTGCTAAAGCAATATGCATGTTTTCTTAAAAGAGTATATGTGCCTGCTAGATTTAATATATGACTTTAAGTTATGAAGTGTACTATAGAGTACCATGTAATTTGATAAATATAAAGAATTATGTACACGAAACTGCACACACAGTATAAGTAATTTCCCTGAGGATACTGGTGACATAATGATAAACCTCAAGAACTCTGCTCAAATGATTTGTTAATGTCACAAGTAGTCCCAAATGGAATTACAGTTTCTTATGTACATACAAGTGTATGCAATTTTTATAAAGTAAAGTAAAAGAAATCAGTCTTTCTGATCAACACTACTAGTTTAAAATTAAATGTGAGCAATATTTTCTTCTTGCCATTCCCTCATACTGCACTCTTTTCTCCCCCTTCTCCAGGCAACTTTTGTCACTTTCTCATGCCACTGTTTCTTCAGCTCCATTCCCCCTATTCTCCAGCCATACCTCTCAATCCTCTACAGCAAATAATATTTTCAATCAAATCCACTTATTGCCATGAATTTCCCTAGGGGAGGATATGAATCAGTAGTAGATTATTCTTATTCAGAATGTTCAAAGCACTATTAATACTAAAAAAAAAAAAAAAAAAAAAGGCAACAAACTATTGAATACTCAGAAAAGGGAGATATTTCTTTGCAGAAGGAAGCATATTTAACCATATTTTCATGAGACTTACCTAGGATAACTCCCACTTGAGACAAAAAATTGAGTAAATCTCTCTGGTATTGCTTTCCTTTCCATCAATTATTTATTTTATAAGGTCTTCTTCTGATATAGAAACCTATAAGGTTTCTTCGCTTCTCTCTATCTCCCAGAACCTTCAGTTTAATATTTTCTTCCTAACAGAAAACCAACCACTGCTTTAGAGTTTTAAGGGAATAGGCTCAGAATTCACTTTATACAGGTTATTTTCCCCTCTCATGATCCACAATGTGATAAACCACCACACCTGAAATGAGTGTTCAATATTTGATTATTTGCACTATATTAGAAAGCAAATACACTGCACAGTGTTGGAAATGAAATGCTATTTGCTACTGAAAAGATTTTACTGTCTACAAGCTTTTTTCTTTAAATCTCAACCATCTGTCTGAATCAGAATGCAATTTAGAACATTACCCATGATGTATACATCAGTCTTCATGTTGGTTTTGCATGGCCTGTTTTATGGCAGCAAGGGGACCACAAGGATGGCTTGTGTGAGGAGCTACTGGAAGCTTCCACCATGTCCAGTAGAGCCAATCCCTGAGGGCTCTGAAGATGAACACACTGCTGGCCAAGGCTGGACCAATTAGAAATGATAACAATGCCTTTGTGGTAACATATTTAAGAAGAAAATCAAAACAAAGTGCACACAGATTTTCCTAGCCAGAGAAGAGAAGGAGGTGACAACATGTGAGGGAAACAACATGGATACACCAAAGTCAGTGGAGAAGGAGGGGAAGGAGGTACTCCAGGCTCCAGAGCAGAGATTCCTCTGCAGGTCATGGTGAAGACTGTGGTGAAGCAGCTGTGCCCCTGCAGCCCACAGGGATCCACAGGGGATGCAGGGATCCACCCGCAGCCCATGGCGGGGAGGTGCCCATGCTGGAGTGGGTGGATGCGCGGAGAAGGTTGTGATCCAATGGGAGACCCCGTGGAGAGAGTGGGCCGTTGCTTCTAGACTGGAGTAGCCTGTCCTTGGAGGACTATATGCCATGGAAGAGTGAACCACGCCACAGCAGTTTTGGGAGGACTGTGTGCCTGTGGGAGGGATTAATGTTTGTAGCAATTTTTGGAGAACTGCTGCTAATGACACTGGACCCACAGTGGAGAACTTCACAGGGATCTGTTTCCCGTGGGAGGGACCCCATGGCCTCACAGGGAAAGGACTCCTTCTCCCAGAGCTGCAGAAGAAAATCTCAGTGACAAACTGACCAAAACCCGCATGCCCTGTCTCCCTGCACTGTTGGTGGGAAGATGGGAGAGGTGGGGCAATAAAAGGTGTTTTTAAGGGCTTATTTTATTTTTCATTATTCTCCTCTGATTTTGTTAGTGATAAATTCACTTTGTACCTCTAAGTTGAGCCCATTTTGCCCTTGGAGTATTTTCCTCTTGTCCTTATCTCAAGTCCTGAACCTTTTGTTAATTTTTTCTCTCCTCTGCCCAGCTGTGGCAGTAGAGATTGAGTGAGTGGCTTCGGTAGGTGCCTGGTGTTTGGCCAGTGTTCAACCACAACAGTCTTCTAAAATGGTAAAATTGAAACATCAAAATATCCTTATGCAACACACCTAAACTCTTACTTTACTAATCATATAATAAACAAGTATGATGGATAATTTCTCCTTACAGTTCTTTTCCCTTAAATCTTATAAAACTTACTGAATCCTGGGTAAATTTTTTTGACTTTTTTCAAAGATGAAACCCTGGATTCATGTTTCTCATCTGTCTTGTCCTGCTTAGATGACTTAGTCTTATACTGGGGGTTGGTTGTTGAAGACAAAATGTTAGAAATCCACATAATGAAAAGCTCTAACTGAGTTCTGACTGAAAATTATTTTAGGTTCAATCACATATCTTAACCTATCTGAAATGCTACATATCTTTAGTTACTTGAAAGGCAGTTAATCTTGGACAATTGTATCTTCTGAAATCTCTGAACTACTACTTCTTTCCAAAACAACTTAAGATATGTCTTTGGAATGAAAAGGTAGAGTTGCAATTATTATTGTCCAAAAATAGTTTTAAGGTATGGAAAATGAGATTCTGTAGACAGGAATGTTAACCAAACATTTCTTCATGCAACCCCAGAGTCTTTAAAGGATTTGTGGACACTATAAGCATTCTTAAAGGCTTTTCTTATAGGCTTTTCAACATAAACAAAGCTTCATTTAACAAAAAAAAAAACAAAAACAAAACCAAAAACAAACAAAAAACCCAAAAAAAACAAAACAAACAAACAAACAAACCAAACTAATATTAATAAAAAAAGAAAAAATCTTTATCTCACAATGAATTAAAAAAAAAAAAGAATTTTCAAGTAATACCATAAAGACATAATAAAACATATGCATTAAGAATTGAAGTATTTTAAGAAATACTCATAGATGTTAAAGAAAAAAAATTAAAATCATACAGAATAAGTAATTGTCATCTAGGATTGAACATGAAGATCTAAACTGAATCCTCTTAAATGAATTCCAAGAAATCCATCTTATTCTACATCGTAACATGGAAGAAAACTAGTGCAACAAACTCAATAGACAGCAAGTGCAATAACTGCTTACTTTAGATAATAAACTGCATTGTTCTGGAAACTGCTTATACATACTTTTCTAGTTATTGAAGTTATAAAGAATTTGCATTTTACATAGCTTACATAATTAACTAAAATATAAATTCAGAACAGTAATAAATTATAATCAATTCTGCTTGTAAGCACACAAACAATTTTTTACCTCATTGTGAAAAACAAAGCATGTATTTGGGAAAAAAAATTAAGGTGAAGCATTTCTATGTCTTTAATATTAGATATTAGTAGGTTATATTTTTTCAGAAATTTAACCACATGGGCAAAATGTTTTTCTTTAACTGTTTTTAGTTAATTTCTTCGAAATAATACAGTCCTAAATTTGCCAACATTTTCAGTAGCCATGTGAAGCCAAACATCAAAGTTTTTCTCATCCAATCTATTATTTATTTTTGAGGAGCTTATTGAAGTGGTCTGCATGGTATTTTCATTTATGTTGTTATTCTGATTGAGGCCTGTTATCTAAGAAGACCCAGATCTAGATTAAAAAAAAGTTGCATACTTAAAAATAAAGTTTGTGGTAATATATATTACAAAATATTCTATTCTATGTTGTGTAGTAGAGCTAAAAAATTGCCATCAATTGGAACATTTTTTTCAACAATTAATTGAACTCTTTTTTCAAATATTGATAAAACAGCAGGAAAACATGGAGATATATATTTTTTTCTTGTTTGAAGCAATGTAATGTATCTGAATAATGATTCAGAAAAAAAGATTTACAGAAAAACAAACTCCATCAATTAATTCATTAATGGACAGAATCACATCTATGTCTTTATTTATTATACTCTTCTAGGTTACAGTGTTGCAAACTCCATCAACCATTTACATTTTTATGAGAAAATAATATGTTTTTAACTTTTAAACCAATGTAGTTCTTTCACATGATTTGATAGCCCAATGAAGTCTCATAAAACTTATATTTTTATAGTGTTTTCCTCATTTCTGGTACTTAGAAACTCTTTCTGGTACTAAGAATAGAAGCATGGTGCATCTACAGTCTTCTTTATTTTTTGTTTCTTCTCATTCAGTGGTTTAGAATTTAGAATTTGTTATATTCATGCAGCAAATACACATGGGTGGAACTCATTTAATTTCATATAAACATCTGTTCTGACAAAACTGGCTAAATGAAAATATTTGTCATTCTGTGATTTGAAGGCACAAACTACTGAGCCACCAGTAGTCAAAACACATGGAAAAACTTTTGAAAGAAAAGACATTTTAAAACTTTTAGAAAATTAAATTTAAAAAAAAAATAAATTGTTCAAGATACAGAGTAATTTAAATTGCTCTAGAGGCAAATGCATGAGTATTTAAAATCCACCAGAGAATATCCTCTTCAAAATTCAATTCATCTTCTTGAGTGCTATTGTTTGCTTTGGGAACTCCACATTATTGGATTGCATGTTATATGTTTGGAGCTATATATTTCCCCATCTCCCCAGTGTATTCATATCTGAAGAATCTGTGCATGAGCTATTCTACCTAAAGGCACATATAACATTTCTCTCAACTGCTCTTTTAAGTCAATGTCAGAGTAGAGGAATCCAATTCAGGGATGCACAGAGCTAAGAACATCTCTTTTTTTGTTACCTCCTATCTGTTTGACAGAGCTAAATGAGAACATTTTGAAGGAAAAAAAAGGGATCTTCAGACAATGAAGAATTTTGAGTACTTGAATCCTGACCAGGGAGGTATAAGGTCAGATATAAATAACTTAGTTTAATTGAGCTATCAGGTTTGTTGATTTAATTAATTTGAGAAAAATGTAAAATTATTTTGTATTATACAGGTAATTATTTTGTCTGAAATCACTTGGTGATAAGTCTAAGCAGCTTAATCCACTGATGAACAAATTTTATTCTCTATTTTAAATATTTTTTGTATATAAATTTATGTGCACGAAAATTTTTAAATCCACAGAATGACACAAAATTAAGCAGAAATTTAGTCACTGAGAAGATACTATCATTCTATTGACCAGATATCCATGGTCAATATGAGGAGGGTCAAATTCATATACTGCAAATCTGAGGATGTCAGTCTTTTAATTCCAGCTGTTTGCAGTTTGTTCATATTTTCCTTGTCCGGTCACCCTATAAGGTTTTTCATTCCTTGCACAAGACTGATAACTTCTGTTCATTGCTCTTAAATGACTCAGTGGGAAATAAGAATAGTATGTTACAGCAATGGTTTTTTGTCAGTTTGTTGGTTAATTTTAGTATTTTTAAACAAAAAAGAAATATATTTATCTAGATGAAGTGACAAACTGTATAGTATTAAAAATAACATGAATGTTAATATTGTCATCAAATTAGGCAACATGTTACCTAATATAATGTGTTAGGTAAAATGAAAATTTTGTTACATAATTTTTTAATACTTAATTACATGGAAATTAAGCCAGATTTCCATCCAAATATTTTGATTTTTTTTAAAACAGAAATATGTAGCAGGCATTATTTTTTTTTTTTTTAATTTTTAAGCAATTTCCAAAATTCTTTTCATTTCTAGATGTGTGTTTATACATTAGAGTCAACAGTAGATTAATCCATGCAATGAATTAAGTTGTGTGAACTTAGAAACTCCTGACCTACTCAGCATAGGGAAGGTGAAAGAAATCACTATGCCTAAAGCACTTTGAGAAGTGAATCAATCTTCTCAAATCCCCAAGCAGACTAGCAGAGTCACTATGTCTAACCAGAAAATTGATCTTATGAGAAGATGAAATGAGTGTCTGATTGACAGGAAAAGGTTTATACAGCTTCACAAATGTCCTCAAGAAAGAGAGGCTAATGTGCAGATTTTTTTTTTTTCAAGGCTGCTTTTCCGAAATGCTAGCAGGGGAAGAGAAATCCATAAAAACACAAGTACCCTCAGTACAATTCTAAACAGAGTAATAACTTCATCTGTCATAGAAGCCTCAATGCCAGATAATGTTTCATTATGAAGGAGCCCTAGCTTTATCTAGTATGTATTCTAATTTGAAAACCCAGTTCTAAGTTCCTGTCTGCTGCTGACTTTTGCAAGACTCATTACAGACTAAGCTCATAACGAGCAAAAGTGACAAAAGCAAATATTAGCATCACAGATTTTGTGCCTAAATATGATCCAGTTTTATAATCATTTGGACCCTTATCAAATATTGGATATGAAAAATGAATATATTAGTATCAGTTGTGGTTGGCAAAAATTAACTTTCAGAGAAAATACTGGAATTTTATACATGAATATATATTTTGTGAGTCTGTCTAGATTCCATGTGCTTCTTCAATATTTCTTGTGTCAAGAATAGAACATTGAAGTTATTTTTGTGGCAGTATTTTCTCAGTATTTAGGTCTGGAGACCACCATCAAAACCAACCATTTTAGACTCTAGACTGTGAAGTATTATCAGATAAAAGAATGTGCCTGTCTGTTTGTGAGGTTTGGTGCAAAGTGTATATTTCACTTATATTTCAAAGTGTGTACTTCATGACTAAAACAACACCTGATCCGTGCAGTACAGAACAAATCCTGATCTGGAATTAAAAACAGGAAAACTAGCACTCATTCTATCACCATTTAAGAGGTTAAAACTGCATCTTTCTTCTGTACTGACAGATGTTTTGTGCATATTGAGCTGCAGTAATCCCATGATATTTGAATTATTAATCTATTGAACAATTTGTTTCACTGCAGCAGAGATAATAATGGGGCCCATAATCAGGAATACTATGAAGATTTTCCTCTTGCTAACTTAAAAATTTAAAACTTAAAAATCGCATAAACATAGATGCTGTTTTGTTAGGTTGGTATTACAGCATGAACAGTAACAGAAACTTAAATGTCTTAAGTCATTTAATCAGTCAGGACAGAATTTAAGCATATTTTGTCCTAACCTGGAGCCACTTTTCTCCATAATGGACTGGAAGATGGCAAAATGTTCTATTCAAAATGTCTGAAATGCATTTTAAAATGTTAAAATTAATTTGTCTATTCAGATAAATTTTCCACGGCTATTAGTTATCATTCTTTTGCATACAGTATTTGTAGGTATGAGATCCGAGGATACTGGTCAGACTTTTTCTGTAGTTAGAAGCACTATTTTATACAAGGCCTGGAAGTAGGGCTAGAAAGAAGTAGCTAAGACGTCAGAAATGCAATATTTTCTTCAGCATCTTTTAAATGGACTACCTTTATAAGGCCTTCAAAAGTATATTAACTTTTATGTTCACACTTGCTTATAAATATTCCAAAAGGCAGCAATTTTCAGCTATATTTTTAATCTGCAGACCAGTAACACCCATTCTGTTTCTTGAGTCACGTAATGTTCCATACAGACTGTGCTTTCACTTATTTCTAATAAAAGAATATATTCTACAGAATCTTCTTCCTACTGTTACTTTGTTGTGTTAGCTACGGGTCTTCACTGCATATATCAAATATCTCTCAATGTCATAATAAGGAATACGACTTTTTGGGGTTTTGGTTTGGTTTCATTTTAATATGTTAAGAATTAGGTCAAGAATCTCATCTCATCCATAGCTAAAAAAATTAAATGCTGTGGAATTCTGTCCTTCAAATAGGAATTTATACCTCTTTTATTTATATATGGCCCTAAACTTCTATATTTTTAATATAGAAAACATTATAATTCTTTAAAATAATTAAAAGACTTTACCAAGTTAAACTACTATTTAGACTTTTTAAAATCAATTGTAATCATTGGACTACTAAGAGTCTTGATTTTTTTTTTTTTTTTTTTTTTTTTTAATTGTTGTTGTTTTCGTTTTGTTTTTGTTTTCTCTTGTTTGCCTATTCCTATTTGGTGGTTGTTTTTTGTTTGGGTTTCTCTGTTTTGTTTTGGTTTGTTTTTACTTTTTATTCCCTTTTTTCTGTGTGTGTTTTCACTGCTTTGGTATTCTCAGCACAATATTCCACAGACACATTTGAGCTCAGTGACTATTTCTGAAACTCCTACAGACAAATCCAAATTTGAATGCTGCTGTCTGGGCACTGGATGCATAATTTAGCAATCATATTTTATATTTGCTGTAGCATGGCCTTGACATCTGTGTGCATAAAGTTTGTTATATTTTGCACATATTTTAATATCTAGCAGTAGATACTTATGAATGAGTTTAACTCTGAAGTCTAAATACCTCTTTCTTTTTTTACTCAAAAGCATATTAAAGATGATTCATTAGAGTAATTTTATTATGGTCAAGACTTAAAATTATAGATGTTTGTCTAATGTATATTAGATTTTTTACACTTCAATAGAATTTGTTTCTGTTTATTATCACTTACTACGTTCTGCAGGTATGTTTTCTATAAGGCTTTCTTTTCAAATAGAGGGAGTATGTGCATTTATGTGTGGATTGTTTTTCTTTAATATTCCTCTTTTCACCTGAAGAATTCGTCACAGGATGCACATGACTTTAGGATGACAAAGTGCAACTTGTAGTAGATCTTACATAAATTAAGCTTAAACCCAAGCAGTGAGGACAGAATAGAGACCAAAGTCTTAATCTACAAAGGAGAAATATAGCTCACTTGACATGCAATATCCTACTTGGATGTCAACAGATGGTTTCAAACTGTAGCAAAGGTTGAATTTCTTTGACATTTGAAGCACAGTGGTCTTTAACATCTGCTGTCCCCTGATGTGTGCTTGACAGCTCATTTCAGCAGGGGATACATAACATCATATTGGCATTTTTTTCCAGCATGTACAGCTGGGAATAACCTGGGCCACAAAGGATCATACCTTTAAAAGCATTTTGATGCACCATTATATTTTCTATATTTTTCCAACTGTTTCAGCAACATCTTAAATTAGAAGTCTCCTCTGACATAGAAAACAATTTGTTTACTCAATAACATGTTAATTTCCATTGCTCCAAAATAGTTGAACTAAATACTGATTTTCTTGTATAAATGTAAATAATTTAATAGAAAAGTACTTAATGAGTAATACTGATGGAAGTAAATAATTCTGTAGGAATATTGTTAATACAGTATTTTTTGAACTGTACATTTAATTCTGTTCTACTGTTGCAGTAAATGTACCTTTTCTTTCTTATTTTCATAAAAGTGACAATCCAAGTAAAAGGGTTTTACAAAACTGGGGCTAGGTTGCTTAAAGAGTCACTAACTAAGGCATTGGCAAAAAAGCAGGTTTTAAAATAGAGAATTTGTGAAAATGCAACTTTAACAGAGTTTGATGGCAAAAATCACTCTATTGCTTATTACATAGGTGAAGCATAATAGGAAAATTAAATAAGAATCAACTGGAATATTTTACACAGAGTGGAGATGTAAAATAGTAAGACAGCAAAGGGTATTGATACTAAAACATGAAGGGTTTAACAGCACTTAATCTTTGAATAATTTAACGTTTGTAAGGTGACAAATGCTGCAGCATCATCAAATTCCTTTCATTAGCTTTCCTGTTCTGAAAAATAAGTTTTTCATTTTGGCTAAATTTGCTGGGGTTTATGACTACTATTATTTATACTTTCAGTGATCCTTCCCTAAAGTAACTGGTGACTATTTACAGAATAAGCTATGCAAAGACAGTTGACATAGATACCCTTAACAAATAAGGACAAATTTTTGGATTTTTTAGATATTAAAAAGCACCAATTAAAAAAAAAAAAAAGTATAGTCTCTTTGTTCAGCTCAAGAATTAACACCTAATGCATTAAAATTATTTGTTTCAAGGCAAATTCATTGAAGAATTTTCAAAAGAAATTTGCCATGGCAGAAAACATGTCCCCTGTAGGTCTTTTGTCATACCTCTCACTCCTGTATCATTTCTCTCAGTCACCCTGGGTCATTTCCCATGGCACTAAACATCAGTATGGGTGTAAGTCAGTTAAGCCAAAGGAGCAGCAGAAGAAGGATAAAAGTTAAAGAATCTTCCTAAAAGTGATTAAATTTAGTGGACACCTATCTAATCCAAGGGATATCTAGTAACGCAAGGTGCATGAGCAACTTTCCTCGCTCAGCCATTACTTGACATTTCAAAACACACTGATAACTGCTGTATTAAAATACCCTGGTGCCCTGAAATGTGAACCTTACACCTCTGAATTCTGCTGCTGGTAAAGTTCTCAGGTCTGCTTGATGTGTTAGAGACATAGCCCAAAGAGCCTATTTGTTCAATCTGTAAAATTTTGCAGTATTGAATGGGTACACACTAACTGCATCATGTGCACTACATGAAACCTCTTCAGTCTCTATTGCCTCTTGATGGTGGGTACCCATTCACTGCCAAGAGTTGCCAGTCAAAGCGGTGGGCAGTGCAGACCCATGCATTAAGGAAAAAACCTGCTATTCATGCTGTCTGACATGCATGAGCATTTTGTTAGTGTATGAATTAAAAAAAAAATCTGATCTCAGAAAGTCTTTTTCATAAGTCATAAGAGAAACATTTTCTTTTGCCTGTATGGGATAAAAAACGTAATTCAAACAATGTCATCTTCAATCCATGACTTTTTACTGGCTGCTGTTGAACACACTGAATAGTTACCTAGTTCCTATGCAGATACCTTGGCAAATATAAAACATCAGTTCTTACATTCCCTCAGAAAGATTTTTAGAAGTAAAGTTAAATCAAGACTCTTATTTAGTCATATCAGGCTTGTTTATCTTTATGACTATCACATATAATCTTCAGGCATGCAATAAATCAGTTGTGCCTTCTTTGAGCTCATTGCATCAGCATCAGAGTTTCTACCCTCAGGCTTTCAATCCTTGTTTATGCTGTTCTTTACATGGATGAATACGGTTCATGAACTGATGCACAATGCATATCTAAATTTCCAGATAATTCCTTTTCTAGAAACCATGTTTATAATGATCAGGGGTTTTAAATGTGAATATCACAGAATTATAAGTAAAAGTATGAGTCCAATTTATTAATTCCTAATTTTTTCAGGATAATAAACCTGCAAATTAAAGCAAAATTTGCTTTAGATGGTAAGTGCCTTAGAAAGACGAAACAGCATCCATGTTAAAAAAATATTTAAATGAGGCAGGACTACTTATTTCATATAAAGTATATGAATGTTTTCTTCTGTAAAAGCTAGAAAGTGAATAATTAACTGCAAGATCAACTTAAAGAATGTAAAACATCCCTAAAACCTTCCTATCAAAGAACTTAAGATCATTAAATGCCAAATGCCAAACTACTCTGGTTTGTAAATGGATAAATTTTGCCCATGTGATTCTCTGTTTCTGCTGAAGATCAGTATTTATACTTATAATAAATATTGATACATAGACCTACTGTTTATGTCTCAGCTATCTTCCTTGTTAAATCACCTCACATCATTTAGAGTATTCAGGAAATAAATGTTTCATCTGTAGTGAAGAACTTCTTCACCGCACACTGCTTTCTGAGCATCTATGGGGCTGAACTTTCTCCCTAATGCATTCCTTTCCACACCAGAGTTGGAGTGCTAGCATGCTCCTATATTTTAATAGGAATGTGGTCAATTCATAGTAAATGTCACTTCATCAAAATAGGGTGTTGACTGACTCATGTAATTTATCGAAAAGACAGGAATCTTTAATATTTCCAAATGTGATTTAAAAAATGCCATCATTATAGCCACCGGGGACATAGTACAATGAATCACATCACACATCTAGTAGATACATTTAGAGTTGTTTGAAATTGCCAAATGATTTTGATCACTGACTCAATAGCTGTCTCTTGTGACAGGACTTTAGACAATTTAAATTTGTATGTCTTGCCATTATCTCTTAGTACCTAACACTTGAATTTGAGAACTGGAAAAAAGGAAATTCTAATGCACATTTGCAACATTACAGGCTGTGATTTCTCTGACATATATATGTCTTTATCCAAATAGATTTCTCAGAAATGGTGACACGACTTAATGAATTATTCTATTTTTAAAAGTATTTTATGAATTATTCTATTTTTAAAGTATTTTATATTCAAAACAAATTTCCTGTTTACTCTTGTCCTTTTTAACTTAAAGAATAAAAGTAGATTTTTTCTTTTTATATTTGATGTCCTGAAAATCTTTTAGGTTTTCTGAGATGCTGTGAATTAAAAATTTTAAAAGTCATCTTTTTCCTCTGAAGATTACAAATAATGTGGAAGTAATAGCACTTCTTTATTAACATAAAAAATTTTTATATCTGAAAAGAAATATTACCCAAAAGACCTTTTCTTTTCTTTTTTTTAAAAAAGGAAAAAAAAAAGAGGGAAAAGTTAGTCCACTAAATCAGCCTGTACTATATTAGTTGCAGTAAAAATCTACCCTCTACCTCTAATAAGTAAATGATTGACAAAAATACCTGAGCTCAAGGATAGTCACAGAACCAGTAAAATAAAGAGAAATTACTCTGCCTGTAGGTTAGTTGTTCAGAAAGAGCTCACCTGTATTGCACACAGAATGGATGAGTAACATGGGTCTAAAGCACTAAGATTAGATAAAGTTTAACTATCTGAAGTTAGTGGATATGATCTTAATCTAAGAGTACAAACTGCTAGCTGTAGTTTGCTTATCAAGTTAGTTATGAGGGAAGAAACAAAATATCTGCAATAACTAATTCCTGGTCTTGTGCAACATAAACTTTGAAATTAAAAGCTACAACATGAACAGGACTGAAGTGCAATTATTAAAGAAAAGAAACGTCAAAGACAAAGCAGACAGAACAAAAAATACCTCTGATATGTAATAGACAAAAACATGTTCTGCATGCAATAAGTTGCCCTTTTCCAGTTTTATTATTTATATTTACGACTTCAAGGAATGAACCAAACAAGACAAAATAAAACTTGAGGATCAAATAGAGTAACATGACCGGAAATCCACTGCCACTGTCATTCTCCATTATTGACCTATATTCTTGTTTCTTTTTCACTTCTCAAATCCTGCACAGTAGTCACTGGAATTAATTGAAAAATTTATCACACTACAGCCAATAGCTCTACTGATATCTCTGAGTGCTTCCATGGAATTTTTAACTGCTCTTTAGACATAATTTGACTGCAGGAGTGCAAAAGAAGAAAGTTTTATTAACAAGTTACATTAGTACTGCCAAAATGGAGCACGTAGTCTCATCTGTGGATGAGGCATTTGGCAGCCATTGGTCTTCTGTTGATCTCTTTGTGAGGGAGGGTAGTGTTTAGAATTACCACATGAGACAGCTAGCACATCAGTACTATCTTAAAATTCCAGAATAACAAATTGAAATTGTCACAGGAACTAGTTAAAAAACCTGTAAATAGTACTAAATAATGTATATTTATAATATCTAAAATATGGCTTAGAAATACATTCCTGTAGTGTTAAGTAGTGTAAATCTATTCAATTATCTCCATTATGATTTTTATATAAAAATAAGTCTTTATAAATTTTGTTTTTCTCTCTGATTCCATGACAGAACTGAAACAACATGAAAACCCTGAGTAAAAGAAATGAAGGTTTGGTGTCTCAAGTTTATCCAAACATAGCACAACAAAAAACTACATTATCTGAATCTATAATTAACCAACAGAATGAATTTCACCCAAGACTGAAGGTAAACTTTTGACAAAGTTGTAATTAGTTTGCAAGAGTTTGAGTTTAAGTTTGTCTGTTGAAACTCATTCTAGCTCAATCTCTGTTATCTTTTTCTTACTGGGATAAGCTAGAAAAGTGAAAATGACAGAAATACAACATGATTTAATATTTACTGGAAGATGAGCATGCATTTGGAAATCTAAAATCAGATCGCATTTGATAAGGTTTGAGGATGCAAGACATTATTAAACATTTTTGTTCTCTGAAATGTAATTTCAGAAAATTTCTACTTTTTAAATTTTTGTTACAGACTATTTTTTTGTTGTTGTTGGTTGGTTGTGGCATGCTAATGTACAAGTGAATTTATGAAAAATACAAACTTTTCCGCAAAAGAGTGTGTTTCAAAAGCCAGTAGTGAAGGCACAAGAACTTCCTCCTTTAGTCCTCTACTTCTACTGGAGTGATCTTTCATGGAGAAACAAATTTTGAGGAAAATACTCCACAGTGGTTTTAATCACAAAAAGAAAAACTTCCAGGTGAAAATAATTCAGGGATATGATACCTCTAGTTAAAATCATTGCATTTAGTTACTCTTCATGAAAAATTCTTCCAAATATCTTCAGCAAAGAATGACCTTTAGCCACCTCAGCAGGACTTCAATTCAGCAATGAAAAGGGATGCTGCAGGACATTTTATTTTTTTTTTCTTATCATTCAGAAATTTCTTCAAGTAATGGGAGCTGCTGGATAAAAAAAAAAATATGCCCAATAGAAGCGTGTATTCCCTTCAGTTTATTTTACCATTCTGGTGATGTGCCTTTCAGCACAGATATTGGTTTCATTGTTCACCTTTCACATCTATTTCATGTAGTCTTCACCTCAGCTTAGAGTATTTTCGTTCAAGTTTTGACCTGACCTGAACCTTTTGAACTTGTATGATCTCATTATCAGAGCATAAAAAAAAAATATTTTGAAACTGAATAAGGAATTCAGTTTCATTTATGCATTATAGATTTTTTTGTTTAGTTTCCATTTCCTTTTCTGCTCCTTGCTTGAATGCCACATAGTGATAAAAATGCAGTCATAAGTCAAAATCAGACCATAAAAAATGCACTCGTAAGTCAAAACCAGGACATAAGCTCCTAGAGCATTAGAAGATTATGTATTATGAAAACTTTATGCTGTTTATGTCAGTAGAGAAAGTAGGACTGTATTATAATTCATACATATTGCACGTTCCATCTGTTAGTTATCTAGTATTGTTTAATTGATGAGTCTAAGGGGTTAACTCAAGCAGAAGCTGACGGCATATACTGGGAGACAATGAGTTGACAGCAGCTGTTCCAGCAAATACCTGAGACAATGCAGAAAGTTAAATTCTTTGAAGTCTATCCCTGCCCTCCTGCTGAGCTGTCAAACTGTTTTGATCAAGCTCCAGTCACAGGTGCAAACAGAAAGATTTTCATTAACTTTGTAAAGGGGCACACTTTCTAAAGCTGGACTCAAACCTTAAGTGAAAGCAAATTCCACACCTGAAATCTTCAGATAATTTGAGCCTGTGTTCAAGTGTTGAAGAGTTCAAGTAAGACAGACATGCAGTAAATCCTTTATTGCTTTTCCTTTTCTTGTACTGGAACTTTATTTTTAGTTATTATTTCCATTTTAAATTCAAACTATATTTTATTTGGTGAAGGCTGTTTCAAGTCAATGTATTAACCAATTAACTACTGCTTTGAGAAAGCTTATAGGCCTGAAATCCATTTAGATCTCTTCATTAATCACACAGAGTTCAGGAAAATTATTACAGATAGATAAAAATACAGATACATATAAAAAGATAACATTCAGTTCTCCTGTCATGCAGGTCTTTGACAGAGGTCAAAAATACAAGTAGATCTGATGTCTTAACAAGGATGACCTACATGTGAAAAATGAGACAGGGAATTATGGCAGTGAATAGAGGAATATTGTTCTAGCTAGTGTGTAAGCTGAGAACAGACATACATGCATATCAAATACACATCCAGAGAAAGAAAATTTCAAGCACTAGGAGATTCCTATTATTAAGACTTCTCACCACATCAAAATATGGTTAAAATGCTATGAGTAGTTTTATTATAGAAAATAAAAATCTCTGCTGTTGAAGAGTTTTTAAAATATGGCTGCAGTTCTCAGACAGCTGCTTGCTTAGCAACTTTTAATGTTTAATTGTGAATATGTGGTTTGGTGTGGGTTTTTTCTCTCGTTCAACCTTGAGAGGGCTACAAGGGCAGAATCTATTTGGTGACAGTGGGATTCATCTAATCAAAACCAGACATCTAAAGTGGAAATGTTTATGTCTGAAGTAATCATTCCAGACTCCTTTTTCAGTTTATAGTAATAATAAAAAAAAAAAAAAAAAAAAAAAAAAAAAAAAAAAAAAAAAATCCCACTTATACAGTAGGATTTATACTTGGAAGGCATATTTTATTTTATTCTAACATAGGTATGTAAAATAGGAGAGAAAACTTATTATGAGTTATTTCTCAAGACAGCTTCCAGTTACTGTGGAGTTCAGTGACACTTAGTAAAAAAGTATGTACCTGCTGAAAAAAACGGACATTCAATTCCTGCTTTTTATATTTCAATGACATGAACTTGTGTGAAACTGAAATATGATCATTTTAGAACAAAAAAAGAGTGAGTACAAAGAAATCTATCTTGGAGCACAATATTTGGATAGACAAGAAATTATGAAAAATATCTAAAAATATGTAATAAAATTGAAGGAAATAATTAAATACATAAAAAATAAATTTGAGTGAACATAAGTGAGCAAACTTGAACCATTTAATTGAAATTGAAGATGATTTAAAGTCCAACTTAATGCATAGTTCATAGATTTGAAAGTGAAAACATGATGAAGTAAAAATTTTACATGTGAAATCAGACATTTTTTGTTAAAGGATACAAAATTAATATTGGTAATGCTAGAAATTATATTTTGAATCTGTTGATGCAGTGTAATACCAAAATAGTATTGTTCATCAGGATTAACATACAAGGAGACTGGCACACAAACAGTGAAACTATAATTGCTATATTAGCAATATCATCAACTATATATTACTGGGACATTCTCCCATTTTCCTTTCATATATTTAAGAAGAAGTTAATCAGCCAGTAGAATTTCTGAATTATAAAGTATGTTAAATAATTTTCAAATTCTTTTTTATTAAGCAGGATGGGAATAAAATCATTAAGCAAACTGATGATTTGAGACTGTTTTGTCTCAAAAACTTATATACCTAACTAGGACCCAGTTAGATACATAAGAGATGAATATCTAAGTTTTAAAACTAAGTTATATCAAGGAAAAGCTTAAAAAAAATCTAAATGTATTCATTTTTTACAGAAATAATGTGATTTAGTTTAGTTTTTTCACTCCTAAGTTTAAAATAAGTATTTAAATAATTATTTAAAATCATAAAAAAGTGTTAAAAGTATTCCTCATCTTTAAGAGGAACTTGATAAACAGTAATTAAGAAATAATCAAACCACCTTGTAAAAAATTATAGAACAAATTAAAGATAGAGGTTGTTAATGGGAGGCCCGTAGATGTTCATTTGAATAAAGATTAAACAGTGTCTGATATAGTATTTCCAACATGATTTTCATGGTTCTGTATATCTTTTCAAAAGACAGAATACTTGAATACTTTTTTTTCTGGAGAATTTTTGCTACAATATCAAATATAATTCCTAACATTTATAGTCCACAAAATAAAATATAGCTAGTAACCCATTTTGTAAGCAAGAATGTCTAATATATGGAAAGAAACTAATTAAGAATACAGTATTTCTTCCAGTAGAAGCTCTCCATTGTAGTGATTCAGCTTCCTTTTTAATCTGTGTGCTAAATTAAGAAGCCTTTAAAATATTTCATACTGAGGTGCCACTACATAGTTTATGTTAATGTAAAAATAAAAATGATTTGCAGAGAAATGGTTTCAAAAGCTTAATAACCTGTATTTAAAAATATAGTCATTTTTATTGCTTACATCAATTTTGGAGTTAAGGCACCTACTGCAATTATTTCTATGGTGTGTATCAGTGATACTTCAAACACTGTCACCCAGGTCTCTAAAACATTAAAAAATATTTTGTTTTTACATTTAGTATCAGGAGTTTTATAATCCGAGTACTCTAAGGTAAAAGGATAAAAAATCACCTACTTATATTTCCTACAAACAGGAAATGACAGAGTGATGAATAATTCCTTAGGAAGGCGTACTGACACAAAATAAAATCAACTTTGGGTACCAGAGAAGAGATTTCCCTGCAGCCCCTGGTGAAGACCATGATGAGACATTCTGTGCCCCTGGAGCCTGTGGAGGTCCATGGGGGAGCAGAGATCTACCATGAACCCATGGAGGACCCCACAGCAGAGCAGGTAGATGTCCAGTGGAGGCTCCGAGCCTTTGAGAAGCCCACTCTGTAGCAGACTGCTGTCAGAACCTGTGAACCCATGGGGAGAAGAGCCCATGTTGAAGCAGGTATGCTAGAAGGACTTGCAACCTCATATTGGAGCAGCCTGTTCCTGAAGGACTGTACCCCATGGAAGGTATCCACATCGGAGCAGTTTGTAAAGAACTAGTCTCCATGGGAATAACATGTTGGGAGAAGTTCATGGAGGATTTTGTCCCATGGGAAAGACCCCACACTGGAGTGGGGAGTAGGCAAGGTGTGAGGAGTCCTGAGGAGGGAGTAGCAGAGACAAAGTGTCATGAATCGATCACAGCCCAAACTCCTTGTTCCCATGAGCGGCTGGAGGGGAGAAAAGACAGAAAAATGGGGCTTAAGCTCAGCACTGCAAGATGGTGGGGTGAGGAAGGTGTTTTTAAGATTTGTTTCATTTCTTATTGTTGAACTCTAATTTGATTGGTAATAAATGAAGTTCTTTTTTTCCCTAAGTCTGTTTTGCTCATGATGGTAACCAGTGAGTGATCTCTCCCTGTCATTATCTCAACCCACAAGTCTTTTGCTATATTTTCTCTCCCCTGTCCAAGCTGAGGAGGGAAAAGATAGAGTAAACTACTGGTCCCAGACAGGGTCAACCCACCACAGACTTTAAGGAACTGCTCATATTTAGCTTGAAAGCTGTAAAGGCATCTCCTCAGTTTACACCAAAAGTTCCTTCTGTGAACTGGCTGACTATTTAAAAACTTGTGGAAAAGCATTAAATGCTGACTTTGTTGCATTCTTCTCATATAAACTGCCCATGCTGCATTTTATGGCAATGTCTGTACCCATGTCCTTAATAAAATTTTAGAAAGGGAACAAATCATGCTTTTTTTCTCTACCAAAAACCACTGTGCATTGCATCATTATCTCTTACGATAACCTTTCCTGACTTACAGCTCCTGATCAACTTTAGCACACCGTCAACTGAGTTTTCCAACATCACAGGTTAACTTCATAAGCAGAATACAGATACCATAATTCCCAACTAAGCATCAGAAGTCCTTCAGTATCTCTATTTAAATATTTACCAACAGAAAGCATGCGCTAAGTCAAAGTGTGTATAAACACCACTATCTCACTGTTTATACCTTGGCTGTTTCTTGCCTGATGGAATACAGTAGTATTTGAAAAATAAGCCTTCCCTTAGAAATATGTGAGTTAACTAATTTTTTCCCTAGTTCCCAAATTTTCAACGGAATTACCTGACTTCTTATTAGAATTCTTACAAGAAAACCAAACAAATGAACAAACAAAAAACCCATGAGAAACCACACAACCAAACTTCAAAAATAAAGAGAAACTGCAAAATATCTAGCCTTTTTGGCCTTGGGAAATTTTTGGGAAGAAGACTATAACAGTTCAGAACTCCTAAGAATAGGTTTGAATGTAGAGGCAATAACATTAAAATACACATTTCTTTTTGTAGATAAAAGGGATGATGCCTTTGAAATTACTAGAAATAATAAAAATCTTACTGCTTGTTTCTTCCCATTCTCTCATCCTGGCATGTTCTTCCCTTAAAAGTTTTGCACCTTTCAGAGTAGATTTCAAAGTAAATATATGATAGATATCTTTGTCAAAAAAAGCAGCTTGATTTCATGTTCCAGTTATATAGGTCAGCATCTTTGGTCCCTGGATGCCTAGGACCATAAGGGCTCTCTCAGCAGTCCCAGGGAACAGATTGGCTATATAAACAGCACCAAAGCAGCACACACAGAAAAAGAGAAACCCCGCTGCTTCATTATTTTTCCTGCAGCTGTATGGGCTGTCTTGTGTCTCGCTTATAGTTTTGTAGGGAGTAATCATATTGAGAACACCTGGGGTGACATGTAATTACAGCATGATTGTGTGGAAAAATGTGGGTCTATTCAAATTTCTCAGGGGCTATAGACAGCTGGTTCCTTTTAATTCTTACAACAGCATGTGTTCTGTAACAGCTGGAGATGCGTTTTTCTATTCAGCCTCATTTGATGGATTGATCATGAGGCAGGTGATCAGCAATTTCTAAACTGTAATCCAAACTCTGCCACTAACTTGCTGTTAGCCTAGGGCAAGCCACTTAGTGTCAGATCCAGGTGAACTATTTAAACACCTAAAGAATAACCTGGGAAGAATATGGACATTTTTGGTCAGAACTGCAGTTTTTAAATCCGTTTTGATCTTGACCAGCTTCCTAAGCATCTCTGTACAGAAACTACAGGGGATTCCAGTTTTGTTATAATACTGTCTTGAAGTTCAAGAGATAGCTATTCTTAGTTTATCAACAATCTTCATTTGTCAAGTTGAAGGATGACAAAAAAAAAATATATATGCTGGACTTGGTGAGATATCAATCTCATTGAACTCTCAAATTCTTACACTGCAAGAGAAAAAAATTGCTTGAGCAATGCAATGATACTATTGGTGACTTTTGAAATATGACTACTGTTTAGAACCATTTTTATCCACAATCGTCTGTCTTTTTTGCCTGGGGGAACAGAGCTGCATATCTTCCCTTCCCTTCCCTTCCCTTCCCTTCCCTTCCCTTCCCTTCCCTTCCCTTCCCTTCCCTTCCCTTCCCTTCCCTTCCCTTCCCTTCCCTTCCCTTCCCTTCCCTTCCCTTCCCTTCCCTTCCCTTCCCTTCCCTTCCCTTCCCTTCCCTTCCCTTCCCTTCCCTTCCCTTCCCCCTCCAATAAAGCAAAGTCATGCCCTATCCACCATATTATAGGCTTGGTGAAAATAATTCTAGATTTTCCAACCCACAGAGCAAGAAAAATTGAATATGATTAGAACTTAATAGTTTCTTCTTTTTAATGAGAATCCCAGATTCTCTTTTTTGACATCAAAAATTGCATATTTATCTCATTCAATGACTATTTAATGTCAAAAGCCTGAATACAGCCATCAAAACCTAGTATCTCTTCTTCTCAGTGCATGCTTGAATCACTCCAGCTATTAAATAACGTTATCTTAGGTCTAATAAACTATTGATTTTTTTTTCTAATTTTTGTATGGTGAACAGATTTTATAGAAGGGGAAAATATTTTCTTCCCGTTCTTCCTCTATTAGGGAAAATGAGAGCTTGAACTTTTATTGGATAAGGAAGACAACGATTGGTATTTTTCACCATGTATTGTAAAGGAAGTCCAGGGAACGAGAAGCACAGCACATAGCTGCTGGTTTATAGGCCTAGCAGTACAACCCAGAGACCTGTTTCACAAGAATAAATTTGCACATTGGATTCTTATTTTCTAAAGAGCAAAGTCATTATTCCATGTAAACATGCAAAGTGCCATTCAGTTTACACTTACATGCACATTGCAAAAAAAGAGTTCAGAAAATAGTTAAGAAAACAAAGGAAGAAAATGAAGAAAACAACCAAAAAACACTGAAGATCAGATGCCTTCCAAAGGTCTAAAGGTTTCAGAGAATTGGGCTGCTGTATCTTTTTTTTTATAATGTTATCCTGCAGATGTGGCCATTTCAGCAGGGCTAAATGTGTTGATGCCTATTTTATTCCTAAGTAAGTTAAGATTTAAAAAATTAAGCATTGTCTCGGTCTGGTCTGGTGGTGAAGGTGCTGCAACTTTCCTCACTAGAAGCATCTTTAAAAAGACAACCGGATCGACAGAGGCACAGGCACTCCCAGGTGGAGAGTGATTTGCTCTTTGTGCACCCTTAGGTGCAAAGTGATCGGCTCTTTTGTGCACTCCCAAGTGCAGAGTGATTCGCTCTTTGTGAGGCAAAATAGCAAAGCATCAGAGCTGCTTTTGCCACCCCGGGTGACGCAGGAGTAAAAGTGAGACGGTGTCTTCCCGATCTCCAGGAAAGCTTCCTTATTCCATGAAGTCCACAGGGAAAGAGCCACCTGATCCTGGGGGAGAAGGATTATATAGGGTAGCCAGGAGGAGGGTTTCACAACTTGGCCAGTGGGGAAAGGAATTGGGAAAGATCCAAAAAGAACCCATCAGGAGGGGGAAAAAATAGGAACAAAGGGAATAACCAATTGCATATGAAACATTAACATAGAACTGCCAAGTCTCATGGGTTGAAGTATTTTTTCTCACCTTGAGCCACAAGGAAAATTCTTGAAGACACTTCCCAAAGGAGAGTCCTTGCAAACTGTGTCAGCCTTGGGGCTGCACATGGGTTGAAGCACTTTTGCTGACCCTGAGCTACAAGGAAGTCTCTCAAGGGGACTTTCTAAATGGGAGTCATTGCCAACTGCAGCAGCCTAGGAGCTGCACACTCTCCAAAGGAATGAGTTGTCCTTTGAAGTATTTCGTGTATTAAAACTGTCTTGAATTCTTCCTTTCAATCACATTTTTTCTGTTTTTCAGATAGATAGATACTGCCATTTTACTATATAAAAATCAACAGAAAAATTTGTCAAAATGAAAAAGTTGATTAAGCAGATTAAATAATGAAAGTTTCTTTTACAAAATGTTATTGAATTTACTGAAAAAACGGAATGAAAACATTAGAAATCCTTTTCCCCTGAATTTCTGAAGTGCTTGCAATTCTATCTTTTCTAGTTAATACCAGAGAGTAAACAGAAATCAAAATTCTTGTTTTTTTAATTATTTTCTTTTAACGTAATGAATCCATACACTTTATAACTCTCACTCAAAACAATGAGCAGACTTGAACCATATTTCCATGATTTTAATTTGATAAATATTTATCCCGTAATTACTTCCAAATCAAAAACATGATGAGGGCATTGCAGGCAAGATAGAATAGTTGACGGCCCATAGTAGACTTAGATAATGGGGTGTATTTGAGAACCAACAAGATCAGAGCCTTGACCCTCTTATTTGCATTGCACACCCATTCAGTAGACCACAGTGTTTATCTCAGCTTCCCTTCCCTGCAGGAAGGCTGCTCATTAAAGATGCGTACAGTACTGCTGGTCACACTGGCCAAGGTCTCTGAGAACACCCTGACTTTCATGTCCATACACATCTCTGATTTCTGGGGTCTTTCCTCTGAGTTTACTTCTTAGTTTGGCCTCAAACAGCAGATTTTTCTATTCTTAATAGTCAATGCACAGAAGCATTATATGTTATCGCTTCCCTAACTGGTGGTTCAAGACATAACTGTATTTTTTAATCCAAGTGTATGAATAGCACAGCCAGCCTCTACCCATTTCAGCAAGCAAGCGTGAGGTTTCTGCTTTAAAATTCAGAGTTGCAGTTCTGGACATTCGCTCACCCACACACATGCATAATTACTTTCTACACGTTGACATTCACAATTTAAGTAACTTCCTTTTCTCCTACAAGGAGAACTTCTGTCATGTCTGTCAATATTGAATAAAAGCATCAAATGGAATGCTCCTGAAGTAAAGGTTTGTATCTCATTTTTATATGACATTTGAATTTCATTTTAATTAATATTTGCTGTAATACACACTGTTCACTTTTTGACAACATTATGCTAGTTTAAAACTTTTTTTAATGAAAATATTCATGTCACTTATGAAAGCAGAAACTGGACCTCTCTAAAGTTGTATTTGAAATTTAATGTTTGGGGATTTTTTTAGATGAAACAGAAATTCTAAGGCATACCCTGCTCCAAAGAAACAGCAGGGAGCTCTCTTACTGCCAAGACAAAAAAGTGGAAGATATTCAAATTTCTGAACAAATGTCTGATTTTTAAGTTTCTAGTCAAAGTAAGCAGATTCACTAACGTCTTCACAATGCACATATCTATGAAAATTGTTTTGTGCAAGAATAACTGATATATTTCTTTAATTATTGAAGAAGAAATTGAACAAAATAATAGTTTTCTTTATATAGCACCATTTTCTAGTCCACATAAATTAGGCTACTTCTTGGGCTTGACATCTTGGAGTAGTATAATTCAAGTTTGGAAGGGACATTTTTAGTGCAACTTTCTGCTCCAAAGCAGAAGCAGTTATGAAATCAGACCAGGTTACTCAGGGCTGTATCTGGTTAGGCCTTGAAAACTTCCCAGGATGGATAATGCAAAACTTCTCTGATCTCTACTGCTTGACCATCCCCATAGCTAAAAGGTTCTTTTTATATTTAGCTTTCTTCTTCATGCCTGTCAACACTCATCCTCTTTCTCAGGTCTGCTGCGGAAAGTCTGACTCTTTTCTTGAGCACATCCTCATGAGCAATGGATGCTGCAGGGTCCTCTGCTGGTATTATTTCTGCAGGCTGAATGGACCCAAACTCTCTGCTAGCAGAGCAAGTGCTCCAGCTCTGGTCATCTTGGTGGCTTCTGCTGAACCCACTCCAGTTTGTGGATGCCCATCTCGTATTGGGCAGCCCAGAACAAGGTACAGCATTTAGAATGGATCTGACAAGTGCTGAGTAGAAAGGTGGATGATGATGATGATGATTTGCCTTGATCTGCTGGCTGTGTTTTAGTTCATACAGCTTGGGGGGCTCTGGACCTTTGCTGCTGCCAGAGAACACTGGGGGCTCACATTCAGCCACTGTCTGTCTCACAGGGCCTTTGCTCCAGGATGGTTCCATAGCCAAGCAATTGGTTAGGCCTGCACACTTTGCTGTAAAGAAGGCTTCCTTCCCTCAGACAGGACTTTTCTTTTGACTCAGCTGAAGTTTACACGGTCCCTGGCAGTCCAAATGAGATCTGACCTCAGGGTATTGGTATCTAATTTTCCTTAAACCCACACATGCATAGACCTTCTTTCTTTTATTTATCTTGGATTAAGGAGAATGAAATTAATATAAAAAAACCTTTCTAATGATTTTTGTGCAAATTATTATTTACTTAATAAATTATCTGATTAAGTGTGGGCTACCTTGTAGTATAATCCTTCTTACCATTTATGTAATATCATTCAAATAATCTAAAGCTTTTGGAAATATCTGTATAATTCAGTGATATATTATTTCTAACATTAGAGAGGGAAAACCTGCATTTTCTATCAAACATTTACTTTTGTCATTTAAGCTTCTGTCTTGGACAGTATCAAAATATTTTCTCTTCCTGGATATGTTTGCTCATGTTTGGATATAATCTAACACTCAATGAACTACTTACTGGTTCTCATTATTTCCACAGACAAGATGCAAAATTCATCAATAGGACAGAATTTTTTTTCATGGGACTGAAGTTTTATATGTAAATAGTCACAACAGCACACCCAAGTGAACTTGTCTTTCAAATTCACTGTAGGTTGCATTGCTATTATCTGATATATAATCTGAATTCCGTTTCAAGTGTTCACAGAATTTCAAGACATTTTTTAGATAATGGTCTTGAAAACATGCAAGTAAAATGTAATGTAACCATGCTTAAAATTAAATACACACTTAAATTTGAAGTAAAGTTAAGTTTTGCATGATCCACTGGAGAGAATTCTCATTTACTCAAAGTAAGAAAAACAAAGGGTAAGATAAATACTGGCATAAATACTGGCATTCTACAAATCACTTTAATATTAATATTTCAATATCAACTATGATAATAAAACAGTTCTGGGTTTGTTTTTTTTTTTTAGATCTATAATTAGATATGTCTTAAGTTTAAAGATTGGTTTCATTATTCCCAGAAGGAAATCTTTCATAGAGATGAGGATAGATGTTTGTGTTATAATATAGATAATATTAGTGGTGACATGCTTACTACAAACCCCCCAAAAAATTAGAACTATTTAAATTAATCTTTCAGATTTTCTGAATGCTTCAATGATTTCAGATTTTTTAATTAAAATATTTGAAGGAATTTCATAGTTTTACACATCCCTATGATTTTAGCTCTTCTTATTCAAAGCTCTTTTTAATAACTTCTCATGCTGCAACTGAAGCTCTTTGTATTAATTTATTGGTATTATATAGATACTTATGTTTCAGTGTTCAAGATTAAAAGGCCATAAATCAGAAATTGGAGTTGAAGAATAGAAATTGCATTCTAATATATTCAGATTAAAATGATTATGAAAGTAAAGATGTAGAACTATATTCTTTGAAAGTAAATTGACCGAAATAATCAGACTGCAAAAGTATTGGATTTTTAATCAGATTATCAATTGAGTTTCGTTGCAAATAAGACTAAGATAGATTTGTAGATGAAGATAAGGGTTAGCATGTATTTTTTAAAAATTAATTTATATGTGGACTTTGTTTGTTTATATTTTAGCAGAAAACTTTGAGCCTAAAAGCTAGTCTGGTTTAGTCTCTGATCCATAAAGTCATGGAATTTGTTTTAAAATCTTATAAGAGATCTAGAGGATACCTGGAAATTTCAGACTCTTCTGAAAGTCTTCTACTTTATCTAAAGTGTTTGTTCAACTGAATTAATTATTTCTCAGTTACTTTGGGTGTTTAGTTTAAAATCAGCGATTCTGAGTCCAGGTAGCTGAAGATCCTCATAAAGAAGCAGTGCAAACGAAAGAACCCCACCTCTTCTCTCTCATCTATTAATATCTTATCTATTTTTTCTGCCTTCACACTGGACTGTTGCCATTTGCTATCGTATACTTTTTTTTATTAATCAGTTCTATTCCTATAAAATATTTCTGTTATATTCTAATTTTTCTGATCATTGGCTTTGAACCAATGCAAGTTAGTATTAGAACAAATTAATGGTTAAACTCCATCAGTGACCATGTTTAGAACACTTTCTTTGATCAATGTATCCAAGAGAGGTCAAATCAAATGCAGATGAAACTTTGCCAGCTGTGGCTCAGCTTTCCAGAGATACACAATATAGCAAGACTTCTTATGGATTTCAGGCACTCAGTGAGAGAACCCCAAATTTAAAGATCCTAAGTGTAAAAGTCTTTGTTTACATGCAAAATGTATACTTACAATTGTGCTTCAACTGATTATGCAAAAAATTATTTCAAGGATCAATAGTCCCCTATATATCCAACACATACTCATATAATATAATAGTATCTAGATAATAGAAAAAAAAATCAAATAGAGGGAAACAAACTTTAATTGCAGACAAAAAATATTAAATATGAATAAAAATATTGTATCAATAAATTTGCCCAGAAGTGGTTAAACAACTCAATGAGGAATATTGAGCAATTCAGCAATATATTAAATTGGAGATTTGATAAGATTACATTCAGCGACTATGTCATCATAGAGTTAGCAAGGTAAAGTTCTTATTGCTCATGGGTGCTTTTGCTTAGTGGGTAATTTAAGTCTTTAAATATTAAAATATACTGCTATCTTTCTTCAGAAAGTGTTAATGACACAAGTGCTTTATTCAAAATTGTAGAAGAGTTTGACACGGTTTAACATCAAGACAAAAATCAAGCTGGAATGAAGAATGTATGTCATACAATATGAAATATTTACAGCCTCAGAGATTATTATTCTGATTTTAACCTCATTTTATCAGTAATGTTCTTCTAATCAGAAACAGACACACATTTGTCACAGTGAGACTCATAATTACATTTCGTGCTTCAAAAAACTCAGTTTGAAAGGAAGAAAATAAAATGAGAGAAGACAGAAAAGAGGTAATGATCTGTGTAAAGTGCTGGTAGAAATATGACTTGACATTGTAATCTGAAATGCCCAGTATATTTCAAGTGTAGGTCCAGATGAGCTTCATTCATCTTTAGAAAGCAGACCAACATAAAAATCTCTGATCTCTTGAACAGCAGATTTAGACTAACCATTTTTAAGTTTTTTTCCATATTTGTAGTTTTCCACTCTATAAATCCTCTTCTGATACTGAGGCATTCTTTAAAATTGTGCTTATTTTTAGAGGAATGTTTCTACTGCTAAACTGTGACTGGAAAAATTGTTTCTTGCTTCGCATAAAATGGAAGGTCAACCAATAAAAGAAAAAAATCCATCTTCTATTTCATCCTAAATATATATATTTATCATGGAATTTTTGCAATACATTTTTAATGGAAATTTTAGATACAGTTTTACTGTTCTTGATCATAAGACTGAAAGACCTTTGAAGACTCAGTGACCAGAGTAGGGCCAGTTCTGTCTGTGCCAGAGTGCACACAGAGTCTGGCTTTCAGGCATGTGTTATATTGCAAAAATCAAATGCCCCAGGACAAATTTAGTCAGTGGACAGCAACATAGGTTTAGGGAAAGTGCTTCCACTTGGTAGCTACCAAATAGAGGCAGTTATGCTTTCTTCATGTCTTAGCATTTATCTAAAAGATGTTCACATAGGGAATCATATAGAATCATTGTGACAGAAGAGACTTTAAAGATCGCAGATTTCAAAACACCTTGTCATGGGCAGGAACAACATCCACTAGAGCAAGTTGCTCAAAGCCCCACCCTTCTTGACCTAAAACAATTACAGGGATGGGACATTCACAATGGATATTTATGGGGAATCTGTTCCACTGCTTCACCCCTGCTAAAGAATTCTTCCTAATACCTAAACTTACCAGTTTTCCGTTTGAAGCCATTACTCCTTGTCCTGCAGGGTCTTGAACTTGTCTTTGTTGAACTTCATGGGGTTCACACAGACCAACTGGATGACAAGGTCTCTAGGTGGCATCCCTTTTCTCCAGTGCGCTGATCTTGCCACACAGTTCTATGCTGTTGGGAAATTCACTGAGGGTGCACTCAATGCCATTTTCCATGCTGCTGACATAGATGTTAAACATCACCAGTCCCAATACCAACCTCTGACAAACACCACTCATCACCAAGCTGTTGACTACAACTCTTTGAGTGCAACCATCCTACTGGTTCTGTAAATTTTTACAGATTGATCCATCTGTCAAACCCATGTCTTCAGCTTAGAGAAAAAGATGTCTTGCAGGAGAGTGTCAAATTTTTTGTATAAATTTAAGAAAATTACCTCAGTTGCTTTTCCCTTATCCATCATTGTTGTAATTCCACTGTAGGAGGACACCAAATTTATAATTTGTCAGGCACAGTTTGAGCTTAGTGACGCCCTGTTTTTGTTAGCACAGTTTTCAGGACAATCTGCTACATGAGCATGGAGGTGAAACTGACAGTCCCGGAGTTCCCTTTGTCCTCCTTTTTTTACTATATAAAAATGAGGGTTATATTTCCATTTCACCAGTAAGTGGCAACTTCACTGGGCTACCATGATTTCTCGAATATGATGTATAGTGCTTTAGCCATATTATCCACCAGATCCCTTAGGATCCGTCCATGAATCTCATCAGATCTCCTTCACTTGGGCCCCTTCAGGTTCCTAAGATGGTCTTGAACCTGATCTTCTCCTTTATATAAATATCCTTTTGGTTGAGTAGAATAAATAACATACAGAGCAGTTTTCTTCTAAGAAGATTGTATAAGAATTTTTATTATCAAAATGGACAAAGCTTCACATGGGCAGGATCTGTTTGGCATGCTCTGCCCTGATCATAAGCCATCATTTGATGCAGCATGGCTCAGGGTTTCCAGCATCTTAAGGGTCATAATATTATCTACACTAGTCTTTTTTTCTTTATAGTGTTAGCTCTGATATACGGCATTTTAAATGGTGTTTTACAGAGTCTGAGTGCTTTTCTTGTAGGGATTATAGCAAATCAGCTCCTCCCGATACAGAATAGCAATGCAGGTAAACTTAAATGAATTCTCATCAAAGGTAATAGACTGCCAATGGTTTCAGAGTGAAACAGTTCATAGAGTTCATAGAAAGACAAAACATCGATATTTTTAAATCTACCACAAATACATTGATTCTGATTTACATACTACAGTAGATTTAAAATTATATAAATTCTTTACTTATTTCTGTTGCTGCCAAGTGCCTTTTTGGGTTTTTTTAGGTTTGCAATTATGCATAAAACTTTAAAGTTATGTAGAGAACTCAAACTCAAAGTTATAAAAACTATAAAATTGCAAATGTTACTTGTGAAAGTAATATTTACACCTTCTTACTAATGTAAAAGTAGTAATTAGTAAAGGAATTACCTTCAGAGAGAAACAATGAGAATGTTCACTGAAAATGTCAGCATTTATATAGCAATTATTTTTAAGCATTTTTCCAGTAACATTTGAAACAACTGAATTGCAGGACAGTCTTGCTGTTAGGTCTCTGAGGCTGGTTAGCCAGTGGCAGTTACACATGTACATAATATCCTCTGAGGATGTCTCAGAAAATGAGTTTTCTCCAACTGAAACTACCTTACGACAAACTGGATGTCAAGTGCACAAGGACAGTTTCTAATGTCTTCCTGCCTGGTGACTTCCATTTGCAGTTTCTAAAGCTACAAATCCATTTAATCTATGGAAAGCTCTACCTGTGAGGACCTGTATATATCTAATACATTTGATTTTCTTTCTATCATACTCAGTATAATCTGCATGGGAAGCAGAACTTGAGTTAAGAAACTCTTGTTTTCTTAATGGATATCACAACAATGTCTAGTAACGTGATTGAATGCATCCACAAGATTGCAGATGGACCTGAAATTACACCTTCCAACACTAACTCTGTTTTAAAATTATGTAGACATTCTATGATAGGATACTTTCTTATTTTCAGAATCGGGGTGTATGCATGCAAACAGCTCATTAGAACTAGTCTGAAAATTCCTAACTCTCAAGGCACTGGTTCTGGTAATTTGAGACAGCAGTGTTTAGCATAGGTGAAAAGTATATTCTAGGAGTTGAACAACATAGAGGATCATGTACCCATGATCATGCCCAGAAACTGTCTGTGGTACTGCTGTTTTAACGGTTGGCATAGCCTAAGCAGCCATGTGCAGATTAGCTTTGACCTAAAAGCCAAATAAAATAAGTGCATTTTAGTGAGACACTGCATTTCAAGTGTAGTCACTCCAAAATTTAAGGAGTTGTTTGGTCAGTTGCGTGAATCCTTTCTTTTCCCTGTCGGTTGTCTTTTTTATTACTTCTCAGCACATTTTTATTTATTTATCATATAAAATTACAGATGCCTCCCTTCCTTGAATACATTTCTACAATAATAAATCATCTCTGGGATTTAACTTGAATATCAATGTCTTTCTGATGCAAAGAGGTTAGACTTGTTTGCATTTCTTGCCACACATGTATGGCTGCTATCTTGCTTTTCTTTATAACACTGATTTAAAATTTGACTTTCCCAACGTTTTCTTACATTTTGCATAATTTAGTTCTAATAAATATATTTTTATTTTATTTTAAGTTCACATTTTTAGTATGTACTGTTAATGAGTATTCTGACATTTTCGTAGTTATAACCTACATGGTTGCATGCATACCCATAGCTTTTAAACCTCAGAAGCTGGAAGCAGGGGGTGATGTATGGAAGTGAAGGCAGAAAAAGAGAGAAGGTTTAACAGTTTTAAAAAATCAAGAACAAAGCACATTACAGATGCAGACAGCTGTTTGAACAAAACACAACTAAGCTGTGGTTTCCACAGTATTTAGATATTCAGAGGATTCTGTCACTTTGTAAAACACTTGAAAATCTACTAATGAGCACTGCTATATATTTGACCTTGTTGTATATTCTTCTCCTGTTACTACCAATATTGACATGTGAAACTAGGGAAAACCTTCATATATTTCCTGATCTGACGATACTACAGGGTATAAATGTAATAGAAAAAATGCTTTGGTATTCATAATTAACAAAAAAACCAACAAACTGATTTTTTAAAAGTGTTAAGCAACTTCATAGCTTTTACTAACCTCAGTGGGAGTTGAACCTTTTTGAAAACAGGTCACATATTCAGGCACTTTATATTTAGGTCTTTCTTCTCTAACCCCTCAGGATAGTCTGTTTTTGTACTTGTATCTACAGTACTTACTCTACAGCAATTCCCATCTCAGTGACTTAGAGAAATGAAGCTGGTTTCTCTTTTTTTTTCTTCTTTTTTTATTTCTCTTTTCCCCCTCATGTTCCCCCTTGCTTGTGATGAGAGTAATTGCATTGTAGGAGGTTTGACTGCCTAAACTTATTTTTACCCTAGGTGACCTTCTACCAGTATTTCAGCCACAACACAATTGTTTCTTTTCAAATCTGTATAGCGCTGCTAGAAATGGAAATAGTTTCAACTCAATTCTACAGTAGAATAAGAAGCCAAGGTAGGAGAACTGTATTACTCAGCAAATCTCAGTTCCATGAAAAGGCTTATTGAACAGCTAGTGAAGCAGAGACTAGCTAAAATAACTCACTGTCAGGTACCAGCTGTCATAAAAGATTAGACACAGACATTGAGCACATAGAACTGTTAATTTGATTCAGCATTTGTATTCCTTTCTAGTACAGAACTCAAAGGTTTCCACTTCAGCTGTCAGTGAATGGACAGATTTCTCTCTGTGGCCCACTCTATAATCATTAGAAGGAGCAGAGTAATACAGACTATTACCTTGTATCAAAGGAGGAAAAAGCTTTTGATTGAAGATATTAGTTATTTTGCTTGTTATGATAATATTTCCTACATTATTGTATAAAATCCCAGTTTCATGTACAGGTAAGAATATGCTATAAACCTTCTATTACACTCAGAGGATTTTAGTGTAGGTGTTAATGGACTATAACTCAAAATATGATTACAGGTCATAAATCTTAAAGCCAAAAGCACTTATGCTAAAGAAATTTTTTGGGTTTTTTGCATTTAAGGTTTTCTTTTTTTAAAATGTGTATGCTAACTGTTGAAAGCACCTATTCAAATAGAACCATAGAATGGATAAAAATAAGGCCTTCTTGCACATATTAGCATTTCAGAGATCAGTGGGAATTCTTTGTCCTGCATTCAGGGGAATTGCTCAATACAATTAGATTTTAATGACTATTGGTTTGCAAAGTCATAGGTCCTATATGACAGAGGTAAATTTCAGGCATTTTTTACTCTATGGCACTATATTTAATTAAAATGTGAGCAATATGTGTATTTGAGCATCTGTGAATTAGAGCATCTCACAGATTACACACAACCTCCAGTATCCACCTTAGTGGTTTTGCATATTTATTTATGTTTTAAAAATACATTAAAAGTGTCTCAAATATGATTTATTGCCTCCAAATTAATCTTCAAAAATAGAACCAAGTAAACGCTTACCAGGGACCCAGTCCCTGATATCTCACTAGATATCTAATACTGGTAAAACTCCTATTTCTCAGAACTTGTTAAACTTAGGAGCTTTACTCCATTTCTTAGAGAAGATGAGAACAAAACATTACTCTTTTGCATTTGCAAAATGAAAACCATCTTATTTTTGTAACTTTTCTGTTAGACTATTCCTTTCATAGGGCAATCATACTTCCTTCATGAAAACAGAGGAAGACAAGAGAAGGCAAGGAAATTCTTATTTAAAGTGCTGTCAGTAAACCCTTTAATAGAATTACAAGGTAATAGAAAAGTTTAAACTACAAAAGGTATAGACACAAGGAACTGATATCTAGTTTATATTTTCAGAAGAGGTATAAAATTATTTTATTGAGCTTTTCTTTAGTTAGGATTTTTTTTTTTTTGTTAGTAGAGATATAGCACATAAATGAAATGGACATGTTAATTCAGTATTTGTATAACCTTAAATAAAATTGACCCTGTTGTCAGAATGGCAGTGCTAACATGAATAACCCAATGTGAAACTATTGGTCTGGTGAAGGAAATGTAGGAAAAAGAAATAAAAAAGAGGAAATAAAATCCAGTCAAAGATACGGAGGCACTGTGACTCACTGGTGCCAACACTGGTGGCATCAGTGAGTCAGTGTTGTCAATTTAGTAGATATTCTTCAGTAATTCAGTTTCTATAGAGGCTATTGCGGTTGACTACAAGCTGTTTGAGCTGGACCTCCTGTTTCCTGGAGAGAGATCAAGATAAAATGAATATTCCATTGTTAGATAATTCCAAAGATGTCAGTTTGCATGTCTTCTCCGGTTCTTCTGTTGACCAGAAAACGAAATGTTTTCTTCATCAGTATGATGGTAAATAAAAATAATCCTCACATCCTTTGTAAATTAAAAAAAGGATACCTATTCAATTCTTTGAATTTCAAACAAAGAAAATTCTTTTTGTATTTAATTAAACTGAAATCTGTAAAGATTTCTTTTACTGTAGGTAGCTCAGGTACTGGTTACCACATGGCATCATAGTAGTATCTTTGAGGCAAACCTTTCATTTAATTTGCTTAAAATTAATAACATTTTATTTAACTTTATGCATTTTTCTTGTTACATCTAATTTTTTGACAGTTCTTTTGTGTCTTTCTCTTACATAATACGTAGCCACATGTCGTTAGTTTGCTTGTCCATAAGGTAGGTTTATAGAACCTTCCTTTTATTTTAATTTTTGACCCTTCCTTTTATTTTACTTTTTTTTTCTCCTTTTCATAACTCCATATTTTTCCAATAAACAAAAAAGGAAAATCCTTTTCACAAATAGTTCTTGCTATTTTTCTCCTCTGTTTATTGTTTAAAGTGATGGGCTGAGGAGAATTAATATCATCCTCTAAATATAAGGCAAGTAAATCATATCACTTCCTAATTAAGCTAAACTGCTTAGAATTAAGGCAACACTACATCTTTTGAAGTAGAAAAATTGCAGTAGAAAAGGTTAGAGGATAAAAATAGAGCAGAACCTTTTACTGTTTGAAATTCAATGGTATATTTTCTTTCCTATGTGCTGCATATTGCTAAAACTGGAGTCATCACTAATGATTTAGTCATGTTGTACAACTCCTACAGCCTGTTTTGACAAACACATTTCCTGATAGTTTTAAGTAGAACAAATGGGTGCATTGTCCTGAGTTACGTCACATGCCCTTTTTTAAGATTTGCAACTGAAGCAAAGCAATGTCAACAGCAATATCTTTTTATACCAATGTTTTTTCCTCCTCTTTGAAATAGGAGGTGAAATTTCTCTCCCTTATTTCTGATTATATATGTATAGACACTTGCTCAACTTCTTTAGAGTCTTCAGTGAAGCAAAATTGCATCTAAAATTTGTTCTTATCTTTGTCCTTGACTTAATTTTATTTATGATTCTCTTTATCTTTTCAGAAAACATTCACTGTGGGTATACAGAAAAATCCTTTTTAAAGTTCTGTCATAGTAGTCCTTCCCATCTGCAGGCACAGCAAAAAAAATGTGGCTTGTGAAAGTCTTGAGATTTAAAAATAAGCAACCAAATAGATTTTTTTACTATTTCAAATAGAACAAGCTGCAAAAATGTTAAAAATAGAATTCTAAAATTAAATTTTGTATATAGGATAATGAAAAATAAAATATCCAGGTCATAAGAAGAGGATGAGTAAGTCAACACACCTTAGGTAGTTTAGAACTTTGTGAATATTTCCAGACACATGCCAACTGCATCAAGTACTAATAAACTAACTAGTTTAGAACAAGGTACTTTAGAAATGTCATGAAATTCAGTAAGGAAATCAGTAAAATATTCTTTATAATGCATAAAGCTTTAAAAAATCTTTTGCTATAAACTTTTCCTGTAGAATATTTGGTAGGTGTGAGAGAGAGAAATGTTATGATTCTTGCAGATTCTGTATATTTCATACATATTTCTAGAAATTAATAACATTGTTTTTCCTAGCTTAAAAGAGGGTAGGAGTAAAGGGACATACCAGATCACAGAACTGTTCATCCTGTTTTTCCATTGTCAAGTTTTTCTTGTAGATAATTTTTTTTCAGGAAGAATTAAGATTTCATATATATATATATATTTACCAGTCTGACTGGTAAATATATTTCTCAGTTCTTCCTTCAAACAGAACCAATTACCTTGAATTAGCAAGTGGAATATAGATGATTACATACTCCAATCTGTATAAATTATACTTCTCATATGAGGACAGCAGACAAAATACCAACAGAATAGTTTACCCAGGCGTATTACTGCACTGTAAGGAAGGATGGCTTCATCATTTGTCATTATTCTGATACCTTAAAACTTGCTTTATTAGCTTAATTATTTCACACCTGCTAATAACCCTTGTTTGACTGGAAAAACAAATTATATGATATAGGAGTTATATTATGCCAGAAAGCATGTGATAAAATAAACAAGTAATTCTTTTCAGAAATACCTTTGGTGAAAGCTGCTTTGGAGATTAGAGTGCTGTATTTTAATTTCAGGCTGCAGCCAATAACTGGTAATCTCGAATATTTACTGTTTATGGTATTGTTGTAATTTATGGTAATTTCAACTAAATGACCCAAATAATACAAATGTTGGATTCCAAATTATATTAGCCTATGAAAATCCCATTTCCAATACATTCCTTTGAATTTCAGAGGAATTGTCTTCATTCAAATATAATTACTGTCCTGCAACCTGTTATTTCAGCCAGCACCATGAGCTTAAAAAGATATTTGATCAATATGACTAACAGAGAAAAATCAAGATTTGAGATTTTTCAATGCAGAGATGCTTTCTACTTATCTGTTAAGTCTACAAGAAAGAATAATTAAACCAAACAAATATTCAAATGTGTCTACCTCATTTGTTCAATTCAAAATTTACTGTTAGTTACTTTGAAAAGGAAGAATAAGAGCAGTTGGACCTTCTTTTAATGTATGTTTGTCATAGCAATCTTGAAGATAGGCAATGAAGAATAATAAAAATAAAAGGAATACAAACATTTATCTAATATCTATACTAAAACAAAGCATAATGAGCTTTACATCTTAAGAAGAGAAAAAATAAAAAGGACTGATTTTAGTTCATAAACCCCCAAACATCTAGAAACCCTAGGTATTTCATTAAGGCAACATTGTGACAAGTATGGAGCCAGTCAAATCTTTACAGATTTAAATAATCAGTGTAATCACAAAACTGACACTTAGCACCAAAGTGTTTCTCCCTTCACCTGATTTCTTCAATTTTTGTTCTTCGTCTGTCCTTTCTTGATATTTTAAAATATCTCTGCCCTAGTTTTCAATACTTGTTATCTTTAAATAATGGAATTAACCCTTTCCCTAAATTTTCTTTATTTCATAATAAAAACTTGCACATCCAGTAATGTTTCTACAAAATTGTTTCTGCCTTTCACTTTCTTACTTACTTCTGTAATATGATAAAAATATTATGTTGGTATATCCCTGACATGGGGTTAATACATTTCCATTTCCACTTGATTTAATCAAGTGCATTGTTACTTTAGAAAATTATTCTGTGAAAAGAAGTAAAGAGAAAAAATACTCTGGGAATACATTTATAGTCTATGAATGGTTTTTTTATCCCACTTTCTCCCATTTAGGTAAACATTTGGATATTCTTCTCAGCCTTACAAACTCGGTCTGTGATTTGAGAATCAAGTTGGCTCCTTTCCATCTCATCTATTATCACCAATAACACAAGTTCTGCAGGCCAAATTAGTCCCTTGTTTGCACCTGTGCCCCCTGATGCCGTCACTGGGTTTGCACAGCTGTAATTGCCTCGAGAACAGTAAACAGCTCAGATGATGCACAAGCTGGAATTGGATCCACATGTGAATCTCTTTTAGCTGACAGGACTGTAAGGTCAAACAAAAGAAGCAGGAAAACTTACCCTTATGACTAGAGCTGGTAGATGTAATTTTTTTCAGGAGCAACTCTGTACTCTGCTTAGAAAAGGAATGTGTTTTGTTACAGTGCTGGGATGGATAGAAAACAAAAGAAATATGATTTAGATTTTCTGCAGAAAACAGACTTTGAATTTACTATCTGAGCAGTGGTTTGTAGTTAAAATGAAAGATAAGACTCACGTTCAGTTTTTCCAAGTGTGGGGAGTTTAAAAATGTAATAAAGAGAAAGCTGTCAATGATTAGTCTAAGACTGCAAGATAGTTTCTAATTTAAAAGGATTATAGTAAAGGATAAAGTTTTACTCTTTAATCAATGGGATTAAAATGGGATTAAAAGTACTTTTAAACTCTTCAATCCACCAAATGCAATCTCTTACTGTTATGTTTTCTAGGTGTTTTTTTTTTTTTTTTTTTTTTTTTTTTTTTTTTTTTTTTTTTGTTTTTTGTTTTTTGTTTTTTGTTTTTTGTTTTTTTTTTTTTTTAATTGAAACCACAATCTCCACAGTAAATTGAGCAATAGAAGGCCTGGATAAAATATTCATTTTGAATTTCTGACTATTTATTAATTGTAATCTTGTCCAGTTTCTCTCTACATGATGATGAACAGAGTGGAGTAGAGTAGAGTAGAGTAATTATTCCTACTGTAAAACAGAGAGCATAAACATTAAAAAGTCAAAAGCCCTTAATCTCTCAGGCAAACCTATCCAGTTTGCAGATAAGGACCTCTCAAATATTTCTGAGGTCCCAAAACACAATTCTTTTAAATCTGGCAAACAAATATCTAAATTAACTTTTAGAATTGCATCACCTTCTGCAACAGGAAAAGTAGATTCTGATCACAACCTTCTATGTCAAATAGAAGCATTCTCATTTATTTCAGCAGAAACAGGTTCAAAAGTTTAAAGAACTGGTGATATTTGAATGCCAGCAACATGAAGTTATGTTTGAACAGTCTAATTTTTTTTTTTTCCTCTGGGTTAAAAAATTACACTTTTATAACAGACTTTAATTCCTTTGAACCTGTTTTCCCTTGGTATCAGGTTGTAAAGTGCTATCCACCAAGGCATCTCTTCAATCGTTAAAGAAAGACCTTTTGTGATGTTTTTAATTAGTTTTAACCTTCTTCACATCTTCAAGCATGGTTATGGACACTCATTGATTTTAATTACCATACTGATAGCTTACTGCTTTGCACTTCTTATTAAAATGACCCTCTAGCATTTTTTTTAAAAAGTCCTACATATAAGGGTTTTTTTCACTGTTAAAAAAATAATTTGAATTTGTTTGGATTTTCTGTGTTAAAATGTTGAGTATTGTGCTAAAATTTTGCATTTTATTAATTTGCATAAACATAAGATTTTTGAAGACAGAAAATAACTTTATAAAATATTTTATTTTTACTACTTAGAGTTTTTTTTGGAGGAGAGTATTTACATGTTTGTCACATAATGTGTAGCTTGTAAATTCATGACATCCATGAAAAAAAGCAGAAATCTGTTTCCAACAGCAGAGTCCAATATTAATTCTCATTTGCTCAGCTTCTAGCTAATCTTACTTGTGTGTTCATCACCTAGAAACCAATTTTCTATACAGTAATACCCCATATAAAGAACTACTCATTAAAGAGGAATGCAACTTCTGTTTCAGAGAGAAGGAACCTTCCAGCTGTCTGTCAGAATTAAATCCTATATTTTCCCAGTTTTCAAACACACATATTTCAGCTTCATAAGTCCTCAGTCTCCTCTGCTAGTTTTTTAAGATGCACAGCATTTAGGCACCATAACACATTTTAATACCAATGTGTTATTCTTGCTTCTTAACTTTCTCTCTTTCATGTGTAGGTCATACAAACACTGTAAATTTCCTAGTTTATTATTTTTAAAACCTGTTGATACAAAATCTTTCCCTACATGAGAGAAGAAGTTGGAGAAAAATCATACAAATAATACCCTAATTGAGAATTAGTTTTAATAAAATCTTGTACACTCTAAGGATTATGAAAAAGTAGCGAAATTAAAGGTGAAAGTCTTTCTAAAGAGAAGAGAAACATTATAAAGTTTTAGTGCTGGTTGTTTTTTTGATTTATCAGTCAAGAATTGTGAATGAAATATAAAGGAAATTTGACATTGTCTCTTTTAATTTTTTTTTTTCATTGGAGTAGCACCACACAAGTTGTTCCATCTGAAATATGCTCTGTATGTATTAAGTGTGTGTTCCTGATAAGGTCATCTGTACTACAACTACTGTAGATTTGTGGAGTACCTAGCTTCCAACTCAAAACTCTAGGAAATTTACATAATCTAAAAATCTTCAGTTGTTCTCTAGCTAATAAGCTACAGACATGCCTCTTTTACTTTGCCTTTTATTTAGTGTATATTTAATTTATTTGAGAACTATTTTAATTGTAGACATGGGCCCCATTTTAGATTATTATTTGGATTTAACCTTTCTTCTTCACTGGACAGTTATTTAAATTTTATTGCTGGTTTTATGTTTTTATTGATCTTTGTCTCATACACCATTCAGAGGAATTTATTAGAGAACAAATACAATATAAATACAGGTATGTATTTACAAAACAAAAGCAAATCTTTTTTAATTAGAGAAGAAAGAAATTTTTTTAGAAAAACAGCTAATAAGGTAACAAGCACAGTGGCATCATGAAGTGTCAGAATGTGATAATCATCATTATTAAAACCCTTTAAAACTTCCAAGTTCTAGTAAATAAATAATAAAAAAAAAAATCTTGCCTTTTCTGCTTTCCAGTTACAGCAGTGAATATTTGTATTAATTTATGTGTATTTTTTAGAGCAACTGGTCCATAGAAAGGTGGCTGGACTATGATTTATAGAGAACATTATTTTCCCTGCTTTAATTGGTTTGCAAATAGTCATTGCAGCGAGCTGGCTATGAAGAAACTTTTGAGCCAGGCTTTCCTACTATGCACTTGTCTTTATTCAATAAACATTTCTCATATGAGGAATTTTGAATACTTAGTAGCAATGAAGGAATAATGGACTGATAAAATCTTTTAATTTCCATAAACCCTAGTAAAGGAACTTTTGGCCACAGCTAGGGCATGTCTTAGAGGAGTGTCAAAACGGAAAAGCATTTCATAGTTTCAGTCTTATTTCAGTGTACATTTTCTTCATCTAATGTCACAGGTTTTGTTAATATCCTGAAAAATATGACACATACACAGACAAAATTTTCTCCTCCTGCAGCCTTTTATTTCCATGTTCCTTTTATAATACCATATCCAGCACTAGCATTTGCTGTGACTCAAAATGCTGAACTAAGGAAGGCAACATGTTATTTGTGCCAAGTGAAAAAGTGGTTCCTGGAATGTCCTTTACTGCAATGAAATAAACAAAGCCCTTTGAAGTTCATATTGGAATTTGAACTAACACATAGCAAGAAAATAAATCTCTTTTATGCAGAAGCAACTTTCATTAAAACATGAAGCTCTGCATAAAGCTGAACAGCTGACTCTACATTATTTGACATGAAAAAATAAAAAGGAATAATTGAACCCAGATATAATTATTTTTGTAGAATGAGGAATATACAGCATGTATTCTAAATTGCAGTGATACAGACAATTCAATAGATGTCTGGATCTCAATCCATCAAACATTTGAACTACTTTTCTAAGCCATTCCCTTACTGAAAATTAAAGTTTCTATCTAACTCCTCTCACAATGACTCTACCGTTATGATATTAAATATTTTAGAGCTAATTTTAAGTGTTTATTTTCCTTATATCTGTGTCTGTCTATCTGCTTATCTGTTTTTTATTCAAAATGTAAATATGAATCTAAAACTTTAATATTTGGTAAAGCCACAATGTTTTATGCTTTCTGATCTCCCTAGATGATTTTGGAATTACCCATTCTTATGTGTGAATATTTCCAGATACATGCCAACTTGAACCAGGCATAAATGAAGTGCAAATCATGTGCAATTTAGATTAAAAGAACTCATAAATAAATCATCTGAACACTGCAATATCTCTGTGCTTCACTAATAGAAGAACTCCAGGACACAGATATAGCCTCATTTGATAACTTTCCAGCTTGTTCTATTCATCAGATTGTACGATATTACAGAGTTCAAGGAGTTCAAGGCCCAAAAAAACAGTGTTTAATTTTATTTCATATATATCTTGGTCAATTAGTTTCCATAAAAGAAATTTCTAGCTGGTGTGAAACACTTTGAGATGCAAGCAACTGTTCTCTGTGCCTCAGATGAGAAGGGATGAGTATAACATGATACCCAAAAGTCCTACAGTGTCAGAAAAACTATAAGTACAACAAAATACTTGTAGGAAGCAAATAGCGGCCCACACAGCAAAAAACAAAACAAAACAAAAAACCACACCTGCAGTGGACACACAGAGCCTCAATAAAGGATTACACTCAATCCAATTTCTCGAGTTTAGAATTATTTTAAAATACTCCCACTTCTAAACCAAATAATTGAACAGATTGTTTAATGAGTAGTTACAAACACTCCATAGTCCAACTCCTTAGCCCAACTAAGGTAAAACCTCGTAAAGTGTTATTCAGGTGTCAAAAACTTAATATAGACTAGGTGGGTTTGAAGCTTGTAAAGTTCAGAAGTAGATGTACAAATAATACCAGGACTAGACCATTTGCATTTGCTAGTCTGTAGCCTCCATCAAGATTTTTTTTTTTCTTTCTGTGTCTATACTATAATAAACAGGCTCAGGAACATTTAAATTATGGTCCAGATAGAGAAATTCTTTGTTCAAGAATTTTGAACCATTCCCAGGTTATTCCCCTATCTCATCTAAATATACTTTCTCTAAGTGTAAGATTATGCTAAGGCAAAGAACTGTGTTTTTCAGGTGAAGATCAAAGGAGTATTGTGTGTAGCTTAAACAAAAGTAATTAACCCTTAAACATAGTGTATAATCAGCATCTAATCTTCCAGTTCATCAGAAAACCGAACAATAATTTGTTGTGCACATGAGTACTTGCAGTAATTATCTCTATAGATGCAATAATTACAACTATAAATTTACTTGCCCTTTCATCATATCCCTATTTATTTCTACAATATAGTAAATAGATACTATATTGGTTGTCATAAGGCAATCGGAACAGTAGTTTAAGAAATCAAAACACAGCTATATTTTTACTTTACAAAAATCTCACAATTCAATACATTCCCTGTGCTATGTGTTGTTCTAGAATGGTTGTTGTGCATTTATAATTGCCACTACATTGCACCTTCTGTGAACAAAAATCAGTTCATAGATTAGCAAATATTACTGAATGTTTCCTTTCCTTGGTCCTTCTTCTCACAATGTTCTTTTGCTCTGTAACATCGTGTCTTAAATCTACATGAAAACTATAAAAAAATCAAAGTGAAATTAATACTGTCTTGATCCTAGAGTAAAAATTCCTACCATAAAAAATAGGTTTTCATAGTAAAATCTGTGACTATAAGCAATACCTCAAGCAAACAGAAACTGGTCTTCTTGCCTGAGAGAAGTACTATTCAAATAAAGTGGGTTGAAGACTGGTGCTAAATAAAAATATCAGAAATTCTAAAGCATATTGATGGAAAAATATTTGTATTTGAGCAGGATTGTACCATAAATGAACCTCAGCTTGCATGTTGAGAAAAATCAAAACTACAACCAAAACTTTGTTCAAATGTATATACGGAATTTGAGCTAAACAAATGTGAGATGCAGTGGTATTATTGAACTGTTTATATATGGAACATAAAATAATATATTTCTAATGTCAAAGATTATCTGTAAAAGTGTAATGGATCAAAATAGTCACATTATGCAAAAGAGTCTTTGCTACCTTCAACATAAGCCAGCTTCCTTGCTGATGGTAGCTACTGCACTGGATTCAATACCTGCATTGACATATAACTGTGAAGAATGGGGCCAACAATTAACATTTGATGGAGAAACTCATTTACATTACTTAGCTCACAATTTGTCACTAGATAAAGATATTGGGATTCACTAATGGAAATAAGGTATTTTTTTTAATTGCAAGATTTCAAAGCAAAGACACCAAATTAATGGAAAATAGTGAATTTTCTTAATCTTTAGATTGTTGAGCACTGTGCAAAGACTGGAGCTATTTTAGACATGTACCAAGCAGTTGTCCTTTCTTGTGAAATAATTAAATATTTATGTGGAGTAAAACTTTTCTCGTCTTCAGTGCATTCCAATGTTTCAATTAAAATTACAGTATAGCATAGCCCTAGATGCTTAGCAAGGAAGTTTTATTAAAGCTGCAAAAAGGGATGATTCAGAAAGTAAAGCCTGCTGAGTAGACAATTATTCAGGAGACAGCCACTATCATAAAGCCAAAATTTATAATTCCTCCTCTGAACAAATTATGGTTTCTTTGTAGTACACCCAAAAAGGCCTTTTTCTTTATAGTACTAATTAATGGGCTGCTTTGACTCTATTTAGTTTCTAATAATTTGTTCAGAGGCATCTGGATAGTCTGGATCTATGGACAAAAGATGTGAGGTTTGATAAGTGAAGTTCTGGGTGTCGCACTTTGTTCACACAAACCCCGGGCAGCCCCACAGGCTGGGGGCAGAGAGGCTGGGAAGCTCCCAGTGGAAAAGGACCTGGGGTGCTGGTTGATAGTGGCTGAACATAATCCAACACATGTCCAGGTGGACAAGAGGGCCAATGGCATCCTGGCCTGTATCAGCAATAGTGTGGCCACCAGGACCAGGGCAGTGATTGTCCCCCTGTACTCAACACTGGTGAGGCTGCACCTTGAGTGCTGTGTACAGTTCTGGGCTCCTCAATACAGGAAGGACATTTTTTGGGGTTTTGTTCTTTCTTTATTACACATAGAGATTTCTAAACTATGCCTGCTTTGAACTGAATTAGACATTGTTTAGTGTATAGATTTAAGTTTCTTTCTTCAAAATCCATGGAGAGGAAAAATGGAGAGTTATGAAAATTGATCAAAAAATATTTAACATAGATTATGTAAATAAGGCCTGGGTAATTTCACACATTTTCATACATGAAAACGAATTGCAAGATCATGAACTTCCTATTTTAAATTACCAGGGATGAAAAACTCCATGTTTATTATCATCTTCACCCTCCTTTTCATGAATTTCAAATTATGCCTTTAAGTTGCAGAAATGCTGGTGCCCAGATCCACAAAGGAAGATAGGATCAAAGCACCAATTTTAAAGTCTTCTCATGACAACTTTCCTCATTTTGTACCTAATGTATAAGCTGTCTGAAGATCTTTACAGCAGGCTCTAAACGCCTGTGGTTAAGGTGGTACAGAATAACCCTGTAATTCTGTTAACATTAGGAGTTTAGATCATTAACTTTGAGTTAAATTCTAGCAGGATTTTTCAATCTGAACATTTCTAGTCCCAACTGACTAGGAAAAACACAAATTCACTGCAAACATAGCTCAAAATTGTGATGAAGTTTCTGTCAGGGTATTTTGTTTTTTCAATACCTTTCCCTACTTTTTTCCTATGAACTAATACTTGGAGAATTTGATTTGGCTAGAGATTTTTTTTGGTAGGAATTCTCTATCTGTCTTCCTTATAAGCTTTTTTGCTATTTCATACAGTATTTACCACATCAGAGAGAAAGAAGGTGAAAATTATTTCTCAATTAGAGATGAGGACATTTATTAGAAAGGATGGCATAATAATTCATCTTCCTATTTCAATTAATGTATGCTAAAACTATATAAATCCTGCCCATCTACCTGCAGGGCCAAAACACTGTGACTTCAACTTGCTCTCTGTGCAATGCAGGGATGTACTCTGGGTTTATTTGCACTCATATACAACCATAAATTGCTGAAGTGGTTTAGCTTGCACTTTCTCAGTGTAAGAACACACAGAGTGTTGTATCACATTACCTTACTGTTCCTTCCTTTTTCCCCTAACAGAGTGATGTCACTAGGTATGCAAATTCACATAAGTGTTTCACAGGGATCACACTTAGATAAACTGATTAGAAATTCAACCCAACTTTGTATACAGCAAGCAATAAAGGGCATCTAGATGTTAATTTGCTTCCTAGATCTTACACTGAAGAAGGCAAAAGATGTTTTTTGTTTGTCCCATAGTCCAGCATTACCTCTTTAAAGAGCAGGTCAGAACACTGTAGTGCCAAGGTTCATTCTGTATATGAATGCAGAAAACACGCAGATCAATAGATCTGCCACTGAGTTGGAAATTAAGAAGCAGAATCAAGAAAGAAAGTTGAGTAATGAACAGTATTTTAGTAAAAACTGCTTGAAGCACACTCCGTTCTTTCCTCGAATTGCCCTGATCACAAGTGCCTTAACACTTAATGGAGCCAAATTTGACATCAGACAGATTAAGATAAAAACTACTTCAGTGATGAGTATCCTTGAAGAATTATTTGGTCTTGCAGTATTTTCCCCTCTTGCTGCTTTGCTATCTAAACTAAGAAAGAAAGAATGCCCAATGAATGATTATTTTCATACTTTTCATAGCCCAATGTAAAAATTAAAACAAAACAAAACTGAAACAAAACAAAACAAAGCAACAACAACAAAAAAACCCACAAGAAAAGAAAATTGTATACTGATTCATCTCTGTGTAAAATACTTCAGGATAACTTGTGGGTTTTTAAGTGCTTTTATCAAGCATGTATTTTTAATTTGTTTATGATAATTTCTGTCAAGGGATAAAAGTTTAAAGTAATATGCCAGTAAAATATAGAATTAGTTTCCAAATGTGTAATTTGAATTTTAAATTCTTTGAAACAGTTCCTCACTTGAAGCAAATCAACACAGTTCTTTGTATGAGTTCTTTGGAAATTAGCCCTCTGATGCTGTTAGAAAAAGAGTACAAAATCTCAAGATCAGGTTTTTTCTGGGTTGACTGGATGTTTCTGTGTCTATGTGGATATCAAGTTTATAGGAATAATGTGACATACTTACAGACATAGGAAAGGTTATCAACAATTATTTGTAAGGAGCCGACAAATTTTAACAAAGTATCTTCAACAGAGATTCAAAATAAATTTGCAAAACAGTAATTGATAATGTCAAATTACATATTAAATTAATGACTGATATATTAAAATACATATGAAATTAATTAATTAGAAGAAGTGGCAAATTTATATTAATGGTATTTGCTGTGGACTTTCTGAGTCTCTTATATTTATCTTTGGGAAAAAACAATGAGGCATATGAGTGTCGGTAATTTTATCCATGTACCATCATTGTATTTGTTATGATTCCTGTGTCTGCCCAAGCAACCCTACAATAATAAAAATAAATAAGTGTCTGACAGAGGTCTACAAATACTACTCTAAATGACTAAGACTGAAATTTTTCATATAGTCTAATTTTTAACAATTAAAGTAATTTGAGTGCAATTGCATTCTGCACAAGTTCTGCATCAGTTCAACAGCCACAATGCAGTCCTTAAAGCAACAAGGACAGATTTTAATTGTTTATGTGATATATCATTTGATTGTCTCCTTCACTCTGTACCAAACAAAGAACACTGTAAATTAATAATAAGCTCAGGCACAGCTGCAAAGTAACTGCTACAGGATAAGATTGATTTATATCTGAGGTGATGATGCCTGGACTCCAGATAACTAAATAGGGAATATAAATTTCCTGCAATATCTCAGATCATGATCACAAGTTTGGTATTCCAAATTTCTGTTGATACAAAAGACTTTGATATATGGCACTATGGTATACACTTGTGTGAATTAACTTTGAAAGTATGAGAGTAGATAGGACTTGAATGACTTTCCAGAGTATGTTCTTTGGCTCTGTCACATATTTATACGGAGCAGCAGGTACTGAGCTTCTAACACGAAAGTAATAATGAAAAGTAATGCAGACAGAAATAGCTTGCCTCTAGCAAGACTAATGGCAAGGTCAGATCACATCAATTAAATGAGAAAGCCTTCAAGATAAAGTTCATTCCACACATTATGAACACTTTCTCTCCTTCCAAACAAGTGCCTGGTTTTACAAGTGTAAGGCTGCTCAACTGTGAATTCAAAGATCTACAGTAAAAAGTAACTGGGAAAACAAAGGCTTCTAAATAGTAAGTAAGAATGCTAGACTATTTAAATTAAAAAAAAAAAAAAAAAAAAACAAAAAAACACACAACAACAACAACAAAAAACAAAACCACACAAAAAAAAAAAAAAAAAAACAAAAAAAAAACCTCAAACAAACAAACAAACACACAAACCATTCAAAACATAACAAAAACTCCTGCAATGGTAAAATACAGAAAGCATCTTCTTTAAAATATTCCAAAATACACCACGATTGCTGTCAATGAATCCTTAACTGCTAAATACTTAAAAAAAAAATCAGCATTACCATCCCTTTTATATTTTGTTAAAGATTCTAAACAATGTTTAAAAATGTTGGTCAATAAATAAAAATACATAGAACCAGCAAGCAGATTCACATTTTCTCTCTTGAAGTATGATTATTTTGCAGTTCTCTATGAGAAATTTCTCCTTGCTGAATTTTGGTCTTCAAAGCTGATTAGAGATATCATTACACATCCCTCCCAGGCAAGAACTTGACATTTCAAGTCTCTGCTTGTTCAATTTAAGTTCTAGTCTTAGTTTCATCCCTTCTTAAGTACAAAATTAGAGGTAAATGAAGCGCTCTCTCACTAAACTCTAATGCACAATTTGAACCAATGCCAGCTTCAACTAATCCTGAACTCAGCCTAAGTGTGGGGTAGAGTAGAAATTACCCATTACTTTTTTCTTTCTTTTAAGCTACTGCCTTATGGCTGATGCTTGACTGTGGATAAAAAAGCAGTCCTCAAAATTTTGCAGAACTAGATAAGACCATGATCAAAGAAATTGCAGTTTGCAGAGGGCTATGTGCAATTCCATCACTTGGAAAAAAATGTTGTTTTTTGGTACTCTTCTGAAAATTAAACAAGGCACATGGATAAAAACTTAAGGCATCTTGAGGTTACTCGAAACAGTAAAAAGGAAAGGCTAAAACAACTAACATGTCTTTAATTTTAAGTGTTTTGTTAAATGTTTGGTTAAATATTTATTATTTAATATCTCAAAATGGTAATAATAAATAACTTTAAAATTGAAATAATATAAATATAAACAACAACAGCAACAACAATAATACTAATAATTAAATAATATTTTACATGAAGAGTGCCAACGGTCTTTCAGAATAGTGTATTTTAGGAAAATTACGCTATTTTGCGAGTCAGTTTCAAAATCTCAGAAGGAATAAGATGAATATTGAAGCTTAATAATAACCATGAGCTTAGAGGCCAGAAATGCAGAACATTTGCAAAAAAATGACCACATCCATCCAAAAACCCCGAAATTTTTCAGCAAACTTTTTTCTCTTCCTATCAATGATTTTTAGTAGAATGCAGTGGAGGAAATCAGGGGCTATTGATGGTCAGGTTTTATACACAGAGAAAAACAAAATCTATCAAAGTATGACCAGAAATTACACATTAACTAGTGTTGATGGAACTAATTATTTTGATATGATGAAAGGAGGATTCATGCAGAATTACACAGAACTAGTACTTTTATTTATAGTATTAATGGAAAGAAAAATACAGAGAAAATTCCAGGTAAGTTCTTGTCTGGCTACCTTGATGCAATGATGCTCTTATATATTAAACAACAAAAAGTTTACAAAAGTTAAAACCATTTTTACTGCATTTGATAGGACAGAAACAATTCTTGGGATGATGTTCATTTTTACTTTTTACTGGTTTCAATGGGGACAGGTTTTCCACCTAAGTATGTTGAATATATATCTCTGTCCAAATCAAAAGACAGCAGGAGAAGTCTGAATTTCAAAATTACAAAGAAAGACAAGGTTTTTATTTAGATGCTTAAATGATATCACTTCATTACGGAGAACACAAATTCACCTGATTGCAAAAAAACCCAAATTCATTATTTATATGCATTACCTAAATGGGGGAATTTCAGAAAGTATGTTCCTTTTCTTGTAGGAGATTTTGTGAGAATGGTGGTACGAGTTTGGCTTAGTTAATGTGAGACAAGCTCTGTTCAGACAAACAGTAGCTTTCTGGTCTTGATCGAAAAAGTCACTCTACAGAAATAATTTTTCAGAGTTGGTTTTATGATTTGTATTTTTTCATTTCACAGTGAATAACCTTTTATTGATCAGTTTGTTGCCTATGGATATAAAAGAGAGCTAAGTGTATCAGGAGCAAGTTGTCTGTATTTGCAGCCAGAATGAGGATAAATATACACGCATATACAGATACCACTGACATGCAAATGTGGTTTGTCTGTAAAGACAGGAGACGTCTTTATCGAAGAATCTACATAATATACATATCCTTTTTAATGAGAAACAACTCTGTAAACTGCTAAGTATTTAATTGTATGTGAGCTAGGTTAGGAATTTCTAGCTTCTCATGGGAAAGCCTGAACTGTAAACCTATTTAGGGGCTAAATAGAACACAGAGAATCCCAATTCCTTATGTACGTGTGCTGGTGTTAAGGACTCCCATTTTTCTTTGTATTTCTTCTAGATTTACTTTTTAACTAATAAAACTGTATGTAAATGGTGTAAATTTATCAGCAAAGACACAGACGCAAATTTAGCTCCCCTATCTGTAAGGATTAGAGCAAGGACTTCAGTGCAGGTTTTCTGATGCTGAGGAAGAATATATACATACACATGTATATATATGTATATATATTCTACATGTATATGCATATGTGAGTGTGTGTGTGTGCACTAAAAACATGTGCATGGTCCCACAGTGGGTGGATTGCAGAGCCAGCCTCTCTTGAACCAATGATCATTCATTACAACTTTAAGAGGAGAAGCTGAGTAAAATCTGTCAAAACAGGCAACGAGTGCTCATGTTCTTTAGCTCTCAGGTAGGTAAAAACAGTGGTTTGAATTAAGATGTTTTATTTCCCTTGAATGTAGGAATTCAGCTATTTCAAAAATCCCTCCCTCTTCCTTCCATCTTTTATTGTTTTTCTTTGTTTAAAACTTTGGATGAAGAAAAAATTGAATTATTGACCTGCATAATTGAAATCTCAGCAAGCTTTATGGGGCAGTAAAATAATTTCACATGCAGTTCTTTTTCCCTGTGATAAAAATAAGAGGAATTGAAGGATTTGTCTGCTTTTCAAAATAGAATGTAAATTATACTAATAGTTTTTCATCGAAACAGCTAAGCTTTTCAAACACAATGGAAATGCTGTCTATGTAAAAGGAGGCACTCCACCACTTTATAATAAATATTTAATTCTTTGTTTTATCTAAAGAAGTTTTAGAGAGGAAAAAGAATTTCTACATTCATGCAATATGATTACACTGCAGGTCAAGCTATAAAAGAAAATAAAAATCTTTCTACTATTAAATTTAAACAGTTTTTTGACACATAATTGTGATGATACATCTATAATTTAAACAAAAGTACCTAAAAGTCTGACAGGCAAAAGGAGATTTAGGGCACATTGAGTGTTCAGAACAGAAGAGATAAGAGTGATGAATTACCAGTGATAACAAGTAAAGACTATCAAGGTACAATTTTCTTCAAACATTCATTATTTTTATTGTATACATTGAATTATTGAGTCTTCTGTAACATGACTATATTCATTTTCTTTAGTAAATCCTCAATTTAGAACAGAATAAATTCTAAGCTTTCAATCAATTTCCTTATTGTCTTTGATGCATAGCAGTCAGGAAATAATTCTGTATTAGCCAGTGCATATCTCAGAAAGAAGTATGAATTGAAGTATCAAAATTAAATAGAATTTAGATATCTTTTTACAGGACTCAGAAAATGAAGGATCCTTGGAAAAGGAAAACCCCACACTATAAATTCAGATTCTTTAAAGTGTTTTTGAATTATTAATCCAGTTTCTGCAGAATCACCCTTAAAAATAAGTGAAATTATAAAAGCTTCAATGCAAGAGCTGCTTCATTGTGTTTCCTCCCTATTTCCTGCCATGGAGAGACGAGGAAAGTGCAACACGATAGAGACTATGCTGCCAGCCAAAGTTAATCCACCATGCCATGTTATAGTGAAAAACAGGAGATACCAATGGTTCTTTTTGGCCTAACACAAGAAAAATTCTCCCAAGTCTGTTTGTTAATATTATGTAGACTGAATGATGAAAACTTTGTATCTCTGTATCATTCCTATTATTCTGACTTGAGCACATACCGTTTTCAATTGTTTACAAAAACATGTGAATTTTAATTGAAACATCTCTCTATTGCACATTCAACGCTAGCTTCCTTTCACTCAATTCTTATGGATTTAAGCCACAACTTAATGTCTTTTCCAATAATGTTGCTTTCCATTCAAAAGTTTTTCCTCAGACTCACTTTGTTTTGTTGAATAAGCCCTACCTAACCTCGATGATTTATTGGCTCTCAGTTGCCCCAGCTAACTTATCACTTGTGCTGTGCTAACCCTGAAGCAATCCAAGGTAGGAAGTACACAGCCAATAATAGATGACATAATTTAATGTCTTTTGCAAGGTAGGCATTCTTCTTATTTTTCTCTTTTTTAAATGATTCCTCAATACTTATATTGAGCTTAAATTTTCTTGTGTTGATCTCCAGAGTTCTGCTTTGCATTGATTAAATTCCACTTGTATTTAGTATATAATTTTTTACTTACTCATTATATATGTCTCTGTTGATTTAATGGAAATATAGAATGCTTTGTCATGTTATGAAAATTGTACTGACATGTAATACTGACATGTGGTGAAACTATGATTGAATTTTTTGTTAACATAAAGATGTCAAAAAACTTGTATCAATTCCTAATATTATTTTCTCCTGCTTACTAAATAACTTAAAAGAGGAAACCAGCAAACTGCTTTTAAAAAATTACCAAAACAAAAGCCCTTTACAGATATCTGTTAAAAAAAAAAAAAAAAAAAAAAAAAAAAAAAAAAAAAAAAAAAAAAGAGCTGCTAGAAACCTCATGTAATTAGGAAAAGAAAACAAAAAGTCCTACAGTCCTACACCTTTCCTATGAGGAAAGGCTGACAGAGTTGATATTCTTTAACCTGGAGAAGAGAAGGCTCTTGAGGATCTCATCAGTACCTGAAAGTGTAAAGGAGAGCAAAAGAACCTCTCTCCAGTGGCACCAATTGATAAGACAGAAACTAATGGACACAGACTGAAACATGGGAAGCCCTGCCATATAAGGAAATACTTCTATCACTGTGAGAATAAACAAAGGCAGGGTGGAGTGTCCATCCTTGGAGATACTCTAAAGCTGTCTGGGTATGGTCTGTGGCATTCTCCATGGTGACTGTGCTTGAACCAGGGGGTTGGACCAGATGAGCTCCAGAGGCCTTTTAAACTTATCAATCCTGTGATTCTGTAATTATGCTTTGTGCTGTAAAACAAGTGCCCTCCTTCCCTACAGAACACATAGAAACATTTTGCCTCACATTAAGATGCCAGATACTAAATCCACCATTACAGAACTTTATAGAATTTACCTGATTTTTTTATTAGTGTCTACAGTAAAAAGGACTAGTGAAAGATCACATCTCTTGCAAGATCCTTAAAACAAACAAGGTGAAAATCTTTAAATCTATCTGTAAAAAATAAATGAGTAAGCAAAATATGGATGTTAAAATAAAATCAAATAAAGTATAATATGTATTTTAATAACCTTCTATTTGCTTTTAAATGTAAATTATATAGACATGGACATATAAATTATGTATACACTTAAGTGATGACATTTTAAAAAATTTCACTGGAAGCATCTAAATTTAGATTCTTATATAGAGATATTTAAAGCCTGAAGGTAGACTTCTAAATACCCTGCACATTTATTTAAGCACTGTCTTCAAGCACATTTTCTTGAAGCATCAGTACACCATATAAGTTGCTGTAGAGAACAAGCAGAAAAAATATCAACAGCATTTGTAGGCAACTTTTTTGTCTTTTTGCACTCTGAATACTGATTTTAGTCTCTGAATGTTACAAACATATCAATTTCAGGAAAATTGAATTGCTTTTAATTGTCCTAAATTTGAGTGCATTATTGAGTCTTATTTCTCCATCGATTATAACCATAAATTGGATACTTCAAACACAATTCAGTTATAAGGGTGTTCAGTGTGATTTGGAGACATTTAAAGTTTCTGAAACGTTGCCTTGGGGCTGGCAAATATGATTCATTACTATTATGCAGTGCTGTTTCATGTTGCAGTATTTTCCACCTGGGATTCAGTTCCTACAACAAAAAAATCCCCAAGTGATTATCTAATAGATTCAATGTCAGTTCTGAACCAGAAGATGTTTTTGCAGCCATGTATAAATATTTGCATGCTCCACCATAGAAACTACTGTTGATTTGGTCAGGAATTCTTCTATTTACTGAACATATGTCTAAACTGCATCTGCATATGTGTAACCCTTGGTGATTTTGCAGGTTATGAAAAATTTCATATTCCATGTTGCCATTTCATAGGTTAAAATGAATTCTGGAATGTATGCTTGAAGACTTCACTGCATTACTCAAGTTCTTTCTGGATTTTTTTTTTTTTTTTTCCTGTGGGAACTCTAATTAAAATGAATGAAAGCAGACATTTGCAATTACCATTGCAGAGTAAGGGGTTTGGTTTCAGATCTAACAACTTGGTGCTTACTTTTCCCCAGCTGAGTCATCCTGTTGATAATAATTGGATGGTATTTCCTTAAAGAGCAGAGGTATAAATTACCAAATATGTTGCATGCTGACAGAAGTCATTTAATGTGAATGGAAACTAAGAGATTCTCTTCATATAACCTAGAAAAAAAAAGGATTACAAGGAAACTGAACTTGTTAGTATCCAGAAAGGATATGTACAGGAGATGCATTAATTCGTATTAATTCACAAACTTAATTAATTTTAATACCATAGATCAGTGATTTTTCTCACAAGAAATTTCAAAAATACTCTTTTAACTATCCTGAGATTTATAGAATTCTTAACAGTAATTCTGTAGATTGCTCTTATAATTGATCTCAAAACCCATTCTCTTTCAGCTGAGATCTTGCTTTTTTGAACAGACCAGATGTCAGTCATCAAGAAAAATATTCTCTCAGAGGCACAAGGATGTCTGAGACTGCCAGCATAAATTGAATGAGTTGGCTGAAATTCAAAGAAAAGGTCTTATGTGTTAAAAAATTATGGAAAATCTTTACCAACTGTCATAGACTGATTCTTTTTCCTTTCAAGGCTCTCATTGACAGAAAAGTAGTGTGTAGATAAACACAAGAGTATTCTTCAAACATCGTTTAGTTGGCCGTTCATTCTACCCACATTCTATAATATCAAAAAACTCCATATTGATTTAAGCTCCAGTTGCTGAGAATGGTTAGATTCAAAGACATGTTAGGCTTGAAAATAGAAATCCTTTATCTTATAATCAAAGCCATTCCTACAACAGTTTGAGACATCAAGTATCTAAGATATCTTCTGTGTTAAAACTTGTTGATCTATTGTCTTGACAAGAAATATTTTCTTCATTGAATTTGTCCCAACTGTCTGAACACTTCTGCAAACTTAGTTAAAATTACTGAGGGGTTTTGTGGTTTGTTTATTTTCTCTTACAAACACACTGGACTCCCTCTGTCAATGTCTTCGAGAATTATTCAGTGTATTTACAAAACTGGTCTGAAAAAAATGCATTACACAATTTCTGTTAGCTGCTACAAAAGCAAAGCAGTAAAACTCTAGGCAATAGAGAAAGACAATAAGAAGAACTTGAGGAGAAGACTTAATAGGATAGAAGCAGTCTTAAACTATTCAGTATCCATCTAGATGTTTTTATTCATCATTTCATCAGGCAATAGACAACTTTTCAGACACCAGTATGGTCCATTTTCCTTCATGATAATTTGAGAAGGCAAGAGAGTGCTATTTTCCTCATTTTGCAAATAGAGAATTTAGGTACAAATTAACTAAATCTTAGTGCAAGAAAAAATGAGTATTGAATGTGTAAATATTACCTAGGCCAAAATTATAAACCTGAAATAAAATGTTTGGTCATTGCTGAACCTTGGAAACGTTAAAAATACATAAGGGGAATGGAATGGGATGGAATGGAATAGAATGGAATGGAGTGGAAAGGAATAGTTTTATCTTTGAGATGTTTCTCTGGACCTGCTTTGAGGGGTCAGTATCTTGAAATGGGGACCCCAGAGCTGAACCCAGTATTGAGGTGGGGTCTCACAAGTACACAGTAGAGGGGGAGAATCACTTCCCTCAATCTGCTGGCCATGCTTTTTTAAATGAATCCCAGAATGTGATAAGTTTACCGGACTGCAAACACACTGCCGTCTTGTGACCATATTTGGAATACCATCAGTAGACTCAAGTACTTCTCTGTAAGAATACTCTGAATCCATTTGTCCCTCAGTCTGTACTGATACTGTGCCTCATTCCAGGCACAGGACCTTGTACTTGGCCTTGTTTAATGTTAAGATTTTCACTTGGGACCATTCCTGAAGCCTTTCAAGTACCTTCTGAATGACATTCCTTCCCTCTATTGTACCCCCTACACCACTGGTTTTGGTGCCATCTGCAAACTTGCTGAGGATTGACTGAATCTCTTCTATTGTCATTGATGAAGATACTAAATAATATTGGTTCCTGAAGGAAGTGTTGAGGGACATCACTCATTAATAGTTTCAAATGGATACTGAGCCATGACTACCACTTTTTAGACATGAACCTTCCTTATTCATTTAAAAGTTCATCTACTAAACTTAAATCTCTCTAATTCAGATGCCAGCATGCTCTGTGGGATTGTGTCAAAAGCCTTACATACGTGCAGGTAATTGACATCTGCAGCCCTTCCCTTTCCCAGTGATGCAGTCAGTACGCAGTCAAAATTGGTCAAGTACAATTTGGGCTTGGTGAAGCCAGCCTCTATAGTTCTGAATATTCTGACACTATACTATTCGCTTTAAATATAAGATGTGCTTTTTCTCTGTTCACAAAAAAGATTTTGAGTGTCGGTTTGCAGTAACTTGGAAACTATTTAATTTTGCTCTATTGATCAGTGTCAGTGTGGCCTTATAAAAAATTCTTTTAAAGATCCATAAGGCAATGACAGCCTGCAGACACTACAGATAAGGTCATCTGACAGGATGTTACAAAGAAGAAACATATGGGCTTATTTCATAAGTATCAAATATTCAAATCAATGTTGGATATATAAGGATCAGAAAGCCAAAACATAAAACACAGTGGACTGGAAGTGTGTGCCTCCTCCAAGTAGAAGATGATTTTTTATTTTATTTTATTTTTTAATGGAGGAATATTAAAAAAAAAAAAAAAAAAAAAAAAAGAGAGAGAGAGAAAACAGATGAACTAGCAGAAAATCTGCTTCAAGCAAAATTAGCTAAACAGGAAAACAAACTTTGGTTCTGAATAAAATGAATTCAATTTTGTGTTGCTGTTGTTGTTGCTTCTGTTGCTGTTGTTCTGGGACCAATCTGTGCTCAGCCATTAAAAAAGACTCAGTTCAAGGCAGGCATTTTTTTGCATTCCCAAATACATACACAAGTTTTAGCCATATATTGAGGAAAATAAAAACCAATCAACAAACAAACAAACCCCAAACTACTCTATCACCTGTTTCAGGAAGCAAAATTGGGTGCAGGAATTTCTGTGGTAAAGTGAGTGATCTAACAAAAATATTTGAAAATATATTTTCCTTTCTTTAGCTATGCTATTACATTTTTCTCTTTTCAAGAGGTCATATACTTGATCAGTATCCATATATTCATAAAGATATGACTATGATTATATTCATAATATAGGATTTTTTAAAATTCCTCTCATTTTAAAAGTACTTTAGTTTTTCGTAGTCAAGAGAAAGCTCAACAAAACATTCTCCAAAGAAATTGCAAAAGTTTATGAGAGAATTAATTTCTTAGTAGTTAATCTCATTATTCAAAATGTCTCTATGCCAATCCAGTAATAAATAAATGTGAATTAATTAAGTAAAAATAAGTTAATTATGTATTATTAGATTTTATCATAATTAAATAATATAATTTTAGATTCTTGTCAACTTAGCACTGTGTTTGTTATAAACACACTAAACTAATTTCCTGCTCCATTTGAAGTTGAGCAGCAATCTTAAAATTTGTAACAAAGGTCTTCACGTGGAAGTGTTTGCTATGCTAACTGGTTACTGAAAGTGAGAAGAATTTTAGTTTAAAAGCAGCAGTGATTAATTAATTTTGATGCTTACAGTTTTTTTTTTGCTTTTTTCCCTAAAGTGTGCTTCAGTGGAGCAATACAAAGGAATTTTCATTTAGAAACTGAACAGTGAAAACTTCCCCATCTATTACGTCTTAACTTAATTTTTTATGTAAACATGAGTCAAAGTAAATTATGCAAATTATGGAATATAGAAGGTCAAAACCTCTTGTTCATGAATTCCTGTTTCGCATAAAATATTGATATATGCTCTATATCGCTGTGCATTCTTGTACATTTATGGTATTTATATAGCCAATCAAAATTCAGTATATTTACAGTTCACATATAGAACTTTGTCAATTAATTCATGCAAGTATCAGACCAATTCAAAAGGTTAAATTATGTAAAATATGTGCCTGCTATATACCATACTACACAAAGTAGTCAATTGTCACAAATTGTCACAAAGTACCATCTCAGGTTAGAGAGGAGAGATACTGAACTGTCAAGAACCTGGCTAGGTTGACAGGATAGCTCCATAAAGACCTTCTGAAGAACATTAATTTTCCTTGCTTACATAAAGAATACAGATATTTATCCTAATGGCCAGGTGATTCAGCTTTGTGCCTAGTTTAGACATCTTCTGTAGTCACACTGAATAAAGGTTTTCATATAAGCCATGGGTTATCAGTTAAACTGATCATCTGAGAGTTTCCACCTAGTTCCACCAATTCATAACCACCCACCTTTCCAGTGTAAGAAATGACAAATACAGCATGAGTACTTTGGTTCTGTGCTAGTACTCTAATACTTTGGTTTGCCTCAGGAGTGCATTTCTGAGGCAAATCTTGCAGTCATTCCCACTATCTATGTATTTGTGGGGTGGTCTTGGGTGGCTGAACTGGATTGCTTCCTAGAGTAAAAAGTAGTGCCAGCTACTAACAGTCATCTCAGGAAACTATTCTGGAGTCAGTTAGAATAAACTCCCTTGAAAAACATACACTGTCCACATCAGGTCTTTGGAGGAACTCATCCTTTGAGACGAGAACTGATTCTTTGAGTTCCTCCAAACAGGTCCTCACCTGTTTCACCACAATTATCTTAACTTCACTTAATAATTTACTGATACTGATATTGTTACCCCTGCACTTAGAGGGGTAACACGTTGTGACGTGGGTGCGGACCCTCACAGAGGACAGCAGGCAGCAGCAGGGTCAAACATGGAAGGCTCTTTATTATCTGACTCCAATAACTTATATACACTTTTTACAAAGGGCCAAGATTGGCCCAAGGAGGTTACAACCTCCTGACCTGATTGGTCACTCTTACTTTCAATCAAGTTCTCTCTCAGAGAACAACTATGCAAAACATACAGATAAATTCTAAGAATACACATTGTTTACATGAAGCAGCGTGAGAATGGTGCAGCAAAAGTTCAAACACTTGAAAGTAAGAAAATCAGGGGCGACATGATATGACTACACTAGTGCAGTTTCTGTTGTTCTAAGGTTAGACAAATTATGCCTTTTTAAATTACTGTTTTTCTGATACTAATGTAGTTGCCTAAAATTTTAAAGACAAATATAATTTCCGTTCCTTGTGACTTTCATTATGGTTTTCCAGATAGTGGGTTTGAGTAACATGTCAGTACAGTATTACTGTCAGAGCTTGTGCCATTGTAAATTCTCATGACTATCCCACCCAAGCTGAAGGGGATACAGAAGACCCTTTTCATTGTACTGGAGAGAGGAGCTGAGATTCTGTGGTGTGGAGATCAAAGTTCTCTAGGCAAACAAAGGGCCGGAATAATAGTAAATAAGGGAGTAAATTCTAACTTGAAAACATTACAGTTAGAACAATATCTGGAAAGTTTGGGAACAAGTTATTATCCACCAACTGTTGCAACCATGTAACAGAGAGAAAATTAAGTAATTTAAGTAAGATTATGTGTCAGTAGACCTACTCCTGTCTTCCCGACTTCTGGAAAACTGTTCTTCCCCATTCCTTGTGTGATTTAATAGAACTATATAGATCCACTTCTTCCATATTGATTCACACATCATTGATAAATGAATTTTTTTCATGTACTTTTAGCTTTGTTTCAACTAAATATTTTCCTCTTCTCAAACTACTTTTCTCAGTAGGAATTTTGTGCATAATGTGCCAGTAAAAAGCAAAGCATCATAACAGGCTAATGCTGTTATTAACCTTGAAGCACTGTAGGCCAATTAAAATGTTTTAAATGTTATGATCACACCATCTTATCTGGAAGTTGAGAATAGATGGTCAGTATCAGTTTTGTGGCTGCAACTCTGAGGTGACTTGTATGCAATGTCAATAAAATCTCAAAAACCTTTCTGTGTTTACCCTATTGCAAGGTGAATGTGAAAACCATTGTGCTTAATTCTTGCTGACAAATGCTTTCACATGTATTGGCAAACAGTCAGCTGCAGTTGAATAGAACAAAGCAGCTGCTTGCAAAGCTCAGCTAAGAGCCAATAACTTTTAGTTTTCTTTCTCCTCTGCTGCTCACTAGAGGATTGTGTCAAAATGTCAGACACATATTTCAGATACCCAAAAGAGATGTTCTTGCCTTACCACTCTTTTGTCTGAATATGCTCATTGAAGAACATCAGTTATTCCCCAGACACAGACTGATTATGTGATCTCTTCACTGAAGAGTCAGGGAACTCCTGGTGGGATCCTGCTCTGAAATTTTATACTCTACATGATGATAATAAACTTGTTTTGGGGCCACTGACTTTGCTTCTGATAGTCAGAGATTGTCCTTCTTTCATCCTGACTATCTCTTGTGCCAAAAAAACCTCTCAGCAGAACTGTAATACTCTAAATACAATAAGTGTATACCTTGCGTAGGCTCCCTATCACTTCTCTGAGAAAAGTCTACCTGCATGTACTCATGTTAAGAGCAAGTTTTAGAATTGGCCCTTAGTGATTTTTTGAAAGATAGCCAGCAAGCTGAAACCATGCTCGAACCTTCACAGAACAATAAGAAACAAAACCTTCCTCTAATTGCAGGTCAACTGTGCTTAAGTTGTGAGTCTACATATTTTTATTGCTTTGTAAGCATGGAATTCCAGCATAATTCTCTACTGAAAGAGATGAAAAATAAATCAAAGATATCTTAATTTTTGAAAATTAAAGTGATTATTAACTATTGTCTAAAGACTCTAAGAATTGGATTAGTATTCTTTTGTCAGAAAAAAAAGGGAAAATATTCATTGGCATAGATTCCTGTATATTAAAGAAATGGAATTAGGTTTTGAAAAATATCATAAAACATCTTGTGGTATAAGTCCTTTCTCTAAATATTGGCTCTTGATTGTGGCATTTAGAATGTAACTCCTTGTAACTTTGGTGAGAAATACAGGTAGCAGATTCTAACCATGAAAACACAGTTCGGGTGGTTTTTTTTCCAGCAGTGCTACCTATTCACATGGTGTTTATATCAAGATTGAAGTTGTTTCATCTGTAGAGATGGACTTGTTTTCTTCATAGAAATTATTAAAGGGACTTAATTTAATATTGTTACATGAAGACATAGAGCCTGGATTTCAAACATAAAAAAGTGCTTTTAAAGCTCTCATACAGAGAAGACTTCAAAGTATTTTTTTTTTTTAATTTTTTTTTTAAATATTAAGAAATAAAATAAATGATAAAAATACCTGGATCTTTTAGTAGAATGTCAACAAAATCACAATCATGTACTAAACATTCTTAGCATTGAAACCACTGCCATATATATTAAAACAAATTAAGCACTTAATAGTCACTCTCGGTGTTTTTGAAAAGCAGGTCTCAAAAGGAGGGCCCAAAATCTTGGCTCTCATCTTTCTTGCAAGCCACTCATCAACCTATTACTGCTTTTAGAAATTCATCCTGAAGCATTGTTTTCCATCCTTTTTCAAAAGGCCTCAAGTTGTGCTCAGCTTATAAGTCTGAATTCCAGTATCTATATTCAGGTGCTCTCTTATCTCTCCATGGTCAACTGTGTTCTGTTTATCAACAAATGATAAGTATTGTACCAGCAGATAAGTTCTAAGTATTCTTTAGATATAAGGGCAATAGCAAGTTTCTCATGCAGGATTTGATTTCACTTAAACACACACATACAGAGTTTATTTCTTGACTTGAAATAGAGAAAAACTGAATAAATATCCATTTCCATTTGACCTTCTATTTTAAATCAACAGTCAAGAGTTTTAGATTTCAGCATATAGAAAATCCAAGAGGATTAAAATAGGAAGGGGAGGCCAGGTGAGAAAAAAGTCCTTCTAAGAATAAGAAAGATTGCAAAATTATAAAAACCAAAACACCCAAGCCACACAAAACTAAAGTAAAATTTCCCTAACACTGAGAATGCTGGTTTCATAAGAATTATTCTAATGTTTCCCAATTTCCTTAATTATATCTTTGTTCCCATCCCAGACATCTTATTGCCCTTTCAGTAATAGCTTAGGATTCAGTGATCCATTTCAATAATTTTTCTTCTGTATGACATTTATTTCTGAAAGGTATGTAACTCTTCAAATGGGGTGAATCTTAAAAGTTTCCAGAAAGTTTACAAAAGCTAGTAGAGATATAATATTCTCCTTCATCCTTTTTTCAAGGTCAATATTGAGCTTTGCTCAGATTTTTCCTCCAACTGAAAAAAGTGACTTGAAATTCCTCATAGTATTAAATAAGATCTCTATGATCAGTTAATCAGAATCCACTTATCTCCTGTAGTTTCACTAAACATTAAAGCTGGACTAGTAAGCAGAAAAAGATTCAGAGGAATGTTTACAGCTGTTAATAAATAAGGAAAATATAGCAACTTTTTGATTTATAATATTTTTGTTAGAATTGAAATAATGTCTTTTTTAACAGGCTTGATGGTTTGGAAAACAGGAGTAAGAAGGAGAATGGCATAAGAACAAAATGACTTTGTTTCTGTGTTTAGATGTCGACATATAATTATGCACCAGACATTTTCGAGCACTACAAATTGCTGTCCCAAAGCCTTTTGGATACACACTGAACAAAGTCCAATTCATAAAAATTTTTAATGGGTTAACTATTTTTTTATTTTTGAAAGCAATCACATGCTTTTCCTTTGCAATCAAACTACTTTGTTACATTAGCTTCTTTCAGTTGTTTGTTAGCAATGTGTCGATATGGGATCTAATACCTATCATTTATTCCTCTGTAAACTCTAGAAAGTGGTAGGAGACATTTCCCAATCTCTGTACATGGATGCTACACAGGGCGCTGGGTGCACAGCCGGCAGGGGTCAGCGTGAGACCGCGCTGGCTCGTCTTCAGTCCCTTTGAAGAGTCCCTGGAATTCAAACAGCCTCCTTTGACTGCACAAAGCACATACAACTCACCCTCTTGTGAAACCCAAGAAGCAATTTTCCAGTTTGTTCCAGCTCTTTTTTTTTTTTTTTCCCTATACTAAAACACAAAAATAGATCACCAACGAAGAATACTCAAACTTCACTTTGAGAAAATCCTGCAGTAAACTTTCTCCTAATTCAGACTGGTAAGTCCACCAAAGTGGAGAAGCTTATTTCCAGTTACCAAGTTCACTTTTCTCCACAAGCTGTAAAGGGACTAACGAATCATAGGAGCAGCCTAAAATGCTTTACATAAACTCTCATACTATTACAGTGGAATATTAAAACATGATAAGCAACATAATCACAAATATATCAAACAGTTACAGAATAAAAGAAAGCCATTAATCCAAACTCATTTCCACTATATTAAAAAAAAAAGGGGGTAAAAAAAGGCTTTTCATTACATTTTACAAAAAGGTTCCAAAGTAAACACTGTAAAGAGGTGCCTAATCAAGACAAGGCTGTAATCAGACTAATACCTACTTCAAAGAGGGATTGGACTAGGAAATGTAATGATAAAGTCCAAATAGAATGCTTTAAAGGTAATTGCTGTCTCCTCACATATACATAGAAAGGTCAAGTGTGACTAGACAGAGCAGATTTGATTTCCTATATCCTATGTTATCTAAATAAGCAGATCTGCTGAAGACACTGAGGAAAGGACTCTAAATCTCAGCACTAAAACCCACCAAGCAGATTTGAAAAGCAGGTGTTTTTGTCTGGAAGAAATATATCAAAGACATAATTAAGTCCACTGCCCATTTGAAACATGCTGTCGTGTTTGTCCTACATTCTGTAACTTACTTGAATAGCAGAAACACCTTAAAAATGAAAGCAAATGCATGTTATTTTCTTTGCATAGTTTTTTCTATCAAAAACCAAAACTTAACTATGAGAGCAAAAAAAACCCCAAAACCACAACAACTAAAAAGGTAGATGTATTTGATTAAAAAAATTTTGCTGATGACAAGAACAAATATTGGTTGGTTTTCAATTTTCTGAGCCTTTTAACTTGTACATATTCTTAGAGATAAATCCTGGAGTCGCAGAGAACAATATCCTTGAAGCACCTACTAGCCCACCACTTTTTATATCTCAAGCCTTATGATTGTCTGATTACTTTCATGATTTTTCTGAGGAAATCTCCATGTCATGTTCTTTATCTTAATGCACTGATTTTTCTTTGTTTAGACCCTTAGGGATCCATCTAGAATGCTGAAAGAAGATGAGAGAGTAAGACAAAGTAGTAGGAGAATATTTATTTTTTTTTTAATTTATGTCTTATTGAAGAAATCTGTACAATCTAAGAATATACATAAACACTTTTAAATTAAATAATCCCTTTTGCTCCTTTGAAAGGATACAGATTTATAGGAACACAATTTGTGAATAGGTCTGTTTATTTTGAGCTTTTTTAAACAATTTCTGGTTTTGTTCGTGTTTTCAATACTACAAAATGTAGCAAATCATTCCATCTATATTCTCTGACAGCATAGCATGAGAAATTAATTCCATAATGAATTCTGGAAAATTCATCATGGAATAATCAACTTCCATTACCAAGTGACTTTTTAATTGAAATTGTTATAGAAAATTATTTAAATTCCAGAGGAAGAGCTTCAGTATCATTTACAAGGCATAAATTAAAAAATAAATATATGTATAAGTCTTTTGTGTTCTTTCAGTGAAGGGCAACTACAGGTAAAGATTAGCAATCTCCTTTTGATAGAATCCCTAAAGAAGCTTTAAAAGTTTTGATGCATGGCAGTATTATTTTTCTCATATGTGATGATAAAGAATGACAGAAATACTTCAACAGACCAAAGTGTTTTAAGTGGAAGAGTACATTTATATATCTCAAGAGACAGAGATTTTTAATGCTACTTAATAATTCTAAATTTTACAGTTTCAAAATACTGCCAGACCAGATGTGAAAGGGAATTTGGATGGTCGAAGGTTGCTTCTGTTATTGTTTCCATTTCTCCTTTTAATGGGCTGATGCCAACATGGAAGCTCTAAATTAGGAAGCTTTAATAGGAATGTATATGACAGTACTTTGGTTAGCCAATCATACCAGTAAATATCATAAGTAGGAGAGAGCAGAATTATGTCACAGCTGGAGATACAATTACTGTATAAATTACTCTTTAATAACTTCTGTGCTAAGTATATTAAGGAACATGTCTCTTAGTTCTACCAATTAACCTACTGAAAATACCTCCAAGTAAATTCAGCTGTGTAACTGAAGAGGCAAAATATTGTTTATGTTATTTTTATATCCAAACACATCGTTTTGATTAATTAAGTTCCATAAATTTCTAGCTGAATTAAAAAAAATGAATTTTGTATAAAATTTTCTGAGAGACAAAATGAGAACATATTGTATTCTCCTGACCTTCTGCCTTTCAAATCTTTTTAGCATGAAAAGAAAAGTGTATCTACCCCAAAATTCTCCTGGATAATGGCTGTAGTTACTTTATTCAATGTTTAGATCAGATACTGTAAGCATTAGTGTCTTAAAAGTGTTGGGCTGAATTTCAAGTCAGATGAAACCAAATGTCAGTCCTAGCAAAACATTAAATGTATCACATCCTTATTTTCTTTTTTGTTTTTCCTGTTTTTAATTTGACAAAAGAAAAATTAAACAGTGTCCTTCTGTTCTTTCCTGGGTTTTTTCTCCCCCACTGTCTTTGATGAAATCCTGGTTTTAATTTCTGTTGAAGCCTTAATCCTATAAGCCATTCAATCTATTCATGATCCAGTAAATGTCCTCGAGCTATTGTTTAATTTAATTAAAAAACATTATGAGCTTAAAAATTAGATACTTGTATACATGTTTTCTTGGTCTAATACTTAGACTTTCAAAGGATCAACAAGATTTTGGTGCCACTAAGCAGCTTTTAGCCTGGGGTGGGACTTACCTTACTTCAAAGAAGACATCTAAAATAGATCCCATGAACTTTGATGTGAAGCTGGGTATTTCCTCCTCTGAGCATAAAGCTGTCTGCAGAAGACTAGCTTGCACATCTCAGGACAGTTCCGATCCCTACATACAGATGTCTAATGCAATTTGGGATGCCATAAAGGTACTCTAGCTGGCCTCCAGATGATGCTCCAGAACCACACATGGCTTCCACAGATCCTCAGTTTTGCATATTGACTTTGGGGTCATCATGGTAATTTCTAAATAACTATTTGTGGCCAATTGAACTCAGCTTTGACCTCTCATGAAGAAAATTCTCTGACTGCATTGCACAAGAGACTTCTAGTTTAAGGAGAAAGTCAACTAGTAACTTTTAGATGCCTCATTTGGATTACATTTTGAAATAGGTTTATATATCTGAGATGGGAACATCCCGGTGTTTAAGGTTTATTGCTTATAGAAGAAGAATAGATAGTTTCTGATGTAATCACCTACAAAACAGGCATCTGTTTTGGCATTGAGATGCTTAGACACGTGTATCTGGTGTTACCTCACGTGTCTAGAGAATTTTAGCTGACTTCTACCTGCCTCTCCAGAGATATAGCCACCATAGATCCTGGGTCATATATGCTATTCACAGACCGATTACCTCAAACTATCCTAGAGTAATCTCAAATTACAATGAACACATTTATTTCATTAACCATATTACCATCCAAAAGGCAGGTGAGCAGCAGTCCACCACAGTGCCAAAACCACCAGACAGCTGTCTTTTTTCCTTCCTTCCTTCCTTCCTTCCTTCCTTCCTTCCTTCCTTCCTTCCTTCCTTCCTTCCTTCCTTCCTTCCTTCCTTCCTTCCTTCCTTCCTTCCTTCCTTCCTTCCTTCCTTCCTTCCTTCCTTCCTTTTCTTGGTTGCTTTCTTACTTTCTTGCTTTCTTGCTTTTTTTTTCTTGCTTTCTTGCTTTCTCTCTTTCTCTCTTTTTTCTCTTTCTCTCTTTCTTTCTCTCTTTTTCTTACTTTCTCTCTTTCTCTTACTTTCTCTTTCTTTCTTTCTTTCTTTCTTTCTTTCTTTCTTTCTTTCTTTCTTTCTTTCTCTTTCTTTCTTTTCTTTCTTTCTTTCTTTCTTTCTTTCTTTCTTTCTTTCTTTCTTTCTTTCTTTCTTTCTTTCTTTCTCTTTCGCTCTTTCTCTCTCTTTTTTTTTCTCTCTTGCTTTGTCTTTTTCTGTCCTATTCTCGCTTTTCTTCTCTCTCTCTTCTTTCCTTGTTTCCTTCCTTCCTAGAGTAATTTGGAGTAAATTCTGGTATAGTGAGATTCAAACATCTGGAGAAAATACAAATATGTCTTCCAAAATAAAAGCAATTGAGGAGAATGAAAAATGCCACAGCTTCACAGACCACTACAGGGAAATCTTTTCACTTAAATTGGAAAAATGAATGAGTCTCTACCTAACAGCATTTCACTTTTTGTAGACGTGATGTTGTTATCAGAGGAGAAACCTAGAAAAGTTGTGTTGGGGTAGCCAAGTAGATCTTATTATTTCCAGGAACTGATAAGTCGGGTGGATTCTCTGAAGTAGAAGGAATTGAAGGCTGGGATCACTGAAAAAAATAATATGGAGAAATAACAAAGGCTGAGGAGAAATCTTAAGCTAATTTATTCTTTGTTGCTGTTATTAGAGCACCTGGTGAAGTTTTAGGGAAGATAAGTTTCAAGATTCATGTGCAGACTCAAATAACATTACATACAATTTTCAGCTTATCACTGTCTCCTAGAATAAGAATAATAAAATAAATAATTTGCCATTAAGTGTTTTGTTTGCAAACTACAACCAAAGTTTGTTGACCTCTCCCCTGTAATGTCAATAATCCAAATTAACGACCATGCTGCATGAATCTTTAGAATTCTTGCCTTTGATAATAAGGAGTTTCAATGATGTCTAAAACTTGCTTTAGAAGTTTTTGACAGTTTTCTTGAAATAGAAAGAACTTCAATAAACAAAATCTAGTCTACTAAATCATGTGAAGAGTACCAAAATTAAATTGTCAGCATATCCATCTTTGCATCAGGTCAAAATCAATAAACTGAAACAAAGCAAATAGTAAATACCTTTTCTTTTTGGGGTAGAGAGACATGGAGGAGGAATAACCTTTTTTATTTCTTTCTAAAAACAGTGTTTTCTTAGAGGAGTTGATGAATGGAATACTAATTATCATTATTGCTGGGGTTTTTTTTTGGTTGGTTTTTTTTTTTTTTTTTTTTTTTTTTTTGTGGGGGTGGAATGCAGGTTACCTTCACACAACGCTAGGAATGGATGGAATGCTGAAATATTTTTTTCACATATTGAAGCTGTTGTCTGGAGTATTCAGTTGCAGACTGACACCAAAAGTACAGTATAACTACAGCAGTCAGCGATAAAATCTGATCATTGTTATACAGAATAGTCATAGCAGAGAGAGTCATACCTTGAGATAAGGATGATATATTTTCTCCTTTTCTTCTCTCTTTTTCAGTAAATGCTAAATGCCCTGTCAAAAAAAGACATGTCTTCCTTAAAAATGTCAAGATTTTTGTATTTTTTTCTGAAAACATTAGTTTTATTAGAAGGATGTGCAGTGTAATATCAGACCAAGGAATGTTTTCTAAATTCTCTTAATACTTCTTTCTATGTGGAACTTACCTAGGAAACAGTATCTTGCAGAGCTGAAAAAATTAAAAAATTAGATACAATTATAATATTAAAACTCTTATTAGCATTGGTCCTCTATTTTAGTAAATCTTCTTAGAAATACTAAATACTTTAAAAGTATAATGTAATAATACTAAATTTGCCTGGGGTCATTTTTTTTTGTTTGTTCTGCTTCATCACCTCTCCCTCAATGTTTGTAATTGAAGTGAGAAAAAATTCTGATTTTTGGGAAAAAGCAACCAATTTTGTTATGGGAAAAATCATTTAAAGCAGTTTAAATTTTCTGAAAGTTCTTGTTTAGTCCTTGAAAAAAAAATTTCCCTTTGTCACAGGTTTACATTACAAAAGGAAATCCACTGATGTAGTTGCTGTGCAAGGATCTCCTGACAGGTAGAATTATAGACAGATAAATAGATAAATGAGCACATACAGAAAAAAAAATGTTTGCAGACATACATATGAATGGTATATTTATATAGATATAACGTATTACACATATATTTGAAGAGAGAATGTCAAAAGTATGGAGACAGGCTCTTCTTTGTGGTCAACAAGAGGACAGAAACCAATGCACAGAAAGTTTCACCCGAACATGAGGAAGAACTTCTTTATTTTGCAGGTGATCATGCACTGGAACAGATTGTCCAGAGAGGGTGTGGACTCCCCCTCACTGGAGATATTCAAGAACTGTCTGGAAACACTCTTGTGCCATGTGCTCTGGGATTACCTTGACTGAGCAGGAGGCTGGATCAGATGATCCACTGCTATTTCTTCCAACCTGACCCATTCTGTGATTCTATGATTTGTATATATATACAAATGTATATATGTACACATATATATATGTACACACACATACATATATATATATATATACAGGAAAATTATCTCCAAATATAAAGTTATTTATACAAAAACACATAGTTTCTCTTGTGCTAGTTTATGCTGCTAGTGGATTTCAAACATGCAAACAAGACAACAAAAAATCTTTAGTGTAATTAATGAGATTAGTGAAATGATCATTATTAATTAGGAAATGTCATGGAGGGAGAATTTAGATAAATTAACACCATATGACTGTGTAGTATCTGTGAAAATCAGTTTAGCTCAGGAGGAGACCATCTTATTTCAATACACTAATGTGAGTATTTTCTGCTCTCAAGGAATTCTTTCTTACAGAAAAAACCAGTCATTTGCTTTATGATCAGCTTAGGTTTATAGGATAATTTGTCTTCCTTCCTCTCCTTGTACTAATTCAACAACAAACCTAAGCTGAAAAGTCAGTTTCAAGAACTATCATAATATTTTGTGATTGTGCCTTTTGCTGTTCTTTCTAACTATAAATCGTTTTACTTGTAATCACAATTAACACAAAGTGTTAATTATTGTCCTGGGTTGTAGTGTACGATGTAGAAAAAGTATTTATTCTATCACCATCTTCATGAGCTGTTGGAACCAGGTGGGGCAGTGTTTTCCCAAGCCCCTGCCTTTGGGATGTCTTCTGCTAATGGCCCATCAATGCCTTGCCCATGACTCACAGGTAACTCCCTCCAGGAGTTATCTCTGTTTAATGGGCCATCAAGGACCCACTTCACAACTCCTCATCCCATTGTGAGATGCTTTGCCCAGGGGGAGGAGCCAAGCATTCTCACCTGGATATAATCTGGGATTTGGGACAGTACAAGCAGCTCTTACCCACTGGATTCCCAGAGGACCAGAGCTACCAGACCTTTCTATGGGATCACTGCTTCAGGAAGAGCACCTCATCTGGACTGCTTCCACCACCCTGCTCAGGTTGTATTCTGACTCTCTCAGGGGTCTTTTGTGTTATTGCATTTATTTTATTTTATTTTATTTTATTTTATTTTATTTTATTTTATCTTTTTACCTTTTTTTCTTATTAAATTGTATTTCTGACTTGGAGCCTCTCACTCATTTTGCTTTCAAACCATGACAATTACACACACAAGTGTTTGGATAGTAATTTGATTCTTGCCTGTGACAAGACCACAAGTGTAAGGAAGAATTAGTCCTGACACAGCTACATATTCATGTAACAGTTTAGGCTTAAATAATGGAGAAAACCATAATTTATAACTACATTTGAAAACTATGATTATGTGTGAGGACTCATCTGCCATCAAAACTAAAACATATGCTGATTCTATTAACCTAAAGTAATGCAAAAGATTATACTAGCATGTTTTAATGTGCATCCATTCACTCTCCAAAAAACCCCACAAATATCCAAACAAAATTTTTTTTTTTCATAAAACACATATTTTCAAAAATTATTACATTTTTCAATTTTTTCAAACTTTAGTTATATTATCATAGACCTATGACCTTTATCCATAGCACGAAAAGCAATAATACTAGATTTCATGTCACTAGAAGAGGAAGAGTAGAAGAAACAGCAAATTTTGACCTACTTTTATGCACATCTAACTTCTTTATGTTGACTTGAGCAAGCTTTGATTCAGCCTCTTGAAACTTTATTATAGGATTTTTCTTTATTCAGTCACTCATATATTCATATATTTCTTTCAAGCCAGCATTTGTTAGCTTCCTGGAACATTCAAAAAATGAATAGGAATTTCCTGTGGCTAGGAACTTCTTGTGACTTTGAAGTTTTCAGAAATAATCATAATCTTATGGTTAGGTCACAGAAATAAATAAATTTAAACCCAGTGGATGACTAAGGTAGAGGAAAGACTTGTTTGCAAACCTTTTCAAATATTTTCAATTGCTTGGAGTTGGTTGGTTTGTTTGTTTCTCATGGAAAAGTGATCAAAATTTTGATTTTTTTTTGTTCAGATTTAACAAATCATAGATATGGGTAATTTTCTAATAGAGTGGGAAAACTTTAATAATCATAAATTAACTTCTGAAGATAATTATATGCCCTTTTCTTCCAAAAATCACCATCAGAATTTGTCCGCCTCACAAAAGGTGAAGTCAGCTCAGACTTTTTCAGACTTTTCTTTGCAGAGACTTAAATGACTTGCCTTCTTTTGTCTTCAAGGAAGAACAGGATAATATTTCTGGAATCACATAAATAGTTTGGATGACTAAATTCATACATCATATAGGTGATTTGTTTTTTCTTGAGACAATAGTCACCAGTGTTATAAATGAAACAGCCAGATTTGAAAAAATAAAAACCCAAAATTTATTTTCGCGTAACAGCGAACACGGAAAGCCACCATAAAAAGACAGCCCCTCTCCCGGGATCGACACTGGGTGAACGTATGGATAGTTCATATGGATAGAAGTCTATATCACACTTATCCCCCTCGTTCACAAATCCCACCACCAAGAGTCCAGTTTTTATACTCTTTATTTTCCCTCAGGCCGGGTTCTTTGTCCACTTTTGCTCAAATTGTGTATTCATGGGTTTTCTTTTGACACAGTTTTCTTCTGTATAGTTTTTTGGGCAGAGCCTGATGAATTGATGAATTTTCTGAGGAGGCAGCATTGGGTGTGCCCTCCATCTCCAGGGCTGGGACCTTATTTTCAGATGTTGATTCCTTTTCTTCTTTTGCCGGAGCCACCCATCTCTGAATGCAAACTTAGTTTCCTGGAACCGGTATCTGCTAATTACTTTTTATTTATACTTTATTTTAGCACTAATTATTTAATACAGTAAGTCCCCCATAACACCAGCTTCAGAGTAATTTATATATATTTGAACATCTTCAATTAAGCTCTTAATGTTCAGTACCAAGCAGGAAATGTGAATTTTAGTAATGGAATATGCTGAGATCATTGCATCCCTTTTTTGTCCTCCCTGACTGTAAAAATGGGTCTAAGGAGTAAATAATATCATTTTATTTTTGTAAAATAACAGGTAGTGCAAATATGAATGAGAAATCATAGTTACTTTGTAGTTTGTTGCACTGCAGAACACTTAAAAGATTACATCAGATTTGTCAGGTTTGTTTTCCCCAAAGGGTTTCCTGCAACAGAACTGTAAGTTTGTCCTTGCCATGAAAAGTCAAACGGAATTTTAGGAAGGCAGCAGAGCATACACCTGAACAACTGCAAATGAGACAGAATGGGAACTCACTGTGCAAGTGATAAAGATTTAGCAGTCTTCCTGGGATTAAATAAGACTATGAGGTAGGTAAAAGTCAACACACACTCCCCTTCCCTACTGTGGTGGTTCTATGTCTGCTGAATTTGTTTGCTAACTAAAAGATAGGATTTTTGGAAGAAAAAGGGAAAAGCAGGCTCAACTTAGAAGCAAAACCAGATAGATTTTATTAACATACACTAAGAGAATAAAATAAGAAAAGAAAAAACCCACACAAATTAATTTCTAAAACCAACCCTTTCTCCCAGTACAAACTGTTCATTTTCTACAAACAATATAAAGAGGCAAAACACAGGACTCCAGGTCAGTACTACTTATAAAACAATCTTTCGTTCAGTCTTTGAGAGAGAGAAGTCACTCCTGTGGTTTGGTAACTTTCACATAAAAGCAGCCCGCCCAGGAAAATCTGTATTTGTGGAACTTGATGTAGCCCTTTCCCATGACTACCTATGGGCCATGGACTCAGACTGGGGTGGCACTTTTTAAAAATGAGCTGTTTCAAAAAAATGAAGGATCTTTTTTTCAACTTGGGGAACAGAGATGGTTTTCTCACTTCTTCACTGGCAGAGAGTGTGTTCTCATCTCTGTTCAGTCTCTCATGGGGGTCACAAAAATCACAGCTGATAATTCAATATTCACTCAGTTAATCACATATGCCTTTGCTCAAATCCACAAATCATCTCAGTTAATATTGTCCACAATTTAAAAGATTATCCAGTACCAAAATCCATAGGAGATTTTCAGCCTAGAACGAAGGCAACTCGTCATCTCTATCACTTAAAGAAAGTCACTCTTCTTTTACTGACTTTGAGATCTCCATATTGTCCCTCCACATGTCTCCAACTTGGCCTTTTCTCTCATCTCTGAGAAGGGATAAGGTTTAAAGTCTCAATCTGCATCAGGACAGAGTTAAAGCTTGCCCAGGCCAGCGGTGCTCAGGCGATCTCTGCCGTGGCAGCTGAAAATGTTCCAAAGCCATGCCATGGGAGGAGGCTGATGGACACCTTGTCTTCCACCCCTCCATCTGATGGCACCAGCTGCTGGCAGCTGCTCTGTAAGGCCCAGCAAAGAGTGGGGCAGGGAGAGATCCCTGAGAGCCTGAGCCAGGATCCCCTCAGCTCAGTGTTACCTGCTCACCAGGCAGGGGAAAGTCTCCAACCCAGCTTCAGCTTTTGTATGGGTATTAACAAAAGTCACCTTCCGTTTTCTGACTGGTCAGAGCTTCATGTCAATCCAAAACCCGCCCCGCCACAGGTCCCTGTCCCTTTCTATAGAATTCCAAGGTCCTGGCTGGGAGATACTATTTCCACCCATGACACCTACTCACCTCCCTGAGGGAAGAGTCAGCCCTTACCAACCCACCCCAATGAGTGAACTCCGAGGTAAGTAACCATTGGAAAGGTAGTAATCTTTTTCAACATTCATCTACACAGTCTTTTGAAGTAAAGATATTTTACAGGTCTGTATGTATCCCTCTGCTAATACTTACAGAAGATGAGTTCTGGTCAGGCAGAAATGGTATTTCCATACATAGGTAAACAGAGATATAATTATAGATATTCAACATGCATAATTTTTTGCATAAAATGTATTTCCCAAACTAATCCATATTTCCGTGATTTTCTTCTGAAATTATGGAAGGAATTGAGGGCAATAGTGAGATCAATTTGAGCTGTGCTCCTGCATAATTTAAATCCTGGTCCCAAGTGCAGTAATTATACAGTTTGCAAATAACTTTGCATTGGTATGTGAAATGATACATTGTTAAAGTCAAATAATTTTCTTTAACAGTCTAAAAATTGATTACATGTAACATTTTCTCGAGATTTTTCCTTTTCCAAATTGTTGTACTGCAATCCAAATAAGGCTTTTTTTCCCCAAAGATATAATTATCACTTTCCACATGTCTGATCCAGTAGTTTCCCTGTTCATTCCTTTACTTTTTTTTTCAATTTCTATTAACATCTCATGGATTTATTTCTAAGGCTAATAAACTTGAGTAGAAGCAGTAATGCAGATCTACAGAATTATTTGAGCACTAAAGTGGAAACTAAATGCCAAAACAGAAGATAGTGTTGATGTTGCAACCATGGTATTTTAAGGATATCAGTTTAAAGATATGTAATTTATTTCAGAAAATCTTGGGCATACAAAAAATAATTATAAGAGCTCTTTCTATTTGAACTTTTTTTTTCAAGGAGTTAAAAATTATATAAGCATACCTAAAATACTCTGGACAGGAAGAAAAATTCTGGGATTTATATTAGACAGAAGTGTTTCAAACACATTCAGGTATCTCAGGAAAGCTCAGCTGTTATCAAGATCAAAAAGGTCATGAAGTTTCTTCTGGCTTCTAGTGGCATGCAGGTTACAAATATGGGATCTGTAGGGGTTCAACAGCTACAGCCTGAGGTTCAGCAATAGCAAAGTAAGGCTACAAGGTGGGCAAAGGTAATACTATTTTCAAACACAACAGCTTTGCTCAAAGTCACTTCATATTCTACAAACTGTGTTTTTAAGTCAAGAATGCTTAATTTCACCAATGCACAGTTCAATATTAGCTTGGAATTGGAAACAGAATGTGGGGATGCTGGAATTGTTTTATGAGTTTAGTATAGTTTTAATTGTAACTTTAGTGTAGTTTTTTAGCTACCTTAAGTGGGCCTCCTATCCTGGAATGTTCTTATCAGAAGTTGATAAGAGTTTCCAAGACAACCCAGGTCTCTGCCCAGAGACTGTCTCCCATTGGTCCCTCCCTGGGATGAATCCCTACCCATCCTCTCCAATGTATCTTTCCCTCCCTCTGTCCATCAATTATCTCCAAGGTCCGAAGGTTCGGCCAGTAGTTGGTGGATCCCCCAGGGACCTCTCCCCAATTTACCTTGATTTGTTAGTGTTTATGTAATTCAGTTGGTATTTGCCACCTTGCTTTGTTTTATTGGTTTACAACTTGTATTCCACGCCCCGAATTGTTTTGGACAAAAACTCCCTGCAGCCCAGGTTTGGGGTCACTCTCCTGAGGCACCGGGCCTGGGGCCAGGGGCTTTCCTGTGACCCCCGAATAAAACCTTTGTTCTCCGAGCCTCAAGAGTGTCCCCTCTTTCAAACCACGGCCGTGACAGTGAAGGCAAAGGTGCTGCAGAGCCAAGAACCCACACAACGGTTCTGTTGTGGCGTATCAGAGCCAGCACGTGGTCCAGCCGAACACTGGGCAGACCAGAGAAAGATACGCACCCCAACAACAAAAAATCGTCATTAGAACAGAAGACAAGCATCATTCCATCACATATTTCCAGTGAATGTGTATTTTATTGCATATAGCTGGAAAGGTGAATGTGATAACTAAATAGACTATGCACATCATTCAAATATACATAATAAATTTAATTTATGCATGTAAATAAGGTAGTTTATCTATGACTGATGTGTACACAAATTTAAAAAGTAACACATAATTTTGAAATTGCTGCAATTTTCTGCTCAAGTGAGTTCATGCATGCATGGTTTGATTCCTATCCCTTGGAATTTTATAAATGCCTTTAAAAACTCTTTTAAAACAATATGTTACCTTCGGGAAATGTTTAAGGCTTAATAACACAATATTCAGCAAAATGCATATTGCTATTTTAGGTCTCCTAATACCCTCCTTGTTGTTATGGTCTCATATTTCCTTGCATAGCATGTGTGCTTTAGCCATTAAAACAGATAAATATTGAAAAGATCAATTTAGCCTTGCATATTATTGACTTTACTCATGTAAAATGAGTATGATATTGCTCTGTCATAGTGGAAATTTTGTGTAGTGATAGGAACAGAGAACACAAAACCACAATATTTGTTTTTAAATCTGAGTAGAACTCTAAATTGCTCAGATTACAGTTGTGTAAACAGAAAATATACCAAGAATTGATAGTAATGACACAATTTAAATGTGATAATGAACAAATTTGAGCCTTGAAAGACTCTCCTTTTAAAACACAATCAGTTTTATCCTCTTAGTCTGTCTTACTCCATCCAACTATAATTTCTATTCAAATTGTTACCCTGATTTAATTTTTTTGTTTTTAGCAATTCTGTAAATCACCTAATAAGAGTTAGGATTTTATAAAATCTCACTATTTTGTGATTAGACTAGGGTAAAAAACAAATAATCTAGTTTAATAAGGAAAATTGCAACATTTCCTTGTGTTTCACCATGAGCAGATTACAGAAACTTGTTGTTTTCTAAGAGTTTCCTTAGCTTTATCTTTACAGCACAACTTTTTTTTCAGTGCCATGCAGAGATACAATGCATCATGCCCATTTGTCTTAGTGTCAGCTGATATACTAAATAATTAACACATTTGCCTTTCTTCCTTTCTACTCATAACACCTTCCTTATTATCTCAGCTAATCTTTCATTTGTGGTTCATCAGTGAACCTTTAGTAGCAGGTTTCTCTTGAACCTTAAGAAGCCTTCTGTGGGCGGCTGCCTTGAGATGAACTGCCACACATTTCCAAAGAAGCTATGCAGTTTTCAGTGCATGATTAGTCTTTTAAATCCGATTGTAATTCTGGCAATGAGCCCTTTGAACAGACTCCCTGCTATACAAACAATATTTAAGTTTCTGGAAGCATAAAATTAGTTTATACATTTATTATGGTAATTTATTAATAAAACTGTTGTATATCATATGGCAGAATGTTAGAATATCGTCTGATTATAGACATAATGTTTACCTCAGAAAATAACATCTGATTAATTGCATCATCTAATTGAATCAAAAAGCAAACACAACAAAAACAAAACCAAAACCATTTAACCTAAATTCATTGTTATTTTCAAACCCTGTTCTGCAACACTCTGTACACACACCCATGTTATTCATCCTAGCAGAGGAAGACTGTGAATTGGACCAATAAAGCCACAAATTTGTCCAAAACCTTCTGCTGTGGATATCATATTTCCACTCTGGATTATATACAATTAAAACACAAGTTATTTCAGTAACAATGACATGATCTTCTTTGCTTAATTTAATGCAATCATAAAGATTCAATCCTATTGAAATAACATGGCGTTTTTATGACATTCCAATCCAGCAAATTCATAGATTCAAGATTTGTGGTAGGCCAGTCTGCCCTGTGGAAAGGTCTGCCTAATACAAAAGACCAAAGAAAAATACAAAATCTATGAACCACGAAGCTGCCACATGTGCAGCATCTGACAAAAACTAACAAGATGTTTAAAGCTAGGCATAACTTTCCACTGAAGTGATAATAATTTAAGCTGAACATTTTTTAAGCAATGAAGCAACATGCATATTTTATATATATCAATGTCTTCATTTAGACTTTCTCTTCTGAATAAATTCCCTGGAATATAGACACTCTGCAAAATTTACCAAGCCACAGCTGACAGTAATGTTGTTAAGCAACAGAGAGAAAAATGCCATTATCTTCAGAGAAGCTACTGTGAGGATCTGAATTATATCCTACACCTTTCTATGCTTATACTTGGTTGCTTTTGCTATGTGAACATATCTTAGCAACAGTTTATACTCAGCAGAATTTATAATTACAAAAACTGAGAAAAGCAATGAAGCATGCATTTTAATTGTAGAGAAATGTAACCCTTGAGAAAAATCATACATGAAAGAAAGACAAATGGATTAATTTTGAAATGGGTAGTTGCATGTTTTGGTCACACTCCGGAGACAGTGAACTTGCAAAACACAGAAATAAAATTTTTTATGAGGATGAAATCAAAACAATTAGTGAATAGTAAGTGTCAGTGAATATGTCTGAAAATACAGGATAAGGGAGTCAAAGTTCAATATAGCCTGTATAAATTAGAGAATGCAAAGAAGGCAGGCTACTGAAATAAGTTCTAATTCTACCTGTTTGGCACTAATGTTTCCATTAATTAATTAATTAATTAATTTGTTCATTAATTTCATCTGCCTTCCATCTCTTTTTCTATATATTTAAAATTAAAGTCTAGTAATTAATTTCATTATTTCACAGAGTACCATGGTGATTAATAAATTATCACCTTTAGAATTGTATGACATTTACAGCCTAGAAATATTGCACACTAATCTGATTGTTGGTTGTGGCATTTGCAGAGATGTCATAGAAAAGTTTTGGAACTTCTGCTTAATATTTATTGTGGTGGTGGGTTGTTTTGTTAAAGCCAGTTCATATTGATGTATTTGTAGTTCTATGGTATTATTTCCCTTTGTTTAAGATGGCCTCCTTCCCCTCAGAACTTTCCCGCCTTTCCCCGGTTACCCCGGTTACAGCTATCCCATAATAAGTTGTTTATCACTTTCTGTTAAGTGTCAATCTTTTAGTTATATAACCTTCCCCACCCCCTGTTATGTAACCGGTCCTTCCCTATTGGTTGAAAGTTTTGTCTCCTCACAGTTGAAAGTTGTTTGTTAAAGTTCATTGGATAGTAGAGAGACCACCCTTGATCCCACCCCTAATCTGAGCAAATAAAAAGCCGTGCCAGCCCCCTGGTGACGTCTCTCTGGGACGGAGCCTTGGGGCACACGCACTCCCTTGGTTTACCCTACCAGAGAGTCCCGTCTTTTTCTTCAGCGCCTCCGCGACCATTGTTTGGTTTGCCTGGCCCTCTGGGCAAAAGGCCCCCGGGTTGTAGTGGCAGCTGGGCTGGCCGGTGCTGCAATCCTTGGGAAAAAGCTGACCACTGCAATTTATATTGTGAATATACTTAGAACAGAGATAAGATGTGCAAGAAGCCCAGGCATAATGACTTCTTAGCTTTGTAGATCAAAGATGAGAAGTAGATGAGAGTACAAAAGTAAATATCTAATGCATCTCTCTTTCTGGAACAGGAAATTAAAATAAAATTTGGATTCTTGAGTTCATGTACAGATCGCAGTTGTAAGACCACTCATTTAACATAGAGTTACCTCTGAGAAAAGGGCAACTGCTTTAAGGATATCTTCTTTTAAGGTAAGGTGCAGAATTTAATTTACAGAGGACTGACTTAATTTGAGCAAGCTCCCATTGACAATGAACACATTATACAAGCAAACTTTGGAAATTGAAAACATTGCCTGTTTACTTAATCTGTTAGGCAGAAGGGATCTAAATATCGAACAAAATTAAAAGCTGTTAAGTTACAGACTTCAAGACAAATAGAAATCCGTATAATAGTGACTAGTCAGAGGGAAATGTTACTTTTTCAACTCTATTATATTTTAGAGAAGAAAAAAAAAATAAAAAGAGAAAAGAAAGTTCGAAGAACCACTTCTACTTAGCCAAAAGTTTCTACTAGCTTAGGTCCTCGCTAATGTCTTAGCACTGCACCATGCACAATGGACACCTGGAGCAGTCTGTCAGCTCACATCACAGTTCCAAGCATCTGCTTTCATCTCACAGCTTATGAGCAACACAGTCTTTGTCTTCTTGTTCATCTTTCCTCTTTCTTTTAAATAGTAGCTTTTGACTTCTTCCAGGTCTGGACCCTATTGTCTTAACTAAGGTTAACCACACACTCACATATAAGTGCAATTTATTAGTTCTGATATTTGTATTTTATTGCAATTTAAGACTTCTACATTTTGCATTTGGCACCTTTTTTCAAACACACAAAATAAAATCATATAAAATAAACGTGCTTGCTAATCCATTTAATCTTCCCTACACTAGAAGCTTGCAGAAAGCTCCTTTCCTAAAGTTCCTCTGGAACCTCCTCTGCATTTTTGTACTGCAGGGCAATGGGTAGAGATGCAGAGTTGCTGGTTTTTCCTAATGCCAATCTCACAACAGAAAGAAAATAGCAATGTATGTGGGCCCAATCTAGTCACCCCCATAAAAAAACAAGAGGAAGAAAATGGCTGTAATTCTGCCATATGACAGCAACTTTTACTGACTAGAACAGCTAAATGAGGTTAAGTTGTAGTGTGTTTTATCTGCATTACAATTAACCTCTCTGCTGCAGACGCCGAGCTTTGAGAGGCTTTTTGGATTCCTCTGTCAATAAAATCTATAAAAGTCAGTCAGTAAGTAAGGTTATCACCAGAGCTACGTTATCACCATAATTTTGTTATTAGAAAACTCTTAAATAAAAAACACCTAAGAAAAAAAGAAATAAAAATACCCATTCCTTCATTATCAGAATTCAGTCAAAAAAGGAACACAGAGGATGGTAAACTATAACCTCTGTCTCTTTTGCTTTAAAAAAAAAAAATCTCAGCAGGTTAACAAGAAGCCTTTTTGGTGCTCTTTGCAGCTAAAAGCAGATTTACCTCTTGGCTTCCTGAATGCACTTTAACAGTGTTCTATTTGCACTTCAGGACTAACTCCAGAAGCCCCAAAGGAAAAAAGACAAAGAACTTTTCTAGCAGTTTTCAAAAGCAACAGCAAGAATTGAGCTATATGTGAGGCTTGGGATATTGTTAAAAGGGGTGAAAAGGGAAATTGGGGAAGAGGGCAATAACTGGAGAGCAGAAGGTTAGAGGCTGGATGCTCATTTGGGGGATTTGTATTGAGAAAGAGATCAGGCTTGTTTAGCTGGTTGACTGATTTCTTCTGGGAGATGTGATTTTCTGCCTGTACTGGGTAGAGGGAAAGGGAAAATCAGGAATAATTATTTTTGGCAGTGCTAGGTAATTCCCAGTCCCAGCCATCTTAATTTGGTCACCAGCTGTTACTGCTGAAAAGTACTTTGTGTTACACAGTATTAATTCTTCATTTGTGTTAGCCTTCCTGATTGCTATTGCTTCCTCTGTTGCATTTATTTTAAATTTTGTGGGGTTTTTTAGAAATCCTGCTTTGCAAACTACTGCTGCAGTTCTAGAATATTTACAGACCATAATTTATTGATATGTTTACTCACAGCTATAACTCTTTCTGAATATATTTTTGGTCTGAAAAAAAATTCATCTTTTTCAGTTCATATAATTCATGTGTTGGGCACATTGCCTGAAGTTCACCCAGATGCTGAAAGCCAGTCTAAAGTACCTGAATAAGGAAAATCAGTAAGAAAGGTTGAAAAGTTTATGGTGTCCCTAATAATATGGTCACACATTATCTGGGAAACTTGCGAGAAACCCAGAACCATAAAATATTCCAAATCTCCATTAAAAAAAAAAAAAGAAATTTTGCATTTAAAACTGTTTATGTACCAAAAGATCTGATAGCCCAGTGACTAAGTTCATGTGATGAAACAAAAGAGAAACTATGTCTTAGAGTCTACCAGGCCAGAGCTAAGCTATACTTTTTATTCTGTTTTAACGATATACTCAAGTTTGTCCCTCAATTATCCATATTGCCCATCTACTGGTTTGATTTCTGACTGAACTTGGCACACACGTTTCTCAAATTGAGAAAATTATTTTGGGAGTGAGCAGTACAGAGCAACAGAGACAGTCCTGCCAAAAGTACACTCAGCTGGTTTTTTCAAGGGTTTCTCAGTAAAATTTCCCTATGTACACAAATCCAGTATTTAGCCAGTTTAATAATGAAAAGTTGCTTTGAATTTTTGTGTCAAAATATCTGACAACAGACTGATATCCAATGGCTGGAGGGGGCACTCTGGTATCAGGAAACCACATAGTTTAGCCTTGAGGAGAAAAAACCCAAACACACAGTGATGCAGGGCATCTTCTGGAACACCTTTCAAATTGTTACAGATCAGTCTGCTGATTCAAGGTTAAAATACAGGTATAGCCAAGTGTATTTGTTTTTTGACATTCCTAGTGAAGGATTGCAGTGTTAGATGAGCTTTTAGAGTACAGTCACTGGCACTCGTCTGTTTTTGCTTTGGCCTCAGTGCTTTCAGCCTGTGACAGTCCCCTAGAGATCAAGTGGCTATTGACAATCTGTTGTAGTTGAAATCCTGAGAATATCGTACGAAGTTTTAACACCATTTGGCTGCCCTCAAACCATCCCCTTTTTTTTTCCAACTGAGGCTTTCAAACTTTACAATTTTCAAACTTTATCTGGGAGCCAGCAAGAAGAAAACAGTCTGATATAAAACATAGCAAAAGGCCGCTAAATGGATTGAAGACTGAGGAGAAAAAACTCCTACTATGAAAACTGTACCAGTCTCAGTGAGAACCTTGGGAAACTACCCCTTTCTCATAAACTTTCATTCCCTCCTTTAGTTGTCCCTGTAAAAGGTATGAACTCCAAAGCAAAGGAGGCTTGCTTGCTTCAAGGCAAGGCAAGGAATATTTTCCAAAAGATGGTCAGCAACATACTATTGCAGCTGATGGTGTTTAAAGAGAGGAAGTGAATGTGTGAACTGCTTCTTTAATTCTAGGTGGGTTTTATCATTCCTGATATCTGAACTGGCAGAGCAAATCAGACATGTATCTTTCATTTCTTGTGAAGATTCCTAAGGCAGGTCTTCCTGTCAGCCAAGAAGGTAAGATACAGAAGAACCCAACAGCAGTACAACATCTTCATTCAGTTTCTTCTTAAGAAGCAGGGATATGATATGGGGTTTGAAGAGACGAAGATCTGAGTCATGCACTTTGGCCATTAAAACCTCTTCGCACAACTATGGGCTGGAGACAGAGTGGCTGGACAGTGGCAAGGAAGAAAAGGACCTGGGGTTACTAATTGACTGAAGGCTGAACATGAGCCAGCATGTGCCCACATGGTCAAGAAGACCATTGGCAGCCGGCCCTGTATTAAGAATAATGTGGCCAGCAGGACAAGGGAAGTAATTCTTCCCCAGTATGTGGCACTAGTGAGGCCACACCTTGAGTACCAGGTCCAGTTCTGCCCCCTCTCAGTTTAGGAAAGTTGTTGAGATGCTGGAGCATGTCCAAAGAAGGGCAACAAGGAAGGATCTGAAACACAAACTCTATGAAAAGTTGCTGAGGGAGCTGGGGTTGTTTAGCCTGGAAAGAAGGAGGCTCAAGATCTCTCTCCACAACTGCCTGAAAGGAGGATATAGCCATGTCAGCCTCTTCTCCCAAGCAACAGTGACAGGTGAGGGGAGACAGTCCCAAGCTGTGCCAGTAGAGGTTGAGGTTGGACATTAGGAAGAAGTTCTTCACAGAAAGGGGGATTTGACTTTGGAATTGGAGGAATCACCATTCCTGGAAGTGTTTAGGAAAAGACAATGTGGCACTCAGTGCCATGGTGATGTTGGCAAGGTGGTGTTAGGTTGGACTCAGTTATCTCAAAGGTCTTTTTCAACCTGGCTGATTTTTTAATTTAATTCTGTAATATTCTTTTTTTAATATTGCTTTCTGCTTCATTAATTCCTTCACAAAAAAATATTTAAGAATATAAGGAATCAATGGTAGGTTTGGCTTTGAGTATGTGAAGTAGAAGAGTCCTTAGGAAACAAACCATCTCTGTTTCAAAATGGAATGGAAAAATACATAGTCACACAAAAATATTAGTCTACCGGTGGAACAAAACAAAAAGATCCATTTGTGGGGTTGCATGTAAGCACTTTTGTGTGGAGGTTTTCATGTTAATGACTTTGGTAGATGGGATCTGCCTCCTTCCACTTCCCTTCAGTTATCCATTTCTATTGTCCTCTCAGAATAAATTAAATAAATTAAATAAATTAAATAAATTAAATAAACTAAATAAATTAAATAAATTATATTGGGAGTTTTGTCTCTCAATACATGCAATTTAAGCACATACTAAGTGCGTATATCATCAATCTAAATTATCTTTGCACAAGGTTTATTTTGGGAGGAGGGGAATCAAAGGAAGGCAAGGAAACATCTAGGGCATTTGGGGAGAAACAAGCATGAGGAAATAGAGGGGTAAGGTAGCAAAGGGGACGGCTATCTGTAAACAGTTGGGTGGTGGGTGAAACTGGATATGCCTACACCTCAACAGCACAAGCTGTTGTATCCTCTTATTAAAATCCATTTCTGATTATTTTCCTGAGTGGGGGGGTGTCTGTTTGGTGAGCCATGAGCATGTGTAGGGGTTTCAGTGCCAGCAGCTGGAGTCCAGACCTGAAGCCAGTGCCATGTGTTAGTGGTGTCAATGATGGAGCAGGTGGGGTTGTGCAAGTGGGAGTGAGTGTTAGTGAAGGGCAACCCAGCCTAGCCGGAAAGTAGATCTGGGGAAAAAACCCTGTCCTGGGAGATAGGGAGGGGAACGTGGGTCTCTGAAGGTGAGGCCATGGGAAGAGTTGGTTATCAGAGGGACCAGGGAGTCTTGGGCACTTTCTGGAGTGATTTTGTTCTGGGAGTTTCAAGGGACAAGACTTGCTGCTGTGTGCATGAAAGTTAAAGCAACCAGCCTGTGCAATGTGAGCAACAAGGCCATTGCTGGTTTAGGAGAACCAACCAACTAAATTAAACAATAAAGATTGAAACCAGAAACCCCCTTGGGAGAAATAGTGATACACAGAGGCCTGGCACTATGGAGAAGTCAGGCCTGGAGTGGAACCATTGTCTATGGGTCTATGCTGTGTGCCAGTATCAGGGCACAGTGGGTGGGCTGGAATTGGTATCTCTGGTGGGAGAACACTTTAGACAAGACCTTGGAAGAGACCCCCACTGCTATGAGACTATCATGTTCAGAATGTGCAAGTATGACCTCAAATAGAACTTTAAGACTAGAAATTGCTTACCCCTTTTACACCTATCATGACTGAAAAATGTATATAAGACACAGAGGAAATTATTTCATCATATGAACAAAGAAATATTTCTCTGTTCAAATGTTGTTAGTAAGGCTGACTATGCTGCTAAAAATATTTTAAGCAACTTCTATAAACAAATTCCCAGCCTTTTTTTACTTATATCAGAGGAAGTTTGTATTTCTCTTTGTCTTCCTCTGTGACAAGACCAATGCAAATTAAGTATTCTCTTCTCCCTCTTCAATATTTGAATCTGAGTACTGGCACACATAAAGATGGCAGTTTGATTGCTTTTTGGATATTTTTCTACTGTCAGACACTGGGGGATTGCAATGCTGATTTGATTTTACAGTCAAAGTCTGCAGATACATTGAACAAATCAACTTCTAAAATACAGTGTACAGCTATAGTTTTAAATATGACATCAGGAAAGAAAAATGAGGAAAAAAGTTTGACTAAAAGTCTTGTTGCAGTAGTAGTTTATGCACAGTGATTCTAACTGCATTGCAACCACATGTTATTTCTCAAGCATCGACTTCCAGCTAAAACATAGTAATCAGACAAAAAATATCTAAATGAAAAAGCCTGTTATGCTGCGGATGTACTGCAACTGCAGAAGTTTTATTCAGCTAAAATCCTTTTCCTTACACAGTAAGGAAATACTTAAATATACTGAAACTACAGTGAAATCACAATGACATCAAAATCAGATTATGATTTTGAAACTGGTCACCATTCCACATTTTTGGTAGAAAAGGAACAATGTTCTTCTGTGTGAAACATCTGTGACTGACCATCTATTTTCTTAGTTTTTTAAGAGCATTACAAAGTCTATTGCCATTTATGTTTTTTATAGAAAAGTAAAGATCCTTTGATAATCTATTCCAAATACTGCAGTAACAGTAAACTCTAAAGGTACAAGTGTCACCTAAATGTTTTCAGGACACAATGAGTTCAGGGTAGAGTTGCAACTGAGACAAGTTGCATTTATGAGATGAGAGAAAAAAATTCTCAGAAATTATACTCTGTACCCTTGCACTTTCTGGTTTCCATTATGGATATGATAGTTCAGTGCAAGTGGCATGGAAATAAGTGTCCCTGAAACTAAACTAGAAACTGGATACCACTGTGCTTATTGGGGCATGTACCCACCATGGACAAGATTTTAAAGTGTGTTGACTTACAAATGAGTTGTCCCAACATAGTGCATTGGTCTAGCATGAAGAACAATCGTTTAATCAGAGCATATACCTATCAGTTTGGGTGCAAGACAAATTATTCAAGCATTCCTGTAATTGACAGTTAGTTTAATAATTTTAATTTGAAGTCTCCCTTGGTGGTAGATGAAATTAAGGATGAAATTAAAAAGTTATATTGAGTTGAATGATAAACCAGACTTTACCACCCATGAGTGCCCACAATGGGAATTTTCTAAAGGGATTATTAGGGGAAGGTTAATTAGCATTACATCTGGGAAATGGTAACAGATGAGCTAAGGCAAACCTACATAAAATATTGAAGCAATTAGAGAAAATGCTCTAACAAACCGTCCCCCCAAAAAAAAATAAAAAGAAAACAAAACCAAACAAAAAACCAATGCAAAAGATAGATTTAACAAGTAGATAACATGGATAAAAAGTCATTTATATTACCGTCCTACTGCATGAAAAAGAGGGGGTTTGTTTTTTTTGTTTTTTTTTTTACATAATTCAAGCAAATACAATTTTGAGTTACAGACTTTGGGAGGGGAGGAAAGCCATTAATGTATATATTTCCAAGTGGAAGCCATGAAATTAAGCTATTGTGAAGTATCCAAGAGGGAGGCCCCACAACCAATTCTCAGAATTATAATTATAAAAAATGAGCTTAATTTTTTCAATAAGTCTTAATATGTAATTATCAGAGCTTCATAAAACTAAATGTATTAGTCATCTGTTTAAAATTAGAATTATCAGCAGAGATGTTAAAATTTAAGTGTTGAAACTGTGCATTTAAAAGATATATGATTACAGAGGAAAATAAGTCCTCATTTTCTTTCATTTAAGAAAATAATGTATTTTTAGACTCAAAGTCTCATCCACTAAATAGGATCTAATCTACTTCTAGCAGATTGCTAAGATTAAAAGCAGTGCAGCATAAATGTCTTAATAAGATTACTCAGAAGGATATCACAGAACAGAGCATGGCAGATCATCGAATGAGTTACCAAGGCAGCTAGAATGTTACCCAATTCATTATAGATGAAACATCCTTTTAAAATATTTAATAATAGCCTATCACAGCTCCTTTTTCTCCTCCCTGTCAAGTTGCAAAAATCAGGCTCCAAGTATCTTTTGCAAAGAAGTTCAAGGGCCAGATAAAGGTGCCTTGTCCTGAGCACAGGGAATACTACCTATTCCCCACTGTAAACTCTTCTGAACCTTGCCCATGGACTCATGAGTAGTAAATAGCCTCCACTCTTATAGCACAGAGAATAATCAACTGAAGGAGCAAACTCCCTCAAATGAATACATACAGCAAGGTCTTGAAACAGGAACATCTGTTCCAAGCACTTTGGGAAAACAGCCAAGAGGCAAAGACATATCCAAGAGAATAAGTACTGAAAGTAGTTTGTCAATGTCAATTCTTTAAGAAACAGACTTGTCCCTTACTTGCTGATCTCTTCCTGAAGAACAGAATAATTTTATGATTTATAATTATTTCAAAATAAAGTAAGAAAAACAAACAAACAAACAAAAGACAGGAGAAAGAAAGAAAAAGAAGCTATAGAATGAATAAGGACCTTCCAGGTTATAAACTAGATTGACTGTATTTCAGAACTTTGGTAAATAAAATAATTTTTAGGTTTCTAGGAATGAATTAAAATACCAGTGTATTATTCCCCTCCTCCTTTTTTTTTCTTGACTGTTTCCAAATAGAGCTCTATGAAAGCCCTATTTGAACCAGTCTACCCAAAACTCTAAAGAATAAATTAACTCTGACACTTCATTACTGCCTTGGCCTTTGTTGATTTAGGATTTTTTTTTTTCCTTTTTCTGTATATTCTTTTTCTTCTTATGCGTTTGGAGTATGACTAAAATGGTGACGGACCATGTTGTGACCTCCAAGTGATATTAAAAGTCAGCTAACTAACATGAAAGAATGCTTATCAACATTAAATTAAGTTCCCATTGCTTTAGGGTCTACCAGGGAAACAACAAAATGTAGATGTCTCAGGAATTTGCATGTATGATACCTCTTTGTATAACTGATATTGAGAAAACAACTCAATGCTAAAGGAAAGAAAAACAATAGATTTTTCATTTTCTGTACAAGTAAAGAGATATTTTTACATTTGGAGAGTTCAGATATTTTACTCTCAAGGGATGAGGAGAAGTCAATTGCTCATCCCTGAACCTCCATCACCAATAAATTAAGATTACAGTAGGAAAGTACATCCCCATGTGTGTGTCTTCTGTGTTTATTTATCTATCAATACCAGAGAGACAGTGGGAATGTATATACCTGTTCTTGTATTAAGTTATTAGAATGGATATTAAATCTTTTTCTCGCAGATGATGTTTGGAATGAACACTGTTATGCTTCTAGATGAGAACTAATAGAGCATTTAGTTTAGAAAATATTATTTTAGGAATCAGGATTCTGACCCCCAGCTCCCTTTCTGCAGTGCTGCTTTCCAGCATCTCATTCCCCAGTCTGTCCATACAACCGGGGTTGCCTCATCCCAGGTTCAGGATCTGGCAGCTTCTCTTGTTGGACTTCATATGGTTGAGGATTGCCCAGCCTTGTAATTTGTTGAGGTCTCTCTGCAGGGCCTCACTGCCCTCAAGGGAGCCAAGAGGTCCTCTCAGTTTTATATTGTCTGTGAACTTGCTTAGTATCCCTAAACTGGAGCCCTGCCAACCCCACAAGTGACAGGTCACCATTCTGATGTCACCCCATTCAATACAACCGTTTGTGCCCTGCTCGTGAGCCAGTTGCTCACCCATCTCATGATGCATTTATCCAGCTAATGCTGGACATTTTGTCCTGAAGGATACTGTGAGAGACAGTACTGAAAGTTTTACTGAAAGCCAAAAGAATAAATCAAGTAGTAGATGGTTTACCTTCTCATAAAAGGAAATCGGGTTTGATAAGCAAGACTTTCCTCTCACAAAGTTGTGCTGGCTGTGCCTGATGCAGGACATGCCATTGTTCATAGCACATCACACTAGGCTCCTGAAGGCAAATAGACTACTAAAGATACGAGCTCTTATTTCTAGTATGGCAGCCTAAAAGCTAAAAATCCTAGATATTATATTTGCTATATAAGCTTAGCCCATCTTGTCTATGCAAAGCCTTAGAGTGCCTGATTTTCCACTGTATGGTTCATCTTCTGAACTCTTCTACATCCGTACAGTAATATGTATATGACATTTATTTCAATCAAGTGTATGTGGCTTATTGTAGTCTACTGATTGAGACTAAATTACTTAACAGATACTATGATGGAATTAAAATTAGTTGGGTATGACAACTTCCCAGTTTCTAACATTTTCTTTTTTTCTTAAACTTACTGCATCAGCTAGTCAAAAGGAAGACGACAGAAGTTTGAAACCATATTCACTACGAAAATGAGGCATTTTTGTTGCAGGGAATTCCTCCCTTTGAAGTTCTGAACTTTACAACAGGAGGAACTGAAAGCAGTCATTTTTAATGAAACCATAGTCTCCTCCCTTTAGCATTTAAATTCAATGATCAGAGCACTCAGCTAGAATATAGGAGACCTGCTACTTTTATTCACTATCTAAAGGGAATTGAACTACAGCTATGAGACAGATTAATTTCAGTGTATTGTATAAGGACTTGATTTGTTCACTACCAGTTTTCTTGAAAAGGACTGTGATGAGGCAGCAGAGTAGAATGGGAATGCCTACCTTGCCCCAGCTGCTGCAGTCTGCTGGGACTTTCTAGAGAAGGGAAAACTGGTGCCTTTTGCAAACACAGCTGAAAATGGCCACCTGGGGGCAAAAGGAGTGGCGTAACAACTGGGAACAGGAAGGGAATGAGAAAAACACTGAGCATAGAGCTAGCAGTAAAAATGAAAACCAGAAAGCTCCTGAGAGGTAAGGAGCATTTGCCTGAAACAGAGAGCTGACTCAAAGCTGAGCTGCTGAAGTTCCAGCAAAATGATCAACAGAGATTTTGGTTTGGCCAAGGAAGTTATTTAATCCCCATCCATAAAGCAAGACTGAGAGAAAGCATTTATGACTGCTTAATGTTTCTATTATACAGATATGTTGGAAGCTGTTGCTAGTTGTTTTCTAACGAGATTTCCAAGTCCATTTCTAAAATTTATGGTGAAAGTCTTTCCTTTTCCCCATCAGAATCCACATTAATCTAAGTTCTTGAACCTGCATCTGATGATATGTCATAGCTATGTACCTTTAAAACTTTTGCTGATAAATATATTAATCTCAAGATATTTCTTCTATAGGTAATTTCAGATTTTTTTGGTTTCACTGTATTTGTGGTGCCGTAATGGCCTATAAAGAGGTCTATGCTTAATCTAGGAGAGTCGTACCCCACTTTTCCAGAACTAAGGTGATTTTTTTTCTTTTTAGAAATGTAGAGTTTTTTTAAAGAATATTAAATTTTGTAAGACTATCTAAGTTCTTGAACTATTTGTAAAAACATCCTTTCTTAACTTTGACAATACAGACAAACTATGGACAAACTATAGACAAACTGTAAAGAGATCTCAGCTATGAAAAACATTACTTCTTTTTTTTTTTCTTTTCACATATCCTGGTTTTATGTTACTTTTTAAGATCAGATAACTTTATGATGAATCATATACACTATGACATATGCTGACTCTTAGTTTTGACCTATCACAAGACAGTTCAAACTTATTTAATTTTTTATTAATCTCTCCGTGCAAATGTCTAAACATTGCTTATAAAGTTTTTTATGCAATAGCCGTTTTAGAGGATGTAGGTAATTTTTTGCAATGCAGAGGAAACTGGACCTTATTTGCTTTCTTTGTAAAAATATTAGGCTTGCTTCCTGGTTGAAAGATAACCATTACTGACATTATTTTTATTTAATTTTTCTCTTCAGCTCTTCACTTATCTTCTACAACTCTGAAAGACCAAAAAAAAAAAAAAAAAAAAAAAAAAAAAAAAAAAAAAAAAAAAAAAAAAAAATCAGTCCATGAGGAACAAAGGGCCTGTTATTTCCCCACCCTTCATCCTGAATAATCCCATCTATTCCATTTCTCCATATCCTAACCATGGTGGATAAGAGGAATGCTGCTTGTTGTATGGCTAGGCTTTACCATGGTATTTTACACACTCTGCCATAGTCTTTTTATCGAATCAGTGAGATATGGGCAATAAATGACTGAAAAAGACTGCCAAACAAATGTTATATTCAAATCACAAAGCAGGCAAGTATGATTCACTTTTTTATTCACTCTATCATCTTTGCAGCAAGTTAAATATAATTTCAATAAAACTTCAGTGTGCCATTCATGGGCTTGTCTGTTCAGTGGACTGTGGAAAGACTGTTCAAACTTGCTGTTGTCCCCTGTTGTCTACAGTCTCAGATCTCTATTACACTTATCAGAATAGAATAAAATCTTTATTCCATTACCCAACAGCTTTTGTACTCTTTCATTAAGTGAAACTGCATAGCAGAATGTACTATATAAATAACAAAAGTTAAGCAATCTGCTTCCTCTCTTGCAATTTTAATTAGACCTAATCAAAACAAATCATTTTGCATGATAAACTGAACAAATGATGGGAAAACAAATTACAGTGATTACTGATAAAATACCTCCATTATTATCAACTACTTCACTTTGATAGTATACCCATGAATATGTAATTGACTGTTCTAAATTGTTTTAGAGAGTTCATTATTATTTTGTCTAGTGGGCGTTATTGTGTGCTAGTACTTTGAGTGTGGGTCTATTTTCTGCACACAAAGAAATGCATTAGATTTGTCATTTATATTACATCATCTATAAAACCCAAGTAGCTTACTAAGTTTTAATCATACACTTCAGTGTTCTAAAATGGCTGTGATTTTGTGTTCTTGTATTTTAATTAGCTAGATTCAGTAAGAGAAGTTCAAATTGTCCTATTTCCAGACTTAACTAGATTTAAAATTTTATTCCCAAAGGTTTGCCATTTGTCAATGACAGAAATTTCACTCCTTAGATACAATCCCTAGGTATGTAGGTAAATATAATGAAATATGTTGTCAAGTTAGTTCAGAAGTGTGTCTTATCTTTTACTTATTAAAGGTTGTAATTTGTGATAAATCATTATCATTTCATCTCCAAAATTAAAAGACTTTTGAATGAGCAAAATAGATGGAAAGAGAAAGATATATTTTTTCCTGGAATCTGCTAAGTACAGCTGTGTTGGCAGATATAATCAGCTCAAAAAACATAATAGATTCCTGTGGGCTGAATTCAAAACAGTTCAAAGATCTTAACTTATCCTTTCAAAATTAGCTTTGAGAGATGTAAGGAAGAGGGGAGAAAGTGCCAACAAAAATGTCAACATGTCAGAATTAGGACTTCTAAAGTCCTAACTATGTGTTCATTTTGTTCAGAGTTGGGTGATATAAGAAGTTGGCACTCGTAGGTCTGAGAACACTTTTCTCTCTGAATTTTGCCTTACTATGTAGTGCTTGATTTAATTTATTTAATTAATAATGTAACAACATGGGAACAAAGAGTGCTAAGAACAGTGATTAAAATAATAGTACCAGATTTTAATGAAAGTTGATTCTGGATTAATAGCCAGTGTAAATTTTTTTTTTTTTTTTTTTCAATGCAGAAAGCATTAAATAGCAGTAGTAGTTGGTATCAAACAATTCATTTTTATTGAATCTCTTTTTCCCAGAAAATCTATATTTTCTTGGTTGAAATTGTAGCTTACATTGTCAATGAAAATTAAAATCTAAAGATTAGATGCATTCAGAATTCTTTTTTCTGTTCATAATAGAAGTCAGTCCATCAAAGAGGGTTGTGTTGGGACTTCTATGAATGATCTCTCAAATCTATACATTACTTTGTCTCTTCTGTAAAGTCCAACTCCTAATGTTTCTAGGCAGTGTAGTAAAATTCCTTTGCATTTTGAGAGCTTTTATAAAAGTAGCTTTAATCAGTAAATCATGAAAATTTAAAAAAAAAAGTCTTAATTGTAAAAGTGAAAGCTAATAATATTGCTTAAAGTTCAATAACATAGGAATTTAAAAACAATTTTTATATATCCAGTATCTCTTAATGAGTATTAGGATTTTTAGGAAAGATCATTATTTTTTAATTAAATCTACGGGTCTACTCAATCTTCTTCATTTATTACTTACAATAAATAAGTCAGAAAGTTTGACTCTCAAAAAGCAAAAATTTTTTTTAACCCTCCCTGCACAACTCAGAAAGAGGAGTGAAATAAAAATATGATAACTGTCAGATTTTTGCAAGTGGTCTCTACTTGACTACATAATTATGTAAAAAAACATAGTTTATATAATGTGACTAAAATGAGGAATTATTTCATTACAAGATACAATGAAATACACATTTTGTACTATTTCTTGTAGTTAAATCGCACCATTGTAGAAGATATTTTTAATAGTATTTCTTAGCTCTAGTCTCCTAATGTTTTCCTGTATTTCTTGTGTGTTGAGTAGAATTGTAATTGCTACATCTTTTCTCTACCACCAGTACAGAGTGAGGCATCTCTAGACAGTTACTCAGTTGATTGAGTTCACAAGATTGGAACTGGATTCTTCTGATGCCAGGTTGCAGGTGAAACAGACTAAAATATTTATTAAACCTGCAGTCAAAATTGAGTGTCCAGAGCTGGAATGAATCTGAGCATTGAGCCAGGAAGAGCTGGGGAATTCAGTGCTAAATGAATGATTTGTATACCATATCAACAATTGGAAGGTACTTGTTTCTTGTAAGATATTGTATGCATAAATACTGTATTCATGTAGCAGGTAACTGCTAGCTGATTAATACAATATTTGAAGGAGATTTAAAATATATCTGCTGCTTAATTCATAGGTTTACAGCCAGATGTGACTGTTAGAATCCGCTGTTCCATTCTTTTTATAACACAGGTGAATCAGTAAACATCTCCGAAATGAATCATTATTTATACTTCATCTGAAACATTTTTATAAATATGTAATCTTGATTCTAAATTAATAGCTACCGTGTTCTTAAGCATTGATAATTGACAGATATTTTCAGATTTCAAACAACTCAACCCATTTGTGAATAATTTCTAGTTTTTAAACATTCTTTTTTGTGAAACCATCAGATTTGTATACAGTGTTTTATGAGTGTCCTGCTAATATTACAAATTAAATAAAAAATTATAAAAGGAGAAGGATGACACCATTTCCCTGCCCCTACTTGCTATATCTTTTCATTTGAGATATTATTTTTACAGATGCTCTCTTTGTCACTGAAAAATGACATATTCTTAGTCTGCCTTTTATGATATACTGTAGGAAAACAAAACAAATTTTGTGCCTATAAACTATATAATCTAAAGTAAAGTAAAAGCAAGTAAAGACCCCCACAGAACAGATTCAGTGATGCAAACAGATAAAATTGAAGGAAGCACTGCAATACCATTCAGTGGTAGAGAAGTTCAGTAGTGATTTGTTTCCTGAGCTGCTGGTTTCAAGAGTATTTTTAGCTATGAGCCAAGTGTGAATGTATCAATATTTATTCATAATTTCCCTCTGGATCTTCAAAGAACATTTTTATTACTCTGTTGGAAAATATTTGTCAATATGTAAGAGCTAGTGCAGAGTCAGCTGAAATATTATATGGCATAGACATGCAAGATATTAGGCCTGGAAGAAATTTTATAAATATTAAAATTAAAGAAGAGGAATTGTGAGGGGGTTAATTGTAGCGAAATTAAATATCTAGTTCTGATAAATATTTGAAAGTATTTTTGCTTACATTTGGTTGCTGGGTGGGGTTTATTAGGAAAAGAGAGGAAGAAAGGGAAATGTCAGAAGTGCAGAGAAGGGGAGAGAAAAGTGGGTAGGCTGAGGTAACATTATTAGATTTTTAAAATCACCCCTTGAAAAGAAACAATCACCATGAGATAAAGCTCTTGTACTCGGCTACTTTTATTAACTGGAGACACTTGTAATCATACATTTTGTTTCATGGGCATTTGCTAACAGCACATGTTTCCTAGATCTTTGTTTTTGATAACCACCCCCCTTAAATAAACATTCAGTGAAACAAAGGCCAAACTCAGCTCTTCTGGATCCTGAACACACTGTAGTGTTCCATGTTGCAGTACCAAGAGTGTATTTTAAACCTAAAGAAAACTTCCTAAGGAAAAAAAAAAAAAAAACAAAGGCCACTGTTACAATACTACTCCCTCTGATACTTTGTCATGTGCTCTTCAGAAGCAGCTGTAGAACAGCTCTCAGTTACTGAATAAAAAGGCTTTCATTTGGGGTAAAGTTAATTTTCTTCACAGTGGCTTGTGTGGGGTTGTGTTTTAGATTTGTGTTGAACATGGGGTTGATGATACAGAGGTGTTTTTGTTATTGCTGAGCAGGGCTTACACAGAGCCAAGGCCTTTTCTGCTGTTTGTACTGCCAGGCTGGCAAGGGGGCTCGGTGTGTGAGAGGTTGTGAGGGGACACAGCCACGACAGGTGACCCAAACTGACCAAAGGGACATTTCAGACCATCTGCTGTCCCACTCAGTATATAGAGGAGAAGAAGGAGGTGGGAGGGGATGTTTGGAGTGATCATGCTTGTCTTCCGAAGTTATTTTTATCTATGGTGGGACCCTACTTCCTTGGAGATGGCTGAACCCCTGCCTTTTGGAAGTAGTGAAAAAATTCCTTGTTTTGCTTTGCTTGTGCACACAACTTCTGCTTTCCCTATTGAGCTGACATTACCTCAGCCCGTGAATTTTCTGGCTTTTACTCTCCTGATTCCTCCCGCAAGCCCCCAGGAGGGAATTGCTCCCTAGTGAGCAATTGCCTAATGCTTGGTTGCTGGCTGGGGTTAAACCATGAAAGATGTCCAGACATCAGACTAAGGTATTCTCCTCAGTGCCTTTATTTCCAGAACCAGCACCCACACACAGGTTTTCCTGCTTTTGCTTTTCAAAATGAGAGGTCACATATTTATCTTAGCTTGAGGCGATCAAATTGATCATGATAAATTTAAAATGTTTCCCTATACTTTGTTGTTCTTCCTCTACAGCAATTATTTTCTCCCTGATCCCATTGGTGGGAGAATGAGTGAGCAGATCACATCTGGATTCCAATGCTATTACAGGAACATGCAGATTTTCTGTAGATCTGGTATCTTGTTGGTAAGCCCTGTGAAGATAACCTAAGACACCTTACCTGGCATTATATACTTCTAATTAGAAAACTAAATCTTTAATAAAGAAGAAAAAGAAATAATTTTAGCAAGAACTGATGTTCAGTTGAAATATTTTCTTCCCCATTTGATAAATTTCAATCCAAAATAATCATTGACAAGAGAAGTGAAGCAGTATTCCAATTTTTATGTGAAGTGAAAAAATGCATTTTTTTAAGACAATACTATGCATCATCACTTACATCAAGCAATGTCAACACTCAGGAAGTTATTAAATAAATCCCACTTGCTCTGTGACAATACAGCAGTGAACCCTGCTTATATAAGCTAGCAATTTCTGATCTGAAAACTGAAAATCATTCAGTATAATTTTGAATTGTGTTGATTAGCTAAAGTCTCAATTATGTTTAAATATATTAACTACTCATAATTGCATTTGTCAAATAATCTTCTTTAAAAAATCTTGCACTGAACTGCTGAACTTTATTTTTTTATTTATGCCAATCCCAATGTGACCCAAGACACAAAATATTCCACCAATTAACCCTTAAAAAGATATTTCTTTAGCTGATGAATTAAAAGTTTGATTTTGCTTCCTATTAAACTGTTCATTTAGTTTTATTTATTTCTTACATTAGAAATATGCATATGACAGTTTTAGACTAGACTTTCTTTTGAACCCTAAACTCTTCTCTGGGGTCAAAGATCGTTAGAAGAGAGAATAAATAACATCTTTATGATAAATAAGCCAGTTACACAACATATGTACATAAAAGGAAAACTTAAAACAGTCACCATGCAGAGTTTCTACTACTAAACAGAGACTTTATTACTATATGATGGGATTTTTAGAAGTAGATGCTAATTTTTATTTTTTTTTAAGAAAGAAAAGTAGAACTATTTAGAGGTACAAAAGAGTCAAATAGTTTCTAAATATTTTTTGTGAGTCTACAAATTTGTTTTTGACATAGCCTGAGGTATTAAATTCCCACTCTAGTAAAAATATTCCCACTCTATTGAAAAATATTTTCTACAATGGTTTAATTTAACAAACTGATTCATTGCAAAATATACATGTTCTACAAAAGCAAAAATTACAAGAAATTAATTCAAGCACTTCCATCTTGACCATCATCACTGTTTTGATATTACTGAATTCCATAGTTTTGGTTTGGATTGCTTATGATGGCTTTCTCTACAAGAAATCTGATTTCTATACCATTTCCTGAGGTATAACTAACGTCTAGGTGAGGTAGGGCAGGTAATGACTTCAACTTTGTCACAAGCAGTGTATACAGAAAGCAATTTACATACACTGGACTCAGGGACAGGAACTAGTGCCTGACTTTCTTTTACATAGCAATGCAGTCTTAACTTGCCTTATCTGTGATAAGCGTACAGAGTATACCTGACACATCAGATCAGGATGAAGTGATTTAGATAACACAGTTTCTCCATTTTCTAATGTTCATAATTGGTAGAACCTTTAGCTTTTATAGAGCAGAGTCTGTGTTCCAGATTAATTCTGCATTTCCCATTTGTGGGGGTGCTGGAATAGTATCATAAGTTTCTTAGTTGTAGGTTTGATGTGATTTGGACTTTAACCCTAGCCAGGTAAAGTTACTGTCTTGGAATGTGCTTATCAGAGGTTGATAAGAGTTGCCAAGACAACTCTAATCCTCTGCCCTGGGTTTCGATCGTCCTATTGTGTTTTCCCCCATCCCATTGTACTTCTCCCCCACATGTCCACCATCCCCCAGACCCCAAACCTTCAGGAGAGGTGTCTGACAGGGATTGGTGAGTCTCCCAGGGCCACATCCCAAATCCACCTGATTTGTTAATGTTGTGTATTGCATTTTGACCTTACCCACCTGGCTTTGTGTGATTGGTCTTGTAACCTGTATCCACCCCTGAGATTTTGGGGGAACAAAAACCCCCTGTAACCGAGGCCCGGGGTCACTCCCCAGAGGCACAGGCCTGGAACCAGGGGCTGCCCCCTGAGTCACCCGAATAAAACCTTTTCTCCCTGAGCCTCCGGAGTGTCCCCTCTTTTAAACCACGGCCGAGACAGCTAAGGCAAAGGGGCTGCGGAGCCAAAAACCCACGCAAAGGTACTGTTGGACGTATCAGAGCTAGCAGGGTGGCTCAGCTGACGCTGAGCTGACCTGAGAGACAGATACGCGAAGCAACAGATTGGCGCCCATTCGTGGGGCCTGCAGACGCCTTTTGACCCGCTGTGCCGTGGGAGCTGACACGGAGGCCTGAGGAAGACTCGGACCCTGTGACCCAGAGACCTTCTGAGAGGACGTCGCCTTGTCGTGTCCCGAGGTCTTCAGCATTTCACGGAGCCACTGGGGTTGCTAAAAAGCACCCCTGGTGGAAGAAGGGAACAGCTCCTGCCCAGAGGAGTCCCCTTCCGGCTTGTGGTTGCCCCAGCAACGTCTCCAGTGTCCCGAGGGCTTGGTGAGTATATTTCCTCTAAGGGAGGGGAGGATACCCACCACAGAGGCTTGGGAAGCCTCAGGGAACCCTAGGAGGGACGGGACAGGGGGGACCGGGGGTCCACCCGAAGGAAGCCCTTACCCCTAGGAAAGGACGCCCACAGGGATTTGGGGGGTGGTTTTGCTGGGAAGGGGTGGTGGAAAAGGATAACAGCTAGTCGGAATGGGAAACGGACTAAACACCACCCAGAAAGAGGTTTTTAAAAGTTTAATTGGAGTTTTAATTGTTGCCAAAGTTAAATACTCAAAAAAGGAACTGAAAAAGTTTATTAGGTATTTGTTTTTGCATTTTCCGAATGTTAATTCGGACCAAGTGAACAGCATTTGGTTCTGGGAAAATGCTTCTAAAAAGTTGGAAAAATTAGGGAAGTCAGGAGACGTCCTGGCTGCAAAATTTGCATTCTGGCCGTGGCAAATAAAAGCTGCCTTAAAAGAGATCACAGGAATGCAAGATAACAAAGTTGCATTCTCCCAAAGCGTTCCCTCAGTCCCTTCCCCCCATACCCCTCCCCCTGCCTCTCCCAAGTCCCCCCGACCCCCCCGGTCCCATCCCCCGGCCTCCCCGAAATCTCCCAAACCCCCCAGGTCTCCCCTTTTTCCTTCCTCCAGGTCACCCAAGCCCCCTAAGTCCCCTAAAACCCCCAAAACCCCCCCAGGTATTTTAAAAAATGCTCCGGCACCCCCGGGGTCCCCCTCTCCGAGCATTTTGAGAATTCCTGGGTCCCCCGCTCCCCGCAGCCACGGCCGGGTTGCGAGAGGCTCCCGGGGCAGTCTGGCTGGCCAGAACGCCCAAACCCCCCCCACTACCCCCCCGATTTCCCCAGCCAACAAACCCAGAGTCCGTTTCTCATTCGCCGAGGAAGACCACCAGTCCCCAACTAGCCCGGGTGGGTCCGGCAGCGAAAACGGCTGTGAGAAACCCCCGAAGGGAGACACAGAGACCCCCCCCTCCCCAGAGAACAAAGGAAAAGGCCTCCATAATGGCGGCAGCCACGAGGTGCAGCCTCTTTGTGCCCTTCCCCCTTCTTCTTGTTCCCAGAATGCCTTTCAGCCCCCTCCTACTGGCCCTTCCCTGTACCCGCCCCCTTTTCTCTCACAAGGCCTTCCCCCGCCCCTTCCCCCGCCCCTTCCCCCGCCCCTGCCCCCGCCCCTTCCCACGCCCCCGCAGAGCCAGGGGTGGGGTTTACCCAACTCCTACTGTGAGGGCACCTCCCCAACTCCGCCCAGAACCTTCCCCCTGCCCGCCCCGCCCCCGGAGCGGGCGGTTCCTTCCTCCGGGAAGGCTCCTTATCCACCCCACCCCCTTTTTCCCCAGCCATGTTTCCCGGATCCGAGCTTTGCCGAGCCATGTGGGCCCGGGGAAGCCCCGCACCCCCCACCTCTCCCACCCCTGCTCCTGGGACCGGGAGGGAATCAGGGCACGACCCCAACAGCGTGGGGCTTGCCGCTGCCGCCGGTGCTGCCGGCCCCCCCTCCCCCGCCGAGGCTGCCGGCTGCCCCGCCCCTGCCCGGGCTGCCGGCGCCTCCCCCAGTGCTGGGACCGCCCAGTGCTGGGACTGCCTGGGCTGCTGCCTCCCCCCCCCCCGGAACCGCAGCCGCCCGCTCCCCTCCCCCCACCGAATGCCGGCGCTGCAGCCGCTTTTGCCGGGTTACCAGAACAGTGGCTGAACGGACCGGACTCCGTGGCCCCCCCTCCCTTTCTCCCCCCGCCGCAGCAGCACCCCACAGCGCCGTGGAGCCCCTTCCCTCCCCCCCACGGCGCGAGCGAGGCGCCGCCCCTGCCCCAGCCCGCGTTCCTGCCGCCCCCCCACGGCGCGGCCGGGGCGCCCCTGCCCCAGCCCGCCCCCCCGCAGCCACCTCCCACAGGGGGAGCCCCACCGGCACCGCCCCCGCCCTACCCCCCACTCGGGAACACGGTGTCCCCGACTGCACCTCTTTTGGGAAATGCTTTTCCAAGCTTTCAACGGCCACAGCCGCCCGTGCCACAGGCAGGCTGGGAGCAGCCCCCAGCTTACCACTGGGAACCTGAGGCAGCGGCTGGGGTCCGGGAGGGAGAGAAGCAGGAGCTCGGAGGTGCAAACACAGATGGGGTACCCACAGTTACTCCGGTGACATACCGAAGGAGCAGGGGGCAGGGAACCACGGTAGCCACCTGGAAAGCGTTGTCACAGACGCTTGTTAAAGACCTCATGAAGGCATTAAAGGAGTATGGCAGACATAGCCCTTATTTCGAAGGCTTGTTATTTACTTCCTTTGGTGGAATCACAGTTGTACCTTTTGATTTGAAGCAGATTTTCAAGTGCCTCTCAAGCAAAATGGAATTTGAGCTATGGGAGGTCACTTGGAGAAAACTGCTGAAAGCTGCATTGCCAGGTTTGCTGGAGGACCCAACCACAGCAACTGATAATGCAGGCAATCCTATTACCCTAAACCACCTGTTAGGGGAAGGGGATTGGAAAGCAGCCTCAGACCAGGCTACCAACATTCCCCAAAATGTCCTTGAGTTTGTAGCTAATCAAGCATGCAAAGCCTTTCTGAAAATGCGGCCCGATGGCCCCTCACAATATTACTTAGACATTTTTCAGGAACCACAAGAACCCTATGTCAAATTTGTGGAGCGACTTGCTTCAGCTGTGGAACAGCAATTTAATGGAGAGGAGGCACAGAAACAAGTGATTCAGCAGTTGGCTTTCTCTCATGTGAACGAAGAGTGCACTGCTGCAATAAATCTGATACCCAGAGAACCAGGCTCGACACCTCCTCTCAAGGAGATGCTACAAGCCGTCAGTGCCGTCGTCCCACGCTGCAGGAAACCAGCCCTTAGAGAGGGGAAAACGCGCCAGAAAATCACCGCTGCGGCTGTGGAAACACCTAAAACACCAGAACCACACAAGAAGAACGCTCCTGCACGTGCTAACAGCCAGTGTTTTCTGTGTGGAAAAAGCGGTCACTGGATCAATCAGTGTCCATTGAAGGGACAATTTGACAATTTCTTAAAACAGGAAAGGGAACATGAGGGGAGGGAGAACAAAAAGAACACCAGGGTGTCAAAAAACTGATTCGAGAGCGCGGAACTGCCCAGCGTGACGATCCCAATCGGGCAGCCCAAACAACCCAAAAAGAAAAAAAGTCACCTAAATCAGATTTGTCTCTCTCTTCACAGGACCTGACAAAACAAGGGAAACCGAGGCACATAGTATTGCCTGAGCCATCAGGATCCTTGACAACAGCGGACAGGTATGAGCCCTTTAGGCTCCAGTTGGCTGAGCCTCTTCACCTGCGGGACAGTCAGTGGCAAACAGCCATGGTCTCAAAGGAACCCGGCACGTGGCACATGGTGGAGACAAAATTTGTGGTCATTGGGGACTGTAAGTTCACCCCCTCAGACATACAGGTCGCCCCTGGGACAATCACAACTGACCCAGAGCGATTTGTTGTGTGGCTCCGCAGTGAAAACCCACCCACCTTCCTACCAAAAGGGCAAATTATTGCCCAGGCCATCCCTGCAGTGCAAGGACTTGTAGTAAAGACTAGTCCAGAGGAAAGTGCCACAGAGAGTGGCAAAGGAGAAAGCGACAAAGACACCACTGTCGCTGTGGTAAAAAAGATAGGCTCAAACAGGCCAAAAGATTTCTGTAAGCTTTCTATGAGTGGGGAATCCAAACTCCTTAAAGGAGCTTGGGACACAGCTGCTGATGTGACGGTCGTCCCAGAAAGGATGTGGCCATCACATTGGGAACTGCAGGACATTGCCAAACATGTAAATGGTATTGGAGGCTTGCAACTAGCCAAGCAGTCAAAAAAGGCAGTGACAATTGAAGGGCCAAACGGGCAAATAGCCACGCTACGCCCATTTGTTTTGGATTTTGATGAACCTCTGTGGGGAAGAGATTTGATGTCCCAATGGGGAGTCACAATTAATATTCCTGACCCTCCAAAGGTTTTTCGGGCAGTGGTCACTGAGGAGCGCCCTATACAGAAACTGAATTGGCTGTCAGATGAACCAATCTGGATAGAGCAGTGGCCACTTTCTAAACAGAAGTTAAAGGCGCTCAATGAGCTTGTGGAAGAACAGCTGAAAAAGGGCCACATTGAAGAGACCACTTCACCGTGGAACTCTCCAGTGTTTGTCATTCAGAAAGCAGATAAGACCAGGTGGAGGCTCCTCCATGACCTCCGCAAAATTAATGAGGTAATTGAGGACATGGGATCCCTGCAACCAGGGATGCCCGCCCCAAGCATGCTCCCCGAAAACTGGAGTTTGACTGTAATTGACATAAAGGACTGTTTCTTTCACATTCCCCTCCATCCTGATGATGCCCCAAGGTTTGCATTCTCGGTGCCCACCTTGAACCGAGAGGCTCCACGAAAGAGGTATCAGTGGAGAGTCCTTCCGCAGGGTTTAAAAGTTTCGCCAGTGATCTGTCAAAGGTATGTTGCTTCCCTGCTCGCACCTGTGCGTGCAGCGGTGCCCCAAGTGATAATCCAGCATTACTTCGACGATGTGTTGATTTCTGCACCAACAGATGACCTGTTGGCACATGCCCTTGACCTCACCGTGGCTGCACTGGTTGATGCAGGTTTTGAACTACAGGAATCCAAAATTCAAAAGATGCCACCCTGGAAATACCTAGGGCTGGAAATTGGGAAGAGGACTATTGTTCCTCAAAAATTGGAAATCAAAACCCAAATTCAGACCCTTGCAGATGTCCATCAGCTGTGTGGAGCTCTGAATTGGGTGAGACCTTGGCTAGGTCTTTCTACCGAAGACCTGGCCCCCCTTTTCAATTTGTTAAAAGGGGGAGCTGAACTGAGTTCACCCAGGGCCCTCACCCCAGAGGCAAAAATTGCACTGGATAACATTCAACATGCATTGTCCACCAGACAGGCCAACAGATGCAAACCTGACCTGCCTTTTCGTTTCATCATCTTAGGAAAGCTGCCACATCTCCATGGGATGATTTTTCAGTGGAACAACAAAACCCTCAAAAAATCAAGGGAGGTCCAAGGCAAAGAAGATCCTCTCTCTATTATAGAGTGGGTCTTTCTGAGCCACCACAGGACCAAAAGAATGACAAAGCCACAAGAATTGATGGCTGACCTGATTCGGAAAGCCAGAATGCGCCTTAGGGAACTGGCTGGTTGTGACTTTGAGTGCATTCACATGCCAATCAAATTGAAATCTGGTCAAATTACAAAAGCTATGCTAGAGCATCTGCTTCAAGAGAACGAAGCACTGCAGTTTGCCCTAGATAACTACCCTGGTCAAATTTCTATTCATCGGCCTGCCCACAAAATTTTCAATTCGGATGCCCAATTTCGATTGGAATTAAAAAGTGTCCAAAGCAAGGAGCCTCTTAAGGCTCTAACCGTCTTCACTGACGCGTCCGGAAAGTCCCACAAATCAGTTATGACTTGGCGGGACCCCCTCACCCAGAGGTGGGAATCAGAGGTGGTTGAGGTGGAAGGATCACCTCAGGTTGCCGAGCTGGCCGCAGTCGTTAGAGCATTTGAGACGTTCCCTGGACCTTTCAATTTGGTAACAGATTCAAGTTATGTTGCAGGGATAGTTTCTAGAGCAGAACATTCTGTGCTGCAGGAGGTTTCCAATGTCACTCTATTTAAGTTGCTTTCCAAGCTGGTCAAACTGATTTCCCACAGAAAGCAACCCTTTTATGTGATGCACACCAGGTCGCATACAGAGCTCCCAGGCTTCATAGCAGAGGGAAACAGGAGAGCCGATGCTCTCGCTGCCCCTGTGGAGGTGGCCCCTCTGCCAAACCGTTTTGAGCAAGCCAGAATCAGTCATCAGCTTCACCATCAAAACGCACCAGGTCTGGTCAGGCAGTTCAACTTAACCCGTGACCAGGCCAAAGCGATTGTGACTGGCTGTCCGCAATGTCACAGGTATGCCATCCCATCCATGCCCACAGGCGTGAATCCCCGTGGTTTGTCCAGTTGTGAAGTGTGGCAGACAGACGTCACGCACTTTGCCCCCTTTGGGAGGCAGAAATACGTGCACGTCTCTGTGGACACATTCTCAGGAGCTGTTTTTGCTTCTGCCCACACAGGGGAGAAGGCTGGGGATGCTATCAAGCATCTCATCCAGGCTTTCTCTGTCCTGGGCATCCCAAAGTCCCTGAAAACAGACAATGGTCCAGCATACAGGTCCAAAGAATTCTGCAGTTTTCTGCAACAATGGGGAGTGGAACACAAAACTGGGATCCCCCACTCTCCGACAGGTCAGGCGATTGTAGAAAGGACTCACCAGAACCTCAAAAGAGTCCTCAGCCAGCAGCAACCGATTCTCAAGATTGAGCCACCGTCTGTAAGATTAGCCCGTGCCTTGTTCACGTTAAATTTTCTTAACTGTTCCTTTGAAACCATGAACCCGCCGGTGACAAGGCATTTCCGTGGGAGCTCACAGTTGGAGCCCCGGGAAAGGCCAAAGGTCCTTGTCAAGGATCCAGAGACCTTGAGGATACAGGGTCCCCATGATTTAGTAACCTGGGGACGTGGATACGCCTGCGTCTCCACTCCCACCGGTTTGCGGTGGATCCCCTCCAGAAATGTGAGACCCTATGTTCCCAAGGGTTCAGAAATGAAAGTACCCCAGGTCACTGTGGCCTCCTGGAGAAGGAGGAAAAAGGAGGAAGAGGATGCGGGCCCAGAGGCAAGTCCTCCCAGCCCAATTACTCTTCCCTCCTGGGTTTTCTGTCATGAAGTGGAAGCAGAAGAGCTGTTTCCCCCAGAGGAGTGTTTTCGATGGTTGTTTAACTGACCCCTTTCTTCTAAGTTACAGAACCGCAGTCCAGATGATCAGCATGGAGGTCCGCAGCACAGCAGTTTGTGCCCTTGCAGTGCTGCTCAGCTTCCTGTCGATAACCACCCCCTGGATTGTTCCACAGCCCAAAACCAATGTATGGAAAACGCTCGCAAAGAGTCTAGGTCAAGATCACATCTGCCTAGCCTCAGCAGCAGCCCAAGATCCCATGTCATCCTGCCTGGTAGGAATCCCTGTGAAAGAGAAGGAGTTTCCATTCTCACTCCTCCAGATACAACAAAAATACAACCGAAAACCTGTTGAAGCTAACCACTTTACAGAAATTGGTGATGCCCCTTCTGCCTTTGTTATAAATCCCCTTGCTTTTTGGAAAGAGTGGTTGCAGACACTCCCGCGTGCCCCCCAAGAGCCCCAAGAATTAGACCTTCTTGGGTCCTCAAAAGCTCCTTTTTGTGTTCACTTTCGTTACACCCCCCAAGACGAACACACCAGGTCATTTTATCATTTGTTGCAAATTAAGGATTCTTATATAGCAAAAAACTGGTGCACAAAAATTGCACATGTTACCACTCCTTCCACTGATGCTCACAGTCCCTTTCCCCGTTCCCTACCCAAAGGTTTTTTCCTTATTTGTGGTGACAGAGCTTTTACAGGCATTCCTGCTCGGCTGATCGGAGGCCCATGCACTTTAGGCAAGCTGAGCCTGTTTACTCCAAACATGACTCAAATCCTCAATTGGCACAGAAAAAATTCCTCTCTCCATGTACCAATCCAGAAAAGAGACCTAACAAGTCTCGACCCAGATTGTAATTCGGAAATCATCCACTGGTCCAGGGCAAAGGCCACAGCCCTGACAGTCTTTTTACCCTGGGTCTCGATAGCAAAATCCATGGGAGAATTAGGCCGTTTAGAATGTTGGGTGGCCAAACAGGCAAATTTAACAACTCAAGCTATAAGTGACCTCCTATCAGACGAACAGATTACCAGGCAGGCAACCCTTCAGAACCGCGCCGCGATTGATTATTTACTTCTACTGAACCAACATTCATGTGAGGAGTTTGAAGGACTGTGTTGCTTCAATCTGTCATCTAAGGCTGAAAGCGTCAAAAAATCAATCCAGCAGCTGCGAGGAATGGTCGAGTCCATCAAACAAGAAACAGGGGACTGGTTTGACAACCTCTTCAAAGGTGTTGGACTCTCTAACATCGCCAGCTCGTGGATCAAAACCGGACTGTTGTTTCTGTTCATCATCTTAATTGTAGCCATTGCTTCTGGTTTGGTCAAAAGCCTGATCATGAATGCAATTTTCCCCACTACTGCCCCCTCAGTACATTCAGTGACACCTGCCATCGAATTCCCACCAGACTCTGACTCCAGCAGCGAGTGTGACTCAGATATGTACACTCCAGACCAGTGACACAAATAAAAGAAAAAGGGGGAGGTGTGGGGGTGCTGGAATAGTATCATAAGTTTCTTAGTTGTAGGTTTGATGTGATTTGGACTTTAACCCTAGCCAGGTAAAGTTACTGTCTTGGAATGTGCTTATCAGAGGTTGATAAGAGTTGCCAAGACAACTCTAATCCTCTGCCCTGGGTTTCGATCGTCCTATTGTGTTTTCCCCCATCCCATTGTACTTCTCCCCCACATGTCCACCATCCCCCAGACCCCAGACCTTCAGGAGAGGTGTCTGACAGGGATTGGTGAGTCTCCCAGGGCCACATCCCAAATCCACCTGATTTGTTAATGTTGTGTATTGCATTTTGACCTTACCCACCTGGCTTTGTGTGATTGGTCTTGTAACCTGTATCCACCCCTGAGATTTTGGGGGAACAAAAACCCCCTGTAACCGAGGCCCGGGGTCACTCCCCAGAGGCTCAGGCCTGGAACCAGGGGCTGCCCCCTGAGTCACCCGAATAAAACCTTTTCTCCCTGAGCCTCCGGAGTGTCCCCTCTTTTAAACCACGGCCGAGACAGCTAAGGCAAAGGGGCTGCGGAGCCAAAAACCCACGCAAAGGTACTGTTGGACGTATCAGAGCTAGCAGGGTGGCTCAGCTGACGCTGAGCTGACCTGAGAGACAGATACGCGAAGCAACACCCATTAAAAAACCATTGCATGAAAAAAAAGGTATGTAATGCTGGAAAGGAAGGAGAGAAGCCAGAAATCCCCCACTCCTACCTTACTTTGGTAAATTCCAGGACTGTTTTTTGGTTTTCCTGGGTTTTTTTTCAGGTCACAGCCCCATGAATCTTGCATACTTTTCTGTCCACTACACTGCACCAGATTTAACATGAGGGAAGAGGGTACCTCAGACATAAACTTTTTAACTAGAGAAGCCCCTTGAAAACTACTTACCTTCACTGTTCAAAATATCAATGATCTTTCAATTCTCTAACAAAAAGGATTACCTCAATAATTATTAATACTTCATTTTAACATAATAGTTGCTAAAACTCCAATATAAGACTAAAATGGCGTGTAAAGGCTTGGCTAGAATAATATTCCATATGTTTTACTGATTTGACAGTGCTGAGGCTCACTTTAAATATTTGGTCTTTCCCTGGACAGAGCTGGTTTGAGCTTGTAAAAAGTCCCTAGTGAGCAATTGCCTAATGCTTGACTGTTATAAATGAAGCCTTGGGAAAACTACATATGGAAAATATCCGATGCCCCCAGGCAGTCACTTCATAACAAACAGTAGCCCTTTCTGTCAGCTAAGTCTGAGGAGGCTGGTATGCAGCTGTAAGACTTTAGCAGGTCTTAAAAAGGCAAGGGAGCAGATTGGTAAACGAAAACATAATTAATGTAACAGTGTGTGATAAAATCTGACATAACAAAAAGAATCCTCCACTGTGAGCATTATACGCTTTTAGCAAAAAAAGCCCACAGGATGGTGCTATCTAGTTGCAACCTGGCATCCCCAATCATGCTTAAGGGAAAATGTCTCTTAACTTTGTGGTTCAGATGAACTTTAGCTCGATGAGAATGGGACCATAGGAGAGGGAGACACACTCAGATGTCTTATGTAGTAACTGTAACTATACTATTAGTGAAACATTCCCACATTAATCAGGTAATGTTGACTATTACACTGTCCAAATACTAGCTGCACGAACAAGGGAGTCTCGTTTTCATGTGTCTGATAAGTTCCCTTTTGCCCATAAAAACACTTGGAGTGAAACTCCAGAATATGTTTACACCAGCTCCCTCATGTACATATAGATTATTTTCAATTTTTGGATCCCATTGTGGGTAAATAAGATTTGGCCCCTACATCGTTCATATATATCAGTTTCAACAAAACCAAACTATAAACGTAGATATGAAGAAATTTCTCTTTTGCTAATGAAGGCATCTTCTACCATTAGGCTCATCTGAAGGATATATTCACTGTGTGAGCTCTTTTGTGCTGCAATTTTTGTGCAAGTCCTACTTTGGAGTCCTACTTTTTTCCAAGTCCTGAGCTTTAATTTTGCTTTAATTTCATTTCATTAACACTATATAATTGATAGAGTAAGGAGACTTTCAGAGCTGAAACAGTGGTTGAATGTTTGGATCTTACAGCCTGGATAATGTTCAAATTCAATTTTGGGAGTGTTCCCAAGCTATGACCTTACTCAGAAGTTGTTTGGGAGAGTTCTATCTTGCTTATCCATATACTGCCCTAGGGCCACTCTGAACAATTTGACTGTATAAACAAGGAGATATTTGGAATGTTCCTTTATACGCTCTGGTTCACTCTGGTAGATGTAACCCCTGTGAATTACCGTTTGTCAGGCACCAAGGAATAAGACAGGGGGCTCAGAAAGAAATCAGCAAACACAGATTCACTATTTTTCTCTCACAGGGGAATGTCATATTCATTACATGAAAAAAATGCTTTCTTGTCTGTTGTCCTTCTGATCAAATTCATATAAAGGTTTGATTATAAGATACCTAAGCTTCAGCAAGACATGTAACTGTGCCCTTCTATAGACTAACTTAGAATCTGTGCTGCATCAATTTTATTTAATTAACATTCTTAGTAAGAGTCTGTGACAATGCAGGAAATTCCTCTTACACTGCTGATTTTACTGGACTCAGTAAAACCTGAGTGTGTTAGAATAGTGTGAGCAGACCTCTGGGAATTTAATTCAGAATGAGGAGGATATAGGGGATATCAGGAGGTCACCTAGTCTGTCCCTCTGCCCTAAGGCAGGACTATTTACACTAATGTCATGCCTGACAGATACGTGTCAAACAGGTTCTTGAAAACTTGAGTGATAGAAATTGCACTGGTTGTCCAGGCAATCTATTCCACCTTTCCAATGCTCTTTATTAGTAAAAGCTGTGGAATTTCTGTTGTTTTTAAAAGGGCCTACATAATTCATTTGAACTGCAACTTAAACTATTATTTACTGGGTTTTTTGCCATTAATACATAATATGCCAACATATTTGAATATTCAAATACAAAAATATAGGGAGGTTTCCTCTCTAGAAATTATGTAATGTCAAGTCCCTTGCTATTTCCTACAGTAAATGCTACCTTGTGTCTTTTGGTCTCAGAAGAATTTTTATTAAAACATTAATGAAGAATTAATCTGTTTTGTTGTAGATCTGAGCATGTAACCTAAGTTTTTTTTCACAGTCTGGAAGACAGAAAACAGCTGTACAGTGCTACAGATTTGCAGGACACAAAAAATATTTGTAGAGGAAACAGAAAAAACAACGATGAACTATAAAGGGCAGCTTTCAAACTTATTAGGTACTTGTATGCACAGACTGGTGATTATTTTATTATCTATGCATTAACCATTTAATTTATGTACTGTTTTCTGTATTCATTCTCATCATTCCCAAGGCATATTTTGCAGTCTGATTATAAAAAAATCTATCAGAAAAGATCAGTAAGAAAAGTTTATGAAGATATCAGTAAACAGTTTGGAGAAAAAAAGAAGCAGAGAATAGTATTGATTGAACCAAATGAAAGAGAGAAAGAGAGGACATAGGGGAAATATGAGGTGTTCAAAACAAAATTAATATTATGCTGAAGATTATATGTATCCTTTCTATAAATATATTGTGAGCAAGAAATAAAAGAGAAAACTAACAAAAGTGTATTGTGTGAATAAGGAAGAAAATGCCAGAAGTAATAAAGAGAATGAAAGAGATCGTTTCAACACATTAAATATAAAGGAAAAAGGAGAGTTAGAATTTACTTGAAATAATGAGCAAAAAGAGAGAAGAGAATAATAAAATACAATATAATAACATTTAAAAAATAAGATAAAAAAAGAAGAAACATTCTATTAAAAAAAATAGAAACTTCCACAGAGGCTGAGAAAAAAATATTGCAAAAAGGATTTTTTTTTCAGGAAGAAAGGAGGTGACTGGGACTACAAAGTACGTTAGAAGCAGCCAATTCATTTGCCTTGTGTAACATCCTTGAGGTACAACTAATCTGTAGGTGAGCTAGGGCAAGACTCAATAATTTTCAGGCAAAATTTCCAAAAGTAAAGGTATTGCATCTCAAAGAGTAATGCTGCTTTTCACAGATCTTTCCACCCAGATTCAGTATGGTAAATAACTCTTTTGAACAGCATTTCTTATCTACTTTTTTAAACATGAAATAACTTGAAGATAGAAGGAATTGTTCCCTCAGATGTTCCTTTTGATATCTTCAGATTTTTTTTTCCTCTGATATTCTCTGCTAGTGCTTCGCATTAAACACAGCAAATTCCCAATATTTTATTTTTAAAACTTACAGGAGAAATGCATGAAAATAAACTAAATTATGATAAAAAATTTATACACAGATATCACTTCTGGGTGAAATGGAAAAATTGTCTCTTTTGTTTTCATGATGCTTACTTTCATTTTAACATTTATTCATTAGTGTTAGAATTAATTTTTACATTTTGAAAAAGTAAATACAGAATGGTATTGCTAGATATCTCTAAGTATTAATGTAGCAGATAAAGATGATACTTTATCAGTGTATGTAGGTAAGTAAGTTATATCAGGTCATCATAAAATAGCCATGTATTTATGGAAGAAAAAATAGTAGAGAAATACTCTCTTATCCTAATTTTAGATTTGCACCTTGATTGTTCAATAATGGGAAATTCTCATTTCTATTTTTATCGCTCACCATTATCCAAATTCTCCATAGCTTTTTCAAACCCATGAGAAGTAACTGCAATGTATTACCTAAAACAAACTGCACAAGTCAGAAAGAGAGCTTGCATGAAACGTATTGCAATGGCTAAGATGGTAGTCCAAGACAAAGAGAGAAATAAAATACCTTTTTTTTTTATTCTGAGGGATTTTTTGTGTTTCTGTGGTTGGTCTGGTTTGTTGTGGTTTTTTGTTTGTTTGTTTTTGCTTGGTTGTGGTTTGTTGTTGTTGTTGTATTTTTTTAGTCCCAGGTTTTCCTGAATTATGTTCTAGAATGATCAAGTGTTTGAGAACTAGCAAGGGTTTTGGAACTTCTAATTTTAATAAACTGGTTTAGAAAGAAAAACTGAGTGCTTTAAATCTGTAAAAAACCCCAACCAATCAACTAACCAAACAATCCCAAGAAAACCCACACAGAACTAAACATAATCCTCCCTCTCTAAGTGATCCATTTCAATGGATAGAACAATTAGATTTGGTTTACTGTAAAACAATACTTTCTTTGTTAATAAACCTAGACATTGCACATTTCAGTTTTCTAAGTTTTTTGACAAAAATACTTATTATATCAGAATGTTTTTGTACAAGTGTAACTAAGCCATTGGGTAAGTATTAAATAGGGGAAATAATGTCACTGGACACATTATTTGACTGACTTGATTGGATTATTTATTTATATCATGTATTTATTTTCATGCATAGAAGAACCTCTTGAATCCATAAAAACAATGACAAATATTATCTTGTGTTTTCTTGGGCTATTATGCCTATTAGATTAGTTTTGGAAGCAAAAATCCTGGAGTGGAAAATTAGCTCCTGCAGTGATAGGAATTAGTTGGCCATGAAGCTCATGCACAGGAAAATCACCTGCACAGACATCTGCTCGGTTTTAGCTCCTATAGTTTGGAATCTTGGAAATATTTTTGGGTTTGTTTGTGACTTTATTAGGTGCAGAATATTTGCACATGCACATATACTTGTATATATTTATCAAGTCAGTATTATACTTCCTTTCATAATTTTTTTTTCTTATTTACTAATTGTGGCACTAAAAATATATTTGATTTATAAGTTCAAACTTAATTGATGGCTTTTAGAGTGATTTTTCCACCTCTGTGAACTCAAATCTCCATTCATTCAAATAACTTCAAATCCTGGGAGCGTTTTGTGCAGAGGAAGTTATGAAAACTTTTTATTTCTAAGTAAAGAAAAACAATATGGGAAGAGGGGGGAAAGAGCTTAGTAAAGTAGTAAAAAATAAAACTTTGATAGATGTCAGGATGTACCCAGAACAATTTTCAATCTGTTCTTACAAAGCAAAGGTGAACTAGTACAGCAATACATATATTGAACAAAGTTAAAGCAAGCATAAATTTTAATGTAAATGATTTATTGAAATTGATTTTTTAGAAGTTCTTCAAAGGTCAATCAATTAACTACATATAATAGAATTATTCCTCTCCAGCAAAGAAAGCACAAAACATTTACCTTCAAACAAAGATTGCATTAAAAAAAAGGTTAGTCTTTGTCTAGATTTAAAGAACGAACAGATTTCAGTAAAATCAAATTTGACAGTGTGTTTTCGTTTTATTCCACTACAAGAAATATCTATTGTGGGATCGTGGTTGCACATAGACCTTATTAAGCAGCTTTTTAAGGCCATTTTAGTCTAAGTGGGAACAAAGGGAGTATGTAAATAAACCATTTAAAAAATTCAGCATTGACAGTGCATTGTATGTTATTTTGTGTATATTAATAAAATTAAAAATATATTTATAATTCAGTCAATAATTTCTTATTCATATAATTTATAAATTCGATCTTCACCTTCACACTTTGTAAAGAAAATTTAAAATTAAATTATAATTATTAATATCCTGCAGTTGTTGTCTGTCTCTCAGACTGCATGATAGCAGTGCTTTGATACTATTGATCGAGTGACAAATTAGGATAGATTGTGCTGAGCAGATGGGGTGATTTTTAAGATGGTAAACTAGATTGTAGAGATTGTTGTGGAGACAGACTTCCTTTGAGAATTCTTTCTTACTTGTATTTTTATAGTCACTTCTGTCTTAGCTGTTGAAATATATGATAATAGTGAACATAAAATCATCTGATGTTAAAGCCTCTAAGTTACCATGACTGTTTTTTTCAACACTAGTGAAATACTCCTTTTGTAAGTCCAAAAAATAACTCTAGCTAGATGCATTATTATCATCAAGGAAAGTAATGAAAAGGAAAAAAAAACAGCAACCCACAAAAAACAACTAACCTTTTGTAAAGATAAGACACACAGAGCAATTTGTGCTGGTTGTGGCTGGTGCAGGGTTAACCTTCATCACAACAGTTGGTGTGGGGCTATGTTTTGGATTTGTGCTCTAAAGCAGTGTTGGTAGCACAGGGGTGTTTCAGCTGTTGCTGAGCAGGGCTTGCACAGCCTCAAGGCCATTTCTGCTTCTCACCCCACCCCACCGAGGAGGCCTGGCGTGCACAAGGACCTGGGAGGGGACACAGCTGGTCCTAACTGACCAAAGGGACATTCCAGACCATGTGACATCATGCTCAGCATATAAACCTGTGTGAAGAAGAAGGAAAGAAGGCACATTTGGAGTGGTGGCTTTTGTCTTCCCAAGTCACCATTACATGATGGGGCCCTGCTCTCCTGGATAACAGGGCTGAACACCTGCCGGCCCATGGGAATCAGAGAATGAATTCCTTGTTTTGCTTTGCTTGTGCACATGGTTTTTGCTTTTGCTTTTCCTTTGGGTTAGACCCACGTATCTGAGGGCCAGCCTGACAGAGATGTGGCTATAAAAATGAGCGAGAGGCAGGTGCTTTGGAAAAAAAAAAGATGGTTTTAATAAAGATGGAAAATAATACAAAAACAAAATAACAAAGCCGAGTACAGCACAGAGAAAAAAACCCCTAGCTGCTACAGCACCTCTCAATGCGATAATCAAAAGCAAAAAATGTGGAGTTCCTTTGTTCTCTCTCTTTAGTAGTTAATGGCTTAGGTGGGCTTTCTGGCCCTTGGCCCAATGAGAAATAACAACATTCTTTGAGTAGCATTTCCAGGATCCAATCTACATTTCTGGGCTGGCTCCGAGCCAATTGCAAAGAGAAATCCACAGACCTTTCTAGCTCACTTCTTAACATGTCAAAAGGTAAAGTGAGACCCTTTCCCTATAAGGGAACACCTGCTAAAAGTATAGGGATTGCATTCTTACGTTTCCCTACTAAACTTTTTCTTTATCTCAAACCACAACTTTTCTAGCTTTACTCTTGCAATCCTCTCCCACATTGCACTGAGGTAGAGTTAATGAGTGGGAGTGTGTGACTCAGTTGCCAGCTGTGGTTAAACCATGAGAGATATTTATTATATCAGTATTGATGACAAATAAAATATAAGAATATTGTTGTCTTCATCTCATGCAAGATTCTTTTATATTTGGTTTTACATTTAATTTTATATACTTGTGTAAAAACACCACCACATTTTCACTGGAAGCCCTAGCCTAGGGATTTGTTATCCATGTTTAAAATCACTGCAATTCCTTGAGACCAGGTGTGAAAAATTGAAAAAACCTTACAGATCAAGTCTTGTGACACTGAAGAAAGCCAAATATAGACTGATTGCCTAACACCACTCTTATATCCCAACTATTTTGCACTCAGTCAAAAGGACACCTGTCAATGGACAAACTCCCAATACTTGTTTCTTGATTAGTGTTTTACAGCAAAAATAACTAAAAGATACTTTACGAATCTTAATAGACTTTGATTAACAGTTGTCATTTTTCTTCCTAAAAATAAAATGTAGAAAAACTATCTTAATTTACAGATCAAATGAGACAATTAAGAAAAACTGAAAAGAGAAAATATTTAGCAATAAAGAATTTAGAAAAGCCTGCCTTTTGCAGAACTTTTACAATCTCTGAACTGAATAATAGAGTTGATAGACATGATGAAAAAAGCCGTTACTATATACTGATATAATTGTAACCAATAATTTATTCGTACTGTAGTCTTTTGTGTACAATATATATTTCAGCTATCAGTAATTGCAAAGTAATAGATGAAAAAATATTTACATATTGTTTCTTATTTCTTGCCTGTGAAATTCTAATTTTAAATTATTTACTTCAGATTTTTTTTGAGATATAACTAAATTGTGAAAAGAGAATTAACAAAATTTTGTAAGAACTAAGCAATAGTTAGTCAGAAGGCCTTGGTATTCAAAATTATTACAGTGGTTATTATTATTATTATCATTATTATTGGACTTCCAGAAGTCTAATTAATATTTTGATATACACATTTATGACTTTCTTTTTTTTTCTTCTGATGTAGTAACTCCTGATAAAAAGTCAAGTTCTGGAATGAGGTGCCTGAAGTAATCCTCTAAAGTTTATTCTACAGTTTAAACAATCTACCTCAATCTCATTTGATAATCTTTCTTTACTTCTGGCAAACTGTGTAGATTGTCTTTAGTTAAAGTACAGTATTTACTGTGAGTCAGAATGAAACCACAAATTCATTATCTGTGTGACCTGAGGCTATATTTGAATGTGCATCTCCAGAGGACAAAACTCTCTGATAGAATGGACTTACACATTGATGTTATCTCACTTGTGTACTTCTGTCATTATCCTGAAGGACTCTAATAAGAATGAAGAATTTTCTTTCCCTCAGTGCATATGGCTACTTAGTATACTTTAATACATAATATGAAGAGCGGTATTGGAAAAGAACAATATTTATTTTCTTCTGGTTTTCAGTCAATTGATTATGAAGTATTATATACATTGTATACAATTATTAGAATTCTTGTCCTTTTTAAGGGTGCTCTCATAAGCAAAGGAAAAGATAATTTTCCCAGCATATTTTTTTTTTTAAATTTTTGCCAGATTTTCTGAAATAATAAAAGCTGAGAAGAAGATTATTCCTTGGTTCAGTCATCAGTATTCAGTTAAGGGCTTTAACTCCATCACTTTCTCAAATGTTTCCAGTACTAGATGACAAGTGAAGTAGAAAAAAATGAAGGAGAACCATTATCACAAAGCAATATTGTAATACACCTATTAATAAAGATGACATAAAATTCTTCATTATTTAAAAAAGTATTTTGCATATAATCTACATTGAGATAAATGTATTGGCAATTAAAAATATTTGTCTTATTATATAATAGTTTATTATCATTATGTGGTTCATGAACATTAAGTATGGTGTTCAAGTTGAACAGGTATTTCAAGTAGAGCCCCTGTCTCTGCCCCCTTCCCACTCCATTTTCCTCTCCCTTCTCTTTGCTACCCTTCTTTTCCCTGCCCTTTCACATTGTTCTTTTACTGTGGACTGTGAGTGAATACACGTACCTGTACATGTGCAATTCAGAATAGTCAAATCTATCTATATATCAGTAATTCTGGAGAGTAAAAGAGGTTTTACTGTAAGATTGAGAAGTGTTAGAATTAGCTGATTGTCTCTATCATATATACTTCCTTCGAATAAGGACAACAAAATGAAGTATAAAATAATTTCTTAAAATAATGAATAGCAGGATGAGTTTTAATATCTGGAGTAAACATTGTCTACCCTTTGCAAAGAAGGAAAATAGACTGGATACATAGAGTGATTTTTTTTTTTTCTTAGAATATCATAAATCATGTAGTTTTGAAAAAATTATAAATCTCTTGGTTTAATTTTTATTTTTCAGTGGGTTAAATCTCCATTGGTCCCTATTCTGGCTTGGGAGAAAAAAAAAAAAAAAAAAGGCAGTTTAATGTTATTGGGAATGATAGTTCACTGGATTTTGAAATTGCTCAAAAACTGTGCTGGACTTCCAGATTCTCTTTCTCCTTCCTTGTAAAGCTTCATAAAGATAAAATTTAATAAGTGGTAAACCCTATGACATTTCTAGAATTTTTTTTAACTAATAACTTGTTGAAACCTATTAGTTCTTCTAGGGGGGGGAAGAAGGGGTGGAGAGACAAAACAAGCTTGATTTATAGAAGTTTACTAATCTTTTATTGTAGTATGAATCCATTCCAGTTATCTTTCTTTTTTGGGGGCATGATTAGAGGGCAGAAAACCAGAAAATTGCATGTAGATTAATACAATCAACAGTGCTATCCTTTCAGTCCTCTACCTAGTCAGCTGAGAAATATTTTGAAAAAAGCTAAATAGCTGGTGAAATTTGGATGCCAAAAATAAGTAGCCACATATAAGTATTCACATAATTTACATGTGAATACTGATTATGGGGCGTGGTGGTGGTATCTCATGGTTGATATGTTTTCTTTCAAGGGTTTTTCTTGGAAGTTGTTGTTTTTTTGGGTTTTTTTTGTCTTCTTTAAGCTGGGTCATCTAACTTCAAAACCTCCCATTCTAGTAAAAGTGGAAATGAAAATTTCAGTCTACTTATCTGATGTACCTTCTTAACAGTAATTTCCCCTCCGGCTGAAAATTCTTCAGTACTATGCCTTATACAATGGTAAAATATAAACATACTGTTCTGTCTACAATATGAGATAAAGAGTCTGTTTTGCAGTAAATAACTTTCAGATCTCTTTAGCACAAATTTCAGGGACTAAACATGTTGTCCTCACCTCCTTTTCCTAGTAGAGCAAAAATAATAGGAAAATAATTCAGTATTTTGACTATAAGTAAGTCGCGTCTACCAACTCAAAGGGGGATCCCTATCAGAAAAGAGAGATACTTTCCATAGTTTTTGAAATAAGCCAGTATAATAAAGCAAATACTATGGAATGATTTTATCATAATAATTAGAATTTGCACGTGCAGACTTACCTTGTTTCCATTGAAATGCCTACACTGGAATTACAGTATTTTCCAGAAATTCTTTACCAAACCTGGAAAGAAAAACATGTTATAGATTTTTTTCAGATCACTTGCTTTTTAAATGTTTAACACTGCCTATGTGTTCATGAGAAAATAAAGTTAAAAAGGTAGATTTATTGCAAATTTCTTGTGATAGTGAATTTATATATGATCCCTTGAAGTCAGTAATATACAGATGGATTCTCTTCTGATCTTTTATGAAAAAAGAGAGAAAAATTCTCAAGAGAATTGTACTTCTGATAGCAGGTTTAAGAAAACAGGTTTTGGTAGAATACAGAGTATGATCACATTAACTACAGATTTAAATTGAACATGAATTGTTTGTGCGTGAAAAAGATGAAAGCAACAGCAATAATGCCTCAGTGGAAATAACTAGAAAAGGATAGCCTGAGTCTTTGTCATACTTATGGATTACTAGAAAGAAATTACAATATAAATGCTGTATTTCTTTTGATTTGCAGTCTTGCATATAATACATGTTCTTGCCCCTCAGGACTTGAATAGTTCTAGGAGAACTAACCTTTGCTTGAAAACACAGGAATAGCCACACTGATTGAGACCCAATTCCTCTTACCTTTGCTTCTTATGTCCAAGAATGACAATTAACTTTCACTTAGGAAAAGAACATAGTGGCAGTGAATTGAATGAAATGCTCCTTTCCTTGTTACTCTTTCAGTTTCTAGCAGTAACTGGTACACAGTTCTTGTGAGGGTTAGAAGAGTTGGAAGCAGCTTGTGCACCTGAATCAGAACAGTCACTTGGCTGAGGGTGTATGGGAGTGAGGAAATGAGAGGGCATTAGGTGTTATAAATTGTGACACAAAGTGTAGAAGTTTATACTTAATTGTCAGTTTAATATGCCATTGTGTTCTCATGACCTGAATAGCAATTAAAGGCATTAAGCAGTCAAACCTCAAAAAAACAATCCAAACTAAGACTAATTTTCTTGGGGTGTGGGAACATCACTCTGTCAATCATATGCTGAAAAGGGCCTGAACTCTAGATCTCCCCTTTCTGTGCAAGTCCTCTAAACAGTAGGCTATTCAATATAATATGAGTGCTGTTGGCAACACAAGTGACTTCCTTTAGACAGGAATTTGATATTTTGGTATCCTGTGCTGATGGAAGTACTTACTGAAACTCCTGTTCAGGCATGAAGCTGTGCCTAGGCTTTTTATTAAGTGCCTAGGGTAGAGTGCTCATTCATTGTATGGTCAGTTGGGATCAGTAGGTGATTCTGAAGCCTCCCTCCTCAATTAGGCAGATAGGATCTCCCCTTGAAAGCCTTGACACTGTCTTCCATGGCTATATTCCTAAATTCCCTAAATTCCTGTTGTGTTTTGTCATTTGTCTTTTTCATTTTAATCTGAATACAAAGAAATGATGAAAGCAGCAAAAACTTTGTGACTTCCCTGTTTTTAACAACATGAAAGCAACAACCAAACCAGTACTAACCATATCCCTCACCCTTTCTAAGTGGGTGAAACAAAAAAAAATATGTTTTCTAAACTCCTCCTGATTTACCATTCACTTTTATAAGGATTCACACCACAAAATATATTGTGTGCATTTATAACACGCAAGTTTTGGTTCCCTGTGCTGTTCATATACAGAAGCACACTGATTGTACCTCTAAGTACTAGAAACACCAAGAAGAGGTAGCCCCCTGACTAGCTCTAAAAATTAAGAGATTTTAACTGGATTAAATCAATGGACTCAAATTATTGAATATTAGTAAAATTCATCTACATGAATAGGTTAATGCTAATATCCAAGAATAGAATCTCTTGACAGCTGCAATGCTGTTTTCAGCACTCGTAGTTCTATTGCTATATTAATCAAAGGACTGCGAGCTTAAGGATTTGTGAGTGAGAGACAAGGGCTTTAATTTTGATGGTATTGAAGCCCAAAGGTAAAAGGTGAATTTATGTCTCCAGTACAGTATAACCAGAACTCTCTTTATTTGGTATGTACTGTTGTTTTAATACTAGATCTGTCAAATCCATAAATGCAATAGCATTTCCTAGAGTTGGGTATTTCTAATTTTTTTATTATTATTTCTTTAATCTAACTTAAAAATATTTCACTTTTTAAAGCTATTTATGAAACTTCTGAGATACTTAGAATGATTCCACACAATGAAATCTGTATCAGCCTTTTATTTTTTTAATGATTCAATTTCAGATTGAACAGGCTGTTTGTCTCCCCAAGAGGCTACAGATCTCAGCAGTCATTTTCTAAAATTTTATTTTTGGTGAAAGGTTTACCTTTTTACATTTTCATTCATATTGAATGGTGTTATTGAAAGATAAATATCTGGATTCCTTCTGTGGAATTTATACTGGATTCAAATAAATGTTAGTTTTCTTTTCTGTGAACCAAAAAATATGAACAACAGTAAAAATCAGGAAAAATGCATGCTTGATTGCAATACGTCAAACTGTGAACAATTGAACAATCGTCCCCAATATGACTTTGTACTTCAGCCCTAAAATTCTGTCAGCTGTACCGGTAGAAGCCTGGACATGGTCCAAGCAGAAAACTGTATCATGCTGCATATCAATAACACTTCCTTCCCATATGGGTACATTGACTCCTGGGGCTTTATTTTCATCACTTTTCCAAAGGTCTTCTGTTGTTTCTTTGATATCAGTAGTTTTAGTAGATGTTAGAAAATGTTGCTATCCCTCAAAGTACATCTGAAGAGAGGAACTGCCTTTTAGAGTTTGTTTAATCTATCATTGTTTTGAAATACATATGTTCACTAGGTGTTCCTGTAATACATAAATTTTAATTTTTGAAAGTTTATTTTCAGCAATAGTAATGTTTGAAACTTCTAGAATTTGAAATCTCTCAGTATTTTAGATGTAATCAAAACTTCCACAAATCTAACTACTATCAATTTGGTATTTTTTAAGAATCATGTATAATTTTCTGTATATCCTCATCATGTGAGTTTTCATGCTGAAATCTGCACCAATTGTGAATAGAATATCCTGAGTGTGTCAGCAGAGGGACAGGAAAACTGAAATCTAAAAATAAAATGAATAAACAAAAAACCAGTATGAGTTTGAACAAATTCTTCTGCTATATAATGTCCTACAAATGGACTTCAGATTAAAGTCTTCAGATATGAGGATAAATATTTAGGAATCTTGCCCATATCTTTCCCTTAATAAATCTAGTCAAGGACTGTTCAGTTCATACAAATTGTCTTTCAGAATGGGATTATACAGTCAGAATCACATGTGCAAAACATTCAGATACTTTTATTTATCCACAATAATGAGAAGTATTGTGTGATGGACTAGCTGGGACCAGTAGTGTAGGAGTCTCTATTGCCTAGAGGCATCCCACAGTGATTTATGCATGCTCTATATGTACAGTCAAAGTGTGAGAGGTTAATACTACCACAAATTAATAGTGTGGCCAAATTCATTTTATACTAAGAGAAGCTGAGTGGCATTGGAAGTTTCTTAAGGAAAATCTTTCGTGCCTCACCTCCTTTTTTAGGTAGTCATAGGCTACTATAGGCAACACATTCATATATATTCGTGTGTTTGTGTGTGTCTCCTTATGAGGGTCTTTCAGAACCTCTGCAGACAGCACTAGGCATTTTTCCATATATAATTGAAATTAGCACATTGGACTTTGATACAAGAACAAGAAAGGACAATGTCATGATAAAATGAACTTTGTTTCTGTCTTTCAAACAACAACAACAATATACACCTCCATGTCAGAGAATGTTATGTGGAAGATGAAAATCCCAATGCTCACATGGTGTCATCATAGTACCAGATATGTGGCATCAGGAGTTTGATGACATTTTAATAAAAGTTGCAAATTACCTTCCAACACTCATCAGAAGCTAAATTCCAAACTCTGTCTTCAGCTGGCTTTGTGGAAAAAAACCCTGGAATCCAAACTAAGAATATTCAGAATATCATGAGGACAAAAATTGTCATAAAATATGTGTTCTGAATTCTTTTGAAAAGATTTAAACTACCTAAACTAAGAAAATCAAGTCCATGTACTTCACTTTCTTGTTTTAAAGACTTAAGAAAAATCAGTTGTGCTTTGTCTGATTCTGGAGATTAAGAGCAAACGAACATCCTCTTTTTTATTTTATTTTAAGGAGAGGAGTTAAATTCATACCAAAGAGACAGAAAATAGAGAGCAAGGATAAGGAACAGTGAAAATTGATTATCAGAAAGTGACCAAGGAGGCTGTGAACTTATGCTATAACAGTAGCACAAATATAAAGGACTGATTCAGCCAAACTCCTCTTTCCAATAATCATTGTGCAATTACCTTATAACAGTAATTGGTTTTCATATGACATTTGTGGAGGATGATAAGGTAAATAACCACAGCCATGTTCAATAATGTGAAGCAGATCGTCATCACTAGAACAAACATGAGAACTTCTATTTTTTACCATTTCATTTTAGCCTAAAGCACATTCCATACTTATTGAATATATTGGTTAAATCGTGGACATCTATCTATCTAGTTGCATATTGATATATAAATGCACAGATATATAGATATATATACACTAATAATTTTTAATGTTCTGTTCATACAAAAATCTGGGACATGATACTATGTACTGTCTTTGCTGGAACTAAGCAGCAGTGAACTAAGATGAATCTAGAATAGAATAGAACCTTTTCTTTCGGAAAGGACCTACAACAATCATCTAGTCTAACTGCCTGTCCACTTCAGGTCTGACTAACAACTAAAGCATGTTAAAGATGTTGTCCAACTGCCTTGTACACATTGGCAGGCTTGGGCCATTGACTACCTCTCTCAGAAGTCTCTTCCAGTGTTTGACCACCCTGTTAGTTACGAAATACTTCCTAATATTCAGTCTGAAATTTCACTGACAGATTTGTTCCCAAAATACTCTGCTAATTTCTTTCATTTAGTGGGTAGACTGCAAGTAGGTGAGGTATACAGGCCTTATAATGGCATGAACAGATTCTTCTCCAGTTCCTTACATTGCACCTGATCATGCATAGTGCAGATTTTCTCCCATACCTATTATTGGAGATAAATGGTGAGCCTGCATAAACATATCAATCATTAAATTCATTACTTTCCTGACTTGCTATTAAGCAATCCTGTTGCCTATAAAATATTGTCTGCTGCTGATATAGCTCAACAGCTAAAGATGATCAGATAAACATAATAGCCCAGTTCATTCAAACTCAAGAAGATACTTGATAAACATAGCATGCCTCATCAGCCAGTGCTACATTTTTTGCATTCCAGTCAATTTTCCAGACTCCCAGTTCTGTACAACCAATGCTCTTCCACCTTTGTTTTTCTGTTCATTTAGCAGAAACTCACATTTTTTTAGTGTTTTAAGTTAGCCTTGGCTAATACCTAAACACCTCCTTCGGTGGCCATTCCTCAGCAGGACAAGTGGAATAAATAGGGTTAAAAAGCTTCTGGATCAAGATAAACATAGAGAAGTCACTAATCAATCACTGTTGCAAGTATAACACACTAGACTTTGCAGAAAATCAATTCAACTTTGGCAGTGCAATAGATTTGGATAGCAAGAAATGAGACAACTGCCATAGAATCATAAAATGGTTTGGGTTGGAAGTGAACTCTAAAGACCCAACTCACCCACCATGGGCTAGGACACCTTCCTCTAGACCAGGTTGATCAAATCCTCATCTAGCCTGGCCTTGAACTTCCAGGGATGGGGCATCCACTACATGTCTGAGCAACTCGTTCCAGTGCCTCATCGCCCTCAGAGTAAAGAATTTCTTCCCAATATCTAATTTAAATCTATCCTCTGTTGGCTTTAAGACATTTCCCTTTAACTTATCACTATCCACCTATGTAAAAAGTCTTTCCATCATTCTTGTGAGCTCCCTTTAGATAGTGGAAGGCTGCAATGAGGTCTCTCCAGAGACTTCTTTTCTCCAGGCTGAACAATTCCAACTTTCTCAGCCTGCTTTAATGGAGAGGTTGTCCAGCCCTCTGATCATCTTTAAAGTCTTTCTGTGGAGTTGCTCTAACAGGTCCATGTCCTTCTTATATTGTGAACTCTGGACCTGGATGCAGCACTCCAGGTGGAATTTCACAAGAGTGGAGTAGAGGGGCAGAATCACCTCCCTCAACCTGCTGGTCACACTGCTTAGGGTGCAGCCCAAGACAAATATATTAAAACAATATCTTGCCTCCTCTCTTTCCCAGGTTAATTTTTTTTTTTTTTTATTCCTGATTCTTCTTCACACCTCCAATCATCTTCAAGAACACAGGATGGTTGGAATTGAGGAGTTATGGTTAACACATGGCAGTTCTTTCTCTGCCTCTCCTTCCTTCTCACACTTTTCCCTGGCTTCAATAGGGTGCCTCCATGGGCTGCACTTCCTTCAGCCTATCCATCATCTTTGGCAAGCAGCAATAAGAACTCTGCCATGGAGGACCACCTTCTCTCCCTCCTCTTCTGACTCTGGCGTTCACACTTCTCTGTCATTTTGTTTCACCTCTTCTCCCATACCATGTTTTGTCCTTTCTTGTTAACTCTTACCCAGATGTTCTACCAGCTTTGTTGCTGGGCTCGGCTTTGTGCTGGGTGGGTTTGATGGAGCTGTCTCTAGCCATTTGTCATGGGGTAGCCTCATCCTCTCCTCACAGAGATGTCACCCCTGCAGCCTCCCACTGCCAACACCTGGAGAACCTGAACCCAGAATACAAAAGCCTTTATGCTGTCTGTAGCACTACCTTTAAATTCACAGCAACATGGAGGAAGAGGAACTGATAATCACGGGTACACCCACAGATCTAAATCACAGCCCAGCTGTTCCAATCTGGCCATTTCTTCCCAGCCTAATTCCCCCTCATTTCAGTTTTTCCAACCTCAGTTGCTATACAGGAAAGCTACAGAGAAAGCTAAACCATATTCAACTCTCAATAAGATTCAGAGTTTAATTGTATTTTGGTAGATAGGGAATGCTGTGAAAGCCAAATCTTTGTATATGGTCTGCATGAATAGCATGTGGTATGGTCTGATTGAGTGATGGGTCTGAACATTGAAATCTATGTAGGTTCAAAAGAAACTGCAGGAAGTCTATGATCTAAATAAAATATCCGAGCTTTGTACTGCATTTTTATAAAGAGAATTGGTAGCAAAATAGAAGAGAAAATAGGAAAACAAGTTCATGTCTATTTCTTGGTTTATATACTTTTGAATTTTTGTGTCTTTTTTTTTTTTTTCTTTGGTCTAGAAAAGGGCAACAAATCTGCTGAAGGATCTAGAGTGTAAATCATATGAAAGGTGGATGAGGGAGCTGGGGCTGTTTAGCCTGGAGGAAAGGAGGCTCAGGAGAGACCTTATCATTCTCTAAGACTACCTGAAAGGAGGTTGTAGCCAGGTGAGTGTTGGCCTCTTCACCCAGGCAACTACTGACAGGATGAGAAAACATAGCCTCCAGAGGAAATTCAGGTTTGACATCAGGAAGAAATGCATCATGGAAAGGGTTGTCAAGTGTTGGAATGAACTACCCAGGGACCTGGTGGAATCACTATCCCTGCAGATGTTCAAGGACCGTGACACTTAGTGCTATGGTTTAGTCAACAAGGTGGTGATTGGGCAAAGGTTTGACTCAATGGCCTTGGAGGTCTTTTCCAACCTTAATGATTTTTTGATACTGTATGTACTGTCAGTCCATTTTTGATTACGATGCCTGATCACAGTTTATATACTTGTCCTACATATATACACACATGCATGTTCATCTTCTTGTATGCTTCAGATATTTCATTTAAAAGAAAAAAAACAAAACAGAAAACCAAAATAGTTAAATTATATTCATGGTTTAAAATATCCTTACAAGACAAATTTACAACATTTAAAATTTAATCTTTAGCATCAAAGAGATATGTTTATTGTGCTTCCATTATGGCAGAATAAGAGATTTCTCATTTTCTCTGGAATTACATTATCAGATTAACAACATGGAGTTTGGCTCAGAGATTGGAAACAATTAATTTTTTTTATTACATATGCTTTTAAACTATCCTCAATGTTCACAGCTATGTACAGTAAGGTAGAAATATTTCATTCTTTGAGTGGCACAGAGCTAAAATACTTTAAGCTAGCATTGCTCAGATGAGCCTCGTGCCTAATTGCCACAGCACTGTAATGCACTCACCTTGAGATTATTCCAGGAAGAACATCAAAGCTGTTTCTGCTCTCAGATAAGTTTGCATCCTTAACTGATTATTACCGTATGCTCTTGTACTTGGAAACTGCTGAAATCTCAAGGCAACAGACTGGATAAAGCATATATTTGTTTTTTAACTTTGGTCAGGCTGGAAACCAAACCTTTCTACTATGCCACTACCTTAGCTTTTTTTTTTTTTTTTAATCTGTTTCTAACACAGAACCACATAAAATTGGGGAAAATTATAATAGTACATGAAAAATATTTTGGTTCTAGACACAGGAGAGAAAAGTGAAATGAGGAGCAGTGGGGAGAAAGGTTGTGAGCAATTAGTAGAAACCAGTGATTCATATTCTTCTTACACGTAAATTGTATGCAACAGATTCAGAATAGTGGCACTCCTTTTTCAGATTCACCCAAAGGTAATACCAGAAGATATTCTCGCATAGTGTTTGGATATTCAAGCATAAAACTCATTAAGCCCTCCCCTAAACCTGGACTGGGCTGGTGGAGTTATTTGAGACTGATTTGTGTTATCCTGGTAACTTTATCAATATACCACAGCCATTCAGAGAAAACTAAGTTGCAGTTTCAGTCTATCAGCATAGAAACTAGCCATTTTATGTACTGTCAGATTGAAAAACACTGCAGTTACTTTGAAACGTAAGGTATTTTTTCCTTACATTTAAGAGTTAACATTCTTGACTTCGTATTTTTGTGTCTTAAACCCTCCAAATTTAAGGTCAATCCAAGAAAGACATGTCTCTTTAAAAGTGTAAAATTATACTTTATTGAACAAAAATTAACTTCGGTCTAACACTGATGAAACACAAACCAAAACGTTAAAACAGTTTTTTATTCAGGAAAAATTTACTTTGGTCTTACACTGATGAAACTCAAAGCAGCTGCCTGTATTACCAATCTGTCTTGTAGAATTATGCTCTCCCTTACTTCTCAGTCTTGCTTTGTTTTCTAATATGTTTTTGAAACTGTTTTGGAGCACTCTTAAGAGCTGGTCAATATGCAGGAAATATTCATAATTTTAAGCACCCTACAACAGATGAAAAAGGTCTCCTAAAAAATTTGGCCACTCACCTGGAGCATAGGATAAGCAGTAGGATATTCTCATTGTCCTGCTTTCCTTCCTAAGGCAGACAGCAGCCTTCTGACAGCAACCAAATTAGGTAAATGTCCATGTTCAGAAGTCTAAGGTTAGGTTAAACACATAGAAATAAATTACAGGGCTATATTTGTTGTAATCACAAGAGCAGCAGTTACTTGCATTTTTCAATCAAATGGACAACTGAGGTCTCTAACTTTTTATAACTCACATCTAATTTTAATTCTTCTAACACAGAACTTTGTGTTGTGTCACAGCAATTAGTGACACAAACTATTTGCATATATGGGATTTTTTAAAATTAAAAATAAATCAGAGCAGTCTTTTAAGAGCTAATATTGTTAACCATTAAAAATAAATCAGAGAAACCATCCATACAACCATGTTTTAAAATAAAATAATATTTAAAGCCTGCGTCCAATTTGTAATATCAAGTTTAAACTAATAATAATTTTTTTTTTGTAAGTCAAAGAGCTTCTGAATACTTATACTTTTTGTGTTGTTTTTTTTAAGCTATAGTATTTTGAATTATATTTATCTTCATAGCAATATCATATTTATAGATTTTTTTATTCTTTCTTTGACATTCCAGAGCTATGTCATTTCCTGACTTCAGTGTCACAGAAGTATTTAATTTTATTAATAGTAAGAACTCCTGCATCTCTAGCAATTCTTACCATGATTGTTCTTTAATTTGTGTCTTCTTTACTATATTACTTTTATTTTATCCATTAAATTAAATTAAAAGAACTATTTTTTTAGTTCTCTGAACAATGAACCTGATAATTTCAGCTGCAAGTCTCTTAAACTTCTACAAGACACCTTACTTCTAATGAACATATAGTGAAGATATGAAACCCTAATTCTTGTAGGTGCTTCAAAAATAATTTCATTTTAAGATGCCTTATATAATTGTGTTCTTTCAGACTCGTGATTTACTTTGCCAAGAAGCATATACCACTTACAGGTGTGGAAATGTACAGAACTAAATTACAAGTAAGATACATACTACTCATAAGAACCCTAATATGCAAAATTTAATGCTTGTTAAATACCACAAAATGCAAAAGGTTTTTAACTTTCAGACTTATGAATTCCATATATTTTAATATTTTATCTCCTGTGCCACAGAACTTTTTTCTACCAACCAGCCCACAGTTGTGATGATTACGTGCTGCTCCATACTTTGGCTTTTTTCCAGACAGCATGAGTCCTGTGGGATGCATGAAAGAAAGCCATTAGTGCACTCATTGGTGTAAAACTTGCATGATGCCATAAATCTTTTAGTAAGTGGATTTGGAAGATGTTTTTGTGAAGGTTATGTGTGTAAGATAAGCTACATTACATGAGCCTTAGATGTGAGCCTTCAACATTACACTTTCCGACATTTAATAAAATAGTGATTGCAAAGAGCTGCATCCTCAGAGGCCTTGTTATTCCAGCAAAAGTGTAAAGGAAGTTCCTTCAGACTTTCTTCTGCATTTTAGTTGCAAAAGAATACTTTTTTATTTCCCTGAGATATCTAATAAAACCTGATTCTTTAGAAGATTTTGCTTTTTATCCTTGCAGGTTATAATAAAGATGCATTTTACTACACATATACAAACAAGGATTCAACTTAGAGAAAATTGCCTATAAATGCACAGACATTTAAAAATAAAGTAAAATTTATATAGCTAATTTATAGTATAAGGATTTTATTGTTTTGCTCCTGTCAGTCTATACAATGTTCATCAGTTATGAAAGTCTCATCTGGATTTTTGAAGAATAAAAGATTATGTTCTTATATCTACTGCAGTCTTGCTCATTTTGTAACTGAAACAAATGATGCCAGGGTAAAATGAAATTATGTCAGTACTTTTTAATTAACAACATGATTCATAAGTCTGGAGATAAAACCGTAGATTAAGACTTTATAATTGCCAGCTCAGGGGAATTGAACTGCAAGGTTAATACAATGTCCACTGGAAGTTAGTGGATATTGGTAGTACTCCACAGTTTTCAGAGCATTCACCTCATACCTCAGGTCTTGCTTTAATTTCTCTCTTTCCACCTCTGCAAAGTAAAACTAGGAAACTGAGGTGGTTTTCCAGCTGGATATATTAGGCACCTGTTTTTGTTCTAGTTTATGTTACATTGGATCAGGATATGTTTCTGAAGCAAGTATCCCAATCACTTCCATGTACTGAGTCCTCACTGACTTCCCCATGTGGTTTCAGAGCAGTAAAAATTCCTGTTGAAGAAAACAGAAGAGGCAGCTGCACTTCCAAACCACAGCTATGGTGCTCCATCTGCTGATGGGCATTCAGTTCTCTGTCCCCAACTCAGACTGTTTCCTGTGAAATCTCTGAAACCCATGTCTTGTGCACATCTGAGGCTGAGATGTTTTACTCAGCAAATCTGTGGCTATTCTGTTACCCCAGCTGATAACATTACCTTGCTCTGAAGGCACCAGAGGATGTCACTAATTTCAAGCTGCACTTCCACTACCAGGGCATGAGCTACATCCTGTGAACCCACCTGTGGGCTCACTAAGCTGGTATAACTTATTTTACTGGCTATAAAAAAAGGAGATGGTAAGTTGCCATAGACCACTCACCCACTGGTGCCTAGAGCTGGGTGAGATAGAAACAGACCAGAACATTAAAATAATTTAAACTTAACTACTACTTTACTACTCAATAAATTATATATCTAAACCATGTTCTGAACTGGTGCTGTCAGGTTTCCAACATATCCAAAAAATCATTTTACTTCTGCAGGCAATATCATGTGGCAAGCTGCCTGTACACTCTTGTAGCAAATATTAAAATTAAGGGAGAAGAATACTTCTTGTAAAGTATTAATTAAAAATTGTATCAGTTACAATTTGACAACAATTTCAATTATATAAATATTTCTCCATCTTTCTTCACAAACTCATTTCTTAGATGGCATTGACCCCTTTAGACACCAATAAACTGTAACACATACTATATGATATAATTATTTAATTAAAGGTTCTAAGGTTACTAGGTTTGTGGATCATTGTGAATATTTACCTTCAAGCATGTTTGCTAGTTGCAGGCAATTATTAGACACAGAGAGATGAAATAAATAAATAAATAAATAAAAGGACATCCTAGGGCAACTTAATGATTTTAAACTAAGAAAAGAAATCAGTAACATTTCTAAGGGCCAGCTGAAGAGATTATTTTAAAAGGCTTAGCTCTGTCAGCATATATAAGCTAGCATTTCAGTGTTAAACTTTTACCGTTTTAACTTCAGAGATCAGAAGAAAAACCAACCCAACCAAACAAAAGAAAAAAAGAAATATACAGTGATTTACAGGAAATATTACTGTGATCAGTTTAAAGATCTGATCTTTATCATTATTACCATCATTAATGAGTCAATAGAAAATGTCTTCCAATATTTAAAAGTTCTGTGATATGATGCTGTTAGTAGAAGACATCCTGGAAAGATATATCAAAACACTGCCAGCTTTTATTTCTAAAAATACATTGTAAATAATAATCAAAAGAATAAGCACTTTTAATTGGTCAGAAGAGAATTATTTTCTGTCCTGACAAAACAAATAGGCTATGTGATTTCACTATCAACCATTGCTCAAGCTGATTACAGTTCAATATTATATCATACTTTTAGTAATATATAAATTCATAAATTTGGGCATGTTCATTAATGAAAATCATCAGGCTCCTGAATGACTGCTGCTGGAGAATATTCAAAATCAAAAAATATAAAACACTTCTGAGCTGTAACTTTCAGTTTAAAAAAATGCAGCTGTGTTAAACAAAATTGATAGCAGTCAAAGAAACAATGATATGTTAACATTTCTTTTTCAGGAATGAAGACACTGTTCCTTGATTTCTTGACCTGCTTTGATATTTACTTTGAGATTCTCACTGAAAATTGTTAAATATTATACTAGTAGGCATAGTTTCATTTTAATCGCATTCATTTCACTGACTTATCAAGATGTAATTAAAAATCTTTCCACGTTTGCCTTGTAGAGGAACAGGACAATGATGACATTTTCTAATTGTTTCTTTTATGCTTGTTTTAGCTGGGAAATGTGTTTTCTCTGTCTTGTCTGTTCAGACTGACATTTTATCTTCTAACTAAATATTTGTTTTTAATACTTGCAGGATCCCTTCTCCTCAAAAAAAAAAAAAAAAAAAAAAAAGGAGAACTTTCTTTTGCCTTTTATTATATAGCAGTTTTACCTGAGAGCCTTTTGCTGACTTTTTCCATACCGTAAAAAAAAAACAAAACAAAACAAAACAAAACAAAAAAAAAAAAAAAAAAAAAACAGAAAAAAAAAAAAAAAAAAAAAAATTAATAATTTTTACTTCCAGACGAGTCCTGTTCTTGTGGTAACTGTTTCATGAAAATTCTTTACCTGAATGTGGTTACTTAAAAATAACTTCCTGCCTTTGCACATATTTTCAAAAATATTTTATCATACTTAATAAATATGTTATCCAGTAAACAGTCAAAGCTACTCCTGTAGCTGTTCTACTTATTAATTCAAAATTGATCTACCAAATAATCAGCTAATATTATAGATATAAAAACTACTCATTCAGATTTCTCAGTTTTATTTCATCATTCACAAACAAAATAATATGCAGAAAAAAAATAATATCTTTGGATAAATTGACTTGATAGAAAAATATCAAGGACTGTGCTCTTACTTAAACAATTTAATTTTAGGTGGTCCTGCAAGTATCAGGGAGGTGGACTCAGTGATCCCTATGGGTCTATTACAACTTAATTCTATGAATTTTTTATGATATAATAATAAAAAGACATTGACTTACCATCTCTCCGTGTAATTTCATCTTATGTAATACATTTAAGAATGAAAAGAAGTTGTTTATTGTGTGGGAACTGCAAATTACTCCTGTAGTACAAAGGGAAGGAAGGAAGGAAGGAAGGAAGGAAGGAAGGAAGGAAGGAAGGAAGGAAGGAAGGAAGGAAGGAAGGAAGGAAGGAAGGAAGGAAGGAAGGAAGGAAGGAAGGAAGGAAGGAAATTGGATTTTGTGGGAAAAATGATTTTAATTCACCAGCTAAGCAATGGAGCCTTCTAAATAAGTTCTGAAGAAAAAAATTCTAGATTTGCCTCCGTTTTTTCCGTATTCTCTTTAATTCTCAGTGATTTCATGGTTTTCTCTTCATGCTGTACATTAAGAGACCATGAATGCACATGCAGATATATGAAGATATTCATACATGATTCTTACAAAAAGACAGCTGAACTGAAATCTAAAATGGCAAAATAAGAAAATAGCAAAGTAAAACTGTGACAAGCTAATAAGTATCAGTATTACAAATTCCTTTCCAATCTTAATCTTATGAAAATAATTTCATTTGGTGAAGGGCTTTTGTTAACCCGAGGTGTCTTGTGGGAAATGAATACATTTATATATCCATGTGCAAAAAATGCATAAGGATAGGGAAAAAAAATCTTGTGCCATCTCTCTCACTGTCTCATCTTTCGTCAAAGTCTAGTTTTGCTCATACTACAGACAAACAACTACATTGGAGTGGTCTGAGCATGTTCATTTCATTACAGCTTAATCAAATCTGAGCGATCATCTAAATAATGCAACATCTTGTCTCTTATTTTGGTCAATGTTGAATAAGGTCAGAACAGAAGGTCAAAAAAATCACAGACTCAACCCTGGGTTACTTGCATGGCCAAGCAGTCCAATCAATTTGCTTGCCAATGCAAGAAGCAAAAAATGCAGAGCAATGGTATAGAATTATCAGTTACTGCATGAACTTATATTAGAAGTACTTGGTGCGTATTAAGTATTTATCTTTTCACCTCTACTGATGTAAGCCCTTATAAGTGCATTATTAGAGAATTAAAATAAGAATTTTCAAAAATATTGACTTATCTTTAATAGCTATCTACCAAGAGAAAAACTGAAACTGGCCATATTATTGTGATATGGAACAATATAACATGGCAACCGCTTATTCCCACACTTATCATTACTTTTTTGCCCTATACCTAGGAAGGAGACCTTTTCCATTAACGGAACTTAATCCTCCCCCATATGATCCAAAGTCTCCCTCTTTAGATATTTGGGATGTAATGACAGATCAAATTCTTTACCTAAACAAAATCAAACTGCGGTTCTGAACAGAGAACTACTTTTTATCCAAGTGACTGGTATATATTTCTATTTTTATGTGGGAGCCTTTATTTCTGTACCTGAATATGTATTACATTGTGGGTGATAAGCATGTATGTGGAAGGGGAGAGGGAGGCAACTGAATGAAGATATAACTTGCATGAATTGCTCCAACAAAGTTTATCTCCTAAAACCTTAGCACAGAGCCTTGCATTTTTCTTATTAAGAGGAAAAGCATAGCCACCTTTTCCTGTGCTGTTATTTATACCAAATCATCTGTTCAAAATGTCTTTTCTGGTAGTTTTAGGTTGCTTTGTACTGCATCCTTTGAACCCCATTCTGAGATGTATATCTTTTCCATGTCCTGAAAAGCATGCCCAGGGTCTTGATTCCTCTAGCAATTCTGTATAGGTGAAGTGATTTTGTAGAGTAGAGTTTATTAGAGGGAACAATTATTTGGAACAAAGAAATGTCTCCGTGTTTCTTTTATTTGACATGGTATCTTTCCTCTATCACCCTGTATACCACTTTTTAATTGTTTAAAATGCTAAGCATAGACTTGTATAGATTTGCATTATATAAGCTCATTTTTCTTCTTTCCTGACCTTCTTTGAAAAGTTATCCCTTGCAGTATATTTGTCAGTGTCTTCTCTGACTTACTTGTCTGGCAATCTGTCCCTTGGCATCCTTATAACATCTGTCATGAATGTCTATCTGCACTGTTCTCCAAGTCTTTCATTTGTTGCCTTGTCTGTTCACAGTAATTGCCACATTCATCATAGGTACTTCTTTTGAAGTAGAAACAATTTCATTCTCTGATGTTGCATTTAATGTCTTCTTTGTAGTTCTTTGTTTTTTATTTCTTTTCTGTATTGTGAAATCTCTACGCTCAGCAAACAAGTACACAAGCAGTGCCCAGATCAAATTTTTATCACTTCCTTCATATGCTGAGGTACTCATTATTACATAAATAAAGAGCTCACATCTCTTATCACAATTTGCACATGTACAAGAGGTGCTGCCTTGAACCTCTTTCAAAATATCTTGAACTGGAAATTGAAGCTGTAATTAACTGCAATGAAAAATATAGGTTGGTACTGCACAGATGTATAATAGAAAGAGCAAAAGGTGCATTCATTCAAAAGTACAAACCATGGTGCTATTTCAGTCCCCTTCTCATCCTGAGTGTTATGGATGCCAGAGTCCCTCTCTGTAAGAGAACAATGGGGAATAAGAAGCTGAGGGCAGAGATAAAGCTTTGGAATCACATGATTTTCAAAGAATATTTGCCAAATACTAAGCAAAAAAAAAAATCTACTTTTTCCAGTATTTCTTACAAGAGAAAAAACATTTTCCTTAAATATGTGACCTTTGTTTACAGCATCCTCTCAGGGACACTGAAGTGCCAGGCAGATAAGCCTGTCACACTGTTCTGCCTTGAGATATCTGCTATAGTAACAGGTTCAAGAATCATGCAAAATATAACCATATAAAAGAATGAGCTTATTCCAGTCTGATTCCTTCATAGCTTTCCTAGTACATCTGACATTGACAGTTTTACAGGTGGATGAAACTAGTACATACAGAAGAGACCTAGGAATCTATTGCCTTTTAAACAGCTAGATCTTTACTGTTAGCATCATGTCATGTTAGACAGTAATTAAATATTGACATGACATCAATATATAATGTTGTAGCATTATCTCTGATAATTCTGTTGTAGGAATGACCACGTAAAACTTAAGTAATATCAGAATTTGTCAAGCTCTAACTGTTCTTGGGAATTTTTACTTTATTTTTGAATACTTTTTGTGGACTATTATATGAAATTTCTTTTTTATTTTTGTTTCATGTTGAATTTATATGGATTGAAAAATAAGAATAAAACACAGAGACTAAACTGTATTGGTTAATTTTAAGTTTGTCCTTAAATATATAACTTATGGCATTTATTATTTATCCAGATTTTAATAACAATCTTTTGAATGTGAATAACCTTAATAATACTGAACACCAACATGTTCTTTCCATAAAACACAAATGTATCACTGAGAGATCTGCACTGAAATATGCACTTTTCATGTACTTCATAATTCTTACCCTTAGGATCACAGGCTATATCTTTTGTAGGAACAAAATTTTTACTTTCAATTTAATCTTTCCATCTAAAAATTATAATAAAAAAAATTTGCTCTCCATCAAATATATTTGCATTCTCAGTAATATACACAAGTTCACTTACACATTATACACATTTACTTCCTTTACAGATGTTTGAACTAGGGTCAGAAACTGAATCTGTGAACAAGTTATTCAGACAGTAACTCATTCAAATATTGTAACTAAAGAGTTGGAGATAGAAAGATGTTCACTGCAGACCAGAGACAGTTTTCTGGTTTTTTCTGGTTTTTTCTCAGTTTTTATTATTGCTAACCAGTTCCCAAAGTGTTGTGGCATTGCACTAATAATGTTTTAGGATTTGTTTAGTGTTTTGACATTCCTCATCCTTAGACCTCTTAGACTAAAATGTCCACTTTTTATCTATGTCTTTACCTAATTGAATTCTTCTGTAATATCCATCTGTGTAGCCTATTTTAACTGATTGATAGTTGTGGACACAGAAAATCCCAGTTTTTAAACAAAGATGGTTATGAAAAAAATATATATCCTTCACTGTCTAAAGTTTTCATGTAGCTTTAGAAGGTTTAGCTGCAGAGATCACCTTTTCATGTCAGTATAATTCAGTGGGTGATGTACTACAGTATATGCCATTTTCTTACTTTTTCAATTACAGAGTAAAGCAGTAACAAATATACACTAACTCTTTGAGTTGTGGCTATTTGCCTGAGACCACCAATTCATTTTACAAAGTCTGCTGAACAGCAATCAGATAATAATGACTTTTTGGTAAGTAGGTAATGATGCAGGGGTTTAGAGGACTTACACCTGATTAAGTGTGCAGGGTGGATGGTGTGCAGTTAATGTAATGTAAAGATAGAATAAGTAGAACAAGAATGAATAGCTTACTTGCCATATTCTCTGCACACTGAATGGGAAAGGCAACTGGCATGTAGAGGCCCTCTTCATAACAACCAGTTAAACCTTCATACTATGGTTTATGCAGGATGAAGAAGACCCTTTATTAATTTGATTTGGGTAGGATCCAGTTAGGAAGTGAGTTATTCAAATCAATCGTGCCACAAGGTAACATGGATGAAATTAAATATTTTTAATAGTTATATATAATGCTAAGATTGGGGTTGTATATGGCTGATATCACCTGAGTGATTAATTTTTCAATCTGTTTTTGTGATTTATACTATGCTTTAAATTATGGTGTTAGACTGTGTGAAAGATAAGGAAGTTGACTATACAGCAGTATTGCTCAAGTCCTCCTTTTGAAGTCTGATTCAATACAGTTAGTTTAAGAGGAATATATGAGTGTCAATTGATACAAAGTTATTTTCTAGAACTTGTTTATCCTAAGATCTTCATTGCTTATCAATGCAAAGAATAATGCAATGTTTTTAATCAAATCTTTTACTGTCACATAGGTAAATATGTCAGCTGTAATGTCCAGGCATAACTAGTATAAATTATCATTAGTTGTATTCTTTCTCTGCTTAAGACTCCCAGAATAACGAGTACTTATATTTTTATTACTCTGGGAAAAGATCAGCAACAATATATATATGCAAATATAATCATAGGAATCTATAGTAGAAGGCATAAAATGCTAACCTTTGAGGGTTTCTTTTCTATTCTAATACAAGTTATGCTTCCATTTTTACATTAATTTTTGCCTTTTAAAAATGGGATACCTGTTCTCTAGTCCTGTTCCCAAAGATTGCCTTATTCTTAAAATGCATATATCAATTGTCTGGGGTTGTTTATTTCTTTCCTGCTATTGCCCAGGTTTCTGGGATTAGACAAGACCGTCATTTCTACTCAACCAGTTTAGTCAGAAATCTGAGAGGAAAGTAGATACAACAAACATTTTTTTCTGGGAAAAAGGTTCTCCTTTAAGGGTAGCAAGTCTTCTAACAATCTGTTTCAAAATATAATGTAGCAAGTAAAATATAGAGACAATACATTCAAAACTGATTTTGAAAGGACATATACTTTTTACTAAAAGGGAAAAAAAATTCCCACAACCATAAACAGTAAATAAACACAAACTCCATTATTAAAGGAAATGAAACAAAGCCTTTCATTTCAGTAACTGAGAAAGCAAACTGAGAAGAAAACATTAACTCTATTCTCAAAAGAGTTCAGACACTCAACATAAATTAAACCTACCTAACTCTTAGAGGAATTACTGAGGTCTACTAAGAATTGTTGTTTTAACCTTTCTTTTTCTGATTGCTCTGCTCTTGTGCATAGTTAAACATTTGCTTCAAAGAAGCTGTTCTGAGTCACTGCAGCTTTCAAGTGATCACAGATTCCAAAGGAAAGAAGCTCTGTAGCACTAGAGTCTGGGTGAAGTGGAGAGCAAGAGGTGCTGCAGTCCCACTTAAAAAAGGAAGAGATTTCAGCCTGAGAAAGATACAAACATATGGCATTTGAAAGAAGTAGCCAAAAGAGTTCAGGATCCAATTCATTTTTGATTGCAAATAAACCTTTAATATCATTTCATATGTAGCAACATATATTAACTTGGGCATGCACTTCAAGACTATAAAAACCTCCCACACATTCAAAGTCTTTTGATGGTCACAGGAAAGGATCACACAATTTTAATCACAATAGGTTTATCAGCAAAATACTTGAAATTATTGAATGTATTATCACATCCTTCTCCCACCCCAGGTCTTTTCCCCTCTATATTTTAACTATTTAAACTATTCAATTATAAATCCGTGCCAACAAATACTACCACACTGAATTTTGTTTGAAGAGAAATTGTTTAAATGATGAATGGGTCATCATGGGGGTCTTGTTTTAAAGTAGTGACTGCTTTTCTTTACAGCAGATGTAGTATGGATACACATTATTAAAAACAAACAAACAAAACCCATCTTCCATATAAATTATGCAAGAAAATATAAATGCATGAAAAAGGTTCTATTTTTTCACAATGAACAAATAGAGATCTGGGGACAGAGTCCTTTCCCTCTGAATTACTTAGTAAATCCATATTTTGCCCTATTGACGAGCACAACAAAATAAAATTTAATTTTTTATGATCTTGAGAGTATCAAAGAAATCTGATATCCACAAAGATAAAGAAACACAGCAGCATTTTACCAAGCCTGCAGAAAGCCGAACAGATGTCACAGCAGCCAGCAGCAGAACCAATCAAGGAGTCAAAGAGAGGAATATACCAAGGGAACAGACCTAAGCCCAGATGCCAATACTAGAAGAATTCATCTCTTAACATCTGGTTGTACCAAGCATTCCCCATATGTGGGTGTATGTATTGGCTTTGGGCCTAGTACACACAGAGAAAAAAATAAAAGAGCTAGAATACTTTAAACACTGCCAGGAATAAGGAAAAAATCTGCCAAGTTTGTGCTGAAATTCTGTGAACCTGACAGTTGTTTTTCTATTTGTAAATGCACAATGTGTCCCTGTTGTAGTTTTGCATGTGTATAATTTAGACTGTGAAATAGGTTCAAATCTGTTTTAAAAAATTACCTAAACATTTTCTGAAATTGATCCAATCTGTTAATGTCCCCCGCCCCTGCAAAAAATCCCAAATCACAAAACAACAACAACAAAACCAGACAAAATCAAACAAAAAACCAACAAAACCCTCCAAAATGCAAAACAAACCCCCCTCATCCCCCCCCAAAACCCAACAAAAATACAACAACAAAACATTAACCATGGAAACCTTAGATAAATTGGAGCTTACTGGATGTTTCACTCATTGTAATTGTGATTGACATACCAATAACTTGCACCTCCACTCACCATTAATAAAAATTAATAACCTTTAAAGAAATTAAATACATTTAATAGAAATAACACTAAGCAAAAAAGTGACAAGGACCTAGATACTGCAGATTATGAAGCTAACAATTCCAACTTCACTTTCTAAGTTTTTACTTAAATATTTTGTTGCATAACAGTTTATACAAAAAGAAAAAAAACTCTGCAAAAAACAAAAGCCTTGCATATGCAACAACAAATAAAACAAACTGCTATTTTGCTACTGGAAAACCTACTAAACACCAAAAAATCATATAATTTGGTACATATGAACTGCCAACAGTTAGATAAAAAATCATCCAGGTCATGAAAAACTGCCAGCTTGGAGCTGTCATTTAGACCTGGTTATCAAGGCAGGTTGTTGGGATTTTTTGTTCATTTGGGTTTTTTGTTTGGTTTGTTTGTTTGTTTTTTAATACATACTGATATTTTTGTCCTAAATAACAGGTGGTTTTGACAAGCAATCTGAGAACAGGCCATCAGAATGCGCTTGCAGAACAGACCGCAGAGAAAGTCTTTAAGGAGATTCTGGACAGATGAAAACTAAAACACTCTCTATTGTGAAATAGACAATTTGACAAACTTTGCTATACAATGGTCAGCCAAGGAGCCTCTTTTCACCGGCTACCAAACAGCCTCACAAATGTTGACTGAAGTTATTTTGGATATCACTTATGTATATATAAATAAAGATGAAGCTTTCAAAGACAAGTCAAGGAACAGATTCTAATGGTAAGTCTACAGTTATAATGAACAAGGATTTTACAGGCAAAACTGTTAGTGTTGAGGCTCAGAAACCTGCTTTTCCATAGGCATTGTTTCATTCAAAATTTTGCAATGGTAGAAAAGGGCAATATTCTGTGTATGATAACAGAAATTTATTGTTTGTCTAGTTAATGTTTTTAACCTTCTAACAGTCCATCCCTAATTAAGAAAAAAACTCTCACTAGTAATAGTAATAATTATAGGTTTTAAATTGCTTTTATTCTGTGGTGCAATGCTCACTCTTTTGAAGTTCCCCTGGATCCAAAGCTTGATGAATACATTTTTTTTCAAGGCTTACAGTGAATGAGTTGTAGCTTAAAACTTTATGAGTGACATCATAGCTGGGAGCAAGGTTCCCTATATCACAGACCTGGGGGCCACTTGGAGCTATTTCATAGGGCTTCTTATCTTTGCTTTTTCACACCGTGTCCCATTTTAAGCTGGAAAATTGCATGAAGCCTAAAGCAAAAGGTGGGGGTTACTCTATGACAGCTGAGTTTTAGCTGTCACATGGCACCACAGAGCGTGTGACACCACAGGGCACTCCCAGGGCTCCATCTACATCATGGCAGAGATCAATTGCTTGAGCTCTAGGACTGTTACAACAAGCTACAGCTGGCTCAGGCCAAGGCAAGCCTTGCCCTGTTCACTACTGCAGTGTGTAAGTCCTTGGAGCCCTGAGCAGATGAGTTCATGCTCTGCAATGTGAAGGATCACAAGAGACAAGGAGAGTCAGGTGGGGAGTGTTGGCACCTGGGAGATTTACTTCAGTGTGCATTCCTGTTTGAACTAAAATGCTGATGCAGAGGCATTCTAAGTGGGCTGAGAGTTTGTGTGATTTGAAAAGTGGTTTTGGCACTCAGAGGTCAGTTGTCTAAATGCTTAGGTCACTTCTGAAAAATACTAAAATGTATCTTGGAATTCTTATCTCAGGCCTCTATTTCCTCACCTGCCTGTCAGACTACATCCTGTGCACAATTTTTAGAATCTCATCCCAAAGGCACTACTTCTCACCGGCAGACCCAAGGTATTTGCAATTCTCAAGCTGCAAACCCTGGCTGAACTGCAAAGTGCTGTTGCTGAGCTGAGCTTTTGTAATTTTTTAATAGTTTTTATGGCTGTAGGCAGATATCTGCTCTCAAACATGTCCGAAGCAGAAAAAGAGAATCCGAGGGCCAGAAACATACACATCACCTCTTCCCCTCCTCATAATGAGATGAGACAGAGAAGATTGAATCTTCAGTTATCTCTTGCATGTGCAGCACAAAAGGAAAAGCTATATGTCTGCTACAATTGCCAGTTCACCCATCCCTGTGGGAACCTTTTGCAACTCAATTCTAGCAGTCAACATAAAGTTATGTGGTTTAGTTTAGAGAATGAAATAATACACAGAGCTCAGATTAATATTGTATTTGCTATCAATATAAATGTGAGGTGCTATGGTAATTGCAGTGTTCACTACTGCACTATTTTAAAAAATTAGTTTAAGCTGCTCTATCTCATTCAGCGTGTGCCGAACAGTGTAATCTGCAGCAAAATGATATTAGGCTCCATAACAAAGACCTTAGGTAAAATGAATTGAGAATCACTCTAAAGTAGCAGACTATCATTGGTGCTTTTAGCAATTTGTGACAAATAACAAATAATTTCAAGAGTGAAAATAAAATTTCTCTTCAGTTTTCCTTATCAATATTACTCATAACAATATACTCTCTTTAATATGTATACATTTTTTGTACATTTTTACTTTTTTTATGGACAACACTGAATGTATATTCCTTTACATTTTTTATTTGGTTGGTTGTTTTCCCATCTGACACAGACAAAGTCTTGGGACTCTAATTTCAGGACCAACAGTTTTAAAGGCAGTGCATTTCAGCAATCACCTTACTAGACTGAACCTAAGAATAATTTTTATTTTTTAATTCTGTCACTATATTCTGTGTGTAAGATAATAGAAGTTACTTTTCACTTTTTACCTTACCTGCACTTTTTTCACTTGGTCCATTAACTTCAGAGTCCTTTAGGAAACAAACATTTTTATGTATGTTTAGAAAGCTGCAGGCACAATCTGACATCCATGTTCTACTTTGTAGACAAATGTTCAGCTTCTTTTAATTCAGTTCACATTATGTGCTGCCTGGTGCTCTTTTATAGTTATCTTCTGATTTTGACATCCATCAGCTCCCTTCAGCCAAGTGACACCAAAAGTTATGTTCTTCCCATCAGTCAAGATTTCATATATATTTGCTTTTAAAAATCCTTTGAATCTTATATTCCTTGAAAAAGAAGCTTTTGGCCATCATCAATGTCTGACTCTAAGGCTTCTTTCAGAATTGTTATTATCTAATAGTAGCTATTTTTGCTTATCTAAGTGCATTACAAGTTAAGGAATTATCTATCTTTCTTCTTAAATAATTTAAAATGTTTTGAAAGACTTATGAACAGAAAAAGAAATTCACTTTTATCTCTAATTGAAAAGAAGAGAAAAATGAATATCTATTAACTCAATTTTTGTTCTCTTAGACTGTATTAATTCATAACCCATAAGACTCTCTCTTGGCCAGGGCAGCAACATTTTAATCATATGTTATTTTGACACTCTAGACATGCAATGTAAAATTATCAAAATTTCCACTGGTAAGTCCCTTAAGTAATAAGTTTCATTATCCACTTTAGCTCTAAGAGATAAAAAAAAAACATTTAACTACCACAGAAAAGTTGGACTCTAGGTTTTATTGGTTTCATTAAGCTACTGCTCAGACTAAGAAGTAATTTTCCTTATTATCATTTGCTTTCAAAGAATTGAAAAGTGTCAAAGCATGAAATTTAATCATAAAGCATCCAGTGCTTTTTCTTTTTAGAAGCAGTTATTTTTCCTTCAAGGATTTCTATTATCATCTCTTTCTTTCTGTGTCAAACATTCACTTTTCTAATGGTTTTTCCTTATGCCATTTTAATAACATCAAATCTTAAACTAAGTAAAACTGCATCTCAACAAAGATTACATAAAAATGTGTGAAAGAAGAAGTTTAGAGTCTTTGGAAAGTGTTAAGGATGTTATCTTATTTCTGATATCTAAAAATCCTTTCTTGGGGTCATTTTCTGTCTTCTGAATCTTAGTAAATTGGAAAAAGAGACCAAGACTAAACAAAACAACCAACAGAAAAATTAAACAAAAATTCCCTGATATGGGACATGGGAGGAAAAGGTTTTGAGTGAGAAGTTCTAGGAGAATAAAATCCTGCTAAATAAAACTATTTTAATAGTTTTGCAGAAGAAGTGAGACTCTCACAGAGAGTCTGAATGATATATAGATAGTTCAAAAAAGCTCATTATACAAAATTGTTTGCATCACTGCCACTATGGAAGAACAAAAGAAAAGAAGTTCACATATCAAAGAGAAGTATCAGAGACTTACAGGAGAATATCAACAGAAAATATTTCAAATAATTAAGTGGATGAATACTATTTAACCTGTCTCATTCTGTTTATTACCACTGTTCACAGTTTGGGAGCAAGAGGTATTATAGGCCTATGACTTCTGTAGGAACTTAACTAGGAAACTCTTCGAAGGAATGAGAAAGTTATGAAAGGCAATATCCAGCTGCTTTTCAACTAAAATGATAACAAGGAGTCTAGGGAAATACAGAGAATAATAAACAAGCAATTTTGGTTTCTCGACTTTGAAAATATTACAGCCCAGAATAGAATAAATGGACATGGTGGTAAATATAACAATTAGAGTCAACAAAGCTTGTAGAAAGAAATGGCTTTAAAATAATTAGAATTTTTTAAGAAACATCTAAGCATATAAACAAGAGTAACCCACAAGGTAAATGTGATTATATTCAAAAATTTCTTGACAGTCCTTCTTCTTGAAGGGAATGGAGAAGGCAGTCACTTTGAGAGGGTGTCACAGGCAAGACACAATAAATGACATCCCTGTATCCACAGGCTGGAGTCTGTCTAATCAGCAGAGTCCTTGCTGTGCTTGTGACAGAGAAATGTAACATTTGAAAGGTAGAAGTCAAAATTCTGAGAGGTCGTGTCTGTTGCAAACTGTCCTGCTGCAAATCCTAATCCCAGCAGTGTGGAAGACAAGTAAGAACCCCACAAGCATTATTAATAGCCAAAGTTCTAGCACAAAGATCCCTCTTGGTCTGGGGGGCTGGGCACAATGTTTTATCATCCATGATGTGCTGTGCACTTAAAACTCTTGGGCATCACTAGCAAAGGTCCCGCCCTGGTCATTCCTTGTGTGTCATTTCCACTCAGTTCTCTGACCTCTGGGTTCTTCCCCTATTTTTCAGACCTTTCCTTTAGACAGGACTGTCTTCTCTTCAGTGTCCCTTCTTTTCTCCCAAATCCTTTCTTTGTTACAGAAACCAAGTTTGAGCACCATTTCTTTTCTGTGAGTCATGTTCTCTGGCTTCCCCACTCTAAGCAGTGCATATGCAGAAACAATATGTAATCAGACTCTCAGTGGCTGCTTCTGACCCATATGTTTGTTTTAATTAAGTGGAGGATTTGGGACGTGACTCTAGTGTTTAATTGCTGCAAAAGGTGCAACCAACTGGCATGCACTGATGCTAGTAAGTGTTTGAGAGTTCAGATGCTCAGTTTGGGACATTCAACCTTCTACTCACCACTCATCGCCCTTGCCCACCCCCAATTATCTGTAGGCTATTGACATACACAATCCAATACTCCTTAGAGTGAGTAAAATGGAGCACCTTCTAGTGGTGTCTATACCTATCCATTTTCTATTAAAAGGGTGCTAGTGGTCTAGATAAAACTCAATACCTAAATATTAGATGACTAAACCACTGATGGCACTTTGCAATATTTTTAATATTTTTTTGCTAAATATGAAACGATGTACAGTGTGGGTTAAAAAAAATAATTTAGAATTCACATTACTAAACACCTATTTTAGTGATTATATAATTTCCTATTTTTTTGAACCTAATTTTAAAAATATCAATATTTCTTTCTGTTTTTTAGATCTGATTTTATGTTTAGATTTTTATAGCAAGATCAAAACAGTGCATGACATGCCAGATTCAAATTCTAAGATTTTCTTTGATGTGATGATTCTTGATTGCTACTTAGAGTTGTACGAATATGGTTTCGGTTAGCTTCCAAATGGTTCTACAAATATAATTATTGATAATATATACATATTTTTAAAGTCTAAGTTCATATATTGTACTTATTCTTTAAATATTTATGTTCTCATATTTTAATAGAATGCTTGACATCAAGTAATTTATTTGTATAGGAACTGGAAGATAATATGACTGACAAAAAGCTCCTCAAATCTCTTTTTATGCAGTTGCTCTTCCCACACACCTATACAGATTCATATAACAAAGGAATTGCTTCAAAAGTATCTATTGAAAATAATTCCTAGAAATACATTCTTTGTGTCATTTATGCTATGGTTCTGTCTCTGCCCTCAAGACTTATATGTGCTTACTTTTGTACAAACATAAAAGGAATGAATGTCACTATCTCAGTAGGTTTGTAATTGTATGATCATAACACAAATGACAGGAGGAGAGGGATCTCAGCTAACTGTCTAGATTACCTATGGCATAATTAGTTCCATTTTGATGTATACATTACAAAGTGAAAAAATTCCATCTCAGGGATCCCATCCCAAGAGTTGGATTGCAGACATCTAAATGTAGACATCTATCTACATTCATTTTATGGTTTTTAAAAGTGAATAAAAATTTCTGCCAGTGGATTTTCAAAAATTCTAATGGTTTTGAGGAATAGATTCTAAACTCTTTGGATGTGTATATGTCTTTGGACCCCACTTCTGTACTCATGACAATACATACATCTTTTCTTTTCCTCATGAGCTCTCTACTAGCAAAGCAAAGTAATCCCAAAGCTGGCTAAGCATTTTCGAACACCAGTCTAATGAGAGTATCCAATGTAAAGAAACCAGTAAAATTCATTCCTCAGAATCTCCTGTATATAAAGAGCCTGTATATGAGGATACTGTATGATAGTATAGTATAACCTCTCCCAGGAGTTCTGAGATAAGGTATTGGGAGAATGTCAGAATCATGAGTATATAAAAGGGTCTTGTAAGAAAGACACATCATTTTTACCAGGGGCTGTAGGGACACAATAAGGGACAAGAGTTTTAATCCATTAATAGAGGGTAGACTTAGGTTAGGAATAATGAAAAGAATATAATGACTATTAATGCAGCATGCAGATTGCCCAGAGAAGTTGTGGGTTCCCCACCACTGGAAGTGTTCAAGATCAGGTTGGATGAGGCTTTGAGCAATCTAATGTAGTGGAAGGGGTCCCTGCCCAAGGCAGGAGAGGAGCACTAGATATCTTTAAAGATCTCTTCCAATTCAAACCATTCCATATTTCTATATTTTTTTCTTCCTTTTAGTTTCAAAAACTGTAGTTTTCATCACCTATTGAGACTAGCTTACTTTATGCTTATAGGTATATTGTTTATCTTTTAAAAAGAAATCAAGTATTTACTGCTCTCATAATGAAGATAAATGACTACATGACCTAATGATCTGGTTTCTTAAGCTTGCTGATATTTTTCTAAAGGTATATAATTAATATTTATGTAGCACAATATTTAAATTGAAGTCAAACAAGTACTTTTTTTTTAATCTGGAAGAATAAATTTAAATTGGAAATTCCACAAGAAGCCTTCCTAAAACTGTTTCTACTACTTAAAAGATTTTATGTGATTGACACAGTTATTGTAATGCTAAATTTTTGCACACTGCTAATTTATGTGTCTTTGCCACACACTTTGTAACTTACCTTTGCTGCTGTTAGATAAGATAAAGTAAGATTGATCTGCCTTTTTCATATAAAGAACTTCACAGTCTTCATGCAGTTTGAAAACATGGATTTAATCCCCTTGTTCCTTAAATAGTCCAGTTATTTATGAATTTGTCAGACTGAAAGTCTGAAATATTAATGGTATGAACATTAATTTAAAAGAAATCCAAAATGTTTCTTTGGAAATACCGTAAATTCCTTTGGTAAGTACTAGTTTTAAAAGGTACTTTCTTCAGAAAGGAAGATGTACTTGCTGTGGCTATCCTCCATAGACACTAGTTATTTTTGTTGTTTTCTTTAATCTCTGTTATATACAGTGGTAATTTCTAATAATAAATTTCTCTTTTATGTGACAGTGGGAAACACAGCTATGTAAAATGTGTCCGATTAGTCATCAGGGTATCATAGCCTTTTTACTAGTGTAAATCTAAAAGGAAATTTTCATGAAAACTTTGAGACATAATTAACAATTACAAAAAATATTATTAAAATGACATTTGAAGAATCAGTTATTTGTTTTTCATTTTATAGACTGTGTATTTACAAAAATTGAGCTGAACTATTCTGCACTTGGATTGCCTAGTCTCACTCTCTTCTCTCTCTACCTGACTTTCTTGTCTTGACATATTGAAAGTCACAAGGATGAGTTATTACTCAGTGAAATGACAGAAAGTCTTAAATTCTACTTTCCAGTAATAGCATACATAAGACAGAGAAATCTAATGGAAGAAAGTAAAACACATATGCCAGCTCCCCAGAAACATAAATTTTACATGTAAAAAAGGTGGTAAGCTTCCTAAGCTTGTGAGACTTCCTTCTCACACACTGAAGATCAGTTTAACTTGAAGCTGATTTTTTAGTAAACTTAAAAAAAAACAGAGACTAACTGATATTCTGTATTCAAGGACATTTAAGAAGAGATTAAAAATACTGTTGAATTTTCCCAAGCCCTTAAAAGAAAATAACTAATAATGTTAGCTAAAAAAAAGAATATAGATTTTCGATGAAAGGGGCTTACAGCATCAGACATTAGAAACATGATCTTTCATATATATGGTCAATAAAAGTCTGCACAGCAAACAAAAACCTCTCTAAGGAGAACTTTTTCTCTTTCCTGAAGAAGCAATACAAAACAAGCTAGGTATGAAGATGAAGATGTATTGTTGAGGCAAATTCCACTGAGGGGAAACATAAATAAACTCTGTAAGACTGTCAGATTCGGAGAAGCCTTTCAGGCTGGAGGCAACACAAACTTGATGAGTACGACGTCATAGTGCCAGATGTTATATAACAAGAATTTAAAAATAAAATCATATCCTAAATTCCATTTGTGTTTATCTTCTTTATCTTTGCTTTATTTTCACATTTTGTGACTAGCTGAGCTTATAGAATTGAAATACTAGGTAATGATTCACATATTAGTGAAATTAGGAGTTACTCAAGTACCTTAGGTAAACAACACATTAAGTATATCAGTGAGCATGAATATTCTTTCTTTCATATGCATACTGCATTTACATTTTCTTCAGCAGAATATTTAATAATGTCAGTCTAAAACAGGTATTACTCTCATGCAAAGTGTTTACAATCTTCCAACACAAAATACTTGCAATGGCTTTTCATAAATAAAGCAAGGCAAAAATAATATTTGTTTTAGCCAGCTAAAAGGCAAGAAAAAAAAAAAGTCTTTTTTTATTTTTCCAAGATTATTACTGGGTTTTTTTTTTTTCCTTCTCCTTAGACTGAGAGGAAGACTAATGAAATATTAGGTACTTTTATTTCAATTTTAAGTACATTAATCTCAAGTTTAGGAGTAAAATTGCTAATATTCAAAGAAACTAGGAAGAAAGCATTATCCTATATATAGTGATTAGAGCACATTTCTGTAATGTGAGATTTAAAAGTCTCCTTATAAATCTGCAGTCTTCTTCCTTAGGCCACAGGGTGAAATTTGGCCCACCTCATCATTAAAATACTTGGTGATGCTTGATATCTGGAAGTAAAATTTGAAACACTGATCAGTAGCTGATTTTAATGCACTATGTCTCTGTAGCATATCTAAAGCATTTAATCTGAGCTCTTTTATTATGATGTGATTTTTAAACACTCTTACAAGACCTATCTTCTCAGTACTATCTAATCACATGAATAATTGCAGTATAGTAGCTTTTGGATAATTTCTTTTAAAACTGCACTTTTAATTGATTCCATTATTTGCCAGGAAGAAAAAGAGCATGCAAAGTCCTAATCATTGTCCCACACAAAAAGGACATTCAATTAGGGTTTCATTATTTAATGGTGTTTAATGCCACTAACATCACTGAATATTACCATTTTCTTTCAGGTTGGAAGAGAGACGCTCCTGCAGCAGGACTCCTTTAAGGCACTTTATCCATTCACATTTGCATGTATACTGAGAACTATTATAGGAACTTAAACCAGAGAAGCACTGGCATTAGATATCAATGGATCTTTTTTTGGAGCGCGAATAGATCCTGCAATTTATTTGGAAGGAAAGGTACAAGTAGAGGAACTCAATACTTGAAACCTAGCTAGGGTTTCCTGCCCTCCAAATCTGTGGTGTCTGCAAAATGACAGACTTTTGAATTGTTCACCCAAGGTAATGTCTGTGTCACTTCAACATCCAAGCCTGAGAAAAATTGTGTTCTCAATTCAGGAAGACTGAACTTCCAGAGAAATAAAGACTTCCAGCATCAGAACTGATATTCCACACAGTATACCTCTGAAGAAAAAAACCTAAAAATTCTGAACAAACATCTCCCCCTTAGATTTTTGATAGTGATCATGCAAAGTGTTCATACTACACAAATTCTTTTCCAAGTAACCCCCCTCTCTTCAATGTCATATTGTAAGTGAAAACAAAAATAATGCTGTAAAATTCCAAGGACTGTGAGGAAAAATCAAGGAAAAAACCCTCAAACACCTCTGCAACTGATGTTAAAGTTCCAGCAAATGCTTTGTTTGTAGTCAAATCTTCTACCTGTGTGAGTCTGTGGCAAATTCTCATCATCCTCTAACCCGATGATCCTGTCCACCATGACCCTTAGGAAAAGAAGCAAGTGAGAATTCATATTAAAATTTCTACTCATAAAATGAACAAGTAAGAAGATCTGCTCATTAGCCCCTTACTCTCTATATTCCATTAACTTCTGTCTGAAGTTTCCATTCTCTACATATTTTCTACTTGAATTATAGCTTTATGTATTTGATACCACCTATTTTCTTATGTTAAAATTAAAGTGAACAATAGGTAAGAAAGCATGGGGATTTTTCTTTTAAAAATATTTCTGGAATTACCTTTTTATTAGATTAGCAAAAATGATCAGAGGGATGGAACACTGCTCCCATAAGGAAATTCTGAGTGTGTTGGGGTTGTTTAGCCTGGGGAAGAGAAGGCTCCAGGGAAAATTTATAGGTTTATAGCAGCCTTCCAGAACTTAGAGGGAGATTAGAAGAAAAATGAGGACAGACTGTTTACCAAGCCCCTTCTCAGTAAGAGGAGAGATAATGGTTTAAACTAAAGTAGGGTCGATTCCAAGTAGATATAAGAAAGACTTTACAGTGAGAGTGGTGAAACACTGAACCAGGCTTCCCACAGAGATAGGTAATGCTTCATCCATGGAAAATTCAAGGACAGGTTGTATGGGGCTCTGAGCAGCCTGATCCAGTTGAAGATGTCCTTGCTCATTGCAGGACTAAATGACTTTTAAATGTCACTTCCAAACCAAACTAGTCTATGATCCTATGTTTCTATGAATTGCTGATCATCTTTAGATATTTCAGCTAGAATTTTTTTAAATATAATTTAATCATAAATACTGCCAGCATCCCATTTACTAATCTTAATAGTTAAGACCCCTCTCACCTATAATTTTCTAAGTATTTGCCATAAACCATGCTTCAAATAGAATAAAAAAGTAACACAAGTAATACAAGTAAAAATTATTTTGCATTCAAAAGCTTTCAGAAAAAAAAATAGATCTGTGTTAATTATAATAGGATTAATGCTGAAGCATAGAACTGCATTACAAAAATCTACATCTGGGAACTAAACATGAATTTAAAGATACAATTTTCAAGTGAACTTAGAGATAATCCTCTCCCACATAAACCTAAGCTAAAAATTTCAATAAAGTCATTAAAAGTACAACTAATATAGTTTTAGTTATTTGCTCCCAAAGGATTAAGTATAGCAAATGTTTTCAGAAGGAACTCAGTTGTATTTGGGACAGGTCAGTGAACCTAAAGAATAATTTCTTTCTAACAATGCTTTTGCAGCTCCAAAGCAAAAAGGTATTTCCTACAAACTGAGAGGTGAAAGGTAATGGTAGAATGAGATGTGAAAATGAAACCCTTAACTGAGTTCATATGTAGAACGATATCTGTGTACAGTGGGAAAATATTACAAATATATTCCAAAAAATGCACAACCCTTTTAAAATCCTTTTTTAGAATAACATTTCTTGTTATTTCTTGTTACATGCTTCTGAAGACCACCATTTTAACATCCTCTGCTAAAATGTATTTTTATCAACCAGTGTCTATCACTAAAGAAATAGCATACATGCCACAGCAGTATCACCCTTGTTTATATCCCTCACTTTTTCTCCTCACATTATTCTCATCATTTACATCCAGTTTGAAAGTTATTCTTGTAATCTATAAAATAGAAATTATTCTAGTTATTTTTAGACCTGTTTGAATTGCATTTAAATGCAATGTATCTAAATATTATATCTTATAGAATACCCTATACAGAGCTAATAAAAAATAATTTCACAGTGTATGTGCATCTGGTTCCTTTTTTTTTTTCCTTTTGTTTCTTTTTATTTTATTCTTCTTTAAATAGGACAGCTAATCTATGTATAATCCCTTCTTTAAATTAAATTCTGGCATTTTGTGACAGGATCATGTTTGGAATTAATGTAAATCTGTGTAAAGGCAAACCAAATAATTACTTCAGTCTTCTGATCCATCTTAATGTTCACACATTTTAACAAAGATTTAGGCATATAGTCATCACTATCATTCATTTGGTGAGGATTAATTCACCAAAGATAGCAAAAATCAGTATCGGTGTATTGACATCTCTAAGTTTTTCAGATATAGCTCCGCTAACTATTTAAAGTCAGTCTTTCCTACATACCTGCCATCCTGAAGATAAGTTTAATGCAGCAGGAAATTATTATGTGAGTCATAAAATGTATGTACCTGTTATGAGCATCTTGACTCAGTTACCTGCAATATTTAGTTAAATGAATATGCTGAAAGTAGATCATACTATCTTGAATTTTGAAGTTTAATTTATGACGAAAAACATTGTCTATGTATTATGGCTGTATTATAAGTGGATTTGTCTTCAATATGTAAGAATTTTATCAAAAGCATGAAACTATATTGGGTTTGGCACATTTCTCAGGTAGGAAAAGAAAAATGCATTTCCTAAGGACACTGAAATTGTAGATTAACAACAGTCTTGGTAGGGAGCTGTCCAGAATACAAAGTTCTGTTTTATCCTAATGAAGAATTATGGGAAAATAAACACAGACTTCAAGGGATGGGATGGGTCAGAAGTTAGAATACTTATTTCTACAAAATAAAACATTATTTTAAGATGTGCCTTATTGCTGACTTCTTGAGATTACATATTATCTGAAATTAAAAAATAAAGTGATTCTGAATTGAATATAAATCAATCAATAAATAAGGATTTGGTTTCATTCTATATATTTTTCTCCATTTGAAAAAAATAAAATAACTCATTAACATGTTCTTCAATATCAACATAAAAGCAATATCACCATTTCTCTCATAAAAATCTATGACTATTTTTGGTAGGTAGTGAACTATACTCTTTGTTAATTAACTTGTTTATTGCCTACATCTTTTCTCTCCCTTAAAACTCTTCCCCACAATCACACAGATCTATGTATTTATGACATTATGCCACCATAAGAATGTGGAATCATAAAACTTTAGACTTTTCAGGCAAGAAATTGGTTAAAGCTTCAAATTATTGAAATAAAATGTTTTCATTGCATCATAGCACATACAATCCAGATGCTGAATTTTGCATTTGTCCTTTCAAAATATTCTGTTAATGTATTTTTCTACCCTTTTTAGGATCCTCTGGGTGACTCTACCCTTCAATGTATTGACTTACGACCTGCAGCTGTGTACCTGCAAGCTTGATGCCAGTGCACTCCATTGCCTTATGCAGGTGTTTCATAGTAATATTAATGAGGACAGACACCAGCATAGAGCCCTTTGTTGTTCCACTTGATTTGAAGATCATTATTATTGTATTTCTGTTCCTACTCTGACTAAAACATTTCATGTAAATTACTATTGTTTTACTCCTAGACTTTTGGCAAACTGAATTATTTGCATGGGAAAAATTAGTTGGGAAAACATGCAGATGCATAAATGCACAGTCATAAACTTTTTTTTTCTTTTTAAACATGTAAGCTTCCTTCTGTTGTGATATTTTAGCCACAGAAACCCATAGCAGAAAATGGTTACAGTAGGCAATGAGCTTCTGAAAATGCAAATTTTATAAATAATTATCTGAATAATTCTGTTTCCTCGTTAGATTAAAATTTGCAACTGTTTTGGGGGAAAAATATGGAAAATAAACCAGTGATTTCTCCTTCCTTGCAACTTCTCAATATTTATAAATCCAATCATCATTTTTGTGTTATTTTCTGTGGTTCAAATAACAGAATTGTTAAGTGTGCTTTTTTCTAAACTGAATTGCAAATAATTTTTTTTATATTCATCTTTTTTATACAATTTTGGGCAATTCTTGTTAAATATTGTGTGCATGTTTATATGTATGTATAAATACAAATGTATATAAGAGTGAATGTATTCAGACTGAATACACATCATATAATTTGCTTTAGATGCCATAATGAGATGTAATCCATTTTTATATTGAATTTCCCTGTAATTGTGGTGCTGTAATTGTAGGCAATAAAATAAAACCCTGTTGTGGTGCAGATGTTACCTGCTTTTATGTCTTTATTATATGCAAATTAAATTGTAAGACTCTGGATTTATCTAAACCAGTCTTGGACTTCCTCTGTTTTACTTATGTTCGTTTTACAGGGAATACTCTGCGTGCTCAATTATTCATGATTGTACAAAAATTTTTGAACATATAAATTTATATTTAGAGTTTTTGACATTTGTGGTGCAGATGACAGCTATAATGTCACTGGTGCTGGTAGGGCTTATGAATAAATTATTAAGGTAATGAAGACGTATCAAAGTCTCAAAATGTTTCTTTTTCTGGATCAAAGATCACTTTGTATCTTGTTTAACCAGGGTTTCCTGATATAACCAATATCATACCTATGATAAGTTCTTTCCAGTTGCAGCTTTTTGATTGTAAAAATTTATATTGCAGATGTCTAAAAAATATCCCATAGGAATAGAAAACAAATTGAAAAACTTGAAACATTAAATATTTCTGATAAAGAACTTAACAGCTCTGTAAAGAATTTCATATTAAACTATTCTGGAGAAAGACCTGGGTGTCCTGGTGAACAACAATCTCTCCATGAGCCAGCATTGCCCTTGTGGACAATGTCAATGGTGACCCAGGCGGCACGGGGAAGAGCAAGGCCAGCGGGCTAAGGGAGGTGGTCCTGCCCCTCTGCTCATCCCTGGTGAGTGGTGTGTCCAGTTCTGGGCTCCTCAGTACAAGAGAGACATGGAGCTCCTGGAAATGGTCCAGTACGTGTCCAGGAAAAAATGTTTAGAGAACTGGAGCACCTGATTTATGAAAAAAAGCTGAGGGAGCTGAGCTTATTCAGCCTTGAGAAGAGACAACTCTTTAGAGGGAACCTCAGCAATGTATGTCAGTGTCTTAAAGGAGGGAGCCAGCCTCTTCTTGGTGATGCCAAGCAGAAAGACAAGAAGCAACAAGCAGAAACTGGAACACAGGAACTTGAACTCGAACAGAAACTTGAACATGAGGAAGAACTCTACTGTGTAGGTGACCTAGCACTGGAACAGATGGTCCAGACACAAACCTGTGCCAGGTGCTCCAGGATGACCCTGCTTGAGCAGGCTGGTTGGACCAGGTAGACCCCGGTGGTTCCTTCCAATCTTATCCATTCTGGGATTCTGTGATTAGACAAAAATTAACAGTATCCTGTTAGTTCTAGCAATGTCCAGCTAGGTGAACCATGGATTGATTAGTAAAGAATACAAGGACACAGGAAACATAGAATCATTCCGTTCTAGTACCTATCGTTGGGAGGAGAAGTTAATTTGGAACAATAATGGTGCTACAAATTTTAAACTATAACTTTTGGTTAATAGATAAGTGAAGGCTCCTCTTGATTTCAAAGAGTTCAGGTAAACTGTTTTACTGCAATAAATCCAAATATGCTTAATGTGATTATATATATATATCTTTATTTAAAATTGAAGGCAGTATTTATAGTTATAGGGTATATAATGATATATAATGCAATTAAATAAGTATTTTCAATTTTGAGTCTTTTCAAAGCCATTTTGATGAGGTAACAACTTTGGTCAAATATTCTGTTAGGTGAATAATTGCTGTGTTCAGAAAGTTCACATTTCTCTTCTTGAGGTGTCTGAAATTGCTCTTGTGATCAAACGAATGTTTGCAGCAAAATATTTATCACCGTAGAGTTACTAAGAATATTTCCAGTAGGAGGGAAGGTGGGATGCATTTTGACTCATGCTGACTGCAGAATTTAGTTGTCTGAAATAATCAGCATGAAAATACAAGGGATGCTTTAACCTTCATGGCTGCATTACAAACTTCAATTCTAACTCTGTAGGGTTATCCTTTCTTCAATATTATTTCTGCTCTATCTGTTCTTGATACCAAGGAAGCCATAAGAAACCAAATTATTTAGATTAAAGCAGGCATTCAAATCTTTATTTATTACCTTAAAGTTATGATGTTCTACTGCTACTGAATTATAATATATTCTTGTTCATTATAAATTACCAGTATTGAAACATATCATATGAAATGGAACAGTGGGTAGGAAAAAGTAATATTTTTTCCTTCTCTCAGATCTTGATTCTTGCTGTTTTGAAACTCCTGACTACATGAACTCAACAGGAAAGATATCTTATGTAGAAAATAATTTTGTTAGCTAAGGAATCATGAACAGAGAAAAATTTCTGTTGCACATTAGGTTAGGAGAAGGCGTTACTAATCTAAGGACAACAACACAAAAAAGTCCCAGGTGCTTATCAGCAAATTCAATTACACTAACAAAAAATGGCTTATAAATGCAAAGCTAAGAAAAGGGTTTATATCACTCTGCTGGTTTTTTTTTTTTCGTTGTTGCCTTTTCATGGATCTTTACCAGAATTTGATGAGATAGGAGTAAAATGAAACATCAAGTATTCATAGGCAGACTACATGTATTAAAAATAATGAAATTGCTCTGCATATAGTAGCTTACCCAGCAGATTGTCACAGCATGCACCCTCATTAGGATGTCTGCTTGAAGCTTAGATTCCTGGCATAAGGTAAAAATGGAATATGCAGGTGATGGAGGCTAGACATAGGTATTTATCATTTACAAAACCGTTTTTCAAAGAACTGTGAAGTCTATAGATCTTTTCTAATATATATGTACTGGCAGTTATTTTAGGCTGTTTTCAGACAGAATTTATGAATCTTTTTAAACTAACCATTGATTTTCACCCTGCATTAACAGAAATTTGAGTTTTGGGAACAGCAGAAAAAAGCAGGGAAAGTTGAACATTTCAAGAATTGTTGTGATATCAATTTGTATGCATTTGAGTTAATATCTGGCCTGCTGGGGCAACAGTGGCTCTTGGTATAATTTACTTTTTGTTCTTGGGAAAGCCCATTTCTGAAACTATACCAGAATTACACAGTGCATGGAAAAGAATAAACCTGTTATAATAGGGATGAAACTGATAGCTGTGAGAGAAAGAAATGAAAGGAAAAGGTAGGAAGATAGGAAGAGCTGAGTGAAGGAAGAAGGAGGAAGAGACAAAGAGAAAGAGAGAAAGAGAGAGAGAGAGAGAGAGAGAAAGAAAGAGAGAAAGAGAGAAAAGATGAATAAAGGAGCCTGACTTTCTCAGACTGAAGCCTAACACACTATAAATTTTGCCATACTCAGAACCGATTTTATATAACATGATGACACTTTTTATTTTAGATGCCCTCTACCATTACTCTCAAGAAACCTCTCCCCTCTCCCTGTATCCACTGAAAATGTATTTCTGTGTGCAGCCTGATCTTCACCATGGCAAGTGACAGACATCCTGACAGCAACAGTAGCTTAGAGAACCCATCAAGAACATCACTGAGAAAAAAGGAGATTAAAATCAATGGCAAAAAAGCCTGCTGAAACAAGCAAACAAAAAATCCCCCAAAACAATGACAACCAGATGTTAAAAATAGCAAACAAAGGAAAGGTGCCTTTTTTTTTTTTTTTTTTTTTTTTTTTTTTTTTTTTTTCCCCAGGCAGATTCAATGCAAATGCAAGAATATCTCTGGATAAATGAGTTTAAAATGTTGCCTATCAACACGTGGTTGTAATGGAAGCCATCTGTGTTTTTGATAAGCTAAGCAGATTTATCTCTTTCTGGGAGTTGTGATTTATTTTTGCTTTGAATAGTAAAGTGGATTCTGTTTTTTCTAATAGTTTGTTCACAATAAAGATATGTTCTGTACTTTTTTAAGGGTATGGACGGACACAAGAGAGGAAAATTTCCTGTTTGTCTTCTCTTGTTACTTTCCAGATCAGGTAGAAGTGAATGCAAATAACAGAACGTTATGCCTTCACTGAAAGTGAAGAAGTATTTTCAGATTGGTACAGAGCGACACATTAGGACTTTATAGCAGTTTTACTACTACAGGACATCAGAGGAAATACAGACAAATCCCCTCCTGAAGCAAATTTGATTGTACTGTGCAAAGTGTATTGAAAGCCATAAAGCCAGTAAATGTTGTTTTAGACCAAGACTGGAAGAAAACATTCCACGTGGAAAGACACATTAGGCAGAGTAAAGACTTGTTAATAAACTCTTTAATCTTCATAATGTCTTATTATCTGGGTCTGAATTTTCTCATTACCATAGTTTGTGTTCAAATAAAACCTGGTATGAGGAGGTTAAAGGTCTTTCTAATGCTTTTGTAGTACACATTTATTAGCTTTTTAGCTCAGATCATAGCTTGCCTTTGAAGCAAAATCTACCACTTCCACTTCCTATATTTGGTTGACATATAAATCAGTCTTAGAGAACAAAAGGGCGATTACTTCTGGATGAAACACAAGAAAAAGAATCTCTCTTGGAGACCTCCTAATATGCTGTAATGTTAATGGCCAGTTGCTCTGTGGTATTCACCTAGAATTACTCTGTTACAAAAAACATGTTTAATGTGGACAAGGGATCATCAAAATCAATTATTTCTCCTTACATATTTGCTCCTATTTGCACATAACTTAGTTTAAGAAAGTAATTTAGAAAGAATGCCTCCTTTAAGAAAGGTTGTACAAGCCCAAAATTCTCAATGGTAGATTCGCATATTTTTCAAATCCTTGTATTCAGAAAATCATGTTCAAAAAGAAGGAAAAGAAAGTGTCTGCTAAAACTTCATCTCTTTCTGTTCAAAGTCATATGTCTCAGCTGAAATCCTCCCTCAAACACAGTTTTAGCTACAGCACTGCATTTGTCACTGAAGTGGTAAAACTTTAATTATGCATTTATGATTCCATATTCTCTGGGAATAGAATGGCTAAAGTAACTAACTAAGTCGTAACATACTGCAGCATGCTTAACCAAATCATCAAAGACTTGAATCTGGGTACCTAGATTATTTGTAAAATAATTACACACACTGTGATTTCATGAACTAGTCTTTATGGTTACATTGTTAAATAGGGAAAGGCAGGGAATGATTTCTAGCCTCAGTTCCCAGTGGCTCTGGATGCTGAGAGCTAGCCCCATCTGTGTTGGATTGCTTTGGAGAGACCTAGCCAGGGTTCTCTGAATCAGAGCCATGGGATGAACAACCATGAAGTAGCAGTTAATTGCGAATATGTGACTACATTCATCCTCAGTTCTGGCTCCTCATTACAAAAGAGATATGAACATATAGCAAAGACTCCAGTAAGAAGCCACCAGAGATGATGAAGTGGATAGACTCTCTCTCCAGTGAGGAAAGATTGAGACAACTTTTTAGCCTGGAAAAGAAAAGGCTCAGGGGAGATCTCAGTGTGACCAAGAGGGCCAATATCATCCTTACTTCTATCAGGACCAGGGTAGTGATGATATTTGTACTTGGCCAATGGTGAGGCCATGCTTCAAATCCTGTGTGCAGTTTTGCACACTTCACCACAAGAAAGACAGACAGGGGCTGAAAGGTATCCAGAGATGCTGGTGAAGGACCTAAAGCATACATCTAGTCCTCTTATGAGGAGCAGCTGAGAGAGTGTTCAGCCTGGGGAAAAAGAGGCTCAATAGAGACCTTGTTGCTATCTACAACTGCCTGAAGGGGGGTTGTAGCCAGGTGCAGGTTACATAAACAAATACCAAATAAGAAGCTATGGAACAAGTCGAAATGGCCTCAAGTTGCACCAGGGGAGGTGGATTGGATATTAGTCAAAATAACTTTGCTGTAAGAGTTGTCAAGTGCAGCCATAGGCTGCCCAGAAAAGTGGTTCACTCAACTCCTGGGGTTAAACATGTGATAGGTAGGAATATTATTTAGTACTGGACTTGACCACCATATTAGGTTTATGGTTAGATTTGATGATCTTAAAGGTCTTTTCCAATCTAAATGATTTTGTGATTCTATAATAAATAATATCGAGAAACACCTGAGGGAAGGGTGCAAAGGGGATGGAACCAGGCCTTTTTAATTGGTTCCCCGTGATAGGACCAGGGGGAAAACCAGAAGTTTCCACATTTTTCTAGTGTTGACTTGAATAGAGAGAAGGACGGGACAGGACGGTGTGGGGCAGGGCGAGGTGGCATAGGACAGGGTGTGAAGGGAAGGGAATTAAGACACAGCAGAAATAGAAGTAACAAAAATTATTAAAAATGGTCAAACCCCCTTACATACTTGTTTTTTCACTTACATATTAGGTGTGTTGTGTTTGTCATCATTCAGCAGGTATCTTTACTAGTGATTAAACAGGCTTGAACAGTTTCAGATTCTGCATGATGCTCATCTACTTTCTCATCACATGTACCCCCAACCTGTGATATATATATATATATATATATATATATATATATATATGTATACACACACACACATATATATATGGGGTTTGGGGTTATATACAATGGGAATGATTTTCCTAGTTACTTCTAGACATATATACACATACATTTGTATGACTAGTGCAGCGCAGTGGACAAGTGGTCAGCTGGAATGAAAAAAAGGATGGAACTTAGTTATACCAATTTTTTTGTTGTGAGATAGACTAGCTCATAAATAATATTAAAATGAAAGAAAAAAGCTATTAAAAAAACCCCAAAGTATCTGGAAATTCTTATAAATTCAATCCTATAATTCTCTCCTTAGAAAAATTTAATCGGTATTTTTTCTTGTTGGTTTTATTTTTATCTGCCAGAAAAAAATAGTTTTCACCACTTTAGTCCAGTCTTTCTTCTGAAACCTCTGCTTAATATTACACATGCAAAATCTTCAGGCTATGATTTAAATTAGAATTTATGTTTCTGTGTAGGGGGTATTTTTTGAAAAAAAGATGCCACATACATCTAATACACTCTGCTAAAGTACCGTGAACATATATAGTACCAAGATATGATGAAGTAAACAAGGATTTTATACTAGATTGTGTAAACTAACTTACTTTTTTTTGTCAATATCATTCCATGCAAAAAACCCCAACCATAAAGTGAGTCATATTGATACAAGAAAATCTATCACAAGAATTTATAGTGCTGCTACTTTTCAATCAGCTCATGAGTTTGCAATTTACAATCTTTTGATCTACTGAAACCAGCCAGGCACAGATCAAAACAACTAAAGAAAAAAATGTAGGGTACAAAAATACTTCTTGTAGTAATTCATTTAATAAAAAAGATACATCATAGAGCTTTATTAAATATTGTAATAAAATCTTTAGATTGGTGAAAGACAAATCCCAAGGGTGGTACAATCTACAATAATAGAAAACAAACAAAACCAAATAGTGATTTATGTTTCCAGCTCAAAACCTTTGCATTTACAAAAAGGAAAACTTATTTTAAGATCTGGATCTTCTTAAATAGATACCTCAAGAACCATATTTAGATTATAAACTCTGCTAATATAAAAACTATTATTTATTCTTAAACTATTTATGTATATTAAGGATCTACCCTGCATTCCTGAGGGTACCTCTGTATTATATCCAAAAGATGTATGTATACCTTGTTAACAGCCTCTCTAGATGAGACAGACTGTTTTACTTGAGATACCCCATAAATTGTTTAATTTACTGCATAAAGTATTTCTTCTTTTTGTGGGATGAAAGGTCATTTCAAGCTTCATGGTGCTATCAGAAAAACAGGAAAGCACATTGTATCATAAAGGATATTTGAACACACCAAGAATGTTTCAGCACTGCTTGAGCCCTGAATAATTGGAAGGAGAAAAACTCTTTGCAGTTTTACTCATGTTGCTTAATGAGTGCTTATGTAAACATTGGTAGGGGTAAAATTAGAGGAAATTGAGAAGTTATATTCTCATCTTAACAGAAGTTATAACAGCATGAAAATTATAGGATGAAATGCAGTTACTACTCCCTGGATAGAATGCGGTTGGCGTACCTGAAACTTACACCACCATGATTCCCCACACACCCAATCTACATCTGTAAGCATTGTGCTAAGGGAAAGAAAAGGGAGGGTGGAGTGGAGTCCAGGCTCTGGTGGAATCCATGAAGAAAAGGGAACTTGATAGTACTTTTCTGCTGATAAAACTAGTGACAGACTTCAGCTGAGGAAGAGAAATGTCTTACTGCTGAACCAGCAACTGTGGAGGAAATACTCTCCTTGGATGAACTCAATGTAACCTAATTTAACTAATGCACACCTATTTCCCAAAGTTACACACTCCCAAGGAATGACCAACCTTCACTGAGGAAGTGTCTGTATTTCATTGACTGTACATTCAAGAGCAAAACAGGAGAATTTTACACCAATCAGTAACAAAGGTAGGTATGAACAGAGTCACTCAAGCTCCACCTAAACCTACAGAAGTAGTATGAAATGAAGTAAGGAATGAGGAGAAGTTAGAAAAGACTCCATTGTAACTTCTGGGACCAGTCAACAAGTCGAAGCTGTCTCCTTCATAAATATGGAGTAAGATCCAAGCTCTACATGCACTGATTCATTATCTCAAGCTGGCTTTGATTGGTGACTGAATATATTGCTTCAAACACATTTTTGCAGTCCTGTGCAATCACCAGCAATTCTTGAACCTTAACCTGTCACAATTTTCTGTTGCCATTGTGTATAATAAGGAGTGTTATGCTTGTAGAATGTTGGCACTAGTGCTTCAAGGACACTGGCATCCACCAGCAGCAGGTAACATACTTGAATAAAAGTGTGGAGACCTAGGAAGGAGTCTTTCTTGAGCTGTTGGCTTGTGACCCTGAGCAAGTCAGTTGGACTGCCCTCCAAACCAGCAGACTGCTCATTGGAAAATCTTCATAAAGGGTTGGGCACAAGGATCTTAGCTTTCCAAAGCAAGTGGACACATATGATATCTATCCAATAGCCTTATAGAAAACCTTTTTAATTTCATATATAGGAAGATTTTACTAAATTTGAGGTTGATTGATTTTTTTCATTACTATTGCCCAAGACAGATGAGATTATATTTATTATTCATAAGTTTCCCAGTTAACTGTTGCTGTCTGTATATAAATAATCTAGTTCGTTCTAGGGAGTGGATTTTTTTAAAAGTAAAAAAATTTGAAGAGGTGCACTGCCTGTCCTTCCCAAACATTTGTTAAATTGTTACAAAATATTTCTATCCATGACTCAGAGTTGCTGTTTTCTGGAGAATGAGGGCATTCATTTATCAGTGGAGTTCTCACTGTCTTACCTGCTACATCTCATCAGTATCAGAAAGATTGAGGATTTGCCTTTCCTTTTTTCTTGTAACAATTCTACAATTCTTGTCTTGAAGGATATAATGCTCCATTTTTAAATACTTTTGTGAGTCTTGCCCAGTCCTGTATCCACAAAAGAGATTTTCTCTTATACAAGTACTTTTTCCTCATGTGAATAACCAGGTCAGGTAAATTCTACAATGTAAGGCCAATTCCTGACTTAAATATTCTGGTATCACTCCAGATATAATTAAGAAGTGGCACACAGATATCACTCAGCATGGGAGAAATTTCCTTACTTCTTAAATCTGCAGTTGGGAGAATCAAAATTGTAATATCTAGTGATGTGTTCAAGCAAGTACATTCAATAGAAAATATTTGCTTTTTTTTTAAAAAAAAAAAGGGTTGTCTTGTTTTTTTCTTTTCTGTGGAATGATTATTTGACTTGAATCCCTGGTATATCATTTTTCCTTACTACTTTAAAGGCTAACTTCATGCATCACAATTTATATAAATGTTACAATTTTGCAGCACAAGTACTAAATGTTTTTCAAATTACAGTAATGTATTGTATGAACCAATGTGTTTATTTCTTGTTAACAGAATGGAAACAAGAATAAAGAAAATTATTTGACTGATTTCTTTGCTTTCCTCATTATAACAACTAATGTACATATGAAATATTCCATTTAAGTTATTCTGAGATTTCTTTGTTACACATCTAAAAACATATCCAGACTTGATGGTTTGGGTATCAACTGATACAAAGTATCAGGAAAAAAAAATCACAAATTAATTTATTTTCAGACCCAAAAATATGTTAAAGTAATTATTAGGCAGAGAAGATATTCACAGACTTAATTATTCAAAGGTCATACTATTCATCCAGAGGTTTACATTTGATGTGAAAGGTGAGAGCAGTGGCTTTAATTTAAAATCAAATTTTGATCCGACTCTAAGACAATGTTTCTGCCTTTGTTCCTTCAATGTTTTCTGTACTAGTACAATGCTTTTTCATATTCAGTTACAGAAAAAGAATAAAAAAAAGCATTACAAAACAGGAGCTGACACTAGTGGGTGCTCTTAATCCATGGTAGTTTGGAAAACAATTATTCTGGAAAAAAAAAAAAAGTAAAAAGAGAAAATAATATCATAGGAAAAATACTGTGGGTAAGTACTAAAGAATGATATATTGTTTTCTGTTGAAACACAGGAGTCTGAATCAGTGAAATGTTAATTTATCTACCACTTACTTCATAGCAGTTCATGATGCACATGCCAATGTAAATATTCTTTGTCTGTATATCATTATTAGAAGAAGACGAAGTTGAGAGAAGGGAGCAACTGGGTAATAACTTTTGAGACAGGAAATAAATGAGAGAAAAGATATTGTAACCTGTTATGCCAGGACCTTCCTTCCACTTGGTGATGTCCCTATCTTGGGGTTGGCTTAGAAAAATTCTGTGGCTTTGTGGAGCATAATACTGATATTTGAGTAATGACTTTTTTATCCTTAATTGTTTTTTAAAGTCCTCACAAGTAGCTTTCAGTCAGTTCTCTGTAATTTTGATACAGCTTTTTGTTATTTTTGGAATATTTATCTGTTCTGGGAAGATTCTTCTCAATATAATAAGCAGAGCAAATATAATAGAATAATTTTTAAAATACATAGAATAATTTTTATCTTATGCTCACCTTTCTGGACATGCAATAAGTTCAAGGGTGTAATATTAAATGGTAACATAGATATTTGGGATTATTTATTGTATTTATCTACTATAAATAGAAGTTTGCAAGCACTAAGACTCAAAGGAGTTGTTTAAAGATAAATGTGAGAAATAAATGGAATGTGTTATCACAGAGTCACAAAAGGGGATCTAACAGTATCAAGAGAAGAAAATATCTCTATTCCTTGTCATAAAGGGCAACTGATTTAATATTTATGCATTATTAGGTAGAAATTTTGTCCAAGTTGAGTTCTTCATTTTTTATTAATAATTTTAATTACAGCTGTCTTTTGTGATGACATCCCTGTTGGCTGGAGGCCAAAAAATTATCAAGTATAAAGTAGTTACATTCTAACTCAGTAGTGCACTGGCAACAGCATATATGGCATTTGAAAGAAGTGCTAACAATGATACACCAGTGAAAGCCCATTGAAAATATTAATCTGGAAAACAGTGAGCTCCAGATGACAATGAATTACCTGTGTAAGACAAAATTAAGGAAAGAAGCGGATCCACAGACCCTGCTGATGGGAAAGATTTGAAAGATGGTCTCCTTCTGTAGAGAGAAGAGCAGATAGTGGGACCCAGAAAGAACTTACAGGAGATGGGATGAGCTGACAGAGTGACTCTCTGCTCTGCAAAAAGAGGTATCTTGCTCTTCCTGGAGATCTGACTCAGTTCCCCTCTGTCTTCTCCTAGCCTGACCACACACACTATATTGTTCCAATTTACTAGTTTGGCAGAAAGTTAACCTAACAAGTGAAACAGAAAAAAGTTTTCTGACAGTCTAGTGAGCTAAATGAACTTTCAACATCATTAACCAAATGTCACTTCCACCAAAAAGGAAGGAGGGGGACAAGTCTCCCATTAATGTCATGGGTCAGGAAGAAATAGAAGGTTGGAGATCCTTCCTTTAGAGTGGCAAAGTGCATTAGCTTGACTTAAGCACCTTGATAAATACAATAGAATGAGAGCAAGGAAAAGAACTGCAAAAAACCTCCACATCCCATTTTAATGTCCCTCCAAAAATCTTGAATATTCATAGTTTAAAATTAAGAAATCTGTCTACAGAATTCCTTCACTATATTTGTGGTTCTTGCCTTCGTAAGATATAAGAATTCTTTAATGTCTTCTCCAAGACAGCTTCAGACACTGTTTATAGATTTGGGAGGGGAATCTAATCTCTATCCTGAAGTACACTGAAATTCAGCCTTTATCTGTCATCACATTTAGATTTTACTTAAGCCTATGAGATTGTATCTTCCTTCAACAAATTATTTCACTTATACTGAATAACAAGAGAGATATGAATGTACTGAACAGAGCCCAGCAATAGGCCACTGAGATGAATAAGGAAGTGGAGCACCTCTAATATGAGGAAAGGCTGAGAGAAATGGGACTGCTTATCCTGGAGAAGAGCAGCCCTAAAGGGATGGTATGTAAGTATGTAAATATCTTATGGGAGGGGATAAACAGGGCAAAATCGGACTCTTTTGAGTGGTGCCTAGTGATGGGATGAGGCAATATGTACCAACTGAAAAACAGGAGGCTCTGCCTGAAATGCAGGAAACATTTGTTATTATGGGGATGACTGAAAAGCGAGGCAAGTTGCCCAGGGGTATTGTGAGTTTTCATCCTTGGAGATATTCAAAAGTTGCCTGCACGTGATCCTTGGAAAACAGCTCTAGGTGATCTCATTTGAGCCAAGGCGTTGAACAAGATGACCTTCAGAGGCACCTTCCAATCTCATCCCTTCTGTAATTCTGTAATTCTCAGAACTATTCAGCTACATTTATACAGTGGAGATAGGCACACGTTTTGCTAAAAGAGTGATTTTGAAAGGATTCTCTGCTGCTTTTAGTGAGAGGCACTATGTTCTATGATATATTGCATAGAAGATTTTGAGTGAAAGTTAATACTGTAAAAGAGCATGCCAGCATATATAACTGTTACTGTTATTGTTGTAGAAAATGCTAATCCCACTGAAACTTTTCAATTAAAAAAAAAATTGCAGTAGAAAATTAGTTTTGTGTGTTTTCTTGTTTTCTTGTAACTAGAACATTGCCTTGACTAACTGATCAAAAATACCATAATAAAAAGAAAAATTTTCTGGTTTGCTTTATACCAAGGGAATTTGGACTGGTATAAAATAAATTACATTATGCAAATGAACTGCTGTGCTAGTAATGATGCTTAATTAAATTTGTAACTATAAAATATAATTGTTTAAATAAATACATCTACCCATTACTAAGTGTTGATTATAAAATAACACCAATGAAAATTCAACTCTACAAAGTTTGAACATTTTATTCTTTGATACACTGTAGCATTTTTCTTTTTTTAGCTAATATTTCCATAGAGTAGAAATTTCTTTGATGGTCATGTGGAAAGGCTTTGCTGAAGTTTTATTTATATTGGATTTTAAGGGGAAGGCAATTGGTTAGATTTGAATGAGGTAGGTAGATGCACAGTTAAACCTCTGTGAAGACCTACTGACTTCTCTGTCACAGTGTCACCTAAAGAGATGGAAATTTATTGAATAAATAAAAAAAGGTTATTCTGTGTACTGAAACAAAGCTAGAATTGATGCATTCTGCATTGTTTCTAATAAGGAACTTCTTTTGTACTACCCTGAAATTCCAATTTTTTCCATACTGAATAAGTAGACAAGAAAGCTACTCATTAATTAAGATATTCCCTTGTTGACTTTCTTATACTATTGTGGTCTTTTTTATAGGCTGATTCTTCAATTACCTTCTGGGATGTTTCTTATTTAGATGGGGTCCTGCAGAGCTCACTGCTGAGATTGTTTGGCTCTGCAGAAATTCACATCATCTTTAAAAACTGACTATTTAGATTCACTTTTTCCACCAAACAAGTGAAGTAGAATATGAGGGCTTGTACCTAGCTAGGTCCCAACACAGTATGCTCGAACTCAGAACCAGTCTAATTTCTCTAGACTAGACACAGCATTGAATGAGTCTAAGTGAAAAGCTGTTGTCTGCTATTCTGGGGTTTCAGAAATCTAGCTTCAAAGAGCTTCCAGGAAGCTCTATCAAAAGTCAGGAGAATTAACTTCCTTTCTATTGATTCAAGTTTGACACTATCCCAATTCATGAAAGAATGTAATTTAACAAGTTATTAAAAATGGTCTACTTGCTGCAATCTGTATCACAAGTTCCAATTACTTTTAACACTGACATGACTTTCTGAATTTATTTTTTTCTGAGAGAAACCAGGCCTTAACTATTTAAATTCTTTATCACTAGGAGTTGTGCTGTGCAACTGAGTTCTGAACCATCTATCAGTGTCCAAGAAATAGTTACAAATATCTGTATAGCATATAATCAATATGAGCATCCATTAAAAAAATTATTTCTATATATTTTTTTATTTATCATATTATTTTGTGATTTGTGTTTTTAGGTAAACCTCAGTGTGAGTACAACAGATTGTTTTTCAGTACTTCAACTTCTTTTGTTTCACTTGCTGCTTGATTTATCAGAATATTCTTAATAAATATTAGTTTCTAACACAGCTTTCTAAGTCTGTATCCCTTTGGAATACAATTGATTTATCCCTTGTTATGTATCATGCAGAGGTCTCAGTCCACTTTACCGTCATATATTTTGCAGGTTTATTTGGATGGTTGGGTTTGTTGGTTAAGACACCTTAGTATTTAAAAAAATTATATTGATTAGCTTACCTTCAGATACCACATATTTTTGCAATATATTACTTGGGTTATTTTTCCAAATATTCTCAAAAATGCTATGTTAGTTTTTGGGTTTGTTTTAAACTGAGCTTTTCTATGCACCTATGGATTGTTATTTTCACATGATGATGAATGCAAGGAAGCTGAACTACAAAAATAAGTTCAGAAAATTCTGAGTGTAAAGCTTGGACCCATTAAAATTAACCTAAATGTTATTCTTTTACTTTTAATTTTTAAATTTTAATTCTAATTCAAAGTTATTATGTTCTGGGTGTTTGCCATTGTTTGATGTCATAGTACATTGCATCACTGAGAAAATTATAACCCCATAAGCCAAACCAAAACATTAAATGCACCCCCCAAAAAAAAAACAAAAAAACACAAAAACACAAAAAAAACCCATTAATGTAATTTGCATAAGTATGAAGAAAAATAATCAAATCAACCTCTAAAATTAAATTCAGAGTTGGTTTCCCAAAACAAATCAACATATTATCAATTTTTCCTTGCTTTGATTATCACTAAACTCCAGAACACCATAGAATTGACTTACATATATTTGCACACAGGCATTGATTAACTTAACTAATGCCCACACTGAGCATTGCTAAAGTGTTTAGGCAAGCCATTAAAACTTTTTGCCATTTGTTGAAATTATAGTTTTATTTGCATAAAAATAATAAAAAAAGCTACTCCCATTCCTCAGCAGTAAAACAATTCTAGTTGATTTACAGGCCAAATTCTATATCATGAATCATTACACTGGCATTTAAATAATTTTTTTCCTTTTTTTTTTTTCTTTCTTTTTTTTTTTTTTTCTTTTAATTACACTGTAGGTTTAGTCCCATGAAGGTTATTAGGATATATATTTTTAATTTTCTTTTAAGATGCAAATATAAGAGAATAGTACAATATAGCCAAAAGGCTTAAGCATCTTTTATTTATTACTGAAAATAAAGATTCTTTGAGGAAATCAATTACCTAATCAGATTAGAAATTTATTGCTTAGCCAATTAAATCTTATATTAAAATAGCTAGAGGTTTTACTTGTCCTGTTTTCAATCCATAACATGAGTCTCACTTCTGTACTCTTGGTTATTTGACAAGGGTTGGTTTGTTTGGGGTGTTTTGTTTGTTTGAGGAGTTTTGTGGAGGGGTTTTATTTGTTTGGGGCTTTTTATGCTTTGGGGCTTTTATACTTTGGGATTTTTTTTAAGCTTGCCATAGTCATCTATGAAGATTTTTGATTGATTTTATTTTTTTGAAGATTGAAAGATACTTAAAATTAAGGCTATATTCAAGAAACAGAGGAGAGTTTCTGTGATCTATTTTCTATGGTGACGTGATTTTGAGGTAAAATTCTGTTCTAAAGCTTATATAGATAAAATTATGTGATACAAAAAAAATCGGTATGATGCTATGTGCTGAACAAGTTAATGCAAGTCTAATTAAATATCTTAATTTCTGTGATACGGTTCAGAATAAGCATTTTATATTCTTCCTATGCTTAAAAGATCTAGTGAAAAAATACTAATAAAAGACATCAGTAGTCACCCAGCTGCATGTACTCAAAATGATGTTAACACTGTATCCATCAGATTCAATGGAACCACTGGTGATGAGGTGGATGATTGTGTTGGCTTTTGCAGTTATAGTAGGTGTATAAAAAATTAATGTCTTGCATACAAAAAGAAAAAAAGAGATCAGTTTTGACAATAATTTAAGAACAAAATTCATGAATACACAGGAGATCCAATTCCATTCCTGATTCCATTGAAGTAAAAAAACCAGAGAATATCTGACAAGTATGCAAAAGAAAATATCTTCGTTTTTTGTTTGATATCCAATCAAAGATGATATTAAAGTGTAAGAGGTGTAAAATTTCAAAATATTGAGTGAGATTGATTTCTAATTACATGTCATCATTTTAATTGTATCACCATTAGAACCAATTCCAGTTTAGTAGTGTCAACTGACCATTCTCAGACAATTTACTGTCCTTTAAGTTTTATTCTTTGTGCCCAAATTTCTGTGACTAAGAATTTTTCTTCCTATTAATTGGGGCTATCTTTCTCATTGCTACTTAGACTTCACAAAAATCTATGAGTTGTGTCTGCAATTTCAATTTTTTTTTCTTGCTTGCTTATCCAATGTACCATATTCCTGAGAATAGCTACAGTTTCATAATTGCTCCTTATAGCCACTGAAGTACTGAATTATTGTGAGGAAGACACAGTACAGTATCTAATCTATATTTTTAAAACTTTTTTTAAAAATAGTATCTTTTGACAGTAATTGCTTTTGGTTTTAACATAGTTATTATGTGTCTATGAGGATGGGAGCAAACAGTCTCCAACCTCCTTTCCTCATATTTTTAACTATTTTGGATCACTCTTGTGTTAACTGGTGAGAAACAAGTGTATTACCTCAGACATTTCCTTCTGCCTTTATATCTGAAAAGTGCTCTTTTCTTTTTCCTCATTATTTTTTGAAAGACAAGGCAGAAAAATTGTCCAGTTCTAGCATATAAAATGTAGGGGGAAATTATTGATCATTTTTATGAGATATTTGTAGTATTCAGAAAGAAGAAAAAGTTATTTCATGACAGACAGTTTTAAATAAAGGTTGGTTAAGTATGGTCACAAGAAATTGCCACTGTAATTTTTGTTATCTAGCTGAATGTGACCTGTCCCAAGCAGATGAAGCTGAGTGCTGCAGTTCATATGCTTAAGGGATGAGACATAATCCAGATGGATCTTCAAGGCCTCAGGAGTGCATCCTTGTGAACCTTCTGAAGTTCAACAAGGCCAAGTGCAAAATCTTCCACCTGGGTCATGGTAACCCCCAAATATCAGTACAGACTGAGGCATGTATGGATTGAAAGCAGTCTTGCTGATAAGAACTTGAAAGTGCTGATGGATAAAAAACTGAATATGAGCCAGCAATGAGCTTCCAGCTGAGAAAACCAATTTTATCCTGAGGTGCATGAAAAGATGTGTGACCAGAAGTGCAGTGGTTCGGCTTCTCCAATGGGTGCAGTTCCGGCCAGCCCTGCCGCCACTACATCCAGGGGCCACTTTGCCAGAGGCGTGGGCAAACCCAACCACGGTGCGGATAGTGCGCAGAATAGAAAGGCGGGACTCTCAGGGTGTGCAACCAAGGGGTGCGTGGTCCCCAAGGCAGCGCTCCGAGGAGAGACGCTGGCCTCGAGATGGCACGGCTCTTTATTGAGTGGGTTACAGGGGTGGGATTGCGTGGGACCAATCACAACCTTTTGCCAATGTATAATGAGGGAATGCACAACTTTTGAACCAATAATAAGTAACTTGGGGAGGAATACATGATGAGGGGGTGGGGAAGTTATATAACTTAAAGATTGACACTTAACAGAAAAGTGGTAAACAACTATTATGGGATAGGGTTACCAGGACAACCAAGGTTTTGGCGGGAAAGTCTGGGGGAAGGGGAGAAGGGGAGAAGGAGAGGGAAGGAGAGAAGGAGAGGGAAGGAGAGGCCATCTTAAACAATAGTATAATTACAAATTATAAAACACAAATTATAAAACCAAACTGGAGCAGTAAAAACCCAACTGGAATTGAATTTAAGCACCACCACATCTCCCCCTTTTTTATTTTTTTTGTGATGGATTTTAGTATTATCTGTTCGGGGGATAGATTTCCTGAAACTGTTCTTGTTCCGTGAGCCACCTCTCGTCATCAGTCTCCGGTACAAAAGTCTTCTGGGTCAGGGTATTCCTCGTCTTCCCATGGCGGGAGTTGCTGCATCTCAATCTCTTCGACGGGAAGATCACTGGCCCAGACGTTGTTCACGCTGAGTGAAGAGGTGGCTGCAGTGATGGCTTTTCGAGTGACTCGTCGGATGATGCCAAACGCAATTCCAATGATGAGTAACAAAAACAAAATTAGGAGTAACAAAATAAATTAATTAACAAAAAGCCAGTGAGGAATGGGGAAGGAAGGAGCGGACCTCTCTTCCTCCGGACCAACGGGCTTCCTTTTTCTTCGCCAAGCTACATTTTTCACCTGATGGTCTGACTCCTTGGAGGCCTTGGGAACATAAGGTCTCACCCACTTGGCCGGCACCCATTTAAGTCCGGTGGGTGTCGATACGCAGGCGTACCCGCGTCCCCAAGTGATTAAACCGTGTGGACCTTCCATTCTCATGGTCTCCGGGTCCTTGACGAGAACTGGCGGTTTAGACTCTAATTTTAAATTTGGGTTCCCTCCAAAGTGCCTAATTATTGGGGGATTCATAAATTCGAATGAACAATTTAGAAAATTAATTGTGTGCAAGGCCCTGGCTAATCGAATTTGGGGTGACTCCAATTTCAGAATTTGTCCCTGTTGATTGAGGACTCTTTTGATGTTTTGGTGTGTCCTCTCCACAATTGCTTGGCCTGTCGGGGAGTAGGGGATGCCGGTCTTGTGTTCTACTCCCCATTGCTGGAGGAAGTTGCGGAACTCCTTGGAAATATAGCTTGGCCCGTTATCCGATTTGATGACCTTAGGGATGCCTAGGAAAGAGAAGGCTTGGAGGAGGTGTTTAATGACATCCCCTGCTTTCTCCCCTGTGTGGGCGGAGGCATAAACTGCTCCAGAAAAGGTGTCCACAGACACATGGACGTACTTCAGCCTCCCAAACTGGGAGACATGAGTAACGTCCATCTGCCAAACCTCGTTGCTGCTCAGCCCTCGGGGGTTCACCTTGGCATGCAGGGTTGGGACTGCATGTCGCTGGCAGCTGGGACAGGTCGCCACAATGGCCTTGGCCTGATCTCGGGTCAGTTTGAATCCTCGGACCAGACCTGGCACATTCTGATGGAAGAGTTGGTGGCTGAGCTTCGCCTGCTGGAAAACGTCGGGCAGCGGGGCCTTCTCGACAGGGGCAGCAAGAGCATCAGCCCTCCTGTTTCCCTCCGCTATGAACCCCGGCAAATCCGTGTGCGACCTGGTGTGCATCACGTAAAACGGTTGCTCTCGGTGGGAGATTAGCCTTATCAACTTCGAGAGCAACTTAAACAGAGCAATGTTAGTCACTTCTTGGAGAACTGAGTTCTCCGCTCTGGACACCACACCCGCAACGTAGCTCGAATCGGTTACCAAATTAAATGGTTCAGAGAACCTTTCGAAGGCCCTGACGACTGCGGCCAACTCAGCAATCTCTGCTGAGTCTGAGGATCTTTCCAAGTCACCACTGACTTGTGGGACCCTCCGGACACGTCTGTGAAAACTGTCAAGGCTTCGAGCGGTCTTTTGCTCTGAACACTCCTTAAATTTAATTTAAATTGAGCATCCGAATTAAAAATTTTGTGGGCAGGCCGATGGATTGAAATTTGACCAGTGTAACTGTCCAGGGCAAACTGAAGTGCTTCGTTCTCTTGAAGCAAGTGCTCTAACATTGCCTTTGAAATTTGGCCTGAATTCAACCGAATTGGTACGTGGATCACCTCAAAGTCGCAACCAGCCAGTTCTCTAATGCGGATTCTGGCCTTCCGGAGCAGTTCAGCCATCAACTCCTGTGGGCGTGTCATCCTCTTGGACCTGTGGTGGCTGAGAAAGACCCATTCTATAATAAGAAGAGGATCTCTCCCGCCTCGGTCCTTCCGGGGTATGCTGGTCACCCCGTTGTCCCATTGGAATATCATTCCATGGAGGTGCGGCAGATTCCCTAGAATGACAAAGCAGAAAGGCAAATCAGCATGGCATCGATTTGCCTGTCTGGTGGACATCAACTCTTGAACCCTTTTCAGTGCTTTCCGTGCCTCCGGGGTGAGTGACCTAGGGGAACTCAGCCCCTCTCCCCCTTTCAATAAATTGAAAAGAGGTGCTAGGTCCTTGGTGGTAAGACCCAGCCAAGGCCTCACCCAGTTCAAAGCCCCACACAGCTGGTGCACATCCGCTAAGGTCTCAATTTTGGTTTGGATAGCCAATTTTTGCGGAACAATGGTCCGCTTATTAATTTCGAGGCCAAGATATTTCCATGGTGGCATTTTTTGAATTTTTGCTTCCTGCAACTCGAACCCTGCAGCAACCAGTGCAGCCACTGTCAGGTCAAGCGCATGCGTCAACAGGTCGTCGCTGGGGGCGCACACGAGCACATCATCCATATAATGAAAGATGATGGCCTGGTGTGCAGCTGCACGCACGGGGGTCAGCAAGGAAGACACGTACCACTGGCAAATGGCGGGACTGTTCTTCATTCCTTGGGGAAGAACTCGCCAGTGATACCTCTTCCTTGGGGCCTCTCGGTTGATGTTAGGAACCGAGAACGCAAACCGCGGAGCATCGTCGGGGTGAAGAGGAATTTGAAAAAAGCAGTCTTTGATGTCAATTACTGCCAGATTATAATTTTGGGGCAACATGGCTGGGGAAGGCATCCCTGGTTGGAGAGATCCCATGTCCTCGATTACTTCATTAATTTGTCTGAGGTCCTGGAGAAGCCTCCATCGGGTCTTGTCGGATTTCTGTATCACGAACACCGGGGTGTTCCAAGGAGAGGTGGTCTCCTCTATGTGACCCTTTCGGAGTTGCTCTTCCACGAGCTCATTCAGTGCCTTTAATTTTTCTTTAGAAAGCGGCCACTGCTCCACCCAAACTGGAGAATCTGTTTTCCAATTCAGTTTTTGGGTGGGGCGCCGTTCAGTGACCGCAGCCCAAAAATTTTGTGGAGGGTCAGGGAATTCAATTGTTGCCCCCCACTGGGCCAGGACATCTCTCCCCCACAGGGGTGCTTTGTAGTTTAAAACAAAGGGCTGGATGTTGGCCAATTGCCCATTGGACCCCTTAATTTGCACCATGTTTTTCGATTTTTTTGGCAATTGAAGGCCTCCAACACCCTCAACTTGCTCAACTACTGTCTGCAACGGCCAACGTGACAGCCATAGGTGTTCCGGGATCACCGTTACGTCCGCCCCTGAGTCAAGGAGACCCTTAATGATGGTAGTCTCCTCGCCCACCCTTAATTTGCACACCTCAGGTCTGTCACGTGTAATGTTTATGACTGTGCTTATCTGGGGGTGGCAGGTTTTGCAGTCGCCCTCGGGACACACCCTTTCGGGGAGTGATGGTATTGCCTGGGCGACTATCTGTCCCTTTGACAGATAAATGGGTGGAGTCGTGCAGCGGAGCCAGAGTTCAAACCACTCGGGATCCGCAGGAGTGGTTTGGGGAACAATCTCGATCTCCGGCGGGGTATGTTTACAATCCCCCACGACTACATATGTTGTGCCAATTTTGTGCCAGGTACCTCGATTTTTAGATACCGCCACGCGGTGCCATTCATCATCACGGATCCACAGGGCATCAGATAATTCAAGATGAAAGGGCACTCCTTCGCTTGTTGTCGTCAAGGACTTTCCTGCGAAAGGAACAGGCACATTTGGGTCAGGATCATCAGGTGAAAGACTCCTCAAAGGGGAGTTTCTTGTCTCGTCCGGTGAATTTCCCCCTGGACCTTGCAGAGAATTCCTCCGCTGTCCCTGGGAAGAAAAAGTCAAGTCCGTTAAAATACAATGTCCGGTGCAACTCAAATCAACATTCCCCATTCCCCCTCCCCCGGCTTGGGCCGCCCGATTGGGGTCATCGCACTGGGCGGCTCCGCGCTCCCTTATTCGTTTTTTGACTGGGAGCTTCCTCCCCTTCCACCTCCTCCTCCTCCCCCCTCTTTTTGTTGTTTGAATTCCTGAAACTCCTGTCTCAGGGGGCATGCTTGCCACCAGTGGCCTAGCTTCCCGCATAAAGCGCAGGGTCTGTCTGCTGCGCCCTTTGATGGGTATCTCCCTTGTCTGGGTGTTTTATGTGTGACGGCCGCGTTGTCCTGTTGAGGGGTTGAGGTCGCTGCGGTTGCTGCAACGTTGATGGCTTTCTTCCGGTGTTCCTGTTTTTCAGGACGCCCCGGCGTTATCAGAGGGACTATCTCTGTGACGACCTCTACGTAGTCTTGCAACGTTGGCTTGGGTTTCCTTGGCAAGGTCAGCATCGCCTGTTTACATATCTGGTTGGCATGCCTGAATGCCAAGGATGTGACCAGCCGTTTCCTCGCCAACTCGTCGTCTTCCTGCTGCTCTACAGCTACCGTTAGCCTTTCCACAAACAGCAGGAAGTTTTCCTGAGGTCCCTGAAAAATATCTAAATAGGATTCCATGGGGCCGGAAGGCCGCATGGTGGAAAACGCTTTGACAGCAACCTTAGCAATCTGCGTTAACAACGGCTTGGGAAGTCCTGCGGCTTGCTTTTGAGGCGTTTCCCAATCACCCTCGCCCATGACATGTGACAGCGTTATCATGTTTCCCTCATTGTCCACAGCTGTGTCAGGGTCATTTGACCACCCTGGGAGGGCGTCCTGCAAGTGCCTTTTCCAGGTTGCAAACCAGAGCTGATACTCAGTTCTGGAATGCAAGCACCGGAAAAGGTACTTGATGTCATGTGGGACTACATCACTCCCGGTAATCTGGCCATCTAACAATCCAAGGAAGTACGGACTCATGCGGCCGTACTCCTTGAGGGCCTTCATGAGTTCCCTGACCACGTTCTGGGACAATTGCTGCCAATTTGCCTCCTCATGCCCTCCCCTACCCCTCCTGTAGGTAACTGGAGCGAGAGAAGGGACATGGGGGCCATCATTTCCTGGATCCCACCCCTCCCCCTCAAAGCCCCAAGCGTGGGAACCGGAAGAAGGGGCGTGGGAACCGGGAGGCAGTGGGCGGGACTCGGGCGTCACCGAGGGGAGTGGCCTGCGACGGGAGGGGGGCGTGTCAGGGTCTGGGAAAGACACGCCTTCGGAGGAGTGGTTTTGGGTGGAGACTTGGGAGGAGCGGCAGGTGGGGGGGTCATAGGAAGGGGTTTCAGGAGAGGGACAGCCTCGGGGAAGAGTGGAAAGGGACAGAAAAGGGTTGGTGGGAGAAAACTTGGGAGACTGGGAAGGGGAAGGGAACGGGAGCGGGGCCATGGCGGCGGCGGCGAGCGGCGCTTCCGGCAGCGGGCTGGCGGGCAGGGCGGACAAAGAAGACGACCGTGCCACGCGGCCGCCGCCATTCCGCGCCTCTGCACCGCGAGTGCTGCGTGCCTGCGCCTCTCCCGCGTGGCCGCCACGCGCCTCTCCCGCGTGGCCGCCGCGCGCGCCTTTCGCATGGACGCCGCGCGCGCCTTCCGCATGGACGCCGCGCGCGCCTTCCGCATGGACGCCGCATGCCTCCGCCACGTGGTCGCTATGCGGCTTTTCCACATAAGCGCCGCGTGCGCTTGCCACGCGGTCGCCATGCGGCTCTTCCGCATGGGCGCCGCGTGGGCTTGTTCCGCGGGCACCATGTGCGTTCTCCCCCGCGCCTCCTGTGCGGGCGCCGCGTGGCTCCGCGCGGGCATTTTGTGTGCATTCTCCTCCACTTACACTGAACCGAACTCGGGGTTTGTTTAGGGAGGTTCGGGGAAGGGAAAATTCCTCGGGAGCGTGGCCAGTGCTCCGTCGGATGTCCCGGGCAGACTGCCTTGTCTGCCCCGGGCGGGGGTGCATTCTGAGGAAGCCAGGGCTGGCGGGCTGGGCTTTGCCCGCTGCGTTCCTGAAAATGCCACGGCGGGGTGAGGGGGAGCGGGACACAGAACGGGAACAGGGGGAAACAGAACTTTCTCCGGGAGACCGCTCTTTCTGCACTCCTTTCATATTTTTTACGGCGGTCCGAATCTGTTGGGACCAGAATAGATATTTCGCTGCATTTTTGTCTCCGGAGGCAGCCAATTTGGAAAGTTTTAAAACGACGGGTTCCCAAAATCGGAGCTCCGTCACAGCTTCCGGGTTCGTCTTGGGGAAATGCAGACAGAGCACGCGCACAAACTGCTTCAGCTCTCCCTTTGAAAACTTAACATTATTAAAACTGAGAACACCAACAAAACAACGAAAAACGCCTTTCTGCTCTGCCGAGAGCTTGGCACCCATTTTTCACTTCCAAACCGTACCGCAACACAAAAATAAACTAAAAATCGAATCTCAGCACGAAAAACTCCGGTCAGGCAGTACCCCCCCACTGCCTCCGCCCCGGAGGTGCCCCGTAAAACAAAAAAGCCCGCTTCAAAACCGCGTCTGTCGCCCGTGCGCAGACCAAAAGCGGGGTAGCTCCGGCTCCCGCGCCGGCCAAGGAACGAGCACGGCGCCGCTCCGGTCCCGCCTGACCGGGAATCAAACCCGGGTTGCGGCGGTGAGAGCGCCGAACCCTAACCACTAAACCATGGGCTCGGCCGTGTCGCTCCCGTCTCGCGGCCTCGGTCCCTCCCGCGGCGTGCCCCGTGTCGCGTCCCCCCGATCACCGAGCGCGGTTTCCCGATCTGGGCTCAGGCGCACCAGCTCGGAGCCGCCAAAACACAAAACACAAACCAACAAAACGAAAAAAAAAAACCAGGAACCTCGAAACAAAAACCCGAGAGAGGAAAACAACTCCCCCCCCCGGGTGCCGCGCGGCTGACCCCCCCAGGACAGTCACTCCTGGGCTGGATCCCCCTTTTTGGGTAGGGTGAGGGCTAGGGGCTCACTCTTACCCTTCCCTGGTTCCTGCGTGGGTACAGCGGTTTGGTCTGGGGATGGATCCGCACTGAAGAGGACTCTACTGGGTGCTGCAGAGCTACCCTCTTCTTCCTCCGGGAGCGCACCTGAAGGCTGCTTCCACCAGGAGGCGCGACGACAATGAAAAATCCGTAAAGGTCCCGTTCGACCGGATTCAATCGCGTGGCTCTCAAAATGAGGGCGCAGCGTCAGAGCCGTCGCCGTCGAGTCGTCAAGCTGTTCGCCCACGCGTGACAGCCCCACGTTGGGCGCCAGACTGCAGTGGTTCGGCTTCTCCAATGGGTGCAGCTCCGGCCAGCCCTGCCGCCACTACATCCAGGGGGCCACTTTGCCAGAGGCGTGGGCAAACCCGACCACGGTGCGGATAGTGCGCAGAATAGAAAGGCGGGACTCTCAGGGTGTGCAACCAAGGGGTGCGTGTTCCCCAAGGCAGCGCTCCGAGGAGAGACGCTGGCCTCGAGATGGCACGGCTCTTTATTGAGTGGGTTACAGGGGTGGGATTGCGTGGGACCAATCACAACCTTTTGCCAATGTATAATGAGGGAATGCACAACTTTTGAACCAATAATAAGTAACTTGGGGAGGAGGAATACATGATGAGGGGGTGGGGAAGTTATATAACTTAAAGATTGACACTTAACAGAAAAGTGGTAAACAACTATTATGGGATAGGGTTACCAGGACAACCAAGGTTTTGGCGGGAAAGTCTGGGGGAAGGGGAGAAGGGGAGAAGGAGAGGGAAGGAGAGAAGGAGAGGGAAGGAGAGGCCATCTTAAACAATAGTAATAATTACAAATTATAAAACACAAATTATAAAACCAAACTGGAGCAGTAAAAACCCAACTGGAATTGAATTTAAGCACCACCACACAGAAGATCAAAGAAAGTGATTCTCCCTGTCCCCATGACACCCCACCTTATACACCATGTTAAGCTCTGGGTTCCCCAGCGGAAAGACATGGACATGTTGGAGCACGTCCAGGGAAGAGCTGCAAAGACAGATAGAGGAATCAAACACTTCTTCTATAAGAAAAAGTTTAAGAATATTGGGGTTCTTTGTTCTGGAGAATAGAAGGCTCTGTCTTATTACAACCCTTCAGTAATTAAAGTGGGCTTGTAAAAACAATGGGGAGAGTCTTTTTATCAGGAATCCAGTCATAGGACAAGGGAAACAGTTTTGAACTGAAAGAATGTGTGTCCTGGTTTCAGCTGGGATAGATTTGACCTAAGGAAATAATTCTTTGTAGTCAGATTGGTAAAACAATGGAACAGGTTGCCCATAGAAGTTGTGGGCACCTCATGAAGAAGTGTTGGAGGGTGCTTTGAGCAACATTAGCTAGTGCAAAATGTCCTTGCCCACAGCAGGGGGGCTGAAGTAGATGTTTTGGAGCTCTCTTTCTAATCAAAATATTCTATGATTCTATGATCCTATAGGGAGCAGGGAAAAGCTGTTGTAATTGAATAAAAAACCCCACTTACAAACAGAAAAACAACCCCCCCTCGCATTCAATACTTCTGATGTTATCTAAAATCTTTGAGCCCTGATATTCAAAATGGTACAAACAACTATGCATCTGTGTCTGCTTAATATTCATAATGAATGAAACCTGTTGGCAGCAAGGAATGTTCATGCCTTTTCTTCTCACATACAAATCATCAATTACCTAATTTCTCAAAGTTCCATGCTACAAATCTGTGAAATCTCTCATGTACCAGCCTAGACAAACAAATTTTTTTCTTTTTTAACTCTCTTATTGCTTGGCTCGTTCCTGGTTTTAAAGCCTATGGAATCTATGAACTTGGTTCTACTCTAGTCTTTAGGTTAAGTTTTCATGTTTTCACAGACATGAAGACATAGTAATACAACACCTAGATTATCTTCTGACAAAGGGAAAAGAACTACAGTCCAGAGTATCTTACTAAAACAACCACAGACAGAATTTTAACTTTTTTAAGAGCTATACTTATTTATTTGTTGCAAAAAGAATTAAACCTACAATACCACAAAAAAAAACCCCTAATGAATGTAAAGTCAACAAGCAATAACTTGAAGAACAATTGCACACATTTTACCATTGCTTGGTGATTTTTTAAGCGGAAAGTGTCTTAAAATAAAAACAAACTGCATAAATGCATACGTTGCTTAAAATAGACAATTTTCACTTCCTAATTAATTACCCATGCACATATATTCACACACATGTACACAGGCCAACTTCAGAAAATGCTTTATGTGCTCAACAGGGCTGGATAATGGCTGTCCTACAACATGAGGTCTAGGAGCATGAGTCTGAGGAGCTTGAATGTCAGTCCTGGGCCCTCAGATGGAGGTCCCAGGTGAAGGTCTTTGTAGACACACATTGCAGAGCACAAACAAATAGGTTTTGTTGAATGTCATGGCACCTCTGCAGAGCAAACTATAACAATTAAAAATGGCAGCAAACTATAACAATTAAAAATGGCAGCAGTCAGAAGCTACCAGAGGGGTTGGATTTTATATCCAAAGTAATATTTGACGCCTCACAAAATAAGACATGCTCAGCAGGTTGTATGAAATTACTTTGCAGCTCTAATGGTGCAGCCAGTAACCCTGAACTTCGATGCTGAATTACTTTGTTCTGTTTTCAATGCTTTGTGTGTTTTCTTCCTGATGCAAAGAACCTCAACTACTACTACTTTTTATATTCACTGTTATGATGAACAAGAGAAAAATAAAGTGAGAGGAATTTGGAAAGGTTGCAGTGGAATGAGGTTTTCAAATAAAAATATCTTAATTTGAAATTTTCTAAAATTTTGTGTTTCTAACTCCATTCATGCTTACTACTTGATAGTATGTTCTACTAAGAAACCACCTGAGGATACCCAGTTTTAAGGCTTAGCCCAATTGAAAGATTTTTTATTATTATAAAATTGCTCACACCTCTGTCATGGGGGCGTTTTTCTGCAAAACAACAAAAAAATAGTATCTGACTGCAGCACTGGAGACCAAACATTACCTTTATGGAGGGCATATCTGAAAGTAATTGTCTAAATGATTTTCTTTCCTAAGGTTTTTGATCACAGTGCTACTCAGGTGGAAAAAACTTCTGGCCATATAAAAGATACAATTCTGAAAACAATTTTAGTCTGACTGCATAATTTTTGAAGCCTCTGTAAGCAGAAAACAGAGTAGGACTTAGCGGTCCAGAGCAGATGAGAAGAGAACATTTCAGTGACAGGTGGAAATACTTCAATTTCAGCAGGCTCATACAGTGGCCATTTGTAGCTATAAATCAATCTCAAATACAAAAGATTATAAGCATGTGAACGTTTTTGCTGCTGAAGAACTTTGCAACAATTGCCTGAACACTCTTACACTGAGCACTTCAGAAACTTTTTTAAAGTAAACCTCTTAAAAACAAAATCAAGTTATCAGTACTTTTTTAGAATTGGCAAACATGAACCTTTAACAATAAGTACAGAATTCCACTGAAAGGTGTGAGCCAGAGCAGGCCTCTTAGACTGTTTCTGCAGCAATTACTCAGTGCTCAATAAAGAAGAGCAATTACTGAAAAAACTCCTTCTTCCTCATAACATACACACATATTGTTCCTGCTGATTTACAGAATTAACAGCCTTTCACAAGTCACTCAACTAGCTGGCTTTATCTTGTGTTTGTATTTAACATAAGTAATGATGAGAATGCAGCAAGTAAGTGTGTAAAGGATCCTTGCCATCATGTATTTCTTCCTATAGTTCATGTATAGTCAGAACATGTAATTCTTACAGTTTAAAGGAAGAATGTTTTTCAAGGGTTTTGATTAAAATAGAGAGACAAAGGTTTATTTTTCTGCGGTTTATGCTGAGCTTTTATATTAAAAAGGTAGGAAAGATGGAGTTAATATGAATCATGCTATTATAAAATTTTGAAATTTTTATGTGTGACTTTTGAATAAGATCATGGAATCATAGAAAGACTTGGGTTGGAAGGGACTTTACAGATCATCTGGTTCCAACCCCCATGCACTGGGGATGCAGATTACCCAGAATTTCATTTGGTTTTGAACACTGGCAGGGACAGACCATCCACAGTGTCCCCAGGCAATTTTTGCCACCACTCTCACGATAAAGGATTTTTTTCCTAATCCAATCTATTCCTACTCTTTCAGTTGAAACCCATCCCCTCATGTCCTGTCACTACATGTTCTTGTAAATAGTCTCTCTCCATCTTTTCTTTAACTTCCCTTCAGGTAACGGAAGGCTGCAATTAGGTCTCCCCAAAGCCTCTTTTCCAGGCTGAGAAATGCCCATTTTCTCCGCCTTTCCCCAGCAGAGATGTTCTCCATCTATCTGATCAACTTGGAGGCCCTTATCTGGATCTGTTCCAACAGGTCCATGTCCTTCCTGCACTGAGGACCCCAGAGTTTGGTGCAGCCCTGCAGGTGGGGTCTCACCAGAGGGGAACAGAGGAGCAGAATCCCCTCCCTGGCCCTGCTGCCCACACTGCTGTGGGTGCAGCCCAGGACACATTTGGTTTTTTGGGCTGTGAGTGCCCATGGCTGGGTCATGTCCAGCCCCTCATCCAGCAGTACCCCCAAGTCCTTCTCAGCAGGGCTGCTCTGATCTGTTCATTCCCCTGTTCTCATATCTGTGTTGATACTGGGGGTTTCCCCCACCCAGGTGCAGCACCTTGCCCTTGGTCTTGTTAAATCTCATGAGAATACCATGGACCCACTTCTTGAACTTGTCCAGGTCCCTCTGAATGACATCCTGTCTTTCAGGTGTGTCAGCTGCACCACTCAGCTTGATGCCATCTGCAGATTTGTTGAGGGTGCACTTGATCCTTCTGCCCTTGTCACCAATGAAAATGTTAAAAAGTGCCAGTCCCAGTACCAACTCCTGCAAACATCTTGTCACTGATGTCCACTGGGACTCTGAGCCATTGACCACTACCCTCTGGATGTGACTGTCAGACCAATTCTTTGCCCACCAAACAGTCCACTCATCAAATCCATCTCTCTCCAGATCTGCAGCTTATGAATAGTGTCTGTAGCATTCTGGCAGTTACTTTTTTGACCCAGAACCATATTGTAAATCTGAAATTTTAATTCCCAGATATAAAGAGACACTAACATGCATTTAACATAAGGAAAAAATTGTCACTTTCATGTCTTGTTGAGAAAGTAATTTTTATACATTTAGGGATTCTTGAGAAAAAAAAAAAAAATCCCCCATACTGTACATTACTAATGCATGCCGCAGGCATCTAATTCTTCTTTCTGCCATTTGTGCATCTCTGATAATTCCTGACAATGGATTGATGACACTTCTTCTCATCTATGTAGAAATGGCTCTAATCTTGCAGTAAAATGTATTATATCAGTTATAATCAACAGTAGGAGTCAGGGATTTTCCCCCGCCTTGTATTATTATTATTTATTTACCTAATATATAACCTAATGGTCTGTGAGAAACAAACTCTCTGGGAGTATTGTATGAAGATAAACCAATTTCTGAACAGCATGGACATCACTAGAAATAAAGAGACAATACTATTTACCACGAGGTGCCATACAAAGATTATATAAGGCCAGTTGGGATTTATAAACTGTTGAATGCATTACAGAATTTTTTGCCATATTTTCTGAATACTAGAAAAAACTTTAAAGAGCATATGAAATAAAAAATGTAGAAAATAGCAAGAGTTGTCACGGCATATTATAAAAAGGGAAATAAAGAAGCACATATAGGAGGATATCTATTCCAACCAGACTGTAATACTGTATGATGCTTGGGACCAATTGCAACTTTAACAATTAGGCAATATGAGGAAGAAATGGCTCCTTTTTATCATAGTGAATTAAGAAAATAACAAATATCCAAAACAATTATTTCAGAATTAAACATGTAGAACACAAAAACATCACATTTTTGAAAAAAAAACCCCAAAAACTACATAATTAAGACAGAATTCTGACATAATTATTTAGACTACCTCAGTAGACATTTTAGAGTTTCACCAGCTATGCTGGAGATACTCAGTGGATATAGGAAGTGTCTGCACTTCTCAAAAACCTCTTTTCTATCTTGAGCCAGAATCCAGAATCCAGAATGCCATATTGGCATAAAATTGTCTGAACAACCATAATTCTGAGAGATGCTATGATTATAATATCCTTATAAATATTTGTGATGATTTTGTGTCTCTAAAAGTTGGAAAGCTTTCAACATATTTATTTTTCAGGCTTCTCAGTCCTAGTAATGGGGGAAATGTTAATAAATAAGCCTCTTTGACCAAGCACCTTTTCAGTCAGCTCTATAAAGTCATGGAAATAAGTTTTTCCTTACTTTAAGTATCCAAATTGGGATTTTAATGTACTTGTGCTAAGAAAAGAGGCATATATACTGCAAGAGCCAAAATTGACAGGGATATGTTTTGATATATACTAGAGAGTAGCTATTTTTTTCTTGATTTTTCTCTACAAGAAAGTCCTTGGGCATCCGTCATTTTATCCTGAAAGCTGTGTTCATCTAAATATTATTTGGAAAATGCTAACATCTATTAATTTCTTTTGGAATACTACTTATGCTGAGTAAAATAGCAAAGCAAACAATTTTTTTTCTCCACAAATGAAGTTTTGCAATAAGATAATGATAATAAAAAAGCTTAATATTTTACTGCATCTTGTTTTGATAAATATTTTTAATGCTATTAAACACAGGGAAGGATAAGAAGTGGGTTAAGTATAAAGTTCAAATAGCTTCTATGAAGCAAAGTTCATTAGTTACAGTCAGTTCTTCAGAAAAAGCAATAAAATCTAATTTAAACTTTAACAAAAATTTGTAGTTAAATCTTTCTAAGAACTTACATAATAAAAAACTTTTTAATTAAAAAAATCTTTTAATTATAGAAATTGTTAATCATGACATAAATACAAAACCAGAGATGGGGTTATTAATTTCAGTTTTTTAAAGATGTGAAGAACTGCAGCAAAAACTCTGGGTAATTTTGCCTTTCCTTATGTGACTTATGTGAATACTCACTCATTTTTCTACCACATGTATCCTTTGGTGCTACATGCATCAAACCCCAGCTTTGCTAGGAGCTGTTTATTCAGGTTATACCTCAATTTGCTGTGGATAGAGAGAGAAAAGGAGAATGCAAAGATTATTCTGATCCAAGTGAAATCTGTTTTGGTTACTTTCTAGGCAGCCATTTAGACTGTTTATATCTTGGTTAATTTCCGTTTATACTAATGATATGTTCCTGGCTTTATAAAGTATATTTCCTCTTTATTATCTACAAATTTTGAGCACAACTCTATTTATTTCAACCTTACTTGAAATTATACATTGATATAGAGGCAAAGATACCAGAGGTAACCTATCAGAAATTCATCACTGTTTGAGAATACAGGAAAGGTACATTTAGATTTTCATTGTGAGGAATATGATCCCTGTCTTTAAACTTCATTCTCAGAGTGTTTAGGTATGGTTTACAGTTTATGCTCTCTTATATCATCCCAATATTTCTTCTGCTATTTCACATCTCCTGAAAATCTATAAAGTCTAATAGAGATCTAAGATATCTGGATGAAACAAAAATTTGGATAGTAGAAGACGCAAAAATTACACTAAAAAGAAACAAACATAATAAAAAGGGAGGGAAATTTCAACCAAAAAAACCTCTACTTCTCTTCACTGAACCATTTCTTTTATTCAGCTACATGTAATACAAAGGCAGTCAGCTGCCACACTGCCTTAGCATAAATATTTAGGATCTGGGATTTAAAGAAAGGAAATTCACAGGAAATTCAGTGTTAGCAGTTTCTCTACTCACAGGACAATTTATTTTACTTTTTCTTTAAAGACTTTATCCTCTTCTGATAAACAGCTTGCCTGCCTTCCCATTCATCCAACAGGAATTTGGTAAAAAATTTAGAAATTTAGTAGTAGTAGTAATAGTAGTAGTAGTAGTACTGTCTTCTGGTAGTAGTAGTAGTAGTAGTAGTAGTAGTAGTAGTAGTAGTAGTAGTAGTACTGTCTTTTAGCTGAGGAGATTTTAGAATCACAGAATTCAGAATTTCAGACACACAGTCTGAAAACAAAATTGACATCATGAACACCTTTTTAACCTTGAGAAATCTAGATCTCCAGATTTGTTTAACTTTTACCTTTGATTTGCATTATCTGGACTGTTTTTACATTTTTGTCCTACAGTGAGATCCATTGTCATTGGTATACAGCTTAGATACTAAACTTGCACTGCAACTGCTGCAGCTTAAAACCAGAAGTGTTCTTCCACAGAGCTTAAACACTTTTTAACACTCTCTTAAAGAAGTGTTGTTTAAATTAGACTAGGATGTAACAAACCAAACAGAGAAAAAAAAATATAGATTTTTATCAGAAATTAGTTTTGGAATAGATGGAAGGGGTAGGAACCTTTCCCCAAGTGACAAAAGGATAGCTCACAGGCAGTTTTGTAGCAGGCTCCATGGGGAGTTTTCAGTCCTGTGAAGCTAGCATTTTTTGAACCTTTTGGAATAAAAAAGGGAAAAGTGCTGGATGCTGTCTGCTTCTACAGATGAGGAGTCACTATCCTTTGGGACCTTCCAGTCCCCTATGTTATAACAGCAACTTGAAATCAATGCATAGATTTCTATACCACTGAAGAAGTATAACTTCCAGAGCATTAGCAAAATATGTAAGATAAAGATGAACAAGATGAGTTACTGCTTGGGCTAGGTTCATTTTGACACTGTTTCTCTCTTGTATGATCTGTGGCTTGCACATCAGAACGATAAAAAGTCTTTCTGATTGCTCCTAAGCACCAGAACAAATTGAAAATGGAAAGAAAGTGGACGTGTTATTGATTCTTTAAAGAGGAATTTTAACTAGGTAAAAGAGAAGAGAATGAAAGCACTGAAAGTTTTTTGGCATACAGATATTTCTAAGGATCTTCTTTTCTCCTTGATGGATAAAACTGTAAGTGTTAATTTCTTGTTATTAAATCGGGCATCAGCCTGTATTCTGCCACATGCAGTTATTTACCTGGGAGATTTTAGTAAAGTTTATCCATTTGGGTTTTCAGTTCAGTGATGCAAACTGCCTCAGTCAAATTTTCTTATACAACACTGTCATAAATCTGCAGTTATTTTAGATTGTTACATCCTGTACTTACAGTTCTACAATAGAAATACTCTTAAAATTGCCTCAATTAGTTCTTTGTGTGCTATGAATTAGCACTTCACATGATATAAGAATGTTTTTAAGATAGGTTTTAAAGTCAAATAAATTGAAACTATGAAATATGACTAAACTTTAGGTCCATTGCGTACATTTACATCTGGTTTGATTCTCCAAATGTCCAACTGAAGGATCTCAGTAGGCTGCAGGAAAGGAGTTACAAAATTTACAGAGCTGATGAGAGAAGAGTGAGAGTGTCAGTCCTATCACTGGGCACACTAGAAAGAGCCTGATTCTGTCTTCATAGCACCTTCCCCTCAGGTATTTATGTACATTGAGAACATCTCCCCTTACGCTTCCTTCTCTGGGCTGCCCAGTCCCTGCCCTTTAACCTTTCCCCACAGAAGAATGTTCTAGTCCCTTAGTCATCTTGGAGGCTCATTGTTGATGTCCATGTCTCCCTTGCACTGAGGAGCCCAGAACAGGACATAACCCCCAAATGCAGCCTCAACACTGCTGAGGGAAGGAGAAGGATCACCTCACATGCTCTGCTGGCAGGAATACTCTTAAAACAGTGCCATTAACTTTCTTTGCAGCAAGGGGACATTGCTGACTCTTGTCCAGGTTGTTTTCCAGCGTGGTCCCCAGGTCCTTTTCTGCCAAATTACTTTGCTGCTGGGTGGTCCTGGTTTGTACCAATACATGAGGTTATTCCGCTGCACATGCAGGACTTTGCACTTCCCCTTGTTGAATTCTGTGAGATTCCTGTCAGCCTATTTTTTTCAGCCTGTGGAGGTCATTCTGAGCAATAACACAACTCCCTGCATATCAGCCACTCCTCCCAGTTTCTTGTCATCAGAAAATTGCTGAGGGTGCACTCTGCCCCATGATTCAGACCATTAATGAAGATCATAAAATCGTAGAATCATTAAGGTTGGAAAATACGCCTACAATCAAGGAATGGAGTCCATAAACCTAACACTGCAAAGTCCACCACTAAACTGTGTTCCCAAATGCCACATCCACAAGTTTTTTGAAGACTTCCAGGGATGGTGATTCCACCACCTCTCGAGACGATGTCTGACCATCATTTCAGTGAAGAATTTTTCCTAATCTCCAATTACAACCTTTTGCAGATGCAACCTGATGCCATTTCCTCTTCTTCTGCCCCTCGTAATGAAGGAGATGATACCACAAGCTCCTTCCAGGCAGATGCATAGACCAAGAACATTCTCTCTGAATTTCCTTTTCTCCAAGCTAAATAACCCCAGCTCTCTCAGCCAACTCCTCATCAGACTTGTGCTCCAGACTCTCCACCAACATCAGTGCCCTTCTCTGGACATGCTCCAGCACCTCAAAGTCTTGCTTGTTGTTAGGGGCCCAAAACAACACAGGACTAGAGGTGGAGCCTCACCAGAGCTGAGTATAGAGGAATGGTCACTGCCCTGGTGCTACTGGCCACACTATTGCTGATACAGGCTAGGATGTCAATGGCATGTTAAAGAGGATCAGACGCAGTACTGACACCTTGGGCATGCTTCTGTTTACCAGACCATGTGTCACTGATCAGCACCTTCTGGGCCTAAGCTGAGTCTCCATGTCAGGTTTTGTGCATAACAGGCAATCTAGTCTATTATAACAGCTATTTATGTAGATAAATTTATGCAAAATCTTCACATTAATTCTGAACTTATATCATGGAATGGATAATATAGATATAATTAAAACCATGGATAATAATTTTCTATTGCTAAAAGACTTAATGAGATTAATCCATTTTGTTTTACTGACAGTTGATTATAGCGGTAGATGTAGTTTCCTTTGTTTTCATGAAATTATTTGTGAACTTACGTATGCACAATTATTAATCTGTAAGTTACCAAGATCTGTATATTAGATAGCATTTGTTTATAATATTTAGCTAAATTTAGTTGGATTTTTTTTCAGAACAATTCATCATCAGTACCATGCCTCCACCAAAGCCAATACGATTAAATGTTTCCTTTTTTTGTATTAAGCAGCACAATGCCTCTTTCACTTAAACTTTGAGGCCCTGCTATTCCTTGGGGGATTAATAAATTCACAGTTCAAATTTGCTTCTCTCACACAGTAGGAATGTTCATCTCTAATGTTTCTGCTTTATGTTAACAAAGCATGAAATAAACAAAAAATCAAACAAAAAAATCCCCATGAATCATATTACTAATTAACTAGATGTGCTGAAATACCACAGATTTCATTTACATTACTCTCACCAGGACAAAAAAGATTATATTTTGTAAGAACGATTCTTTTTTTTAACCTACCTGAGTAATATGTAACCAGGGAAAAAAAAGAAGAAGAGAAAATGAAAGAATATTTATAAGTAATTGTACAAAAAGTTTGCGCTACATAGAAATTGTAGTTAGTTGGCCACATAGACATAATGAAAAGAATAAATTACATTGATCATATGAAGAGACATGCAACTATCCTTGTAGCAATCAATCCAACAGATATGTAAGTGTTTATTTGTACAAGTATTTATTCATTCACATTTACAATCATGGTAATTTGGTGACTCAAAAACCCCCTTAATTCATCCCAAAATAATAGACATCAATTTTCTATTCATTTCTTCCTCCACTGATATTTCAATACACAGAGTGAATAACAGAGAGAGGTGGACATTTCTGTGCCAGATATTCCCACAAACCCCATCATCTCACATGATGATACTATAAAAAGCTGTAATTTTGTGGTTTTGTGATTTTTTTTAATCAAATTACATTAAGAAATTTTGAGTCATCTGCTGGTCTGATAAATTTAAGAAAATTATAATGTCTAGGAGGTTTTTATTCGGAATTTGTTTCATTTGATAATAGTTTTGTTCTCTGCAGTATAATGTTGAAGAGTATAATGTTAAATCCATTTTTCATCAGAGAAGCCTAAGATTCTCTGTTGGTTCCAGACAGCATTTTTCAAAATATTTTTCTTTTTATTTTGAGATTAGTCAGATCTCTTCAGACCAGCTTTACAGATATTGTGGGTCAAGACATATAACTTATCCAGTGGAATCCCTTCAGATGTAAGACTAAAATCACTTTTGACAAAATTAACTACGTAATCTCAGCACATATATACCTAATCATAGAGTTATAGAAAATTTCAGGGTAGAAAACATCTTTTAAGACCCACAAGTCTGAGCATTGACCTTGCACTCCAAGTCCACAACTAAATTAAATCCCTAGGAACTGTATCTGTTCCTCTTTTAAATCCCTCTGGGGATGCTAACAAGTAGTTTGTGGTCTTTAGCTGTGAAACACTGCCTGCCTTTATTAGGCGTCATAACCCTAAGTAAAATTGTCCCATTTTATATCATATTGTACCAGATAAAATCTAGGAATAGAGTAAAAAATTCTAAGAAAAAACCCTTATCCAGAGGAAAGCTTACTTCCTCTCACAGTCTTGGACTTAAATAGTGCAGTTGACAGGGTGAAAGCACTTAGTGTAACATTTAGCTACTTAGGGTACTTAGAATTTAGGATCTGTAATTATCCTAAGCAACCTGGGAAAAGTCTAAGACTCAGATATCCTATTCCTCGGGAAACTTAGCTTATTATAAAACAATGTCTGGCTTTATTCACTACTGAAAGAATCCTGAAGATGTTAGCCCAAATTTCACAATGCATAACTTCCCAGATGCATCTGAGACTGGCTGTTTTGGATATTCTCAATTAATAGCTGAATAACAATAAATTTCAGGAAAGATTTAGATTGCTGCTTGCTATTTCTACTCAAAAATGTGACCTAGAACATGTATATTTCAAGTTAGAATTTAGTTACAACAAATTTTATCACAGGAGGACATAGTGTTTATGTACTTACCCTCCAGTACCATCTGAAATCCATCGCATGTGATAGGATTATGATGTGATTGTCATGTGAATTTCAGGTGGTACTGAGGAGTAATTTTTCTAACCAATTAGTTGAGATTTTTTGGTGCAATTTAAGCTTTCAGACTTTCTGGGTAGAATTTAGATAGACGTGTTCTTATTGTTGTTTGTTTGCATGTCTTATTTGGACATTATCATCAAGACTCTCAATATCCTGGATTATTTTGTAAAATGAATAGTTTAATAACTGTGGAATGAAAACCCACTTTGAATGTAACATATGTTACGATATAGACTGTGATGATGTCTAGTAAAACCGTCAGTCTGTGCTGCTACTGCAATACAACATGTTTAAAAATAGAAAAGGTTTTACTAATTTGTTAGCTACATTGCTATGTATGAGACTTCATGATAAAACATGAACCAAAACTTGGTGAAATTTTTCATTTAAAATTACTTACATCGACTGATAAAAATACCAAATGGAGAGCTATTTCTATACATACCATTTATTTTACCTACTAAATAGGCTTTTCTAGAATGACAACTGTTTGCATTCCCTGTTTAAAAAGCACCTCTACAACTGTGATTGAGCTAATCTGAGCAACTCAATCATTGCCATCTAGCTTAATATGCCTAAATAGCATCTGAAAGAAACTGAAAGGAAGTAGCCTTCCCCTTAGCGTTTTCTTTATGATGCTTTCACGCAATATTCCTTGGGCAAAAATGGAAACAACACAAATGGCCATTTCATGTCTCAAATGTATGATGCTGGCAATAAATATGAAGGATTTCTCTGTGGGGATTAGAGATTTAGTATGCAACGTTGGGGTGTACCAGGTGAAAATGAAGTCTACCTAACACTAAGTCATTTCTCATATTTCTTTGAAGAGTGTGAACTATCTCCATGTCTTCAAGTAATTTCAAATCACTGACATAGTCATGCTGGTAGGAGAAAAAGGTATGTTTTGACCAATTTTTGACTTAAAACCTGGCTAATGTGACAAATTACTGCAATGAACTACTTTAACCACAACTAAACTTCCTGACTAGATAGTGCAGTAGAACTGGAAGAAGCTGAATGGTCAAAAATAATAAAGAATATAAAGGGCTATGCATTTATTTATCTTTCTAAGGCTGTTTGTATTCCCTTTATTGAACAGAAAGGTTCAGCTGGTCAAGGTATTTAAGAATTTTAAGCTCTTCGTATTGATTTTTTGTTTGATGTAGAATTGAGTTTTGCTCTAGATATTCTCTTCATTGCTAAATAACAAGGAAAAAATGTTCTCTTTAAATAGGGCACTTTTTTCATGTGGCTGTTGGTTGTTGGAGAAACATACATACACAAAAGGGAAAATACTTAGTTACTTGAAGTGCACATAGTACGCAGTTTAAAGGTGCTTCAGAAAAACGTGGGATTTTTTTCCCCCTTTATGGAACATTTAGATAAAGAGTAAAGGGTTTAGCAATTGCTGGATTTGTTGCAAAGAAAAAAAAGTTGCATTGAAGCTGGGACACAGAGGAAAGGAGAGTGAAGCTGGGCAATGAAAGAAAACAGAGGTATTTTGAATTTTTTAAAGTAAAGCAAAACAAAACAAAAAATCAAGAGGCTTTTCATGCTTGTAGATATTCTATGGAAAACCTTCCAAGCAGGTTATAAAGATCAAATATCTAAATACCACTAGACTTTTATGGCAATCTGTGAGTATTTTTCATTATTCTCATAGGAAATTCTAGTATTTTTGTTAGATTAGGGGGTTTTTTGCGTCAAATGAGAGATGAGTAAATGCATCAATGGTTGTTCAGCATTTGCAAATAGATGTGAGTGTTTTTCTGGAGAGGAACTGATCTGGACGAAGGGAGAAAGGAGGGGTAGGGAGGATGAGATCCGTATAATGAAGTTGTGGTGTTAATGCCAAAAAGTTAAAGGTAAAATGTAACAGTTTGTCACAATTATGTTTCATATTGGCAGGTGTTCTGAACTTTCTGTTTGATAACTAGACATATAAATTTCAGTTCTTAAAGCTTTGCAGCCAATTTAAGGGCTCATTTATTTCTCTGACAGCAAGATATATATGCTGCCTGGTGTAGTGGATGTCTGGGGCCAAATCCACCACTTTGTTGCTTGTGTGTCTTGTGGGAAGTAAATAGTAGCAATTTTTCAGCACAGGCATACCAGCACAAGGTGTTTAGCAAATAAATGAGCATAAGATGACCTGTAGTGTCCTGAAATTACTAAAATTCATGAATAATAAAATGATCTATAGATTGTTAGCAGAGGGCTATAGCAAAGGCTAATTTGCAGTCACTGAAGCCTTACAGGATAATTTGTAATTTTTGAAAATTTAATGACTTCATCAGTTTTTTTACCTATTTTTTTACCAATATAATTGTCTGAAGGCTACCTTCAGCAGAGATCTTCTGTCTAAATAAAATCACAATCACTTCTATCATCACATTATGAGTACTGAACTGACTTTATGTATACAAATTTTCTTTCTTTCCTACAATAGGGTAACTAGCAAAAATATCTCTTTATCTTATGAACACTTTTTTTTTTTTAAATCTTATTAGCATATGGAACAATTATTAAAAAAACAAACAAACAACAATATCTAATGAGGAAAATACAGCTCTTTGAAAATAAGTGAAAGGGCCCTTAAAAAATCAAAGAAATGAGAAATAAAATTAAAAAGATCAGCACATAATATCAAATAAATTTACTGGCATTTAGCTAAAGCTTTGAAAAGAAAAGAAGTGACCCATGGGTTTGGGTTCTTGATCATATTTAATATTATTTATTTGCATTATCCACTGACACATTCATATTGAAGTAACCAAGAAAACAGAGACTGAAACTACAGTTATTCCCTTCTTTACCTGAATGACTGATTACTTACTGCAACAGGTTGTTCTACCAATTTAAAATATTTTTATTTCTACTCAGTGTATGACATCTTCATGCTTGGCCATCTCCAACATACTCTTCAGTTGGAGACAGATTTACATTATCTTGGATACTATTACAGAAAATTTGGATATAAGGCCTGGTTATTTTTTTTAATTATATAAATTTGATGGTTATTTGAATTCTCAGTTCTACCTGTCTCATATCAATATATGCAAATTTAGAAAAACATACAATCTTTGCTATGTTGTTTTATGTCACCCCTTCTACACATCAGTGCCCACCCCTCAGTTGAATAAAGGTAAGTATAGGCTGATGGCTTTTTGCCTGGTGTATTTTTAACAGATAAAAATCCATATATTACTTTTGAAGAAATAGTCCCACACTAGAAATTAGTGGGGAGTAACACTTTTTAACAACAAATGTAAGTATCAGAAGAATGCTCTGGTTGAAGCAATATACATTTCTTTCAAGAAATATTTGGACCATAGTTTAGAAAAGCAAAAGTAGAAAATGGGAACATCGTCTCTGTAATCGTCTCTGCTTTCTCTAAATCACATTCTTAATTAAGGAAGTTACATTTTGAAACTATTTAAAAAGAAAAGCTAATTAGCATCATTCTGTCAGTGTGGAGAAATAGTGACATTTGGCAGATACTTGAGAAGCACTTTGAGGAGATATTTACAGTGACGATATTAAAGAAAGAGAAAGTACAAATGAAATATAGCAATATCTGGAAATTGCCATTAAAAGAAAAAAAGAGTAATCAAAAGAGGAAAATGAAAGATAAAATAAATGAAATGAGCAGTTAGTCTGCTTATTTTACAATTTTAATTGCTTTTTAACCTTTAGAATACTTCTGAAGACAAAAAAAAATAAATAAATGTATTTATAAAGTCTTCTCTGGGTGTTTTTTGAGTAGTTATTCTCTGACTATGCAGAACAAATTTCTCCTTTTAAAATGTTCTTGAATTAAGATTGAAAATTTATGACCTAATAAGTGCCATTCCATGAAATATTTATATTGCTCTTCAAGTAGTATTTTTGAAGAAAAAGAAGAAAGAAGAGAATTATTAGCTTGCAGCAATAAGTTTCTCTAGACAATGGACTTCTTGGATGAAGCTTCATATAGGTAATCACAGTGACCTTGTTCTTTGCAAAACTTGTGCATAATGTTTATTGTAATCAGAACATATGGGCCATCTAATTAGTCCCAGAGCTTCAGAGTTGGTGCTTAAAACACAGTAAGTGGGAATTGTTCCTTAAAAAGGTCAGCACAAATGGAATATCTGGAATCCTTTTGGTTTCATTCACCTTCCCAGTCAGTAAAGAAATGTACCCATCTGAGGTCTCTTGAGAGTGTCTAGAAGGAGAATAAATAAAAATTAAATACATACACCTATACATACTAGGATTATGATAATGCCATTTTTACTCGTTTGCTATGAAACCCTTTTTCATCTTATCTTGATCATGCTTCCCCAGAAAATAAACTTGACTGAACTGAAGATAGTAGGAAAATGAAGCAGAAGTTTAATATTGCTTTCACTTTCTGCCATTTTTTTATTCTTTCATGACTAGGTTGTGTGCTACATCGTCTCTTTTGTAGTAAAATGACCAATATTTTCTAATAGCATTCTAACTATTTGACAGGTTAAAAGTAAGGGTGAATGCCCCATAAAAAGGTTATCTTCTTGCAGACTCTGTAAGCCATTCAGGGTGGTATCAGGCAAAGATAAGGTGCCTAAAGAACCTGCAAACTGGGACATAACACTGACACATGTTCTGGCTCTGCCTGTTTGGTATCCAGGAGGCTGAAACTCAATAAATTCCCGAGTCTCCAGAAACTGCCTTTTCAGATCATACTAAGCTCTAATACTGCTCTACTTCTTTGGTTGCATTAAGGGTTTTTTGAATTTGTACGGCTGCTGGCTAACTACATTCACTCTAAAATCGCATAGCAAAACTTGTGCTCTGTAGGTAGAGAAACAGAAATTAATATTATCTACTAGGATGAAGGAGAGTCTTCTGCATCACTGGGGCTATAGAATAAAGACATTAATTTTTTTTAGCATCTTAATGCTGTGTGAAGTTCACTTCCTCAATCAGGCTCCTTACCATGATCTAAAATGAAATAATCAGCTTAACTGTGGAGAGGGTAGCACAGACTTGTCTATGTGACACATGAGATTGAAACCATTAAATCCATTTAAAATCTCACTGAATTTAACTTGAGACTCTGATTTGGAGTGATTTTTCCATTGGGTACTATGGAATGTGTCTCCACCAGAATTTTTCCAAGGATTACCTCTATGCAGGTTATCCTTGATTGCTTTCCTTGCTCTAAGTACACTTTGCACTAACACAGCACTTTCTCTGCACTGCAGCATCACTGTACATGCCAGCAACACAGCTATCTAAAAAGAAATACACTGTGCCTGCTCAATAACCTTTGGGTAGAGAGATGTGTGAACCTCACCAAACAGATGCATTAGACCTATTAAATCTCTGGTCTGATAATTCTAATAGCCAGCATTCAAGCAGGTTAATTTAATGAGCTTATTGCAGTAAAAGCAATTTCAGCTATTTTCATGTATTTGAGTGCTATATTTCTTTGCTTCACCTTTTTAGTAAAACTCATTAAAACCACACAGACTCAGTTAACTTTTTCAAATAGTCACTCTTTACAGAACTAGAGGAATTAAGTGAAATTAGTGTAGTGTTCTGAGAATGCTTTGCACTGCCCTTGAACTTAAACTTTAATAATTTTTATATATCTGAGTCGGGCTCACTGGATCAGACCTTCAATGATATTATTGTCATGCTTAAAACTATTATATATGTTCTTTATGCACAGATTAATTTAAAAAGTCTTTCTTTTTGCCTGATTTTTTAAGCAGAATTTTGCTGATAATGTAATGCAGTTTCTTGAATATCTGAATGCTGGTGGGGTTTTTACAGTCACTTATAACTCTGACAACCAAATGTTAAAGCTATAAATGCTAGGAACAGAACCAGGAAACTTGATTAAACTTTGAAAATGAAAATTTCCAGCATAACTCTAGCTCCTTGGAAGATTATTCATTTTAACAAGCTAAGCTAAATTGTACAGATGAAATGGATGCTTTAAAGTGGCATCATTTTTTGCAATCTTTGGTATGCAGTGACTGTGAAAACCTCTCTTGGTTAGTATGTACAAATACTTCCGAGTCACAACCTTTGTCTGAGGAATTATAAAGATTTACAAAACAGAAGGACAGTATGGATTCAATAGTTACATGATGCAATAAAATTTTTTCTGAGAAATACCAAGATCATTAGTCTTTCATTTTAGACTACAGACAGACACACAGATTGAATAAAATCAGATATAGACTTTTAAATCTATGAGAAATCTTTTTTCAACAAATTGTTTCCTATTTTGATCCTCCATCATGCCCTCTAGAAAAAAAAAATACACTAAAGCCTATGCCACAAAAAAGTTATTGAACTGTTCTGGCAAGAAAGAGGAATATTGTCTGGCTGGTCCTAAGGGTCATTAATGTACTGAAGATTTTACCAGCACTTCCCATATAAGGAATCTGAAGACCTGTCTTTCTATCTTATGGTTTCAGTCTCGATCTATGAGATCTAACAGCAGCAAGCCAGGTGTATGAGGTGGAAGAAACAGTGGAGACATAACAGCCATTGCTATTACATATTGGCAAGTTCAGTTAAGGATGCTTGGGGAGGTAGGAAAATACAGAAATGTGGAAATAACAATATAAATATGGAAAAATGCTTATGGGAAATACAAAGTTCTTTTCTTTTACCTTTTTTTTTCAGACATTACATTCATTATCTCCATGTTTAAACTATAATGCAGTCATTTGTTTTCTGTTTTACTAATAATCTGTGTACCTGTACACTGCAGACTTTGAAAGCACAGTATAAATATTGCACGGTAATGTTTTGTAAATTAACCAATATGACAGCCATGGTAGTTTCATTAGGCTGCAAATCTTCCAAGAATCAGGATAGATACTTTGATGATAAGTCCAAGCTAAACTCCATGTTGTTTTGTGTAACATCCTATTATTATCACACTGTCGTAATTGCAAAATGTAAGCAAGGTATATTTCAATAGATTGGAAAAGATAAAAGATTTCCAGCGGATTACATTCAAATATATAATACTTTAGGGCTTTCTCAGAACTGTGAAAGGATTGTGAGCAATCTCTTGGATTAAAAATACATCACAGTATCTATTGTCCTTCAGGATTATAGGTTTATATTTTGAGTCATGCAGTACACCTTTTGGTTTCATTCATAGACTGCAGCTCATTGTACTATACAGTCTGCACAATACCTTTGAATCAAACAGAACAAAGAGAAATGACTAAAGAAAAAGTCACAGTTTTTAATTCTATTGAGGGGCAGCCAGTTTGGCACCATGACATTGCAATAAGAACTACGGTGAGAATCACAGTCTATTTTTGCTCTGATGCTGACTGACTCCTCCTGTGATTCCAGCCAAATTAATCAGGGCTTAATTCTGTCAACTTTAGCCACAGTGATTACTTCTTTACTCAGTGAGCAATCCCAAATATATCAAAAAGTTGGAAAGTACGCAGAACCTTTCACAAATATCAGAAGGCTGAACCACTCAAAACCTGATCCCTTTCAGTATGAAATGTATCTCACTGACTTCCCCCTAATCACCAAGAATGCTCTCAGTTACAGATCTATGATGGCTGTAGAAAGAACCATTATTTATTTTTTTTTCTGGGTGACTTAATTTCTTTTTACATTTGCCCAATAATGCTACTATTGGACATGGACTTCAAATATTTATAAATAGCATTATTCTACAGATTGCATGACTGCAGAACAACTTATGTCAAGTTCTGCAGTTATCAAATCTGTTAACTTGGCAGAGGCAAATCTATTGCAGCAGCCCCATGCCTCTATATTCAGTCAGTAGGGAGGCTGGGCATATATTCCCAGTAGGCACATATGCACACATATACATATGCACATATACAGCACATTATACACACAGCTAGCCACACCCATCAATGCAGATGAAAATATTCATCACTGACACAGATACAAACACAGACACAGCACCAAAAGCATCACTGTGTTTCCATTTCTCATTATATACCTGTGTGTTTGTGTATGTGTATACACATGTCCATTTGTACCTGGTGGACCCCTCCAACAGCTCATCCAGTCTGCCCTTCAATCCCAATCTCTCCACTTGAATCCTGACATATAAACCCCCAAGGGTTGCAGTCACATCCAGGTGCTGGCACAGACCATCACACATACACACACACACACACATACGAAGACACAAATGCAAGCAGATACTCTAATCAACCCCCAGACCACATGATCCCTCCAGCAGTCCTCTGGAACTCCCTGGACACTCTGCTGTGATGTCCCCCTCGGAGACACAGATTGACTCCCTGGTCACTTCACCTACCCAACTGGCTCATCTGGCTTATCTTCAAAACAAATCACACCCTCACAACTGCACTTGTCCCAGTTGCTACCTCTGACCCCTGCTCTGATTCCATTTGCTGGAACTCAAGTCCTCTTAAACACATGCATATTGAAGAGAGATGCCCTTATTCAGGAAAGAGTTAGAAAGGAATTCAACAAGAAGGTAAGACAGACTGAATTGATTAGGTGCAAAGCATGGCTAAAAACTATACAGACCTACAAACTATTAACATGCAAATGTTCTGTTTATCTTATTACTCCTTTATTTTCTCATTCTTGTTCCTCACCAAATCATCCAGATCTATCCCTCTACCCTTTTCCTTTCCTTTGGTCTCCTCTAAACATTTTGGCTTTTCTCTCACATGCCATAATGTGTTGCAAATTCTCTAAGTAGTGGCTCACACTTATTCAGTAAAATGATCTTACAGACTTTCCCTCTGGCTCATGGGGTAGCTGTGACATCTGAACCATGGGCCTGAGGTTCTCCTGGGACAGCCTGGACAAGACTGTCTCTTTCTCTGAGTGTTTAACTTGGGATCCCACTTTACATTGTACTCCTATTGTCCTCTGAGCAGCTGGACAGGGCTGTGATGGGCTGATGAATCCCACGGAGTGTCTGGGTCCAGCCCAGCAGTTGTGCCTCCTATCGCCGCTCGTTTAGGCTCACCTTTGTCTGTGAAAATGGACATTTTTAGCAGACAAACTAAAATTGTGTTCTTGAATGTGATGTTTTTCCCTTCACAACACTGACACCTTTGACATTTAGGATTTAGAGACTGAAATTACTGTTAAAGAAAGAAACAGGACAAAAAAATAGAAATGGCATAAATGAATGAGGGATTCAAACTCTAAATGGAACTGAGGAACCTTGAAAAGTATGTGTACAAGTTAAGAGCAACCTTCAACAATAAAAACTTTTGTATTTAGCATTTATATAGTCAATAACCTCAATTGACATTGACCTTGGGAGCAAAATGGTCCAATATTTTCACTTGGGTGAACTGTTATTGGAGAGTTTCTCTAGTGTATTAGACACAAACATGCGTTCCATCAACATCAAGTTTACGCTATCTTTTTCATCAATTTTCTTTTATTTTGTGCTAACAATGTTATTGTGGTAAGGACAGGTAAAAAAAAAAACCTTTTTCTGAGAGTTAACTTCATCTCTGACATACTACTATTGAAATCAACCACTTTTACTGTATTTTTTCTTCTCAGAAAGCTCTGGATTTATTATACCAGTAGTAAAACAGACTGTATCAATGAAAACAACATACAGTTATTCTCCATAGATTTTTTAAGATTAATTTCTTTTAAATTTGCAGAAATGAATCTGCAGTAGGAAAACTTCTAAATGGAGTCTAAACTGTTCTAGACAAAATGCAACGTATCCGTATGTTTGTATAGACATTTGTATGGATAAAATGTACATATCCAGCAGAATTGTCAATGAGAAAGAACATTGACAAATGTCCTAACATAAATGAGCTTTGCTATAATTCAAAACAAGAGACTGACAGTAGTGGTACTGAGCACCCAAACAACCATGTACATCAATTGGTAAGAGTTAAGAGAGACCAGCCAAGCCAGAAGAACAGTGGCCATGTCATAGATTACACAATAATTGGGCTCACTCAATCTGCTTTACCATGAAGGACAGAAGTGTGCTTCAAACACATTGTTACAACCTATTTCTAAAACACATTGAAATTGCAGCAGGACCTTTTAGTTGCTCTGAAAATCTAAAATTTTAGGTTTCCATTTCATTCCAGGAAAACTGCTCATGCTTACAAAAACCAGTTTCCTTACATTGTTGGTTCAGCCACAGAGAGAAGAGACTGAGAAGAAATGTTCTCTTCTCCTTTTCTTTTGGAATTTTTGCCATCTAGCCTCCTTGCAGTTGGAAGACAGAAAAAAGGAAATCAGTGTTGCCAAACTCACTGGAATTAAGGAAAAAATAGATGGTGCTGAAGGAAAGAAGGAATGGACATGTCTAAGTGGAGCAGTTGCTCAAGTTTTTACTCCAGCTGGGTTCACTAACTCCACTCTGTCTTGCATACAAGCATCTAGCTTGTGTTTATATACAGAGGTAAGTTGTCCCATTGTAAGAAAGCACCACTCAAAAAGTAAAGACAGGTATACAAGTTATACAAGATACAAGACAAGATAAGATATACAATCAAATATTTGTATATCTTGATTGAAGAGAAAAACAGAAATAGAAAAATAGAATAAAAGAAACCATAGGAAATTGATTTTTAAGATCTTTAGAAATTCTATAATTTTCTATTATGCACTATTAAATCTGACAGAGAGAAATTCAATGCACGTGAAGTAATAGTAAGAAATTTGTAAAGATAATATAATCTAATATTGCTAATTACTTTTTGTATTTTGGAGTTGTCAACAAGCATCAGGAAAAGACCCTTTCCCTTTCCTTATATATTGAAGCTGTCTCTTCTACAACTGCCAAACAGATTGGTATTCTTTATCTTGGTCATAATGAGCTTTTACTCAAGGGAATGTTGTTCTTTTTCTGATTTTAGGACTGATAACTGACCATTTATTTTCTGCAACAGTTTCAATATCTCCACAAAAGTAATCATATGTCTTTATATCTCCAAGAAAGCTCTATTTTATGTTTTACCTTTGTGAAGTTAACTCAGAAACAGAAATAGAAACACTAACACACTTAAGGCTCCCATAACAAATACAGGCTATCAGAATTTGAAACCATATTTAAATAGGTTTAAGATTTAGGGATGAGAGGAGACAGAAACCATACAATTCACAGATAACTGTGGGAGATATAAGAAGTGTTAGACAACTAGCAAACTAGCTATTTGCAAATTAAAAGTGTGTGAAATTAAAAATTAAATTATACTTCTTACTGAAAACCAGTATTTTTACAGTACTCTAGTGTATCTGGCTCCTTCATGGAGGTATTGCTTTGTTTTTGGCTGATGTTATTTGACCAAGCTTTCACATTTTCCCTTTTTCCATTACGTCTCTCATTGTTGTTTTATGCACATAAAATATCTGCTAATGACCAGATCAGTTTGATATTTTCTAGTGACTTAAACTGCCTCAAATCCAGATACAAGAGGCATTGTGGCCCTGGTATCCTTTTCAGGTGGTTGCAGTATCTTGAACATACTGAAGTTCCACAATGTGTGGCTTTGCTGTTATAGTATATATTGATCTTGCACTTTTTCATAAACACTAAAGAAGAAAGCAGGAAAAAAAAAAAAACCTGCAAAATTAAAAAATCCCCAACAAAACAACAACTACAACAAAAACAAAACAAAACAAAACAAAAAAACCAACAACAACAACAACAACAAAAACAAAACAAAACAAAACAAAAAAACCACCACCAACAACAACAACAACAACAAAAAACCCAGTCACTCTATAATTTCCTTTCATATCAGAAATTAGAGTATTTGGACAAACATCTGTTTCACAGCCAAAGCTAATTTTTTTAACTCTCTCTTTCACATTTGTCACCCTCTATTTGTACTTGGAGTACTGTTTCTCTGGGATCCATCTTCTTTTAATCTGTCATCTCTGTGAAAACTCTTTTCCTGTCCTCTTTTTTATTTTATTCCTGCTTGATATTTTTATCAATTTACTACTCACAAGCATTATCTCTGGGGGAAAAAAAAAAAAAATAAAAAAGCCATTAAAAAGTTATTGAGTCATTGTTGGAACTGCCATCACATGAGAGAATATTGGGGCAAAAAAAGACATATACAAAAACATATACTCTTCCCTTCACATTCCATTCTGCTTTTCTTCATATGAATAGGATTAAATAAATTCTATGAATATATACTCAAACAATGCACACCGTGTATTTAGTTGGTTTTTTGTTTGTTTGGGTTTTTTTCTAGTTTAGAAAATAAGCACAAAAATCATAACAAAAGTTCTCAGTAGAAGCCTGACAGGATTCAGGCTAAGTCCTCACTTTCAGGTTTAAGAAGGTTTGCCAGCAGTCATCAATTCTTATTTTCTTAGGTTATGTTCCAAGGCCAAGAGATTATACTTATGTACACTACTTCCCCCCATCCTTCAAATCCTTGTTAAACCTGATAGGAGCTCTTAGCAATCAGTGGTTTTCAGTTCTTGGTTTCTCGCTCCCTAATCAGCTCAGACATGGCAAAATCTCCTCAAGCAGAGAGGTGATCTGCCCCAATGAATTATCAGCAAAGGCGCCCAGATTTCGGAAATGCAGCACTCATCTCCCACCAGAAGTTCCTGATGGCTACAGAATGAGGATTTCTCATGGCTATCTGTATTTTAGGAATGATACAACAGTCTGTCTCCATTTTTCAGTCATTAGGGTAGGAAAAGTTCGTTGAAGATCTTAAAAAAATCTGTTTACATATATCTGCTACCATATGGCACTAATGCCTCCTTACACTAGACTTTTCACATCTGAGCTTTAGGAAACTGATTGAAATAGTGAGCTGTGATTTAGCTGGCAAGTGATTTTTGAAGGTCTCTGTGAGATTTCGTAGTGTACAAATACCAGAGAAAATGATTCATATTAATATGATGTAGAAATCACAAAAGATTTCTGCTCCTAAAGTGGACAGTGCTTTTGAAAATTCCCATTAAATACAAATATTAAGGTAGGTTAAGAAGGATTTAGTGTTTTGTTAAAACAAGCTTTGGTAAAATTAAAAATCTACTGTCAAAGAAGAGAGATATTTCAGGTGTTAACAACTAATTCCACTGCACTGCAGCCTCAGCCCTATCACTGGTTCTTTAGACAAAAAGCATCTTCTTGGCATCATTCTATGTATATGCACAGATCCCTGCAGAATCTGGGTGCAGTCCCTAGCTCAGGCTGCAGTGTGCTGCTTACATCACTCGTAAGAAAGTGCTGTGAAATGCTGTAACTACAAACTGCAGAGTTAAAGAAAAGGAAGTTCTTTTTACTAACACTTGACTTAGGACGAACACACATATCTAGGACTGTGAACATATTCCTCATCACAAGAATTTTAACTGTCTTGACAAAAGAAAACAAATTTAAAAATCTCCTTGATGGAATTAATTTTTAATAATTTTGTAGATCTAGATGGCAAACTACAAATAATTTAAACTTTGGAGCTGCTGAAGTGAAATAGATACTTTTGATATATGATTTATTACACCCTGAATTAGACTTTCAGCTATTCCCAGGTAATGTTTACTTCTCTTCATCTTTTGCAGTGGAGCACGTTACAGGTCCTAAAGCTGGGTGAGATAGACCCTTCTGTCTGATTCCACTCTTGGACGTATACCAGGGCAAATCACTCAAATGGTCATTATTTACTAATATATATATATATACAGCTTTTTTTGTTGTTGTTGTTTCTCATGTTTCTCAGGTATCTTAGTCTGGTTTAACTGTAACAATCTTAGTGACTAAAGTAGTCCTTCCTGAATTAATTCTGAGCGTACTATAGCCAGAAAATTCAAATTAATTACTTGTTTTCTACTATTCTGTAAAAATGTATATCCTCTTTATTGATTAATTATCTTAATGGAAACAAGATTACCAGAGAGGTGCAACACTACTTCTTTTGAATTTAATATCTTTGGTACACTGTATGTTATCCTCTATTTCCTTATTGTCATCAACATACAAGGAAAACATTCTTGCAATAGTCTGAAACTATAGTGTTTATAGTCAGTATTAAAACACAAACCTTGCTTAGAGGCATGGATGAATGAAGGATGGAGAACAGTGCAACAGAGGTCTGAACCAACCTTATTAATAGACCGTAGTGAGTAATACAATGCTCCACATCAAAAGATTAGTGGAGGCCTTGTGTTTGTACTGCCCTGACATCTCAGGACTGTGCATCCCTGGATGCACTTTTGCAGATTTCAGTGGGGTTTCAGATATCACATGCCAGTGTTTTACTAAGCAGAGATACATGTCCCAATGCACAGATGGTATTAAAAATGCATTAATATTTTAAGTAATGCACTGGTACTAAAACTAAAGTAGTACAAAGAAAATCTCTGAAAAGAGTTTTATTGCTTTCTTTTCTTAGTGCTTTTATTTTGTGGGAAACATATATTCCAAAGTAATTATAAAGAAGGCAGTTTCAAAACTGTTATGAAATATGCTGGAAATAAAGCAAAGTGAACATATGAGAAACCTGAATATTCTGAAAATAAATACTCTGAAACAACTGCAGATAATGCTTATAGGTGAAAACAACGTGTATGCATTTGCCAAGGGAATGTATTGAAACTAGTAATCCCACAAAATCCATTTTCAATAAGCTGTTTATTTTATATTTTAATTTTCTTCTGTTTTTTTCATGGCTTTGGTTGTGGTTTTGGTTTTTGCACAGAATGCTGTGGGACAGTAAATTAAGGTTTTTGCTGCTGTACTTTATGCATTTTGTGTTTTACAGTCATTATGTTTCCATGCTAAAAGCCTACCTATAAAAAATTCTATTACTTTTAAAACAAATAGAATAAAACATTAGGTAATAGTGGTATATTTCATCAAACATACTTAATATGGTTATAGCAAGAACTTCAAAAGCAACCCTTCTAGTAGAAACATCTTATACACTAGTATAATTTTAGATGCAGGCATATGCAATTTCTTACAATTTAAGCCACTTTTAAAAGGAAGAGGTTGCAAAATCAGCATGCTTTACTGAAAAAATGAGGTTTGTCAGAGGATGCTGAAAGAGAAGGAGAGCTATGGCACACATGGGATAAGGTGTAGTATAAAATTTCATCATGATCATTTGTTGCATCCCTTTAGAAGCAGCTAACCAGAGAAGATATTAGTAAATAGCTGTCTCTGCATCAACAGGAATGTAATTTTATAAAGGAAATATAGGATCATTCCTTAAAGATCTTGCCTGAAATTGCTCCTTTTCACAAAGCATGCCCTTTCCTTGGTCCCTAAATAGTCAGATAAAGCCTGGGGATGCGTGGGTGCAGATTGTTTTCAAACTGGAGAGTGGGGAGAGTCACGTTCTGGCATCTGGATGATACAGCTGCAAGGAGACTAAGAGAGGAAGAAGGGACTGATCAGGCATTCAGCACTTGTTATCTGCCTCACTGGCATCTTTAGAGGCCTTATCTGAGCACCCTGAAGTAATAGCAATTCCAAAGCTCTTCTGCTCTCACTGTCATTGCAGTGGTCATCTGCTATTAAGCTTTCCAGCACTTGTTATCTATTAGTGAATGGGGTGTTCATGAGATTTGGAAAGAGTATATTCTTGTCCTTATTCAGTTCAGCTTTAACCATGCAGTTTCTCATCTCAAAATGAGAAAAAATCCAAGAATTTAATGTCTGAGCCTTTGAGCATTGCCTTCTGTATAAATTAAATATAAAATACTCTGTTCCAGGACAAAATTATTCTTAAAATCTCACGAATTATGAACTGGGTGTCTGCTTCTTGAATACCTATAGAAATTTTACAGCCTCATATCAGATCTGATAATGGAATAGTCAAGAATTCCCACTCAGAAAGATTTGTTTGTCCTTAGTGGCTGGAGTACATTACCTTCAAGGTCACCAGTTCTCTCCTATCCAGTTCTGTAGTAAATGTTGAGTTTTATTCTGATTTTGAAAGTGGACTAGAAATAGAGAAGTTAAAAAACGTGTTCATGATATGATTACATTATTAACTGCAGAAGTTGATTGGCATTCTGATTTTTTTTCCTTATGTAGTAAATTATTGAGTCTGCTTCATTCAGTCCTCAGAGACCACTAGAGAAGTTCTAGGGTGTTTCAGACATTTTCATCACTAAATAGGCTCCTCTTAATCTCTCTCAGATATCAACAACCCCTCCCCCAGTCCCACAAAACATCAAATCTACAAGCCATTGTTACGCTTCAAGTACAGTGAAATCTTCACGGAACCATTAGATTCTAATTAGGAGTAAGTAATAAATGATGCAGAACTAGGGAATTCTCATGCATACTAACCCCTGAGAAAAATTACCAGGATGTCATAAAAAAAAAGTTTTTAACTCTGAAGAAAAATAGATGCAGTGATAGAGAAGAAAACAATGATTTTCAAGAAGGACTTTTTCTGGGTTTAATTCAAAGAAAAGAAAGAATAAATGGATGTTAGATAACATGACAAGAGGAACAAAGAAATACCTCAGAGAGAAAAGAAATAACAGAAAGAAAATAGGTCAGTTAATAAATGAAGGTGCTGAAATTAATGCTGAATAAAAAATGGTCTGAATGCTGATATTTTTATTTTTCTTGAATAATCTGTCTTCACAGGAAAGCTAAAGAGAAATGTTGATATGATTAGGAATATCGTGAAGATTTATTACAATGAGGACTGGACATACGAGCATAGGCAGCAATTGGAAAAGATTAGCATATAAACATAAATCTGAAAAGAGTAATGGACCGGACGTCTGAAGGCAGCCACTATTTACAGTTCCCATTTGGATTCCTGGGCATTTAACAGTCCCTATCAAAGTCTCTATCAACAGTCCCAAAAAATGACCCTATCAAAGCAGTTATAACAAACTGTCTCAATGTTCAGCATATATATATATGCCGCAAGGAGATCAACTGGCTCAGATCACTGAACTCCTCTGAAAAGAGGAACACTTTGTAGGTGAAAAAAATGTCTTAGTATTCTTTGAAAATCTGGCTTTTGAAGGATAATTTGAAGTTCATGAATTGTTAATTAATACTTTTGTCAAGTAAAACTAGAAAATGAAGGGATGGAAAAAAAGCATTTACAATTTAAGATAACATTTTTTAGATGGCTGATTCTCTCCTGTATGTGGCCAGAAAGTTTTGAAACACAAATACTTTTTTTGTAACAGGGATGTGCAACATTATGTTGAAACTCACTGAACATCTAGGAGCAGAAGTCAAGGGTTGCAAAGAGAGATGTGAATATATTCTACACACATATTCATTGGTTGTCCTGGACTAAACATACACATTTCCCCAAAAATCATTAACATATTTTGCCTCCCCTTTACGCATGAATTCTTCTGTCCTGGGGGTCTCTCTGGTGGTCCATATTGGTCAGGGACCCCAATGTTCCAGTTGACCTGGCTGAGTTGGCAAAGCACTGGGGCTGGTGAAATTCCAGTTTTCCTTCTGGAAAACAGTGGGCATTGTGCAGTGGTTTTGGTAGAGCAAACATTGTGTTAGCCCACCAGGTTCAGACATCTGGTAAAGTACAAGAGCTATCTTTCTTTCATTTTATCTTAATTCTCTTCATGTGACATTTGGTCCATGAGTATATTTAACCACCATACAAGTATGCATTAATATAACTGTACATATATATAATCATTTTCAGCACATCCTTTACTCCCACCTATGGAGTATATACACCTATGCAAACAAGTATGTTTGCAGCCTGAGAAAGGGCAAAAAAATGGATCCCTCAGATGTTTGATGCTGGGTTTCAAACATTGACAATCATGAGTCTAGAAGTCTCTGCAAAATGGCGGAAGGACCATAACAAAATGGTTCTAATGTTCAGGAAAAGAAAATCAGAGGCTTTATTAGAGAAGACTCTAACATGGCAGAACCATTTCCATTCTGTGTTTGCTGTTATCAAGCCAGAAAAAATATAGACATAATTGAAATGCTTAACTGCCTGAGCTTATTCATATAAGTGCACCCTGGTACCTCTGGAGGACTTGTATACAGACTTAAGGAGTAAACTAAATAGCCATCCAAAGGAAAAAAAAATAAAAATAAAAGGCTTACTTTATTAATTTCCAAATCTCTCATTATCAAGGGGAAATGAAGGTAAATTGGAAAGAATTCATCGAATAACTGAAATGGTTTTCAGAAGGATAGATAAAAACTGATAACTGAAAGGTAATTAAATAACCTCAATAAAAACTAAATATGTTTACAGCTGCTTCGTTGAACAAAAAAAGTCCCCAGTATATAATTATAGTATTAATATGTTTAACATTAACAGAAAAATAATTACTCCATAGTGATAGAGAGTGTGTCTTAAAGAAACAGAATAAAATTTAATGAAGTAAAATATAACTAGAATAATTTCAAGGAAAACTTTTTTTTCAATAAGGTCTATTAAGAAGTGGAAACCTTTTTGAAGGTAAAACTCCCACTGTTTGCTAATACTAGGTAGGAAAAAAAAAAAAAAGAAAAAAAAAAAAGAAAAAAAGGAATGGAACATAATAGATTTATCTGAGGTTCAGTTCTTCCACACTACTCAGTCATATTTCTGGTTTAGCCACAGGCAGATGGACAACATGACTGTAAGAAATTTCAGTTACTTTAATAATTGCCATTTTAACATGTGGTTATAGGACTAATACTGTGTGGTAGATATATATACCTATATATATTTACTTACCAATAATAGGTAATAATACTGATTTACTACATAAACTTGAAGGCCTTTTCTGATATTTTTCTGATAGTTTTTGCTTTCACAGGATCACAAAATGATTGAGATTGCAAGGGACCCCTGGAAGTCACCATGTGGTTGAATCTTCTTGTTCACACACCTATAGCTGCTTGCCCAGGACCATGACCAGGCAGCTTTGAATATAACAAAGGATTGAGACTCCACAACTTCCCTGAGGAGACTGTACCAGAGTTCTGTCATCCCCACAGCAAAAAGTGTTCCCTGACCTCTAGATGGAGTCTTCTGTGTTTCTGGTTGTGTCCATTGCCTCTGGTTCTGTCACTTGACATAACTGAGAAGAGAGTGCCTCTCTCTCCTTTGCAGCCTCCCTTCAGGAATTTAAATATATTAATGACATGCCCAGCTCTTTTCAAGCCTTCTCTTTTCAAGGCTCTCTCAGCCTTTCCTGGCTGGAGAGATGCTCCAGACTCTTAATGTTTGTGGCCCTTTGCTGGACACTCCAGTATGCCCATGTTTATGTACATCTTTTTTTCAGAAGTGGTTTGCTCCTGCAAGTGTCTTTGAAAGAGCTCATCTCAACATATGATGATGATGATGGTAGAAAACAGATAACTGCTAGGTGAACAAAGCTTTTGCAATCAGAGTCTCAGCTGACTGGCAAAAGACTAAACCTCATGTATTTTACTCCATATCCTGACCTGATTTTTGGTATGGCATTTTGTTGTTGTCTATTTCCCATCCCCCCCTCCCATTATTTCTCCCAGTCCAGCTTGTACCACTGCAGAAAAAAAATACTCTTTATTTGTAAAAGTCACATCTGCAAATCTACTTAATATCATGATTTGTTTAATGATTAAATGTGGGTTTTGTTTTCTTTGTTTTGGTGTTGTTTTTCTCTTTAGGAAAGAGAAAATTTAGGAAGGTAGTTCAACAAGGAAGAGAGAAAATGGGTAAATCTGTGGTTTTGTCAGACCACCCATGAAAGGAAAAGTATTCTTCATTGTTCTTGAAGGATATTTTGGTTTTGCCCAGTGCAGTCACAGCTTTTAATTTAATTTGGCAGTACATGGTCACTTTATGTTTCTGCTTGTTCCCATGATTGATGCTGTCACATGCTCCCTACAATGTTCTTATCTCAGCCATGAAGCAAACATGGCTAACATTTCTCTTCTTCTATTTGCTTTTAATTACAGAGAGTGAAAACAGTGAATATTAATAACAACATGATGGCTTTATAGATAAATTAAATACTTCTTAGGTAAATGTTACAGGAAAAAACAACTGAAAAAACCACTGCAGAAGCTATACATTTGTTTACAAGGCATAATGAGAAATCTTGTAGCTTAATTTGCCTCTGTAATTTTGAGCACTCTGCATGTTCTATTCTGAAATTGCATGGATCTGCAATGCAAAGTCAAACAGCATCACCGTATTTGAAAGCCAGTGAAAGCAAAAAGAGGGATTAATCTTTTTGTTTGGTTAGTTATTGACAGAAAATAAGTTCTGAACAGATATGCTGCATGACTGCAACAACGTACTAGCTCACCAGGCTTTTAAAAGCTGCTCCTTCATTTCTGTAAAATGATTGGGGTCCTAGATATCAAAACCTATCTTTTCTCATACAGAAAATATTAAACAGAAAAAAATGTAGTTGAGTTCTTTATTAGTACAAATTTTTTATTCTTAAATCATACATTTTTCATCACTTTGATTTCTAATATTTTTGCTAACCTTTTTATCACTGTTATTACTGAGACTATGATCCTTTGAGATATATACCTCCTCTTACCACTAGATGGAACTGAAAAACCTTGTAATTCCTTTTTTTATCCTGTTACACAGATCCATACCAATTTCTTCATGATAAAAGATTGGAAATAGTCCAGAACTAGAACTTACTAAGTTAGAGAAGGTTTACAGAAGCACAGTAATTGCTACTTGGTGTATTACTACCTTTGTTTCTTGAACCTCTTACTGCCAAAAGGGGAAGATATTTAAAATGTTAAGTGAATGTTGTACCTTCAAAACAATGAAAATTAAAATTAAAAAACAAACAAACAAACAAACAAAAACAAAACAAAACACAAGTAAATAAAACAAAGAAAACCCCCAAAAGAAAGCCACCAACCACTATAGCTTTCCAAATTGTAATAACTCAAACTAAAAGCCTATATTGATGGATTTTTCAGAAGATAATTTGGAGACAAATCAAACTTGGGCAGAAGCTTGTTCAGTTTTCATTATATCTGACATTTAACTATAGAAACAAAAGGCACCTTTTTTTTCTTTTTTTTTTTTTTTCTTTTTTTTTTTTTTTTTTTTTTTTTCTTTTTTCTTTGTATGAGGTTTTAGGGTTTTTGTTTTGCATATCCTACAGAAACAAACAGGAAGGACTGGAAGACATTATGCTGCTACAATATTATGACCTTGTTGCCGTTACTGAAACTTGTCAGGTTGAATCCTATGATTGGACCAATGGCTACAGGCTGTTGAGAAGAGACAGGAAGGGAAGGAGAGGAGGAGGAGTTGCCCTCTACATTAAGATGGGGATTAACTATGAAGAGCTGTCTATGAAGAACAGCCATGACAGGTAGAAGGTCTTTGGCTAAAAATCAAAGGCAAAAAAGGCAAAAAAAGGCAAAAAAAAAAAAAAAAAAAAAACAAAAAACAAAAAAAAAAAACAAACAAAACTTTGTGGTTGTGGCATGGGGGATAATTTCTTAAAGCAGGTGATAGACAGCTCTACCAGAGTGAACATAGTACTAGATTTGATGGTCACCAACTTAAGAGAGCTAACTGACAATATCAAGACTGAAGGTAGCCCAGGCTGCAGCAATCATGGATTGGTGGAGTTCACAGTCTTGAGAAATATAGGTCAGAAAAGGAGTAAAGTCAGGCTCTTGAACTTCAGGAAGACAGACTTCCAGTTAACCAGGGAGATTGTCAGTAGGATCTCCTGGGAGACTGCCCTTTCACCAAACAAATTTTACAGCTGTGGTTTTTTTGCTCTCCCTTTATCTTTTTTGTTACCTGATTTTCTTATGCAATTTCTTGACCTTTTCCTTGTTCTTTCTTTGGCATACCAGTCCCTTTAATTCTCTCTGACACTCTTTTCTTTTTTACAGCCTCCACCTAGGTCTCCCGTCTCCTAGAAATATATCATATCTCTGGTGTTGTCAACATATATAAAGAAGGGCAAAACACTGAGATAATTAGTATTACAAACAGGAAACTCTGACATATGATCAACTCCTACCCAGAAAAAAATAGCATTTTTTTGACAAATGAGCATCAGCCTTATTTGTATCTTCTTAATAAACTAGGTTGAATGTTAAAGCAAAGTTAGGTAAAATACTGTTTTCTGGGGAATTCTCAGGAGGAGAGATAATAGTTAATGGGAAAATAATAGTTTTGGGGTTTTTTTTAATATCCTAAAACTCTTACAGCAAGATTTCTTTCACTGTATAAATTTAAGATATTAACTGCACAGAGCAGCTACCTGTTTCTTCTATTTTTTATAAAGCATCCTGTGTGCTGACAGCCTTCTCCAGCACCAGATGACAGTCTGCTAAAGCCTGTAAAAGACCTGAAGACACTTTTCATCCTCTGTGAAATCCCTGAAAAAGATTAAGAGAAAGCAACTTCTCATGGTTTCATAAAAAGATGTAGGAAAAAAAGCCTGTAAGAGGAATTGTGTATTCTTGGCTTAGTTCATGAGTGCCCCACAGAGTTGGGAAGAGGCAAGAGAGCTCATGTATCAGAGTTATGAGTCTTTCCTTCCTTTTTTCTTTAGGATCATCTCTCAAAAGAGCTTTTGGTACTAGAAAATAGCTGTGTAAAAAATAAAGGCCCATGCCAAAATGAATATGTGAATTGCTCCATAGGGTTAAGTTACCATAGAACAACTCCTGTTTTCCACCAAAATGGGTGCTGCTCCTTTGAAGTGTCTCTATTAGGAATTGCAATGATTTTCTGTAGTATCTCATATTTAGGTACTTTGAGATGCATCCAATTTTAGTACCTTAAAATACATCCACATCATGTCCCAGAGGTTCCTGCTTTTGCTTTATATGATTTAATCTTCTCACTTTATATTGTATAATACTATTAAGTTATTATGACTGTCAGACTTCTCAGGAAATTAGACATTGACCAGTAATGAACTGTGCAATCTACCACTACAGTTGTACTAGTAAATAATTCAAACACTAGGTGCATACCTTGTTTAAATCAGGAATCTTGATAAACTTTGGCCTTGATAGTGGGTTTTTACCAGCTGAGGCTAGGACAAAAACCAAAGTACATTCCTTTTCTTGAAAAGAATTTTATTGAAATTGCAATGTTTTAAGCATATTTCCCAAGTGAAAAGCTTAAACATTGCATGTGATTATGCATTATTTTCAACATTGTTTGTTTAACATTGTTGCGGTTCATTCTCTGAGAACAAATAAGCAGACAAGAATGCTGAAGTACATACCTGACTCTGAATACACATTGATATCTCTCTTTACTTATTCATCACTGTTGTTTCAGTAGCTTGGGTGTTGAACTAGATTATTGTTAGAAGCTGAATAAGAAATTTTCTAAACCCTACCTCAGGAATGACAAACATTTCATGTTGTCTATTCCATCCCTTTTTATTTTTTTCAATCTAGCTTTTATATTTTGGTGCCTGTCATTTTAGTAGTTGAAATAGTACTTTTTAAAAGTACTGAAAGTATTTAGAGACAACTTTTCACAAGAATTCTTTCCACTTAAGACCACTTAAAGTACTAAAAGTTCTTAAAGACCACTTTTCACAAGAACGTATCCTATGCTTAAGTTAGAATAAGTTAACAAAAGAGTTTATATCAGAATTTTTTTTACTGGAAGATTAATGCACTGATATACTGTGATAGACAATGTTATTTATATACTGCAATTTTGCCTGATGTACCCAGCTTAGAGATGATGTACTAGAACTAGAGAGTGACCGGCCTTTGCTCCATAACTTTTTGTCAGATGCACACTGTGCTGTGTGGCTTCACAAAAGCTCTTAAAGCAATTAAAGATCAACAGAAAGCTTTGCCCTGGTTTCTCTCTGTAAGTCTTGGTTTGTTCTTTGCACTCACAGTGCAAAAAGGGTGATGGAAGCTCTGATTCTGTGAAAGACACAGCTGAGAATAATACAGGAGCTGGAAGTCAGCTTTTGATTTACCCTTTGATTTACTTGAATAATTCAAAAGTCATCTGTTGATACGTTTTTTAATTATTGCCAATTTTCAGAACCTCTAGTCTGAAATGTACCTCTTTTTCCTACACAGTTTGAATTTGAATCTTTTACTTTCAAAGTCAATGGGAATTCCAGATTAGACATTGATTAAGGCTCAAGAGAATATTTTAAAATTCATTTAAATAGTTATAAAGAAACACAGTTTTTCTACAGATAAAGAAAGAACGACTTACAAAATCAAATGAATAATTTAATGGTTTTAACTCTCCGATATCTATGCAGTAGCTAATGATGGAAACCACAGTTGTCTGTGATCTCTTCTCTAATCAGCAAACTAATCTCCCTAAATGAAGCTTAAGTCATTTTACATAGAAACCAAAGATTAAAGAAAAAAAAAAAAAAAAATCAGCTACCAAAAAAAAAAAATAAAAAAAAAAATCTTCATGGACATCTTAATGAACTCAAACATACAAATGATCAGCAAGCACCAGTAAACTTCTGCAAAGAAAAACATACCCATCATATTACCTACCTCTCAAAATATGAAGTCAAACACTCTTTCCTGAACAAGATTATTCTGGGATATTTTCATATCCTGGCACAGAAATCCATCAGCCTCCTGGGTTGTATTAGCAGTGTTGCCAGCAAGCCAAGGGAGGTGGTCTTTCACCTGTGCTAAGAACTAGAACTGGAACTCCAGTCCCAGTTATGGGCTCTTCAGTCCAACACAAACGAGGAATATTGGGAGAAGCCTGGAGCAAGTCTACAGAGACGATTCAGATGCTGGAACATCTGACATAGAGAAAAAGGTTCAGAGAGTTGGGATTTGCAGCTGGAGGGTCCTCCTCCCAGAGGAGAGGCCTGGCTCACAGGGAACTTGTCATTGTGGATAAATATATGATAGGAAGGAGGAAACTAAGAAGATGAAACCAAACTCTTCTCAGAGGTGCACACTGCCAGAACATGAGTCAGTCACTTGTACAGGTTGAACAGGGAGGCCATGGAGTCTGCAGCCTTGGAGGTATTGAAAACCTGAGTGAATATGGCCCTCAAAAGCCTGTTACAGCTGACCCTGTTTTGTACAGGAGCAAGTTGGACTAGACAAATTCCAGGAGTCCGAACAACTCTGTGAATCCTAATGTTTCTATGAATTTAAAATCAGGTATAAACAATAGATATTTCTGCTTCATTTTAACCCTTGATCACCACAGTAAGACCTTGTATGTATGTCAGAACAAAAAGGTAATGAGAACTTGTCCTTTCTATATTTAAAACTAACAAGAATTATTAGGCTATTAACATTTTTTGATTTAGCTTAATTACAGCTATTAAGAGATTACCTGCACTGAAGCACTTACCTGCTGCAGATCTAGCCTAGAGGTGAGAATCAAAGGGAGAGGAAAAGGGAAATAGTTCATTTATTCTCAGTTCAACTTGACGCCAGACTTTAAAGCATATTTGTCACCTTTCCACTGTTTTTAAAGTACGGTTGTAAATGACTGAACTCTGTGGAAGAGAAAGATGCAATTGAAGGTCTCTTGTAACTTTCAGTCTATTTATGACTTTTCTACTACTGCTGGGAAGGAAGAAAATCAGTGACTTTCCTGCATCACTCCTTGAATTTTGTTCAATGCTTCCATGTTTGAATGTCCTAAAATGATGAAGTTTTAACCAATGGAGAGGGTGATGGTACTATCATAGAAATACAATTTTCTGATATAAACTCATTTGCTAACTTACCTACCATAATCATACTATTAAAGCATTTTCACCAACCAAGTTTAGGCCACTTAATCTTAGGGTACATGTTTGCCAAAAATGATAAACACTTTTTCACATATTACTCCAATTACTAAAATGACAGCCATCAAATAATAGCTGGAATGAAATTAAACTAACCAAACAAAAAAAAGATGCAGAATATAATATGAAATGGTTTGCTTTTCTGAGGTGAGGCTTAGAATATTTCCTAGTCAGCTTCTAAAAATAATCCAGCTTGACACCTAAGCTACTGAAATAACAGTGATGGATAAGGAAAGAGCAATGTCAGTGTGTATTCAGAACTGCACATTTACTTCAGTTTTGAATTCTTGTCCATTTGTTTGTTTTCAAAGTGTGAACAGCATCATACGTATTTCAACCCGTACGTGGATGTGATTTTTTTGCTTTATTTAAAGACTGAAATCTTTAATGATTGCTGGAAAACAGAATAAGTCGCCAATTCTCTCAAAGCAACTTAAAAATTCAAGGTTTCCCACATCAAAATTCTGCTCTAATTTGCCACATATTGCTTATATTATTTTGTCTATTTGCACTTCCTCTTATAACCTCTATTTGATCTGCTCTTAAATATCTTAGGGGCTTAAAAATTTTAAACCAGGTATGATATTCCATGCTTAAGGGGAAGAAAGCATGAAAGTTTCATAGATGCTCATGGTCAAAAGGAACAACAAAAGTCAGAGGGCCCACAAAATCTTATGAGGATTTTTTAATAAATATTGGGTTTTGTTTAGTATTTCAATAAATAAACTTGACAAGGAAATTCATATGTTAGTCTCTTATGTGCTCATATTAGCACACACATAATAGTGGGGTTTGTATAAAAAGGGAGGGTGAAAATGAAGAGAGAAAGGGAGATGGATTAAAGATAGGGAGAAAATAAACGAAGAAAGGAAGAAACACACATGCGCACACATGTCTCCAGGCTTCATGGGGGTACATTTTTAAAGATGAGTTTTCCCTGCTCTGGAGATAAACTTCTCTCTTTCTATGTCAATTTGTTATATTTCAATAGACTGTTCTCTTAGACTTTTCTGGAAATGAGTTGGTGGCCTTTGTTGTTCTCTGATGATCTTGACCCTACACACAGTTCATGTCCGTTTCTCAACCTCATTCCTCTGCTTACACAGTATTGTGTTGGGTTTATCTCCAGGAGCCAGAATAAGATTCCTTGATTCAGAAAAGGGCTGCTGTTGGAGTCCAGGGCATCCCTCTGGGTGCCCTGGGAAGTCACAGACCTCGGTAGAGAGGCCTGGGACCCAAAAAAGAGGGTCTGGGGTCTGTGCAGGGGGGTTTGCCTGGCACAGAGCCCAGGAAGACACAGTCTTTGATCTTGGTCCATGTGAAAAACATCTAACACAGAGAAGAATTGCAAGTCACAAATGTGTGACAGAGAGTAGTGTAGTTATCACTGTGCAGAAGATTTTGTAGTTATGGGTTTTTAGAATGTAGATGCAAAGGGACAAGATGGAGATTTTAGGGTGGAGCCCTGGGTTCTTCTTCTTCTCCCTTGGCATCCATCTTCTGCAGTGACGTGGGCACAAAATAGTTTCAGTGGATTGGATCAAAGTAGAAATGACCGTGTTAGTATAGGTGATAGACATTGGCACAGAATTGTAAACAATGGGTACGTAGTTATCTGTATAAGAGGTAGCGACCTCCCATCACAGGGGAGTCGCCTTGTGTCCGAGCTGCAGTGGACATCATGGCCGGACACAGGGGAAGGGGAGTCACCTTGTGTCCAGGCTGCTGTGAACATCTTAGCCGGACACACAGAATTGTAAGATAAGAACTAATAAACAACGCAAGAAACAAGAAAACCAAGACCTTGAGACTCCTCTTCATTCTCACGCCAAACACCAAGCACCGAGCTCAGCACAGAACACAGAGACACAGAGTCAGACAGCAGACCCTAAATCCTTCAGAGGTCAAGAGGGAAAATCATTCCGTTCGTGCCCACACGAACCACCAGCCAGCCTTGGAATCTCGGGTGAGGAAACAACCAGATTAAAACCCTGAGAGGCTGCTTACCTCTGTATGGCCTCCAATCACATTCTAATCCCTTGGCCCCCGAGTTACCTGTAATTCTTGTCTCAATATACGAGAAACTAATGATCCCCTTTAATCCCAAGTCTCATATCACTAATGGGAAGTGTAAACATTTCTCTAATGTATAGATGCAATAGACTCTGGTCATTGTGTAGTCATAGAGACAGGTGCCATACTTCCTGTGAATGGATATGAAAAAAATACCAATGAACAGAAATACGCCCTGCTGGGTGCACATGCAATATGATACCATTTAATGACCAAAGGTATTTTGAGCTCCAAACGGGAAAGTGTGTTGGACCTCAAGATGCGATGTGGAAAAGATGACTCTATGGGAGCCAAAGTGAGAGTAGGGAAAATACATGCTGTCTAATCCAGATATATATTTTTGAGCTTCATCTTGCCTTACTGACTAGATTGAGGAGCTAAATCTGATTTTGTTGTTTGTGTTGTTTTTTTTCTCTCAATTTAGAGGAAAATACAGGTAATAATACCCTCTGTAGTCTCTTGTGGGAATACATTCTAATCACAGATCAGTATATTTGAATACAAACAGCTATCAGCTAATGCACAGCAGTAAAGACAGCTGTTCAGATGTTTGAAATAGGAAAAAAATACATGTATATATATATATATATGTGTGTGTGTGTGTTTCTTTAAGCAATAGATGATCCATCTGTCTTAAATTACTCTCTAATGCATTTTTACTCAAATCTACTGCTTTGGTGTGATGCTACTTGTTCATACCAGTTCTGAATTCCAATTCAGAGGGAGCTATATGCTCTCACGGTGATATAGTGGTATGTCTATTCTGAAGTTTATGTTTCAACATTCAGTGAATCACATATGCTATGCATATGTAAACATGAATTTCCAGTGCAAATGAGCTGCAGGGCCTTGAACACTAAAAAAGTGATTGAAGAACAAGAGAATTTTCAGCACCAGAGTTTTAATTTTCAGTCTCCAAGTTCAAAGCCACAGCCATAGCAAGACTCATAATCCAAGGATATTTGTTTTGAGAGCCTGAATTTCACCCAATGGTTCAAATGGATCCTGTGAAAATTTCCACAAGGTTCATCAATATCACACTTCTGGTATGGTGGAGAATTTTATTATTTTCTTCTGGGCAAACCCAGTACCCATCACCTCTGTTTCTTTAATCATTAGAGGAGTGGACTGATGGGAGGAATAGACCGTGGATACTCTGGGATTCTAGACAAATAATCTAATGACACTTTACAAGGCTACTTCAATCTTGCAAGACAATAATTTAACATTAATGTAAGGAAGGCAGACGTACAGTCAAATATATGGTATGTGTCAGCACATATTTAGATGTTCCTGTAATGCAGTAAGAAACAAGACCATCATTTACAGTATTTAAAGAGAAAACACAACACACACAATATCCTATATTAAGAATTATGAAAGTAAAAAGCAAAATTATGTCATAATACAGACTTTAAACCCACCTATCCACCCTCTCTTTACTGCACTTGGACTGTAAGTGTATAAAAGCCCAGGGGTTCCTTTGTTTGGGGTCCCTTTCCAGAGGTACCCAGCTCAAGCTATTTTTTAATTTTTTATCTATTTATTGCACCATAATCAAATTATTTAAAGGATTTGGACATCTGAGACTCTGCTATGGGAAACTGAGGGTCAAATTGTAACGGAAACATGGTCTGATCATGTGAATGTGGGGTGTGTAGTGGCAGAGGGGCTTCAGTCCCAACTCAGATGGTGCAAAAGTGACTGCCAAAGTGCCTCCTGGATGGTCAGACAGGGAAGTGTCCTTAATAAAGATGATTCTTGCGTAACAAGTTTTATAGTTTTGATGGGGTTTTTGTGGTTTTGGGTTTTTTTAAAGTCTAATTTCTCTTCAGATCAGCATTAATTTAAGTTTTTCAGAAAATAACAGGACCAGAAAAAACCCAAAGTAGCACAGAATCACTAAGGTTTGAAAGAACTTCTGAACTTTGCCTAGTCCAACTTGCTCCTAACCAAGCAGAGATAACCAGAACAGATTTTTGAGAGCCATATCCAGACAGATTTGGAATATCTTGAAGGTTGAAAACTGCGCAGCATCTCTGTGCAACCCGTACAAGTGTTTGACCACCCTCCCAGTAACAAAAACAAAACAAAACAAAAAACACAAACAAAAAAAACAAACCAACCAACAAATATACAAACAAAAAACCACAAAAAACCCCAAACAGATAAACAGAAAGGAATGCAACCAAGGAAGCTGATAGACTTCTGTGCCACAAGGTTCCATCACAGTCATTTGACACCCAGCTTGTACTGTTGCATAGGGTTATTTGTCTCCAGGCACCTGGCTTTTATTTATTAATTAAATTTATTAAAAACTGCCTTATTTGGATTGAAAGGTGAAGAATTATTATTTAGGCTTAAAATTCCTAAATGGCACTTGACTGCTGACTTTATATATATATATATATATATATATACATACATATGTGGTATCACTAAAGAAACAGAATAAAATATGGAAGAGAAAGAAATACTTTTGCCAGAAAGATAAAAAATCAGTTCTTATACAAATCAGAGATACCCTGAAAAATTAAGGATTAGGATCTGATCTGTGTTCTTTTAAGAGCCACTTGTGTTGGGTTTATGTGGCTAGGTTCTTGTAATAAGGGGGCTAATAGGGTGTGTCTCTGAAATCTGCCAGAGGTTTTGCACAGATCCAACAAGGACAATGTCAGCCAGCTCTAAGATGGACCTGCCACTGGCCAAGGCTGAGGACATCAGAAACAGTGATACTTGGCTCTGCGATGACATACTTAGGAAGGCGGGGGGAGGGCGGTGGTGAAAAGAAAGAAGTTTTTTTGCCCAGAAGTAATTGCCGCCACAAAAGAGAGAGGTGAGAATATATAAGAGAAAGAATTGTGCATACCCCAAGGTCAGTGGAGAAGGAGGGTGCTTTTAGGATTTGTTTTACTTGTTATTGACCTGTTCTGATTTTGATTAGTTAAATTTCTCCAACTCAAATCTGTTTTGCCCATGACAGTAACTGGTGAGTGAGCTCTCTCCGCTTACCTCATGAGCCTTTTGTTATATTTTCTCTCTTATGTCCAGCTGAGAAGGGAAATGCTGCTTTGGTCAGCACTTAACATCCAGTCATGGTCAAAGCACCATAACATTTTATTAATTTAATTTCATTTAGTAAATAAAATCGGAAAAAAAATCAATTTTAAAATCAGTATTATTTTCTTGTAATTAAAAAGTCATTGAGTATTGACAGAAGTTTAAAGTATGAGTTTGAAGGTTTTATTTCCTTAAGTGAAAGACTCAAGGTTTAAAGATTCTTTAATTATCTTTCTAATGATTTTGATATCTCTCGGATAGTTTTCAGACATGATAAGACATTATAAAACCTTTGCATATGCTATTCTTATCTTGGATTTTTGATGATCATTAATACAAACCTAGGATTTTCAGAAACCATGATTTATTCCATGAAGACACTGGGCATTAGTTCTACATAGTATCTGAAGCTTTATACTTGGAAACAACAAAAGTTACCAAAATTCAAGGATTTTATTTTATTTTATTTGACACTAAAAACATATTCTCCCCACCCCAAAATTGCCTTTTATTTAAATGTATTTTTATGACACTTTTGAAAACTACTCTTCATTTGGCTGTCTAGTTGAAGCTGAAATGACATAATTTCATATTACATTTTAACTGTACTATATGTGACATTTTTGCACCAGAAATGAATCACCCTTGAAAACAAGGTAAAAATACTGAGAAAAAAAAGTTATTTCACCTTCACACAGCCTTCTTTCTTATAAGAGAATGGAAAAGAATTTTTACCTACAAAAACTTGAGTTCTGTGTGTGGAGTAGAAATAAGTATCCTTTGAATGCAACCTCAATGCATAACACTTTTAAAGTATGAAATTACAACCAGATAGGTAAAGCTTAGATTATTCTCTTCTTTCACCAGAATTTTTTTTCTGCAATATGTAAGGCTTCTATGCTCACCTTTAACATTTTGGGGGTTCAGAAACTGGAAACATTTCTAGAAAGAAAAGAACTCTAAAAAGAAATAGGAAAAAGGGAAAAGAAAGCATTTAGACTATTGTCTGTAAAGACTGGAAAGACTCAGTACCAGTCCCTACCTCAATATCTGCTCTGTTTGCTTATTTTTCTTTCTTTCGTCTCATATTAAAGGGAATCGGTTACTATGAAGTTAAAAAAAAAAATCTCATGCCACCAGAAACTATGGTATTCTCGTATTCCTCTTTTGTATTCTCCCTGCTATAAACCTGACATTTTTACTACATTGAAATGTTACTTCCCCTCCTCTGGTTCAGTTTGTCAGGGCATAATTAGCCAGGTGCAAAGAGACTCTGCCAGCAGAACTTAAGGATATAAAACAATTACTAGCTGCCTACCATGCAAAAAGACTGATCATTCTTGTGCCCAAAGGTACCTAAAGATCATTCTTGGCCATGCAGACATCATTTGTTGAAACAATTCCTACTGCTGTTGAGTTGCCATCATTCCCTATAGAGATATCAGTGGTGATATTTATGGTGCAGGCCTGGAGATGCAGCAACCACACAGGTAGACCCCAACTAGCCACCTCGGTTCCGTTTCAGTTTTCTGTAGGATTCTACATTTTTCCACACTGGTGCTCCTGTCTGGAATCCTTGAGCTAATAAGTGTCTGTCTTTCTCAACACTCCTAACCTTATCCATAACTTTACCTTTCTTATCCTTCTGCATTCTTTCCCATAGCTTTCTCTCAGAGGTTTGCATTTTTTATTTTTTATTTTTTTTTCATAAATTGGAACAAAAGTCATTCTGCAGAGCTACATCCGAACTGGTCCTTAAACCCCCTGTGGCACTCAGAACACTCAGTCTCAGAGGCAGGGGGTTTACAAGAGAGCTTGCAGAGACAGAGGGTGTTACTGTGATTGCCAGAGCACAAAAAGCATCCACTCCAGTATATGAACCTATGCATATATATGTATATGTACCTATGCATATATATATGTTTGTATATATATAGAGAGAGTAGATATATTGGTATTTCCTCTGGGAAAGACTAAATGCACTCTGACTGAGACAGACAAGCTTTCCTGTTTCTTGTGCACATGCCAATGGTGATGGCACCAAGGTTCCATCTTACAAAGGCTTCAGGGCTGCAGGTGTATACTAAACTTTATCACTGTACCTCTGCTAGATTGAGTACCACTGCTCTGAGGGACAATGCCTCCAGCAAAATATAGGGAAGTCTAAGGTGAAGGAAACTGTGTGTAAAAATTTAGCAGAGCAGCATCCTCAGTTTTCATTCATATTAATTGCTGTCACATATGCAAGACCTAAAAAAAAAAAAAAAAAAAAAAAAAACACCACCAACCCAAAAAGAACCCTGAACACCAGGGATCCAAATTAGATACCAGAGTATGATAGGATCCTCTAGAGGATTCAGAATATCTGTCTAAATTAGCACTTAGTAAAGATAAATCTGACATTTAAATATTTTTATTGCCTTTAATGGAAGGTCTACTAATTGTAAGGCAGCAAAGACTTGAGCTGCCTACCACATTTCAGCTTCAGATATTCAGATTCATGTTCAGGTTAGACCATGAATTTTGCTCTGATATTACCCTATGTTAGTCTGAGATTTCACAGCTGAAGTATTTTTGTAGTTACCTTTCTTAGATCTGGGGAGGGAGGAAGAAGAACAAAATGGAAAAGGATTTTGTACATTACCTTTTGGAAAAGCATTTGTGCAGTTATACAGGTTCTACAAGTAAATCTGGCATGCGGTATATTAATCCTACTGAAGATATATTAGTAATTATGTAACTTGTCTCCATTTTTCTCTCGTGTCTCTTGAATTACTCTCTTTTCCTTAACACTAGAAATGCAGGTGAATCTCGCACTATGTTAATAACTTTGGCATTGTTTTCCTTCACAATCACTATATTCGTGCACAAGAAAATAGCAAACAGATGAACATAATTTTAAAATGTTAGAAATTTTCCTGATGCATGAAACCCTATATTTGTTTTGGCATCATAGTTTCTTCTTGTTTAGAGATGCTTTTCCTTGCAGATGTAAAGTGTGCTTCCTTTCAAATAACACAAGAAACATGAGGCAAAATATGGCTTTTATGAATGGAAAAGGTATATTTTTGAATATAAATGAGGCAATCAGTTGTTTTATGCAAGTCCTTGTGTAACAACTAAAATCTGGTATTACACTGATGATGGATTTTTATGTGCGAAACTCTGTTCTGATGGATCTAAATTTCTGCCAATCACATATCCCATTAAGGGTCTATAGTGTATACATGGAAACATACTCCCACCAGTACTAATACTGTTTTACATACTTCTTCCTGTGCTGCTTCAACTGACTGCTTTAGTGAACATTGGTATTGTCTGAATATGCATTTTTTAAAAAATTTATATATATATATATATATATATATATATATATATGTATGTATGTATGTATGTGTTGAAAATTTTTGCTTGGAGTATGGCAATATTTTGTATTACTAAAATATTTCCCAGGAGGACCAATGTTCTAAGACTGAAAATCACTCTCCACTTCCCTCAGCTTCCAGAAGATTAAGAAAAGGGGAAAAGGGGATTCATATTACATAATTCAAGTAGTGACAACAGAATTTTAGTACAGGTTTCCTCTTTTTTTGACACCTCAATTCATGTTGTCATTACATGTATTGTATGTGTATTTATATGTATATATAATATCTATTTTGACACTGCAATACACTGTTCACATCTGTGTTTTCACATACCCTAAGGGATTTAAGGTCCTCTTTCACATTTCTAGTGCTTTTCTTTTCCCACCACCCTAATCTTATCAATATATTCACTAATCTCCTTTACTACATTTTATTGGTCACATGCACCCTCATGTGATCCCTGCTCATTCATAGTACCCCTGTGTCACGGTTTGAAAGCAAAACGAGTGAGAGGCTCCAAGTCAGAAATATAACTTAATAAGAAAAAAATGTAAAAAGGTAAAAATAAAATAAAATAAATGCAATAACACAAAGGACCACTGACAGAGTCAGAATACAACCTGAGCAGGATGGTGGAAGCAGTCCAGATGAGGTGCTCTTCCTGAAGCAGTGATCCTGTAGAAAGGTCTGGAAGGTCTGGTCCTCTGGGAATCCAGTAGGTTAGGGCTGCTTGCACTGTCCCACATACCAGCTTATATCCAGGTGAGAATGCCTGGCTCCTCCCCCTGGGTGGAGCATCTCACAATGGGATGATGAGTTGTGAAGTGGATCCTTGATGGCCCATTAAACAGAGATAACTCCTGGAGGGAGTTACCTGTGACTCATGGGCCAGATGTTAATGGGCCATTAGCAGAAGACACCCCAAAGGCAGGGGCTTGGGAAAACACTGCCCCACCTGGTTTCAACAGTTCATGAAGATGGTGATAGAATAAATACTTTTGTACATCCTACACTGCAACCCAGGACACCCTGTAATGCATAAATAACATCAGACATTAACCCTACAGAAGGCAGTGGAGCCAGCAGTCATTTTTCAGTAGTTCATCCAAGTTTTCTAATTTCTTATATCCTAATATGCCCTCAAGTTGTTGGAGGTTTTATGCATTGTTGCTTGTAAACTTTTAATTTTTAATTCCAAATTTTATTTAATTTTGATGGACAAATGAAGACAAGAAAGATAGGCTTTTCTACTTTTTTTTTTGTTTGTTTGTTTTGGGTTTTCTTAGCAGTAGTATAAGTACCTCAAAAGTAACAAGACAGAGTCCAAAGTATTAACTTTTAAGAAGAACAAGGTGCAAAAATATGGTAGATATATTCCATAGGGAGCATTGTTTCTGGTTTCTGATTTTTCGCAATAATTTTGGTTGGTTGGTTTAGTTGAACGCTATCTAAGAGATCAAATATAAACTTAAGACTTTTTAAAAATTGTTTATTCAGGTGGTGGTTTTTTTTTGGTTTTTTTTTTTTTTTTTTTTTTTTTTTTTTTTTTTTTTGTGTGAAAATGTGCTAATATTATAGTTTCTTATGCAGGCACAAAGCATATTTGCAAAGTAAAAAGTCTTCCAAAATATGTAATAAAAACAGTTGAGAATTTTCAGAAACTAAGAAGCTCTGTAACTGATTCATAATTGGAGGGTTTCACATAACTTAATATGACATTATTTTCAATTTCATTCCTAATTTGTTGTTACTTCATTTCAGTACATTCAATTGGAATGTTTACTACATCTCTTAATAAACACATATCACTAGTACACGTGTACAATCAGTTAGAAAACTTGTTGTCTGTGTAATATAATCCTGTTCTGTATTCATTGCATGAGTATTTATAACCAAAACTGGAACTGCCAAACAGGGTTTCACAGTGCTGTAAAGGGCATCATGAATTATTTACAGTAAATCAAATTTTATAAGCCTTCTCAATCTTTCATAAACTGTATCTCTGCATTTTATTTGATATTTTATCCAGAGACTTAAAACCTCATAAGTCAAGGAAATCTCTTAAATTCCTGAGAGATTTGTAGGAGTATATGAAGAAACAGTTCCTATAGTACCTTCTGCATTTGATGTAGTTGTAAGACTATTGATATCCTGTAAGCTTTCAATATTTTAGAGAAAAGGAGCAAGATTTTCTGAAATGCTCAACACCCTCAACATTCTTTTGTTCATTTTATTAATGAATTAGGGCTACTGGAAGTTGTTTGGAACTGTTAAAAACTTTTCTCAAACTCAGTCTTTGACTTGGGCTTATCATCCTCAGTTTTGCAGAGAGCCAAATTTACAATAACTCTTTAAATGTATGAGAGTCAAAATGCAGGTTGTAGATGAGGAATGAGAATGTGTCCTCACAAGTGCTACTGGACTCTGGAAAAAGAGAAAAATTCAAAGAGGAAATCCAAGAAGCAGATCCTTGAGCATCATCTTTGCACATAAATTCCTAGAGAGGCTTATTAATGGAGTTAACTTTGGGGAACATCAGCATATGTCTTCATTACAACTGCAGATGTTTGGAGATTAGTTTGGTGGGTTTGGCAGCCAAGGACATAGCAAGGAAAATGCAGTCCCTGGAAGAACTTACATAAGAAAGCCAGAAATCATTTTTCTGAGCTTACTGTTCTCTTAGGACACACGTGGCTACTTGAACAACCTTACCTTTACAGGAATTGGTTCCCATAGGACTGCCAAAACATGGGTGTGTCTGGAGATTTAGGGAGGCAAATTGTTGGAGTGCTTCTGTAACAACAAGTGGGACTGCATCTGTTCCCCATAGAATTAGTCGTGGCACTCACCCTGTCAGTGTTCAAGGAGCATCTAGACAATGCTTTAGTCTTACACTTTTGTGCTAGGTACTCCTTATGAGAAGCATGGATTGAAAATCAATTATCCTTATGGGACCCTTTTAACTTGATATATTCAATGATTCTATGACTAAAAATTATCTCTGAGTTATAAGTATGCTCAAAAAACTCCCATGCATTTAAACTATCATCAGGAAAAGGGAATATAAAGAAGCCATAAGACAGCTTAAAGCCAAGTATTTTATTGACACAAGAGCATGAAGAAGCAATTGTTTCCTTCCATCTCTGACTGAGAGCTGTAAGAGACTATTTTCAAGATATGCCCCACAAATGTTTTCATCTTCACATCCCTACAGGTTCTCCTTTGCTCAGAGCCAATTAAGCTTCCCACTCAACAAGGCACATCCTGGAGTTATTTTATCTGTAATGATCCCCCACAGTTTTCTGAAGAGAGTTTAATGCCAAGAATTACAGAGTATTTGTTACTTTACTTTCCACCACATTTGAAACCTTCATTATATGTTTTATTTGTTTAAATCTGTTTTCCCACACACATATAAGCGTGTTCCTTTAGGAAATACAAAACAATGTGAGATTAAAAAAAAAAAAATCAATCATATTGGTTTTTTATATCCTATTTGCAATTGATTAGCCCTATAGCCTCCTGATAGCTCCTGAAATTAATAATGCATGAGAAATGTCTTACATGTGACACACAAGACAAAACATTCAACAAAGCCAACTGCTTACATGTAAAGTCACTAAGATTTTGTGCAGCAATGAAAATCAGATTAGGTTTGTACTCACACTTTTAATATTTAGTTATCAAACAGAGTAAATTTTATGCAATTTTCTATTAATTCTTCCATTTCAGTTTTTGCTGAATGTTTATTTTTTGCTCTTTCTCTCATTTTTTTGAACAGAATTGGAAAAAGATGCCAATCTTATATACTGTGGCATATAAGATTATTAAACAATATGGGGCAATTTAAAATAATTTTATTAGAAATATTATTGAATTTAAAGATATTGGATGATAAAATGTCCTGAGTAAATGAGAAGCATTTACTCTTCTGGTAATATGCTTATTGGGTTAATTATGTTCCTTCTAAAATGAATAGTTATTTTTGCAGTGATCACAGCAAAAGACTGCAAACCTTTACCCAAAAATTGTTGGAATTTACTTAAGTGCTTATAATCTCAGAGATCACCAAAGAACATCATGTATATTATTTTAAATTAATAACTTCACATTCTCATTTTCCCTGAAAAATACAGGAGAAAGGATTCCAGGGCAAATTACAGTATATGTGACAGTGACAAAATGTCTTAAGCCCACCTTACTACAACCTCCTTTCAGGTGATTGCAGAGAGCCGTATGGCCCCCCCTGGCTCTCCTTTTTCCTCACCACCCTCAGCCACTCTCTGGGACTTGTGCTCCAGTCTCTTCACCAGCTTCTTTTGCCTTTCTCTGAACACCCTTCTCTCCAGCACCTCATTGTTGTAGTGGCGTGTTTTTGGTTTTATCAGTTTTATGTATGTATTTGTTCCTTGTTTTGTATTATTTTTATAAGTTGTAATGGTTTGCCCCATGTCACCCATGTTCCACCCTTCTTGGTTTTACCCCAACCCCAGTTATGTGTCAATCATAAGTTATCCAGCCCCTGGGTCTTGTTTGTCATGTTGGGATCTCTCCCAAAAGTCTGGAAAGTTCCAGTGAGGACCCCAAGTGATTGGACAGGACTTCAGCTGTCTCCCCACCCAAGTTGTTGATTTGTTACAATGTGTGTCATTTACCTGCAGAGCCATACCCACATGATCCCTGATTTGTCCTCAGTTAAACCCATCCCTGAGTTCCTCCCCCCAATAAAAGATGGTACTTTGAGGGGGTTTTCCGGTTTTTTCTTTCATCTTTTTTCCCCGTTGGTTCTGCTGAGGGGTGTCTGCTGGGGCAGATACCCTGATGAATAAAGCCAGCAGTTAACTCAGAACAGCCTCCTCTTTTTTCCTGCCGTCGTTGCTTCGCTCCTTTGGGCAAACAAGAGCTCACAGGGATCAGTGAGGTTCATCCTGCTACCGAGCCGCCCCCTTTACTGTTGAGGTGTCAGGGCTGGCCGAGGCAGAGACAAAACACCTCTACACAATGTCTTTCTTGTAGTGAAGGATATGAAAGATTAAAATGTCAATGATTAGTGACTCAAAAAAATGGCCCAAGATAAGAGGCAGATACCGGGGTAGTGGTGGGGTATTGCTTTTTATCATGCCAGTTGTCCTCCCTGACACCCCTGCCCCTCTTCAGGGAGGGTCATATTCACACATTGGCCTGAGGGTATTCATCCTTTCTGACAGGGTATAGCTTGCTGAACTAAGCTCACAAGAGAGGCAATTGTCATGTCATAGAAGGTGTCGTAAACCGTCAAAGACCCTGGAAGCCCCCCCCAGAACTACTACCAGAGGACTGAAAGCTGCACCCTCCAGGGGAGGCACATGAGTGTTCCCACCTAGCTGGAGCATATATTAACCCACTGAACTTTGGGTTTCATGAGCTTTCACTCACCTTCATAGGCTCAAGACTGAGACCATCACTTCAAAGAACAGACATCTAAATAAACAATCAAGCCTCCTCAGGAAATCCAGGGGGGTGGTATTAATACCTTCCTTTCCTTCCTTCTTCCTTCCTTCCTTCCTTCCTTCCTTCCTTCCTTCCTTCCTTCCTTCCTTCCTTCCTTCCTTCCTTCCTTCCTTCCTTCCTTCCTTCCTTCCTTCCTTCCTTCCTTCCTTCCTTCCTTCCTTCCTTCCTTCCTTCCTTCCTTCCTTTCTTTTCCTCTGATACATTTTCTTAAGTCATATTTTTATTCTTTCATATTGCTATGCTGCTATAGTTAATAATAATCAAAATGCCCACGTACCTGCCTTCTGGGGCAGGTCATAGCAAGGTGCCCCAAAAACTGAACACACAGGATTAGAGATGTGACCTCATCAGTGCTGCTGAATACAGAGGAACAATCACTGCCTTGGTCCTGCTGGCCATGCCAGTGCTGACACAAGTCAGGATGCCAATGGCATTCTTGTCCTCTTGGGCACAGCTGGCTCCTGTTCAGTTGCTGTCAGCCAGCACTCCCAGGTTCGTTTCCAGCCTGCAGCACTGCATGCAGTTCTTGTGACCCAAATGCAGGACTCAGCACTTTGCCTTGTGGAGCCTCATACAACCAGGTTTAGCCCACTGATCCAGCCTCTCTAGATCTTAGATGTAAGATCTTAGTGGTAGGTCCTTCCAAAACTCCCTTCCAACTTAGTGCTGTCAGCAAACTTACTGAGAGTGCTCTCAATCCTCTTGCCCAGATAATTTATGAAGATATGTAGCAGGATGGCCCCAATACTGAGCCCTGGAAAGCACCACTTGTGACCAGTTGCCAAGTGGACTTAGTTCCATTCACCACTACTCTATGGACATGGACATCTAGGCAGTTTTTTATTAAAGGAACAGTGCACCAATCCAAGCCATGAGCAACCTTTTTTTTTCTAGGAGAATTCTGTGGGAAAACATTGTCAAAGTCTTTACTAAAGAAAAAAGCTTTCCTATGAGTTTCACAAGCCACAAATGAATCATACATTAAGAAAAATAGGATCTAACTATTTCTTTGTTAGTTTGTTTCATTTTGATAATAGAACTCAGTATAAATAACAAATTGCTCAATAAACAATATTGAAAGATGACTTAAGATTAAAAAACTGTTTTGCAATTTTGGAGTTTTCAATTCAGTTATACTTCAGATAACGTGGCAAAATTAATTGGTTAATGAGAAAAGTTATTTGCCCTGGTTAGTTTTATCTTTATGCTTAACAACTTAAGAGTGAAATATCTTTGGAGAGACATATTCATCAATAAGAGATTTACAATTTCATTTAACAGTAAGAAATTGCTTGAGCCAGTCATTTGTGTGATTGAAAAGACTCAACCAATTTTGGCTGCTAGAAGTTTTATGTCACACATATTCCAGTAATGCAGCACCAGGAAATATCTGCTTTAGACCTGACTTTCATTTAAATGAGAAAGATGTTGAATAGTTGTAATTTGAGGATGACTGTAATTGATCAGTAATGTTCTTGAGTACCTCACTTGACATATTTTGTTTACAGTGTTCCCTTTAAAAATGCTGAATAGTTGCTATGGAATTAAAGCACAAGTAATTCTCATAAGGAAACATAAAACTTATTAATTTTATTTTATTCATTGTTTTATATTTCAGTAAACATGCTGCCTTTTCATACACAAAAATACTTTCAAGAACATGATGATAGTATGTGACATTCCACTGCTAGGAAGGATTGCCAATTACTGAACTTTTTGTGGTGGTGCTTCTATTTTTGTATCACAGAATGGAGTGCTAACATTCATCAATTTCACCTATGTGCAACTGGGAACATTTTTAAAATTTGTTATTCAAGCATCTTAGGAAAAATAGTCAGGCTACTGACTATTGAAAATTGAGTCTATTGAAGAGTATTAAATATTGCATCACACAGAAATATAATACATAGAAATTAAATTAAGTTAGAAGACTTGATGGTGTTAAATGAAAAATTAGCAAAATCTCATAATCTACTGAAATAATAAAAATAAGGGTAGAATATATTTTTAACAATACATAAAGTAAAAATGTCAATTCAACTTTTTATTAACAGTTAGATTTTGGAATTATTTTACTGTTGCTTCACGTATCCGTCTCTCAGGCCAGCCCAGCATTTGGCTGGACCACCCTGCTAGCTCTGATAAGCCTCAACAGTACCTTTGCGTGGGTCTTGGCTTCGCAGCACTTTTACCTTTGCTGTCACGGCCTTGGTTCGAAAGAGGGGACACTCTCGAGGCTCGAGGAACAAAGGTTTTATTCGAGGATCACAGGGGCAGTCCCTGGCCCCAGGCCTGTGCCTCTGGGGAGTGACCCAGGACCTGGTCTGCAAGGGGTTTTTGTTCAAACAGAAGTCTCAGGGGTGGGTACAAGTTGCAAACCAATGAAACAAAGCAAGGTGGCTAATGGCAAATACAATACACAAACTTCAACAAATCAGGTAAATTGGGGTGGGGTCTCTGGGGGATCCACCAACCACTGGCCAACACCTCTCAGAAGGTTTTGGGCCTGGGAGATTGATGGACAGGAGGGGGGAGAAGATACATGGGGGATGGGGGATGGAGGAAAAGACAATGGGAAGACTAGTCTCCAGGCAGAGACTTAGGTTGTCTTGGAAACTCTTATCAACTTCTGATAAGAACATTCCAGGACAGGGGCCCTTACCTAGCTAGGGTTAAAATTCAAACCATACTAAATTTTACATGTTCCCTATAACTCAGTGAAACAAATAAAGCAAATCTCTGGGGATAAAGATTAGTTCAATATTTCATAAGAGATTCTGCACTTTGACAGAATTTTACCTGAATCACTGAAGGATCGAGTAGAGAGAGGTGTTAAACAGTTCAGGATAAAGTCTAGTTCTGAAATGAGTAAGTACATTTACACAAATATAGATTCTACTAGTATGTGTATGTATTAGTTTTATCCATTTAGTACAGTCAGAGTATTATAAAGCCATATAAATAGAATTTTTAAAATACCTAAGTTGTTAGAATATTAAAATACTAAGACTAAGAGTTTTAAGTCTCCACATCTGCTTTAAAACTTACCTGTACAGTACAGTGCACGCCAGGGTCCCGGCTTTTTGGTCAGCCCAGTGATCCTTAATAAATAACCTCTGCATTCAAGGACTTGTTTTCAGGGACTGTAAAAGGTGTAGCTGAAAATCCTGTCTCACTCTGATATCCAGAGACAAAAACAGCAAAGTAGCTATGATTTCTGGTGATTGATCTAGGAGTTAATTATAAAAGGAAAATTATAAAAGAAATTATTCCACTGCAATTTCTTGCTTCTATCAGTTGGAATACAGTCCTGTATGAATGAAGTATGAAAATTTTGAATGTAATACATAAAAATTTCATTGCATCATTTAAACAATATAAATCATGCTTACATACCTTCACTAAAAATTTTAGGAAAAAAAGAGACCATAAAACATAGATTCGATGAAGAATAACAGTCAAAACATTCATAGACAAGCCAAATAAACATTCTGGTCATTGTTAAATTAACTCACATCATAATTTCCTTCAGAAGGCTTCCTAATTCTCTTTATTTTGACACCTGTTCCTTTGCAGTTTTTTTTATCTGGCAGACTCAAACAACTGTTGGCTGAAAGCAATCATTTTGTGCAGAAAAATTTCTGCTTCTGTCAGATGATTTGTGGTGGTCAGGACTTGATTGTAAATTCTTCCCTGTAAATTTAATTATTGTTTATAGCTCATTTTTCTGTTTAATATTTTAAAATATATGTCAGTTCAAGTTTTTCAATTTATTGCACGGAAAAACAATGAATTTGTATCAAAATTGCCTGTTTGAGAGAGTCAGATTTAGAGAATATTTACGGTCTGTAAATAAATTCAGAAAGTTAATTTTAAAATGTCCTGAAATTGTTCTGACATATTCTAGGTAATGTAATTATTGCCTTAGCTTTCATATAAGGGAGTAAAATAAAATTTTCACTGCACAAAAGAGGTCACACTGAAAACAATTGATTTTTTTAAAATTTTTTAAATTTTTTTTTAATGAATATATGCTAGGTTTATTTCTGTCTCAATTTATTGGAGTAGCAGTCAGAATAAAAAAAATTCCCTAGCAAAGATTGGTCATTATTAAGAAATTTTATTGAGGAAACAGTTTGATTAAAAACCAAATAAGGTCATATTTTTAGAAAAAAAAAAATACTTCCACAATCAGATTATCTTGGAAGAATAAAAGAAAGAAAAAATATGCTTTAAATAAAAATTTTCATTCAAATTTTTCTTTATTCCATTTCTTAATAATTCCAAGAGAAAATTATTTTCTTAGATTTAAATATTCTTTCACATTTGAAAGAATATTGAATTCACATTTCCTCATATCTTTATTATTTCAACATAGTATCTTACTATACACTTTCTTTGCATAATAATATCATTCTATCAACTTTTTTTTTTTTTTTTTTTCTCCTCAATATTTCAATAATTTAATGACAGACAAGCCTGTGTCATGTAATTTTTCACAAATTTTCTTGGGGCATCAAGAACCTCTCTAGGAAGACTTTCAGGTGTTTGACCACTCTCTTGGTAAGGAAATGATTCCTAATGTCCAGTTTGAATCTCCTCTGGTGCAGTTTGGAACCATTCCCACCTGTCTTATCACTGGATCCCAGGAACTCCATTCCCCCTTCAGGAATGTGTACAAAGCACTGAGGTCACTCTTCAGCGTGACCTCCCTTTCACCAAACTAGACCAGCCCCAAGTTCTCAGCTTCTCCTCACAGGACATTCTTTTCAGCCCTTTCATCAGCTTTTTGTCCCTTCTCTGGACTCATTCAAGGATCCTTCTTATATTTTCATAGTATCTGACTCATTACATCACTACTGCATTTCACATTGCTCTGTAATCTTGTTGTGGCCTGTCATCCTCAGTCACAAGCTTCCATCTTTTTTTAAAACACTTCCTACAGACGTTTAACGTAAGACTTCTGACTAAGAGCATGTTCAGTATATGCTAGCAAGCTCAGGGCCTTATACTGCCATCGATTGCTATCTTATGTCACATATCTTCCCATGTAGCTTGGTCCTGTTTTGATACTGTTGATACTGTGATGATTTTACAATAGTCAGTAACAGGGTAATCAAGTAAGCCAAATAGATATTCCAAATAATATTTCTGGGTGGTCTTAATAGTGAAACAGAAATTCACAGTTTTGTTTATGGCAGCTGTAGGACCTGCATACCTGCATACCACTAGTCCAGTTTATTCTTTTTTAGTCCTGCTTTTTTAGCAGTTAGGAATAATCCGTTTTAGTAGTAAAACAGACATACAAATTAGCAGCAGATCACAAATTGTATGATAGCCTCACATAGTGATCTCAGCTGGAGCTTTTACATGATAATAAAATTGCCCAGCTAATCCAAGGGTGTCAGGTTAAGCTATTCAGTGATAACTGCAACACATAGATGAGGTCACAGCAAGGTTGAAATTTGATTTTTACTAAATTACATTTATCTCCTTGAGATTCCAGAGCTGCATATGAATATTCATATCCTTGAAGGCAGCAGCTGCATTAACAATGCACAAATCTGTATTAAAGATGTAGACCACAAGTAGTAGACAGTGATTTTTAAAGAGTTAGCAAGTATAGAGATAAATTAATGACAGAAACACCAGAACGAAGTGAAATGAGCAGACAGTACGCAGAAGACTTAAAAATAATAGTGGAGGAATCTCTTTATTTTTTTATTTTTAAGAAGTAATATTGATTTCTCTGGAAAACATAAAAAATAAATTAATAAAACCAAAAACTAATGGGACTAACGCTGAAGTTAATTTACCCTCTTTGAAGAGCTGCTATTGTGAATAGCTGATGAAATCCTTTAGTGTTTATCCTTTTGGGCACTGCGGTGGAGGTGTAAAGTTTTCAGCAAACATTAGCATGGCTCGTATAATGGAACAAAAGGATATCTGTAAGTGATATCTTAATTGTAAGTGATACCTAGGTACAAGAGTGCTTTTGGATAGTGACCTAGAGTGAATAGTGTCCAAGTGCACACTTATGCACAGAGTAGCCTAATGACACTCGTTACCTGCAGCTCTATTTCCAAGGACTCCCTAAGCTGATTTAAGGAAATCATCAAAGATTTTGATTTTTTGATTTTTAAATACCGCGGCACATCCCTATACTGAAGTAGATCAGGTATACAGAAGGAATGTTTTAGCAAACAGTGACACATGAATGAGGGCTATTTTAAATCATCTTTTCTACAGATTATTACAGCTATATGACAATCACGTTTTTTGACCATCATTCAATGACTATTGCTGGAAATGGCATAACGACACATCTTTTCCCTTTCTATTTTTTTTTTTTTTCTGGCATATTTGATAAGGAAGTGTTTTGAAATGTGTTTGAAAACGGCATGAAAAATTTCTGGGGTCTGTAAATATCATTGTGAACAAATCAATTGTGATGGAACAAATTATTTAAAAAATCATTATTAAATTTAATCCTAGTTGGATAGATTGTTAAGTAGACCTTTCTGTCCCTTTTCCTGATAAAGTTCACTTCACATACACATGAAAAACAAACTGCAAATTAAACAAGAAAATTAACAACTGTTTTTTATTTTAAACACAAACTAAGATACCTGATCAAATTCAGACTAAGAACAAAAGTGACATAAAAGAACTTATAAACATATGTATCTCTTCGAGTTACACTGGAAGCTGGTCTGTGTTTCTGCTGTTAGAATAGAGTTTTGGCAAAGGCTACAACCTTTTTTATGCTCTTTCTCTTTTTGGTTGGCACCACCCTGTCCTGTAGCATTTTATCTCACTAAGCGTACGATTTCTCTGAACTGGTGCTTACCTTTATGTAAATATATATAAATACTGCTACTACCATTGCAGCAGACCACACAAGTATAAAAGAAACCCTACTTTCTCCTCAAGTCAGTGCCTTTTGAAAGGGAGATAGCAGGCAGTACACATAATTCAAATAAGTAGGAACCATCTGTTGCTGCTGTAGATGAAGTGGAAATTTTCACTACATATTAGTTTTGGAAGTGAAAATATCACCTACATTTGCACATGTAGCCTTAGATAAAGCCATGATAGTACAGAAGTGGTCAGCTCTTTGAACTTATTGAGAAAATATCTGCCACTTTTTATACCAAAATTAACCCAGTAAGATCCTGACATTCACATCTCTGGAAATACCAAGATTTGCATATTTATTGATAATATGCATATTTCCTGTAACGATTCCTGAAGACTATAAAGCAGCTGCAAAGACACTCTTCTACTGAATTTATAGGAGGCTGTGGAAATAGATACTGGGAATGGGAAGAAACTACAGTAAGAATATGTGCAAGTAATATATGATGCTTAGCTCTAAGCAAAAGGACCATCTTCAGCTGGCAAAATAGTTTTACCCAACCTAAGCAATGAGTGGTGCCTTAAACCATCAGTTTTATGCAAGCATGGACAGTTCATCTGACTCCAAATGACCTATTTTGGCACTCAACAACTAATGACTAGGAATAGTGAAGAGTGCCCAGGCTGGCTAAATATCAGACTCAAAAGAGTCCTTGGTGGATACATTTTGTTCTGTTGTTGCTTATGGGGTTGTATATACTAAGAGGAAGCTGAGGGGAAGGGGAGGGATTCATTACACTTTTCTTAAGTTAACAAAATTAAAAGTTTTTGTTAAAATAAATTTCTGTATCCTTCAGCTCAAAGGTTGGGTATTTTTTTTTTCAAAGCTTTTATTCTTGGTAGATTCAATTCACACTTCTTGTATTGAACAACACAATATATATATTAAAAAAAAAAAAAAAAAAAAAAAAAAAAAACAAAAAACCCACAACCTAAAATTAAACAAATACACTTTCAATTTTTTGAAGGACTTGCCCATTCCTGAAAAGATCACTGCTTTATTAATATATTATCTTCTTCAGCAGAAAAAAAAATAAAATTAATTTAGTAAGGGAAGTGTTGATGCTGATAGTACTATTTCATTAAATCTTAAACAATGCTTTATTGTTTTCCATTAAAAACACCCAGTTTTGACCTCCTACTTGTTCTTTAAAAAATTTAGATGTTAATTAAACAACATGTGGAAAAGACTCAAAGACCTTATTTTACTGAAGCTTGGAGGAAACCCAGTAAACCCATTTCAGTCTAAAGCACCATCCAGGGAACTGAAACAAGTGTGTGTCAGAATGTTTAATATTATAGCCTAGGGGGACATAACACTTGCTATATGTGGGAAGTAAACAGCAGGGCTTTTCACTAAAAAATGAGACAGAGAAAAAATTTGTGATCACAAAACAGAAAACCATATTGTCAATCCGATACAAATATAAGAGCTTCTCCACAGCTCAAGCTGCGCCTTTCCCAACTAAACTCTCATATTATCTTTTGCGAAACTTATTTTTTGTTGCATAGATAGGAAGAACTGAAGAAAACAAAAATTATTGTTTTTTTTCCAGAGAGTCTTTTCATGGAAAAACTCTTGCCATGTTTTTCACTTTAACTGAAACACCAGATAATTATCTGACTTATCCTCTCTTATATTACTTAAATTAACAGAGCAGAAAATAGAAAGCTTCAAAAGTTCAAGCCCTCTTCACAAATATAAATCAAAACCACAATATTATTTGCAGGGGTTTTTTTAATGATTCTTACATTAAGAAAAGAGAATATTTTCAGATGTGATTTCTGGGTATCATCAAATTATATTTATGACTATTCATTACTTTTTGATTTAATTTTTAAATTGCCTTGTGATTCAACCCCGCAAAAGTGTGGTATCTTCCCACCTGAAGCCCACATTACAAACTAAGTGTAATGTTCCAGAAGTTAATTTCTTAACAAATAACTTCACATACATATTTTTTCTTTCAGAGAGTTATTAGACTCTTTGTTCAGCAAATGTTAACTTGACAATAAGAACAATAAATTATGTTGGTATCCTCTTTTAATAAATAAGAAAACAGCAATTCATACTTTTCAGGTGAAACAGAATTGCAGTTTAGATTTCAAATTGGTGAAAATACCATGAAATAAGAGTCTAAGGCAGATCAATATTCCTGATTTCAGATACAGTCAAGAAAAAAGGATTTGCATTTTTGTAATACAACATTATATTTTTCTTTAGGCATTTCATCCTCCCATGTTTTAAATAGTGTCAGCAGATAAAAGCTCAGTCTATTGTCTGAATAGGTTCAGTATTCTACTGTTGATCTCACATCAGCTTAAGTAAATTAAATGCAAACATTTCAGTGATATGGAGGCTACTAGCCAGTCATGGAAGCTAACAGTAATTTATCTGTGTTATATTCTAATAACCACAGTTTCTCAGACCCCTGAAATTACCAAGATTCATTGTAGTAAGAGACAATAGGGTGAAAGAAGCCTTTTGTCTCCGGTATGTTAGATTTCTGAGGTTGTTTGATTATTGGAAGTGATAACAAATAGTGAAAATTAACTAGTCACCAAATTCAAGGAGATTTGAAAGGGCTTTCACTGTTGAAACCCTTTTTGGTTAATAATGATAAAATTTTAGGTCTAGGTTTTGTTGTTTTTATTTTTGTTGTTTTGTTAGTTTTCTTTTTTGTTTGTTTGAGGGGCTTGGGGTTTTTGTTTGTTTGTTTGTTTGTTTTAGTTTTTTCAATTATATTTTAAGCCAAGGAAGTACAGAAGGGAAAAGACTAGGATAGAAATGCAGCCTGGACTTAAATATGCTTTACATGCTTGAAAAATTATTTTAAAACATTCTGAGTATAATACTGTTGGGTAACCATCCTTAGTATAATACTGTTGGGTGACATTATGTCAGTACTAAGTTGGGGGGCTTGTTAAATAATATTTTTCAACTTTGAATTTTGTCACCTACTCTGGATATTGGATTCCTTGCCAAGAGTTCAAAATATTGTTGTGGGAGTTCCTCACTTGCAGGTAATAGAGTCCCTTTCCAAATCTAGCCTGCTCGCAATGGACATAACAATCCACCTCATAACATACAGGAGTGAATAAAAACCATTGCTTTAATGCTTATATATGCCCACTGAAACCTGAGGAGAAAATTTTGGTTCCAGTAAAGGCTGCCTTCTCACGTGGATGACAGAAAAATTAAGTCAATAAAAATAAGTAAGTGAAAGCAAATTCCATCATTGCATTCAAGTACTTTTCAAATAACAATTCAATATCTAAACTAAAAATACTTGTTGCAGCAGCATCTGGCACTACAAATTTGTTAAGTTCTATGACATTTATTTCCATCTAATAATTCAACTGAAAGGTTACATAGTCTTGAAGCAGCAAAAAGAGCCCTGCTCATGGTAAAAACATTTGAGCTTTTTCTCTCCCCAAATATTCACTGACAACCACAATTGGCATTTTCACTTCCCTTGTGAAACTCTTCCACTTTCCCTTAAAATCATTCATTTTAAAGAGCTGGATTTATTCTCCTTGTTTACTCTTTGTCTTTATTGTGATGGGTGTTTTTTACTTTGTCTTTAAACTAAGTGGTGTAGGAAACTGTGTTAGTATGTAGATTCCCCCTTCCATTACAACTGCTTTGATCACAAAGTTTTGACTAATGATGCCAAATACGACACTGTGGATTAGTGTCTGGCTGCACCGAATTGCTTCATTTAGTGTAGGCAGCACAGAATGCTACCAGAATAAATCTAGGATCATTAGTCCAATTGCCCTATAGTGATAACTTTTCAGGCAAGAAACTGGATGTGCCTGCAATCTGAATTAAATGAGCTCCACAGTCTTTAAAACACCAGGCAATACAAGTGAATATATTTTAAAACTTTGATTTTGTTGATGTGTCCACACTTATATATAAAGATTGGAAATAACATTAGAAGATTTTTTGTTTTCTTCTCCTAATCACTATATATATAGTCATATTATTTTCCATATTATTCAATAGCTGCAGACAGATTTTTAATCAGAACAGGAACAAAACAAGGGAAGAAATGCTGTATAGGCTAATTATTGAAAAAAGAAAGTGAACAAGATAGAGGCTTATCATTGTATTAGAAACATAAAGATCTGCAAAGTTTGTGTGTGTATATATATATATACATACACACACACAAATATATATACATTTGATATCCATATCTAATACTACTTTTTGTGTAACTGAACTGAAAACCAAGAATTTAGCTCCTGTAATGTATTGTGAAATGTCTGACCTCCTAAATGGGTTCAAGTGTAACTTACTGTTTTCCATCACAAGGTCACTGCTGTATTTAAGAGCCTTGAGAAAAAAAGATAATTGATTGAGCTGATCTATGTTCCTTGCTCATCTCACTATGCCTATTTCTCATCTGCCCTGGGTTAATCACCAAGTCCACAGCCTGCTGATGTCTCCCATTACATCATAATTAGAATAAGCAGGCAGAGATGGGGAAAGCTGGTGAAATTATTCAAATTTTCTTCTGAAGAGCCAGATGTTGCTGGATAGATTTCATTTAATTCTATGACAGTTGCAATAATATTCTCCATGTGCAGAGAGCTGAAAGTGACATAGATAACAGGGAAAGTGAGCTGTGCTTCTTAGCTAGTTAGTTATGGCTATTCATTTTTGGAGATGATCTCATCCTATTTGCCAATTATAGCAGATTGGGGATGGATTTAACATATACACATGAAAAATACTTAAAATACAATTCCACAGTTTAATTATGTTCTCTAATGTAAAAGCTGTGCAGTGTGCATCTTATGGATATTTAACAGGTTTGATTGGTTTTTTTTTTTGACAAATTTTTCCTATTTTGTAACATTATCTAAGACACAACATATATCGAATTTCTACATCATATTGCTAAAGCTGAGACAATGCTTCTGTTCAATGTTTATATTTTTAAAACTGATACTGACTGTGATGAATTTCAAGATATCTAGAGGAAGATCAAATTTTCTAAAATAAATTTGCATTTTGGATAAACAAAAGTTAACAATAGTTAACTTTCAGAGATATTAAAACAACAAATATAACAAAACATGGAATAACATAAAGAAATTTTACCTTTGAGGGTGGCACGGCAGATAAAAAAATTTATTGCATTTGAATATAATTATTATTTTGCCATTAATTTAAATGTATATTATAATTTTTTTTGTGTGATTTAACCTTAGGAAACTGTTTGCCTAATACTCATATATTGCAAAAAAAAGTTACTTACATTTAAATGGAAGTACTGACAGCAAAATAAAAACAAACATCCAGCAGAATATCCTTGTCCTGAAAAAATTAATACAAAGCTGCTCAGGAAAGACTCCATTAATGCCTTCCAGTATCTTACAGGTGTTTATAAAAGGAGGCAGATAGAATTTTTCTGCTGGCGAGACAAGGAGCAATGGTTTGAAACTGAAAGAGGGCTGGTCTAGATGAGATTCTAGGAGGAAATTCTTTACTGTGAGGATGATGAGGTACTGGAATATGTTGCCTAGTGAAGTTGTACATATCTTGTCCCTGAAACTGTTTGAATGGGAAGTTGAGTGGGACTCTGATTGATCTGGTCTAGTGGAAGGAGTCCCTGCCTATGACACAGGTATCAGAACCAGATGATCCTTAAGGTCCTTTCCAACACAAGCCTTTCTGTGATTTTGCAACTCTCTCTGGTACAATTATCTTATGTAGTGATACCACTTCTACTACTCCTAGTGACTTTTGCTCAATTTATTCACATTAACAATTCAGCATACAAATATCAGTTGCTGAAAGAAAAAAAAAAAAAAAAAAAGAAAAAAAAAACCAACAAAACAACAAACTAAAACCAAAAATAACCTATGAAATAGAATTTTCATTCAAGTATCTTTTCACAGACCTGCTTCCCTTTTCACTTCTGTTGCTTCACTTTTTTATTAGCTAAGATTGCTGTTCAGATGGGTACTATATTCAAGTGTAAATAAAGTTGTGACCCCAACTTTCATATCATTCTATACATTCTTAATTCAGATAATAGTGTTAACTGCCACCACCTCACCACCTGTGGGGACTCTTTTGAGTCCTCATTAAGAAATTGATTTTACAATGTTATCTCGTGGTCTTGGTAAAACAAGGCACACTGTATTAGAGTCCCATAGCATAAGGCAGTGTAGAATATGAAAACAAACAAACAAACAAACATTTTCTGATCATACTGCTAGAATTAATGACCAGAATGTACCCTGTGCACAAAATCAATAAGAAAATTTTGCTGAACAAACAAGTTTTTTGTGATCAATACAAGACTCCTTCAACTATTTAAATACCTGGTATGCCTATGTAAAAGAGTTGCAGATTATTTGTTGTGGAAGATATTAAATATTTTTTTCATATTTTTATTTCCACCATAAGCACAAATGTACAAAACAATTTCATAAAAATATAGTTAGATTATGATATAAATTCTGACATAATTCTCATGAGGTAAGTTCAAGGAAATTTGATAATCAAAAGTTTCTCTTGAAGAATGAGGTCAGAAATCTTCACTAAGATAAAACTTTGATTACCAATTGATGCTATCTTAATGAAGGCAGATAACAGATTGCCTTGAGAGATATTGTAGATACTATCCACAGACACAAATGTTTGAAACAGATAAAAAAAAGAGAAAGTATAATTTCTTAACATATATGATGTGTCCTGTTAAGCAAATCAGGGACAGATGGAAGATTACGTTATCAATATGTGTGCAGATAATTCCTCACTGTGCTGCAGAATGGTGTTTCAGTCACTAGTAATCCCTTCAGGGGTAGTTTTCTTTCGTATTATCACTAAACTTTTGTATATTGCTATTTCAGATGTTTCTGTGTTTTATCTGATTACCAAATTATGAACAGAACTTTTTAATTCTGCATTGACAGGGAAATGACAACACAGTCTCTTTCTAGACTAGCCATTTTGCACACACGAGATCATGACAAAGGAATGCTGAGTCATTTGATGCTCAGTCAAGTCAGCACCAGTTGAATTGGATATCATATCCATCATACCATCATATCCATCATATCCATCCACTCCAGTTGCTGTCTCACATGAAGGGAAACTCCTCTTTTTAGTCTTTTTTTCCTGTCTTTCCTAAAAGAGCCTTTATCAAATTCTAAGTCTTACCTATTTTTTTGCTGCATGTATAGCACAGGCCTACACACTACTCATTTGATTCTCTTAGCTTTGGGAGCAAACTGTGCATCTCCATTTTGTGACAGCTCATAGAAATTTCTTCACTTATATCTCAGTTTTTCTTTGAAGACAATTTTACAGCCTATGCACAGGAAGCTAAATTTTCTGTTGGACCATGCTGTGTAGAAAAGAAAAAATCTACTTTATTCCCCTAATAATGTGACAATAATTTCTAGGCAAATTGCAGGAGTTTGGGAAGGGTTGTTTTTTTTTCTGTTTGTTTGGGTTTTTTTCTATTTATTTGACAATATTTTATTTAAGAACTTTTAGAGAAATGGCTCTGTTTGTTTAATCATTTGCAGTCAACAGGCTACAATGTTTGGTCCGTTATCTGCAACAAGAAGAAAGGATTTTCTTATAGCAAAATGATGCTATCATATTCACAAAAGCAGAACTCTCTCTTCCTCAGGTTCTGATTTTTCTTGTCTAGATATTCCAACACCCCACCAACACATATACAATGTAGCTCAATTTAGAGTACATTTTAGGCCACATCTTTGAGAGTATTGCAAATATATTTATGACTTACACAACTGGCATTATTTTTTCTATCTTCTGTGGTAATAATCTTTCCCAGGGAGTCACAGCAGTGTGCCAAAACAGTGGACCTTACTTGGACCTTACTATGGTAATTGTGAGAACTCTCATTCACTTATAGTGAAATGTTTTGCTGTGAGTTTTCAATGAACTAGCTTCTTTTTACATAGGTTACACAGCAGTTTGGAAGATCTCCAGTTATCATCAGGGTAGTGCAGCTTTGTCAAAAACTCTGTTGTGTCCTTCTAGCCTTGTAAGATTCTTAGTACAGCAAGAGTTAAAGCAGGGAACAATATTCAAGAGTTTGTCAGTCTAAAATGTTAAGCTGGATTTTTTTTGCACTGTCTTCCCCTCTGAACTGTATAACATAAAATCCTATTTTGAAAAGGTAGAGTTCTAGACATGTTTTGTAGATGTAAATCATTACACAAGCTGTTCAATGATGGAGTATTAAACCCTGCTGTCTCACAGAGTCAGTAGTTAGCCTTGGTAAAAGACAGCTAGTTTTTATCCCTGTCTGAAATCAATGTGGGGCCACATGAAAGATTTGTAGCTATTTCACTTTTCCTTCTGTGAAACAGATAATATTATCTGAATTTGTGAAGCACTGATATTAAATAACTGATATCACAGAAAAAAACAACCAAACAAAAAAAGGGCAAAATGAGCATGTGCCACTAAAAACATGTTGAATTATTTAGTATATGATAAGATTATGAATAGGTACAGTTGCCATTGAAAGACACAAAGATTGAAAATTGGTTATAAAGGTGATTATTTAAATGCAGAATTTGAAAACAAATGAACATCTTTTGAAAGGAACATATTGATTGTCACAAGGATTTTTTTACCTTAACTTTGCTCCACTGTTATCTTCATTTCTCTCTCAAAAACTGCAATGTTGTGACAGATCTCTCTCTTTATCATGTATTGTCTAAATCAGATGGCTCCCAGAAGCAGCACATTCTATAATCAGCATGAGCTAAAGTAATAGAGATGGATATTTAGTCCTAAGATTCATACTTCACATATGCAGCCAATTTATGATAATGGGACATTGCTAATAAATGACTATTGAATTTTTGTTTTGTAAAACTACAACAGTGAATAGGACAAGTATATCCTAGCCTTGAATCCTCTGACTAAATAAAGTGGATAAATATCTAATTTTTCGATTATACATATGGTCAAACTCTGAAATCATGCTCTTTTATCCATGTAGGCTCATGTAGGTAGTCTGGTTTTTGTAACAACTTAGTGGTACAGCTCACATATTATTTACTACATTCACCATATGTAACAATACTTTGAAAATATAGGTTTATTTTGTCTATAATTTATAGTTTGTCTTATTTCTGTATGTACTTCTTTATGTATTGTTTGACACACATGCCAAGAAGAAGAAAGGTAAACAACTCCAGCTTGTCATTTATCTGGGTCACCATATTGTTATGAATAAGCTAGCTGTTGCAGCAACCATATCTCTTTATGAACTTTTGAAAGTTAATTTCATAATGACATAATTTGTGTAGGGCACAGATGTTCACCTCTAATCACTCTCAAGAAGAACATAAATATAAAATATTTTGTTAGAGGACTCTACAACAGTCTGTATATAAATCAACTCCAGACACTAAATACAAAATTAACTGCAGGGAGAACTCTTCAGCAGGTCACAGTAAATTTAGGGCTGAAATATGCTCTTGGCTATCTAGGCTGTAGTTCCACTGACCTTAAAGGTCATTTCCCAAACATCATTCTGCTTTACTGACTTTAATCAAGAGATTCCTTGACCCCTATCTGAAAACATTTATCATAAGTCTTATTCACATGAAACACTTCTTATTTATCAGTGTCCAGCAGAGCAGACATTATTTTTATAATCTGTTGATAGTTTCTTTTTTTTTTTTTTTTTTTTTTTTTTCAAAAAAACCACAAATAAAATTATGTCTTCGTGTTAGAGTTTTGGATTAGTCAGTAGATATGAAAACTGTGCTAAAGCAGGAGGCTTACATATCTACAAATACTGTAGATAGCTAAGGCTGTATTTTAAAAAAATTCTGAAAGTAACCAGATAAAGGAATGAACAGGTCAAGCATATAAAGAAAACAAACAAACAAACAAACAAACAACCCCAGAAAAGTTATATGAAAGTCTATGTTTATGGGATAAATATGAGGGATTGGAGTAAATATATGATAAATACCAGTAAAATTTAAAATAATCTTTCCTTTGTAGTCATTGGCCAACAAGTTTGAGGAGTCTATCATGTTGCTACAAGGTATGAAAGTACACTCCAACCAACACAAAATTTTAATATCTTTGAGAGTGTCTAATTTTAAAAATCTTGTTAATTTATTAACTGATTTATTTTTATATAGTCAAAAATAATTCACACATTGAAAGAGAAAGTTTATAATTTGTAGAAATAAATGCTACCCATGAATGAGATAAAAATAGAGAGGGTATTACATATTAAAAATGCAATTTGCTGAAAATGAAAATCATGTTTAATTATGGATATGGTCAGTCAATTAATTTATGTCAATTACATAGATGATCTAATAAATTGATCTAGTGATCCTACTTTTATGGATTTTACCCATTTGTTTGGTAATAGAGGATCTTACCATTATTCAAAAAATAATAATAAAAAAAACCTCAAGAAAGAAAAGCATTACATCTGTTTCTAATGTTTTATGCATTTTATTTTAAAAGGGCTGAAGACCTGTCCTGAGACAAAAAAAAGTAAATCAAGAAGGGAACTTCAACCAATTTAATTCATTTCCCATTAGAAAACTTTTGGTTTCTAATTCTGAAAAATAAATAAGAATTAGGTAAAGAAATATCTGAAAAACACTTTTCCTCCCTAATTCATGGTGTCCCGTGTTATACCCGGTTGCTTTGGAGAGGGGCAATGTAGGAGTTAAAGTTCAGTGCAGGTTCTGCTCCGTTGCTGTGATGTGGGTTCCCCCATCAGCTGCAGTCCCTTGCAGTCATACTTCCTCCTCAGCCTCCTCACTGTCTGTTCTGGGGTGGCTGCTTTTCCTCTTGCCCTGATCAGGGTACCTGTTTTTCTTTTTTTCAATGTTTCTTCTTCTCTGGTGTCCTTCCTGCCCTGTCAACTCTTTTGTATCTCTGCCTGTGTGTCTCCCTCTGCATAATTGTGTCTATGTCTCTTGAAGAATCGAATCTGAATAAATGTTATCTTATTTGGTAAAAGTAGTTCAGGATTTTTAAATTATAAATGAGAATGGAGCCTCAAAAACACCTGGGCATCTGTCCAAACACACACAACTTTGACTGCATATTGAAATTATCCTAAACCTAGGGAATTCCTCATCCTAAACCATTTGAAAGGTTACTGTGGCCAGGTGTCATGAATTGGCACAGGAATAAGGAGAAGAGCATGGACAGCCTCCAAGCAGGAATGCTAATGAGATAAGTGAATAGAAATCAGCCTGGAGGACAAATGTCATGATATTTGTGAAAAGAACATCACACCATAATGATGTGCCTAAAATCATGTTTTATGAATATGAAAGAAGAACACAAGGTTAAGAAGTGTAAATAAGAAAACAGTAAGCTGATTCTACATAAGACTTGTTTAAAAGTGCTAGTGACACATAAGAATTATTTCTATATTTGCCTTATCTATCTATTTGCCTTACATTTTCATCTCTGAATGACTTTCAAAACTCTGGTTTTGATGGCCCAAGGTCAGGTACCAAAGAGATGGCCAGATGCAAAACTAAATAGTGAATACTGCTTTGAAATCTGACACTGCTTAAAGTGCCTTGAATGACACTTTCTTTCTATTTTAGTATAACTTACATACCTGCCTTTTGTAATTAAGATGTTCAGAAACTTTACTTCTTAATTTTCTTTTTTTTTTTTTTTTTTAAATTCAAAAATCTTGCACATACCTTTATTTTCATATTCTGTTTCAGAATGAAAATATTGAAACTTTAAGGTTTATAACTGGTCAACTATTTTACCTCTTGTACTCAATATTGTTCCTGCAATTGCAATCCTGTGCTTAAATTCCAGCAGTCTTCTAGGAGAGTATAGCTCTAGTCAAAAAGACATCTTCTACTATTTTTTAACATCCACTAACAAAGATTTTTTTTTGAGAAGAACTAACTAAAAAAGACTGACCAATGACCATTTTTGTAGATTTAGGTTGCTAAAAATATTAGAAGCTCCTGAGTGTTTTGTGCAGTTTTTTCACTGGCTTTAACAGCCTACTGGCTCAAAACAGCAAGGCAAAAAACCCAGTCATTAATTTAATGGAATTAATTAATAAAGTAGGTGGAGACAAACAACTTGCTCCTTGCCCAATATTTACAGTGACAAATCAGAAAAATTATTTCTGTGTTGTTAAACTCATATTTTTCTCAACATAACAAATATTTTTTACACATGTATTTAATTTAATGCTTTTTTGCACAAAGTAAAAATATTAAATATACAGACCTACCGAGACATGAGCACAGGAGAGAGCTGCTAGCAGCCATTGCCTCGAGCAAAGTGCTACCACAAACTCCAAGGCTTTGATGTGCTCAGAAAGGGTGGAAAGCATAAGGCAGAGTGTGAGGGGTGGGCATAGAAGGGAGCAACTGAGTCCCAAACTTGTTTCTGTGTTAGTCAGCAGAACAGAGAATGACAGGGTGTTAGGGGAATGCCTTCTGTAACCTTTCAAAAGGAGTCACAGCAATTGCTTTCACATATGTTCCTTAGCTCCCTTTAGGATTTACTCATTTTCGTGGATGTGGAATAACTACTGTTTGCTCCCAGCATAGACCCTACTTGTGAAAGCCAGGCTAGGCTTCAGAGGAAAGAGCAGGAAAAGAATAGCACTTTTTTCTAAAGTGCCTTGTACCACTTTGTTGTAGGCACTCCAAGTCTATCTCCACAACTTCCAGTCACATGCTTAGAGCTTAAAACAGTTTTTACTCAGAATCCCTGATGTAACTGGCTAATGGATTTTAGTTGTTAAAAATAAAACGAAGGAAAACAAAACAAAAAACCACAAATACCAAAAAACAAACAAAAAAACAAACAAAAAACCCCACCCAAAAAACCCCAAACAAAAAAAAAAAAAACCAGAAAACCAAAAAACCCACCCCACTGCTTTGTTTCCTGCTGTCCTTGGAATTTTCAAATTATAGATACTGCTCCAACTTGCCTCTCACAGGGACAAAATATTCCCTGCAAGTAATTCAGTCACAGATGGTAAATAAGCCAAGAAACAACATGACACACCATGTGATAGTGAAAGCTCACATTAAAATAGCCAATTTACTCAAAGAAATAGCTTCTACTGATGCTACTCGGACCTTCTCAATAGGACAATCTTGCCCTTCCACTTCTTTTAGTATTGTATTTCCTTTAGAGTTATGTGTTACTAACTAGTACTGGAGTAATATGTCAGTTTCCTTGAAGAATGGGAGAATGGTCAGAGAGAAATAAAGTTTATATCTCTGGAGATTGACCATGCCAGACTTTTCTTGGTTCAAAATTAGTTCAAAATGAGCAATTCTACCAATATTGTAGTTGTTGTCAATAGTGCATGGTAGTTGTCATCAATGACGCCTAGAAAGGAGGAGGGTTTTCGGGGGGGGGGGGGGGGGGTGTTGTTCTTGGAGGTTGCAACCTTGGAATAATGTTCTGACACTCAGAAAATGCAGTTTTGTTCAGAAACAAATACAGGCCACACCTAAGCTTTTAGTGTTTTAGTGCCTGCTAAAGTATGTGCCTGGTTGTTATAACATAAAAGTGTGTAAGTTAATCATGTGCCTCATGCGAATTATTACCATTTCCTCATGAAGGACAGGCTGGCTCCCAAGCTGTCTGGATCCATGATCTTTTTATATGGCAGTATTTTGATGTATGGTATTTGGGGAATCTAATTCTCTGTGTCTACTGGCACAACACCAGGTGTCTCTCAGCTGTCTCTGAAACATCTCTCGAGGCATTGTTAGATGTAAAACTGCCGTGTGACCTTGGTTTAGATTTACTGAGAACTTTGCAGAACTGAGAAAGAAGCTTTGGAAATGTACATATATTACAATAGTAAAAGAACAGAAGGTACTAAAAGAGATGACTCTGAATGGATGCAGATCACTAGTGACTCTAAGAACCTTAAAAATAAATATTTAAGTGAAAAGGTTTTAAGTCCTAGGAATGAAGAAGGGAACTGGAAGGTAACAACTCAGTAACACCAGGTACCAGGTTAGTTTCACAGATAGTGTTAGACAATAGTTTGAAATAGTTTAAAGTATTAAAGCTTGAACTTTGATTATTTGGATAACTTCCTGGATATCATTTATATCTAACCAAACTTGCACTATTTAAGACTTCTGGTAAAAATAAAGTAGCACAAAAAAGAGAAAGTCCCTTTTTTTCAGACAGTCTTTTCCTACTTAATTGTTAATTTGTGAGGACAAGTACAGAATCCTAAATAGAATTTAATTTTTCACAAGGATATTATTAAGATCCTATATACCTCTATTCTTTGAGAAATTGTTAAAATTGTAACGGATGTCCATCATACTAGGTCTCCTCTAAAAGGAGTCATGGGCTGCTTATAAATAGAAATTATATTTTGAACAAGAAAATAAAAATAAAAGTTTTTCCTAAAATATTCAGGAAGATGTCCCATACTTTTAGCCACATATACAATTTTATTAGAACTCTGAGTTAGAGATTTGCCTATGACATGTGAATTTCCAGAGATGTATCATGAAAGACAAAGGGTTTTCTAAGAACTGGAGAAGTAGAATGCTTCCTGCAAAATAATGTCTGGTTATGACTCTATACACAATTATCAATCAAAGTTCCATCTCACTTTTATGTATACAGGACACTAATCCTTAAAAAAAAAAAAAAAATTCTTAAAGCTTGTTCTAATAACAAGCATTTTCATAAATCAAATTCCATGAGTGTATTCAGGTTTCTCTAAAACCTTCACTGACCCCTTGGAATTTGCATGTAGGTTGAATTCCTGGTATTGTTATACTTTGAATTTTTTAACTTTGAATTTTTGAACATTTACTCATTCACTCAGAGGATATTTAGAGTTTTCAACATCCAGAAATTCTGTGCATACAAAGGTCAACTTCACATAGCATATGGAAAGAGTCTGATGCAGATACACTTCAATAAACTCGCCTTGAAGATACCCTATATATTTTTGGCAAATAAGATACAAATACTTACACATTAGGTTTATTGTTTATGTGAAAGCATTCCAAGTAGCATATATACAGGAGATACAGGTACAAAACCTGTAACAAAATGAATTTGCTATCCATGGGTTATAAGGGATATTTTACCTGAGAACTGACAGAAATGTATAATCCATGAACAGAACTTAAAATGTGATTTTAAAGGACAAAAGATGGTGTGTGTTATTTTGTTTAAAACAAAATGTTTAAAACATTGAACTACCTCAATCTTTTGCTAGTGATATTTACAAAAACAAACAACTTCCCCCCTCACACTTAAAAAAACCCTCCAAAACTGTGCAGGCTCTTACAGGTCAAAACTGAATCACAGTACGTATTAGGTAAAAGAATATACAGAAGGAAATCTGTATCCTCCAAATACCACAGTCTGCAAACACAAATATTTTATTTTTATGAGTTTTACCAGAGAGCTTGTGTACAATTTCACAGTCATTCTTCCTAAACTTGTATATTTGTCTGAATTTTCCAAGTTAATCACTGATGTGTTGCATCCTTCTTCATCCATTTACTGCTGAAAATCAAGTTACTTTTTTTTTTTTTTTTTTGAGTGAGTACTTTTAACAACATAGAGTAATAAAAAATACATTTTATCATTGGAATAAGAACTTTTTATTGTATTTCTTTAATGTGTGTGGGGAAAAAAAAGATTTTACTCCTTGATTATGATGGCTCATAGGGGAGTAAGTGAACCTTGATTTGCTTGCAATCCAATATGTTTAAGCTGTAAAAAATTGTAATTAAAAATGTATGCATATAAACCCTTTTAGATTTGCTTTGTATCTTTGGGAAATTATCTGCAAAGCAAACCAGTCCATTACATATTTTATCCCATCTATACTTCTCACTGACTCATAGGTATTTGCAATATCTATGATGAGCACCATGGGAAAAAAATCTGAATAAAAGTCTGTGCTCTCTGAAGCAAATCTCTGGCATAGATGGACCATTTCTCAGCAAGTTAATGCTACAGATATACTCTATTAGTTCCCTTACTCCTCTGGGCAAAGTTATAATGAGTGTCAGCACCAATGGGCAAAAAACCCCAGGAACATCTGTTTGAATCAGAAGACACTTGTTGATAGAGTTAGAAACACAACAGTATTTAGTTTGTCTCAAGAACACAGAAGATTATTTGTAGCAGTAGAGCATAGAAATTACATCTGCAATGCATTTTTCTACTCCATTTATACCATTGGATTTGAAATCTAAGAGGCTTGTAGTAGTTTTATCTGCATTATTTGTGTAACCACTTCCTTCATATTCTTTTAAAATGCATGCAATTTTTATTAGTTTTTATCTTTATACTTTATACTTTTATCTTTATAAGCTTCTTTTTTCTTTCAGTACTACACTTTCTCCATCAAAGTGAACTTCTACTTCCTCATGATTTAAGTATTTCTTTTAAATGCTCCTTCACCATGAAATTCATTATTTTTCCTCTATTCTCAAAACCAATGTTGTTCAGTATGTAAAAATATAAAGACATGAAAACTAAGATTATTTCCTTTTCACCTGTAGATCAATAATTTATATTTACAGAATTTCTCTGTGTTAAGCCTCACTTATATCAGGAAAGTAAAGAAAACCTGCTTTAGAAGGAATTTATCTATCTTCTCTTAGATTTTATGCAAACCTAAATGGAAAAAACAGGTACCAAAGAGATCTACTTTCTGACTTACTTGACTGACAAAAGAAATATGTTTTCTGTTAATGGGAGATTATTAGATATGTTTTTCATGTTTTTCAGCTAGTAATAAGGCATGACTATATATATATATATATATATATATATATATATATATACATATATTTGTAAACAATATTTGGTAGAAGATGTCATGCATCAGAGAAAATCAATATTGGTCACAAGTAAAGTATTGTGTATACCTATATTTCAGAGAAGAAACTGAAGTCCATTTCACTCTGGTGTATCTTTTTCTTTTGAAAATTTTCTTTGGATCCAGCATCTTCAAACACACATTTGAGAACAACAATAGTGGAATGATATTCATTGTTTCTGCTAATAATCAGTTGAAAAGGCCTTTATTCAGCTTTACAGAATAAATAAATAAAATTCTTCATTATATCACCATGACACTATGTAGAAAATAGTAAGAAACTATGTCTAACACTATATATCTGTTTTACTTAATTTTGTTGTTACAAGTCAGTAAAGAAATCAAGAGCTACCAAATAAGAGAATTAGCTTCATCTTTTAGTGATTTAATATTTGTGTGTTTAGTTCAAGACATTTATGTAGCAAGTGAAAGGGGAGACTCATGAAGGGAACCCTATGCTAAGGCTCATATCTTAAATTGCTGTTACAAATTGGTCCCTAGAACTGCTCAGTCTAATTTAAAAAGAAACTTAGAATAAAATAAAGTAAGTTTTTGAATAAAAACACTAGAACTGATTGTTTGCTGTCTTTTTTGATATTCAGCTGTTATTGATTGCCTGTTCAGTGTGATTTTTATTGAAATCTACAGGAAGATTCTTTTAGAAATTGCTTTCACAGAATAAGATTAAAAGTTTTTGATGAAAAACGAAAGCTGTTCCATTTCTTCTTAGTTTTCTTTCCTCCCCTTGTCTCCTCAAGAATTGTTTGAAACTTTTGTTCCAGCTGAAAATACTCAACCTATTATTTGGGAAATGAGAATTTACTTACCATGCCTCCAAAGTCTTTGCATATAGGAGAATTATGTGTATTTTCCTTACAGGATCATAGAACCATAGAGCAGTTTGGCCTGGAAAGGACCTTTAAAGATCACCTAGTCCAACCTCCACCCGGAAAAATCAGGGATATCTTCAGGTTGAGGTTTCTCAGAGCCCTGTCCAATCTGACCTTGAATATATCCAGGCATGGCACATCTACTACCTCTCTGGGTAACACGTTCCTTTGCTTTCACCACCGTCTTTGTAAAAAACTTATTTCTTATATATACTCTGAACTGACCCTCCTTTGGTTTAATACCATTTTGCTTTGTCCTGTCACAAAAAGACTGCTAAAAAGTCTTTCCCTCTCTTTCTTGTAGACACACTTTAAGTACTGAAAGGTCACAATAAAGGCTCCCCAGAACCTTCTCTTATCCAGGCTGAACAAACCCAGGTCTCTTACCCTTTTAATAGGTGTGCCATCCTTCCAGTCATCTTTTTTGACACTCTTCTGGACACACTCCAACAGTTTGACATCTTTCTTGCTCTGAGTACCCCAGAGCTGGACACAGCACTCCAGGTGGGATCTCATGGGGGCAGAGCAGAGGGGCAAAATCACCACTCTTGACCTGCTGGCCAGGCAGCTTTTGACACAGCCTAGAACATGGTTGGCTCTCTGGTCTGTGGGTGCTGGTCAGTTTGTGATTTGTATCCATCAGTACTGCCAAATCCTTCTTGGTAGGGTTATTCTGGATCTCTTTTTCCCACAGCCTGTTTTGATACTGGGAGTTGCACTGAGCCAGGTGCAGCAACCTGAACTTGGCCTTTCTGAACCTCATGATGTTTCCAATGGCCCATGGAAAATTTATTTTTAATAATTTTATTTTGTAATAATATTTTCTTTCATAAAAATATGTCCATTCCATTCATGGAAATAAATTAAGAATTCAGTGAAAATACAAACAGTCCACTAGAATACTGCTATTGTGTTCTAAAGGAGTTTACCATTAAAAGGGCATAGTTTTAGACAATACCTCATTCATTTTAATTTGTTTAATTTCAATAAGCGATCAACTTTTGAACTATTGTATAGAAGACATTTAAAAGTTTTGATTTTGAAATCTCTTGAAAGAGGATGAAACAAACACATTCCAAAGCAGATGGATACCAAGGAAAAAACTAGTACTGAAAATATTATCAAAGGGAATAATAAACTTTATCAATAATATTCAGCCTTTTTTCACATATGAACAATATATGTTGATGACCTTGAAAATAAGCACAGATAAATATATTTTCAATGAATATATGTACACTCTTGTGGAGGTGTGTTGGCAGCTTCACACGTTAAAGTTCACAGTTAGTTAAAATTTATATTATTACAATTGTTCAAAATGGCCTCCCCTCTCATTAAGTTTTCCCGCGTTTTCCTTTGTTGCTAAGCAACCCCAACCCATAATAGTTGTTTTTCACTTTTCTGTTAAATGTCAATCTTTGAGTTATATAATTTCCCCTCCCTCCAGTTATGTAATCCCTCCTCCTTATGCTGTACACAATTGGTTGATAAGTTGATTGTCAGCAATGTAGCCACACCCTTGTTGCACCCGATTGGTCCACTCCTTACCCACCCCGTGTAACCACCCCCAGGATAAAAGATCTGTACAACCGCTCTTTGGGGTCTCTTCGGAGCCTCTTCAGAGCGGGAATAAACCTCCTCTGTTGTTGCTCACCGAAGAGTCCCGTCCTTCATTCCTCTGCGTCCTAGTAGCGACTCCACTTACTTGGCTACAAGAACCCTCCGTGTTGCGGCGGAGACAGGGCTGTCCTGTGCCGGAGCACTTGGGCGACAGCCACCCCTTCAGAGAAGGGACTAGCCGGGAGTGACCGCACACTCTAAAGAGAAAAATGATTTTATTGTTGAGATTCTGACTAAAAGACAGCTTCTTGGTTTGTAATTAAACAAAAAATGAAGTCATTATCACTTATGTTTTGTACTTTGATTATGTTTTAGTTTTTTTGGAGTGAGGGTTTGTGCATTTTTTTTTTTCTCATGCTTTACTGAATTACTTGAAAACTAAAATAATTTCATTAATGAACTTCTGAAAAGGTAAGAAAGCTGTTGTTACCAAACTATCCTTTCTTCTATTTAAAGAACTTATACTTGTTTAGATGAAAAATAGAACAACTCTGATACATGTCCAGTTCCATCTTGCCCTGGACAGTCATGAAAATCAGCCACGAGTACAATAAGCTTCCAAAGCTTCCATAGGGCTGCTATTTTTCAGACCAGAATCACAGTTGTGTGCACTCTGATGTCCCTCCTTATCTTTGGCAAGATTTTGAGGCAGTACTGTGATCTGAAGTAAAGTGTCAAGGACTTGCTATTTAAATTTCCAACATGAATAATGATACAGGCTCCTTCTCCATCCTAGCCATTAATTCCACTTCTTATATGAAGGTTCATACTGCAGATATCTGCTTGGAGAGTCCAAGGTTGTACTATTTTCTTTGGCAATTCATCAGTTACTTTTGAAGGCTTTGTGAGAGATCCAGAGAAAGATTTGTTAATTTGTGACTAGAGCTGCAGCACAAAGATAAATGCAATTTTTAAAAACTGAATGCTAGTTAGCTGCCTCATAGGTGAATAAACCAGCTTATTAGTGACATGTTTCAGTTTAATAATATTGCAAGGAAACATAAAAAAAAAAAAATATTCCAAGCAAGACAATTTATCTATACTTATGCTTGAAAACAAATTCTTTTTTTATATAGAAAATTTTCTTCCAGATAGCAGCAACCAATACTATATTTATTGTAATTGCCATTTTATCATTAATCCTTTGCAAAATATTAAATAGTAGTGTAGCTCCTGTGGTTTTTTTTTCCTCTTTCTTATTTAAATACAAATGGTATGTCAATGGCAGAAAAAGGATTACAATTAATTTTTCAAAGACTCTTTGTAAATAATTAGATTTATATTTCTTATATTGAATTTTAATCCTTCGTGTAAAAAATTAGATGAAACAATATAGATGTACCTTTGCAAAGTTTTTGCTTTATTCTACATCTTGAGTATTTAACAAGTGTGCAGAATATACAGTCAAAATATATTAAAAATGTATTTTGGGCAGGAGAGAAAAATTTCAATCACACACACATATATATATGATAGCTATATTGATATCTATATAAAATTTTTAGCTCATACTTCTTTGTATTCATGTACAAAGTTTTTATGTGTCCTGCATGTGGGTCAGGGCAATCCCAAGCACAACTACTGTGTGGGCAGGGAATTGATCAAGAGTAGCCTGTTGCTTCGCGTATCTGTCTCTCAGGTCAGCTCAGCGTCGGCTGGGCCACCCTGCTAGCTGTGATACGCCCAACAGTACCTTTGCGTGGGTCTTTGGCTCCGCAGTGCTTTTGCCTTGGCTGTCTCGGCCGTGGTTCGAAAGAGGGGACACTCCAGGCTCAGGGAGAAAGGTTTTATTCGGGTAACTCAGGGGCAGCCCCTGGTTCCAGGCCTGTGCCTCTGGGGAGTGACCCCCGGCCTGTCTTGCAGGGGGTTTTTGTTCCCCCAAAATCTCGGGGGTGGACACAAGTTACAAGACCAATGAAACAAGGCCAGGTGGGTAAGGTCAAAATGCAATACACAACATTAACAAATCAGGTGAATTTGGGATGTGGCCCCGGGAGACCCACCAATCACTGTCAGACACCTCTCCTGAAGGTCTGGGGTCTGGGGGATGGTGGACATGTCGGGGAGAAATACAATGGGATGGGGGAAAATACAATAGGATGATCGAAACCCAGGGCAGAGGATTAGAGTTGTCTTGGCAACTCTTATCAACCTCTGATAAGCACAATTCAAGACAGGAACTTTACCTGGCTAGGGTTAAAGTCCAAATCACATCAAACCTACAACTAAGAAACCTATGATACCATTTCAGCACCCCCACAGTAGCCTTTAGGTGAAAGACTTGAGTGTGGTGGTGCACAAAAAGCTCAACATGAGCTGGCAATGTACACTTAGAGCCCAGAAACCAATCACATCCTGCGCTACAGCAAAAGAAATGTGACCAGTAGGTGGAGGGAGGTGATTCTCCTCTGTACTCTGCCTTCATAGACCCCGCCTGGGATACTGTGTCCAAGTCTGAGGCCCTCGGTATAAAAAGGACATGGACCTGCTGGAGCAAGCCCAGAGGAGAGCCACAAACAGGATCAGAGCTCTGCAGAACTTCCATGAAGCCAGATTGAGAGAACTGGGTAGCTCAGCCTAGGGAAAAAAGTCTCCAGAGAGACCTTTTAGCAGTCTCCTAGTATGTAAAGAGGGCTTTGAGAAACCTGATCTAGTGGAATATGTCCCTGCCCATGGCAGGGAATGTGCAACAAGAGAATATTTAAGGTCCCTTCCAGTACAAACCTTTCAAAGATTTTGTGAGTCTATGAAACAGAAATAAATATGAACAAAACAAATTTGGAACCATCATTGCTGATACTAGTACAAATTAGATGAGTTTTCATGATGTAATCCTCTTTAGCCTGTGTTCCCCAATGTGAAGACAGTAGTAGCACAAATGCATAATAATGCATTTTTGCCATCCTTCATACCAAGTAGAAATATTATTTAATAATATTTTAAAATAGCAGTCATACAGATCAAGGAGTCTACTATGTTTCAGGTGATTGAAAATGTCTTTGCAAACTGTTCAAAATGTCCATTAATCAATCAGCTAGATTTTATTGTAAAGCTTCCTTTACACTGTGTCATTCTAAGTTGAGAACTGTTCTATAATCATCAGTTCTGTATTGCTGATCCACTGATGTTTCACACCAGAATCAACTCTTGATGGATTTTCATGATATAGCTGTCCTTGCCTTGTGGAACAAATTTTAGTTTCAAAAATAGGGTTTCTGGTGAGCATAAAGTGTATTTCCTGCCCAGAAACTAGCAACTCACGTATGTTAGATTTTGATACTGTTCAGGGATGGCTTTTCTCTTCTCCTGCATGAAGGATGAGACTCCAGTATTTTAATTGGACTGTCTAAGAATGTGTTTCTACTGTTTATTTGTTTCTTTGCTTGTTTTTTTTTTTTACCTCTCCAACACCCAGTGAAGAGAAAATGCATACACACAGGAGGCAATGTCAATTAGAGGATAACAGAATTCTTAAATGTTGGCAATAAAGGTAAAAAAGCTTACTTGAAATATAAAGTAAGAGATTAATCATTCTGGATGACATTTGATGATTAAATGCTTTTATAGCACTGCCCAAACACTCATCATCAACAGGAATCTTGCATTACAAATGTATTTGAAAAAAAAAGTCTACCATTGACAAACTCTTGGAATAGTAAGTATATTAGATTGGTGTGAATTTGGCTGCAGAAAAGCGGAAAAATACATCAAGGTTTTGGATATAATGAATTAAATTATTTAACTGGAGCAAAAATTAAGCTATAGCATGTGGGACTGACCTAGTATTTTTGAAGAAGCAAAAGTCTTCAATAAAACATGAATTTATTTGCACTGAAGTACTATAATCCTCTACTCATCACATTGGAAAACAGAATTCAAATTAAAAGTTTAAAAAGTTTTATAAAGTGTACAATAAAAGATGCTTGTTACAGAAGAAGAAAATACTTTTCTCAATTTTTCCCCCCCATAGGACACTCATATTGCTTACACAGACCATTCTGCAGCATCTGTAATTTAATGAGTGATCCTAAGCTTCCCGATTTCTATTTTTCTGTTTCAATTTCTGAATAGCTTGGTCAATTCTGTGTCTGAAGAAAATGTTTTGGAGTATATACTGCAATATTGGAGTCTGCAGAGACTGAGCTCAGACAGTTGCTCAGGGACTGAGACTTATTTTTTATACATTTAATACAATTTCTGATACCTAGTCTTCAAGTTTTTTCACAAATATTTATTCTACAAAAGAACAAAATTACTGTGAGGAAAGCTGCCCACAGTAGCTTCTATGTGAAATCTAAAATTCTATGTCAGTAAAACAAGTTATAAGATGGGGAGTTTAAATTTCAGTCCTTTATATCTGATTTATGAGTGTGATAAACAAAACAACAGGAAATACGCAAAATTATAGATGCACAAAAAAAGTACTGACTTTTTAATCATCCTATTTGTATCTTTAAAGGTAAAAGACCTTCTATTCTTCAAGATAGTGAGGAAAAATAAAATAAGAGAGCTAAATCATGTTGATGATAAACTCTATAGTACTTTTCTAGACATAAATCAGTAGTAAAGCAAAAATAACAATGAAGCAGCTTGGTTTGCATGTAATGGCTATGTGTACCATTTTGTCTGTATACTTGTTTCTTTACTTCTGTCAACATTTCTATCCTTTAAATTTCAAAAAATACTTAAAAATAATCACAATTCTATCCATTAGAATTGTTATATTCTGGGTAAAATTCAACACTCTCGGGGTGTTATGAATTTTATCAATTAAGACTTTTCAATGGATATATATAGAGTTGGCCATCAGATAAACACTGAGATGTTTAGTTCAGCCTGAAAATGGTGACAGAGCAAAGCCGCTTCCCTAACTCCCAAAGCCTCTTCCCTCTAAACACATGCATTTCAGGAGAAAAGTATTTTTGTGCCACCCACCCTCTTAGGTGTATACAGAGGCAAACAGAAACGTGTAAACATGTTCAAAAATACATATGTTCAATTTTTATCCCTCAAGGCTTATGCACGACCTAAGCCCCATGCTACTGTGCTTGTTTTGTTGGGGATCTGAAGAGAGTAGGCTAGATTATTACATATCATTTGTCCCAGTGCAAAACATAAATAAATCTCTTAAATCCCTCATAGGAACTTAAAAAAAACCCCAAAAAAATCATATGGAACATTTTACATATAAGGTATAAAGAGTGTTTAATAACACCATCATACTCTCTTGTTGGATATTTTGTACAGGCCAACAAATGCCTGTCTGCATCAGGTGCCACACTCCTATGGGAAAGAACAGTTTTAAAATAAAGATCAAAAGAAAATTATAGCCCCTCCATCTTTAACATTTTCCTTTTTTAATAACATGCAAAGAAAGTCTGTAGTCTGAAAGCTCAATATCATCTTCAGTAGCAAAAGGAGGATCATGGAAACATTTATATTTAATATAGAGATAACATTTAGTGTCATAGCAGTTTCACTGTTGGTTTGCTTTCTCAGTTTTAAAAGCAATTCAGTGTGAATATTCAGTATTCTACAGCATTTTCCCTCTCTCACTTTAATTGCATTAAAATGAGTGCAGGATCTCAATTGTGGAATAGGAGCTGTGAATATTGAGTTTCATTATGCTAGAAATCTTAATTTAAGCTCAGTTTCACTGTTGGTTTACCTTATCAAAATGCTCTCCAGCAAGCTGAACTGACGAGATAATGCAGAATGGAATATTAGTTATCACCACCAAGTACATAAACACAGAACAAAAGTAAATAACTGTCATCCCCAAATTAACATACTCGTCCCTAAAGAACTGCTGTTCATAAACATCTAATTAATTCAATAAAGGTATGACTGGGTATATTCAATAGAGGAGACTGCTTGGTTATTTTGTCTTTTTATGGAGAAAGGTGTGGAGAGGAAGAAATTGGAATGGTAGATCTTCTAAAAATTCCTGAAATTCATGTTTTGAAATTACTAGAATTTTAGCTGTTATATAATTTTTATATGTGTATATGTATATAAAAACTGTAAAGCTGTTAACATAGTTTTTACTCAATGCGTGCTATCTCAGCGTTTCTATATGCTACATTCTACATCATCTTAACATGAGGAATAAGATAACTTATTAACTGACAATGGTATGTCATTAATTTAAATCACTACGTAAATTTGCATCTTTGTTTTCTTTCCCTTGACCAGCCCAAGGAGTCATTCAAGTGATCATTTATTCAGCTGAGACAAAGTATTTTTTCCTTAAAGTCAACAGAATTTTTGCACTGGCTTGTGTGAATATGACTGATTCTTACAGTACTGATAAAACAAGGATTCCTTACTTTTTACACAGAAAGAATTAAAATAAATATTTAAATTTCTACTTTTAGAATTTGAAAAAAACCCCACAAAAACGGTTACTAAGTTTTTGCTTGAACAAACTGCAGCTTTGTTGTCAAGATTTTACAGCTGCAATGAGTTAAATGTGTGGATGTAGACTGGACTTTGAATAAATTAGGAAAGTTAGGATGAAACCCAAGTAGTGTTTTCATTTTGTCAGAAAACAGCAGCTACATTTCTATCTTTATTCCCAAGGATAATTTTGAAGTTACTGTAGAGGAAAACAACGAAGTATAGGGAAACAAATTGAACACAATCAATTTGATAACCTTAAGCTAAATCTAGGAAAAAAATCAGGACCTCTCATTTTGAAAAACAGGCAAAAAAACTACATCTGGGTGCTGGTATTGGAAATAAAGACAATAAAAAGAATACTTTAGTCTGATGTCTGGATATCTGTCACGGTTAAACCCCAATCAGCAACCAAGAACCACACAGCTGCTCACTCACTTCCCCACCAGTGAGGTCTGGAGAGAATTGGAAGAGAAAAAGCTAGAAAACTTGTGGGATGAGATAAAGACATCTTAATAGGGAAAGCAAAAGCCAGGCACTCAAACCAAGGAATTCATTCACGTCTTCCTATGGGTGTGCAGATAGGTGTTCATCATCTCCAGGAATTCAGGACTCCATCACACATAATAGTTACTCAGGAAGACAAACAACATCACTCCAAACATGCCCCCTCTTTTTCCTTCTTACTCCACTTTATATATTGACGCTGGTGCCATATGATCTGAAATATCCCTTTGATGAGTCAGATATAGCTGTTCTGGCTGTGTCTCCTTCCAACCTCCTTTAAGTACATCCACCTGCTCTGGTGTAGGCTGCAGGGGTCAACCTTCCTCACCATGGTCTTCACCACAGGCTGCAGGGGAGTCTTTGGCATCTTCTCTCCCTCCACAGAATTTTCTGTCTTGTTAAGTTCTCTCATGTATTTGGATTTCTTTCTCTCCTTTCTGCTCTTGTGCAGCAGTTTCTACCATCTTCTTAAATTTCTTATTCTATAGAAACTACTGTGACATCCCACCCTTAAGGGGAAGGGAACATTGAAGATTTTTAGATGCTTATGATCAAAAGGAACAACAAAATTCAGAGGATCTTCAAAAAAAACTGGCAAACTTTGATTATGAAATTACACATATGACATGTGTATAAACTCACAATAGTAGGCTTTGGATAAAGGAAGGGAGGAAGGGAGGAAGGGAGGAAGGGAGGAAGGAAGGAAGGAAGGAAGGAGAAAACTTGCACTGTACTATGTTGTGCTCACCTCCAGGAACTAGAACAAGGACATTTGTCTGGGAAAAGTGCTGCCCTACATCCCCTGATCCTCATCAATAGTTGCTTCTTGTTCTTTTTCATGACACACCATTACCAGCAATCCTCAGTTGGTTCCATAGATATCCAGCTCTTGGTGTTTGAGACATGCACATCAGCCCCTTATCTTCTGTAATTTTACAGCTTTTGCTCTTTTGACCACCAACGCTTTTGGCCAGCAGTGGGTCTGCGTTAGAGCTGGCTGGAACTGGTTCTATCACACTTAAGAGAGTCTTCGAGCATCTTCTCAAAGATGACACTCATGCAGACACCTCGTTACCACAACCTTCTGAAGGAAACCTAATAGATTTACTCATTAACAGAACTGATTAAGAAGTATTTGACAGAAATTTATTTTCTTTTTCTGAACAGAAAATACATCTCTAAATAATAAAGGTTTTGAATTGAGATAAACTGAGAGCTTATTAAAAATATATTTGTTTTCATGCTGTATTAATCCAAAACTCTTTTCAAATAGGACATTGTGTGGTCATGATAAATCCAAATTTTTAATTGTGTCAGTTTAATATCAATACCAATGCTATTTCATCTGAAAGATATATATTTGCATATTTATTGTACATATTCTCCTAAATAGTCTCACTGGTCAGGATACACCTTCTATTATAAATTTTTCATATGCTTCTTTCCAGTCAGGTAGCCATGACATATTATAGGAGAAGTCATCCATTTAGGAATCCAAATCAGAACATAAGAAATGCTGACAAGAATACAATTATCATGAGACTCAGAGCTGTTCCAGGAGAAGTCTAATGCTGTACTTGGCTGATTAATTTTGAAGATACATTATTGTCAGATCCTTTAGGAAAATATAGGCTTGAAACTGTGATATTTTGACTTTTCATCCCATGAAAACAAATACTGAAGCTTTCTAAATGAAATGGTACAAAAACACAGTGTGTTGTATTTGCTAAAAATTTTCTGAATTTCTACTTCTGGAAAGAGTGATCTTGAGAATTAATGTGAAGTAACTGTAGTTTATTTTTATGTTTATATAAATTTTACAGAACTTGTTTCTCTAAGTATCTGATATCCAGTGATTAAGATAATTAGACAGCTAATTTACTTAAATTGGTTGCTTAGATGAGATATCATGAATAGCATCCTTCCTTCACCAAAAAAAATTAGTAAAGCAATTAATTTTAACAGGTTGGAAGAATTGAGAAACAGAAGGATTTCATGGTAAGTAGTTAACAGCAGCTGCTGCACAGTGCAAATACTCTTGCTTTGGATTGACTTTCTCTTTCCACCAGATGAAATGAAATATTTACAACTCTGTGAATACAAAGTTATTTATATAATTATTTTTTATTTTAAAATAAAAATATAAGCCCTAAAACTGGTATAGTAGGAGAGAGTTATTGTATATTATTTCTTTTTCACTGTTTGTGAGAAATGTGGCCTTTTAAGGTAAAAGTCATCATTCTTAATGAATGATGGTGGGAATAGGAGAAGGAAAGGTCAACTAGAATGGAGGGAAATTACTGCTGATGGGAGGAAATGAGAGAGTGCAATAAAATATTCTAGAACTTTTACAGTGACCTGATTTAGCTTTTTTTCCCCCCTTCAAATCAGAACAAATGTAATTAAGGCTGATTTTCTTTATTTGCTTAGTGTATTTTACTGCCATTCTTTCTCACTATGGTCAATCTGTGCTCTGACTGTGGATTGCTATTGAAATATGGAATGCACAATGTACTAAAGGGATTCAACTCCTTAGGTATGTTTCTTCATCCACAAGTACCCAGGCATGGTTAACCTAAAAAGTATAAACTGGAATACAGATAAAACACCAATTATAGGAATACCCAAATCTGCATTTATGTATAAAAATGGCCCTTTAAAATTACCATTACTTCCAAAAGCATGCTTAAATGTTTGTTATTATCTGTTCACTAATTTTTTGATGAGGTGACACACAAACCTTACTGTGGGGAATCTTTACAATATCTTTCAAGTATTCCGTGAGTCAGAGGTTCTTATTTTCTGCTTCGTGGTGTGTGGCAAGAACTACAATAACAATAACATGAAGGTAATTACTGTCTCTAAATTACTTCAGCTGGGCTTTCTCTGCAACTTTACACACTAATTTCTCCTAAGTATTTTCTGTGTGGGAAACACATATCTAATTATTTTGGATGCACAAAAAATAAGAGGATTCTGTGTAAGTCTTATGATGTTCTATTTGCTTGGATAATGTTCCCGTTTTATCTTCTCACAGTTGTGACAAATGCATCTGCAAAGCTTTAGAAGTGAGTGCTAACAAACCTGTTTACACATCTGTTTGAGTTTTCAAATAAGTACTGACATATAAACAACTAGGAGGAAATATTTTTTCTGGTAGAGCTAAAACATACACGGATTAGAGATATGTCTAAGTAGTGATAGGAAGTGATATTTGCATAATCAGCAGGTATTAGTTATGAGTCTATTCCTTTTATGCCTAAGCAAGAAGCTTTTGAAAAATAGTGAAGAAGCCATTTGCACTTCTCAGTTCATAAAATGAGTGCATCATCAGGAATAGTGCACCTGATTTGGCAATAAGAAGTTGACTCCTTTTAGACTAGGTAAATTATAGCCTTTAGTGGGGGGAATTTCAGTCTGTATAGAGCAATGGAAATCCCTCTAGAGACAAAAAAATAATACAGTAATTTGTTGCTGGTACAGAATTTGGTCAAGATGCAGTTTTACCATGACTACCATGACTGCCTTAATGTTTTCACCCCTGCTGGCAGCATGATCCTAGCAATGGCCCGACATCTTCCTTGCTCCACATTTATCTGTGAAGAAGTCTGACTGTAATCATCCCAAAATAAGGAAAATGCAGTAAGACACACTGCTAAAGTTTTTTTCTGCATACTTCCTGATACGTTAATAATGTAAAATCCTTATTCAACCACTTTACCTGTATTTCACTAATCTGTACATATTAAAAAAAAAAAAAAAACTATTATACTCAGTTTCAGTTACTACATCAAACAGCAGAGATGATGCCCACCCCAGTGTTGGCTACAACTTATTTTCAGTAATCATTCTAAGTTGCAACAAAGGAAAAAAAAATATTTATCCAGTTTCATTGAGTGAAGAAAAGGAGAGTGATAAAAGTGAAGGAGAGAAGTAAGAGAGAAATTGTTAATCTTGATTGGCATCTGTTATTTAGGAAATGCATGAATGATTAATAAAAATAGCATACAAGGTTTTATAGGTTTTGATGAAAGTTTTAAAGACAGTGTAAGTAACATATGGTATAACAAAACATGGCATGCAGTGAAAGCATAGGAACACCCTGGTTTGCCATAGCCATACCTCCCTGACAGAGTTTACAGTTTTCTCCCTAGATATTTGGCACCACTTTGCAGTATATGTTATATCATAGAAAAACTTCTTGTCCTTAAGATGGATGGATGGTGAAAAGGGCTATTTCAAGAATATATAAATATATAAATCAAGGTCATCAGTTTTTCCTTATCACATGCCTCAATGACCAAGAACAATTTAGTGTTTTTACAGCTCAGCTGAAAGTCTTGAAAAGTTCAGAATTATTTTTATCTTTTTTATATTTTTGCTATAGTTGTCAACCAACTATAGAATTTCAAATATTGATATTTTCTGAGAGGAAAAAGAAAACACCACAAACCTTCAGTGACCTTAGTAAAAACATTTACTAAAACAGTACTAAAATCTACTAAAAGGAAAATATTAAAGAGAAATCAAATTTCTGCAACTATCAGAGGTGTAAATAAAGTATTACAAAAGTAGGGAAAATTCTTTAACAGTCACTATACTATGTATTTACATTCTTTCTTTCCACCCCATATTCAAATGAAAAATCAATGCCACAGGTAGAGTTTCCACAATTTTTTTTTTAATTAAATACTTAAAAAATATTATTAGCTCAGCACAGTTGCCTTTCTCCTTAGAATAATCTACATTTGTCATATTTAACATAAATGTACATCTTGGGATTCCAGCCCTACAGACGTGGAGTTGTAATGTGTAATAGTTTTCTGAATCAAATATACAAAGGCAGGGGAATGAGCAATAATAAAAGTTTATGTGCAAGTATAAAATATCTGTTACCTTCAGCTGAAGGTAGTTTTTAATGCAGTAGCTGATATCTGACTACAGGGAAAGTACAATGTTTTGAAGAGTTTATTTTTGTGGGGAAAAGAGTAGAAAGCATTTCCTAATTGAGAGTATTACCTTCTGTAAGGGAGAGACTGGATCCATACATTTTTCCTGTACAGGAGTTCACACAGCAGAAGCAGAGGATGAGGAATTAGAGGTTCACATACAGCAGAACAGCCCTAATCTCAGTGGCACTGTAGATATGTGGTAGGATAGTTGCCTAACTAGGTGCTGTAATACATGGTAGACAACGCAGGAAATGAGGAGACAGTGCTGTCTTGACGTATCTCAATGACATGAGTGAGCAGACAGGGGAGATGTTCTGCTTGACATGACAGTTACAAACAAGGAAAATCTCACTGGGGATGTGAAGCAAGTGTGATATGAAAAAATTTAAAATCTTTAGAGAAGTTACCAAACAAATAGCAGAATCCCAAATACTGGATCTCAAGGGAAAGAAATTTGGCCTTCTTTACGAATCACCTTGACAGAACCCTGAAGGGCACTTTCCTGAAGGGCAAAGGGTCCAAGCAGAACAAATTGATTTTTAAAAATAATTCATCTAAAGAAAAAGAGCAGTCCTTTGCAGTGTTCAGTCTGAAAAGCAGAAGATTGGCACAGAGTAACAGAAACAGAAAAAGGAAATATGTAGGAAATGGAAATAAGAGTAGATTACCCAGGAAGGCTATAGAGACAACAGCTGTATGGAACAGGTATGTAGACAACAGCTGTAGAGACAACAGGTATGGAACTGGGAAGTCTAATATCGATGGGACTTGATGCTAATATTGGATACACAAGTCAATAAAAAGGGCTTCTGCAAATTTATCACTTGAAAAGAAAAAGGAAAACAAACAAACAAAAACCTTAAGAAAAATTTGGGCCCATTACTCAGTAAAGTAGTGTACCTAGTGACAAAAAGAGTATAGAAAAAAGAGAGACCTAGTGGTGTTTACTTGTTTTGACTGGTTATTCCCTCCCTCAATTTTCACTGGTCAATTCCAGTTTCCAAAGATAATTCCTTTTAAATAAAAAGAATAAAGCATCACATACAATCAAGAATAATACCACTAAGGAATACTGGAAGCAGCAGGACAAATTAAGGACCATGAAGACAGGACGCATGTTCCCAAGGGTGCTGGGAGATGTGACAAATGCATTTGGACATTTCAAGGCTGCTTTTTTTGGTCTTTGAAAAGTCAAAGGAAAACAAATGTTCCTGACCACTGGAAGGACCTAATATCACACTCCTGTCTAAGACTGGAAAGTAAGAGGATCTGGATAATTAAATGGAGGGAGACCAGTTTAATGTCAGATCAAACTTGAGAAAACAAGAATATGACTGGCCAGAATGGGTTACCCAGGGGGATCACCCTGTTTGACTTCTGCAACAAAACAACTAGCTCATTTAGAGAAAAAGAGTACAAACATTAGATGTTTTGTGATTCTGTACTCCTCAGTAACAGAAAAAAACAAGAGACATGAGGAAAAGCTGAAAAATAGATTTGTTTAGGAGAGTAAAGAAGGACCTCGCTGCTCTCAAGGGAGGCTGTAGTGATGATGTGACCTGGTGTTACATACTTGTGTTCAGGGGTAGGACAAAAAACAGCAAGTACAGCTTGTAACAGTAGAAATTCTGGCGTAATATGTTGAAAAAAAGTTGAAGTTGGCCATGAGGGAGATCAAACACTGGAATAAGATTCCTAAAGACCCATGGATTTTCAAATTTTGTCAATTTTCAAAACTCAAGCAGATAAGGCAACCTGATCTCAATGGGCATATTTTGAGCAGAAATTGGGCCAGGTCACTTGTAGAATCCTTCCAATCTTTACAATTCTATGAGTAAAATTTTAAAGAAAAATCAGATAGCTTATGCCAATATTTTTCATTATGTATGCTGGTTAAGTACTGGGGGAAAATAGTCCTCTGCATAAAATTATGAAAATAGAAGTAATACAAGTATTAGGATAAAATCGTAACTGTTTGTATTAATAGAAATATATATAAACATATGGATAATAAAAAAATTGCAAAATTGCTGTTATGTACCAAGAATAAGAGTTTGCCCTACTTTTAATTTTTTTGTTGTTGTTATATGTCAAAACAGTATTTTTTATCAGATTTTAAAAAATTATCATTCAGGTTTAGGATAAAATGTTAAAATTCTTAACATTATTGTTAAATAAACTTTATGAGTACTAGGCTTTTGGGAAGCCCGGAATAGAATATAAGTTGGACATATACCTATGTCAGTTTCACTCTACAGAAAAGTAAACAAGCCACAAAACAAGGAAATTAATATGTATTTCTTCCCTTATTTCTTTTAATGAGCATTAGAATCTCTCAAAAACTCTCTACTGAATCTTTATATGTCAGTGTCCCAATTGTTGTAATGATAGTAAGATTAAAATATACCTATAAAGTTTAGAGGACAAAATACCAATGTAAAAAAAAAAGAAATTGCTTCTCGTTTCTCAAATTTCTTAGTGCACATTAAACAACTGTGATCAGTCAAAGTATGTAGAATTAGATGTACATAAACAAATTGTCTAGATAGCTCATGCAGTCTTTATCCTGGGTGATTTTCAAGCTCATATTAGATATAGTCCTAAGCTGTCTGGTCTGACATCACTGCTTTTTCTTATGTCCAGGATGTTGGAACGGAGACATCCTGAAGTCCATTTTAATTTGAATTATTCTGCTCTCCTGGTATCTTATGCAGGCAGTAGTATTTAGACTGTGTAGAATTTAACAGAATTTTTTTCCATATTATCATTCTATCAAATATACAGATTCTACCATTTTTTTTTTAAATCCTGAGGGGGAAAGAAACCCCAGTACTACTACCACAAGAAAAAAAAAGCCTCTATACGCAAAATCTCAACTGAAAAACCCCCAAAACCTGCCACACACATATTCACATTATCAATACCAGTCACTTTCCTTATTGCAACAGAACCTCAGTTACACAATGTTTTAGACTTTCATTTCACAGATTGGTCTGTGATCAGTCACAGATCGGGCTTTCAAACACTTTGAAACACAACACAAATGAAATGTAAAAAAGTATTAATAATATCTGGTAAGTCAATCATGTAAACAAAAATGAAAATGTAGATCTGTTCCCTATATTTATCTAAAGGAAAAACTACTTTAATGTCATTTCTCAAAAATGTTTCTTACTTTCTTTTCTCCTTAGAGGAAGAGAGATATAACTTTTTTACAACACATTATTAATTAATGTGACTTCCCTTTGATCCTCCCTAATTAATCAAATATGTATAGAAATAAATTCCTTGTTCTTCATGTTCAAACATATTTTTACATTTATTCCATTATGATATTTGTTACTGTTTTTGTGAAAACTGAAAAGGTTTAGGTTCTCTTTTCTGCTGGGTGGAATATTACAAAACATTGCTGAAAATTCACAGCTCCCAAAGCATAACAGCATGAATAAAATTTACTTGCAAGATTGTCAACACATTTAACTTAGATTCTTTTCCCTTTTAGGTATATAGCCACCACATGGAATCTTACTGGCTAATACAAGCCTAAAGCAATGGAAAAAGAGGGGAGAAGTCAGTGTATTATTCCACAGTATGATAAATCATACTAGGAAATATTGAATAGTTGTAGTTACTACCAGAGCACTGGAGTACTATTAAATTTCTAGCTTTATTTTACGAAGCATTGAACAGTTAAAAACAACTATTGCTTTGAGATGTCTTCTATAAATCAACACAGGCCAATGGCAGCAAAGTGATGGATATCCACCCCTCTAAGAGATTTGATCATAAGACACAAGCTAAAACAGTGACAAGGCAGAAATAAATGTTTGTGTTCAGATTAACATCCCAAGGTCAGAGTGTCTAGGCATATCAATGAGGAGTTTCAACTAACACTCTAAGAATATTAATCTAGAAGAAGATATTGAATTTTAATGACTGTCTATTTTGATTGTCTAAGAAAATATTTATAGTATACTAATCACACAGAGATTGGAATTTGTTCTATCACAGGATTTGTTTCCTGAAAATATCAGCATTATCTTGGGGTTTTGAGACAATTTCATTTTTCACCGGTTTATTTAACAAGTATGTTATTAAAGTATTAAGGGATAAATTGTACTGTAAAGACTCTATTTCTTGAATGAAAAAATAGAACAATGTAATGTCATGACAGTCATGCACCATTAATTCTAAGATGACCACATGTTTATACAAAGTCTTGTTAAGGTTTTACAGGATTATTTAACATTTTCACTTGTAAAAGTTAATAACAGAAGATAGTGGGAGAGACATTTCAAGAACATAGCAATTAATGTCAAAAGAACATATCAGCTTCTTAAAGTAGACACCGTATATTAACTCTATTTTAGATAAATGGTACTTGATTCAGTTATAGAAAATTTTGAAAATATAATTTTCACTATTAAAAATACCTGAAAAGGAGGGTTTACTTCTGATATTAGATTTTTAATGTGAATGAGTGTAGTTGTTTTACCAAAATGCTCTTTAATTCACACTTTTCTATCTGAGTTTGGGTGGGGTCAAGTTTGTAAGTGCTTATTTTTGTTCTGATGCGAGTTCTTTCTCTCTCTCCCTCTTACTTTCCTTCTCTCTCCCTCATCCCTTTTTTCCCTCTTTCTCATTCCCTTTCTATCTATTTTTTCCCAGTGCAGTGCGCTTCCAATTTGTTTCTCAACATTCTGTGGACTACAATAGTGAGAAAAAAAAAATCTGAAATCACTAATACTTCATCCAATCTAAAATAACTCTTAGGAAAAACGATTTTGTGAAGCGCACTATACTAAGTCATTTAAACTGTGTATAGTCATGACTGAAATTTACTGGATTAACAATCTTTGGGCCCTGATGCTCCTGTAAATACAAGCTGAAAATAAAGTTTAAAACTAAAAAAAAAAAATAAAATAAAATAATGCCAAAGCCCTTTTGTTTAAGTAATAAATGACAGAGTTATTTGGAAATGCAAGTACTAATATGTTTAGATATATATATATATTTTTATATATGTAAAGACATACATCCTCCCTTTCCAGGTGAACAATCCATTATGCATTGAACAATTCTAAACTAATAAGCACTTTTCTGGATTTACAAAATTTAGATGAAGACAAATAAGTGATTTATTTATTGATGTCAGCATTTCATTCCTATTCCTTTTACACTCAGAAATAATTGTTTTCCCAGTTTTCAGAGTTTTGCACAAGCTAAGATATATTTGTGGTGCATGTATATACACACATAAAAAAACCCTACACAATAAATTAAGCTTTTACAACTAGGGCAAATGAGTGAATAAACCAAAGTAAAAGAAGGTTTTTTGAAATAGACAAAGAAAACAAAAGTTTAATCTATTTAAATTATTTCTAATTAAATAGGCAGGTATTCTCACTTACAATCACTATTTTGGTGGGATATTGCAAGAGAAAGAAAGGGTTTCTGCAGAAGAAACCAGTGCAGCATTAAGAGACATATCTCAAACCTTACTTAAATTTACTAAATTTATATTTATGTTTAAGAAAAAAATAAAAGCCTTAAATAACAATTTTATTCAAATAATTGACCCATATTCATAATTTAAATTTAGAAAACAAACTAAAGAGCTCCTATATCTCATAAGCCTACAACAAAATGGAAGGACATATGGTTAAGCAAAATTGGTCTGAAAATATTGATTATTTAATATACAGGTTGGTTATTTAATTTGGCTCCACATCCTTACAGAACCAAAGCTGTTGCCAAGAAGACCTCTGGAACCCTCTGCAGGTCAATTTTGATGCATTAAATCAGTGCAAGAAGAATCAGAAAATAATTATTAATCACTGTGAAAAATCCAGTGAAAAATGTTAACATGATTGCAATCTTCATGTCTTCCATTTCATTGTTATTCTGAAAGGATTTCTGAACATTTGGGAACTGCAAAAGAACATGCTGTTCAAAGTTATAAGGAGGAGAAATTGGGTAGGAAACTTGTTTCTAAAAAAGGATTGGCATTACTTTGTCTGCAGGGAGATCAATGAAATAATGCACTGTATTTAAGTGCTTCATCCAAGAAAAAGAGAATAATATTAATTATAGCCTTTAGCTCTTTTCATGGCAATCCTTTGGTAATTATAGTTCAAGAGAAAGAACAGAAGTAATTTAAAGATGTGTTTTTTCATAAGATACTCAATTTTATTTTTTTTCTTAAGTAAGAGTGCATTTCAAAGGAGAACTTTGTTTTAAGTTAGATATGCACTGTTTGCACAGAAGTAATGAAATGAACTGTAACAATACTCGTGTAGTGTATGTTATCCTTGCAGCTACATCCATCGCAGCAAACTTGCTTGTTGGTAGTCTGTTAAATGGCATCATCTTTGATGATACCTGCTGAAGACTTTACAATTACTGTTGGTGAATTTTAATGTGAAATTTTATAAGGTTTGTGGTTCATTTTTTTCCCTTTTTTTTTCCCCTTTTCATCTATGGAGTGCTATCTTAAAATATCAAGTAAAATGATTACGTAAAAACTTAAGACTCTATTAGACAATAAAATCTTAAAGACCAAACTCAAGACACAAGGAGGTCATTTAAGTTAGAAAATGTATCTGAATTAGTGCAAGCTTAAAAATTTTTGTAGTGTGCCTCATCACACAAACATTTAGATGAACTTTCTTTAAAAGATGAGACATCAGACCATTAAACCCAATTGGGCATGTTGCTTATACAAAAAAGAAAAATAACTTCTCTGAATTTCATTTAAGACCTGTGATACCTTGCTCACCAAACTCACTAAAGTTAATTATTAAATAAGAACCTTGTCATGAAAAATAAAACAGCTGGATGCTCTGGTAATCTTCAGTTTTTAGAGAGCTGTTTAGAACTATGAGCAGCTTTCTATATAGAAATTACTTGGGGTAGAGTGAAGATACATTCGTGGCTGAACCCTTGCAGCCAGCTTAGCCTCACACAGCCACTTGCTCACTTCCCTTCCAGCAGAACCCAGGAGAGACCCGTGGATTGAGATACAGAGACTTGCATTGGTAAAACAAAGCTGTCCATGCAGGCAAAGCAAAATAAGGAATTTATCCACTGGTTCTCTTAGCCAGGGAGATATTTGGCCATTTCTGGAAAAAAAAAAAAAAAAAACAGGGATTCATCAGGTGTAATGGTTACCTGAGAAGATGAAGGCCATAACTCTGAATCTGTTCCCTCCCTCTCTCTCTCCTCCCTCTGCAGTTTTATGGCTGAACATGGTGTACATATGGGTCTATTTGTGTCAGATTTCTTGGCTGTGTCCCTGCTAAACCTCTAGCACTCCCCAGCCTGCTCAATGGAGGAGCAGTGTAAGAAGCAGAAAATGCCAGGATGCTGTGTAACCCCTGCTCAACAGTAGCTAAATCATCCCTCTGTTATCCAGACTGTTGTGCTCAAAAATCCAAAACACAGCACCTTTCAGGCTGCTGTGAATAAAATGAATTCCCAGCCAAAACTAGTATACTACCCGAAGCAGCCTATTACATTAAGTAAATGAGACAGAAAGCAGTGGTAGATGGTCTCCTGACATAGGCATTTGTTATAGTAGTTAGAAGTGAAATTGTTGTTATGAAGAATGCAAATGCATCATAGCACCACATGAAGTTCTCCAGATATAATTAATTGTCTGGCCCAAGATAGCAATCTGGGCTTTCACAACCAACTCTGAGAAATACATGCTTTCAAAAGACTATTTTAGCTAGTGCCTCTAGAGACTATTAACCTTTTTTGCTGTTGTTCCACTCATTTTCAGACCTGGGATCTCACATTTGCTTTTTAACAGAGATCTGCTTTAAATAAAAAAAAAATCACTCTCTGCTTATTCTTGCATTGCTTTTGTAATCCTCGTCTGAAAAAAAATTCTCCTGGCTTCCAAAGTCTGCATTTTTTCAGGCCAGGGCTTCAAGATATCATCTCCTAGAGATGAACTCTAACCACTAGATTAATGGAACTATGTGAAATATTCAGTTAAGACATGAGCTCCATATGTTTGCAGATTTATGTTGAATGTGCCAGGAGGATTAGATGGCTTGCATCTTTGTTTGCCTTTGACAACATACATGCTTGAATCCAATTTAGATCATCTGGATTTATCCTGTGGGATCCATCACACTTATTTTTTTTCACCTGGACTAAATTTTTTCCATTTAGTTTTATGTTTATTGGTATTTTGCCTTTTTTAAGTAAAATAATTCATTATTCAGTTTGATGAAAGGATTTTTTACCTTTTTTCTTTTTTTAATCTTTCCATCTCTTCTTATGCCTTCCAGGAAGAGAAGGAAATAAATAAGAATTAAAAAAAAAAAAAAAAAAAAAAAAAATCTGTAATCAACCTTTCATATTTTTGTTTATTTTCACTCAATTAAAAGAGTATTTCTAACATGTTTTATTTCCACCTAGAAGTTATTTTTATGTGAAATTCAACTATTATTTGGATACCTTTTGTAAATTTTAAAAACTCAAAAAATCAAGACCCTTTTTTAATTAATTGTTTGATTATGCATAAGGACTTAAAGAGCACAGTCGCCTGTCTCAAACACTGTTTAGGCTACAGAAGGACGTTGGCATGAGATAAGCACAGGAGAGAGACAGGATGTGTCTGACTCCAGGCCTGGCAGAGGTGAGATCTGGGTAGCACATCTCAGTTAACACATCCAGACAAAAATTCCCACTGGGGCAAAATGAGTAAAGAAGCAACTGCAAATACACATATCACTGGTCAAACAAGGTTCACCCCAAGTTATGAGACAGATGACATCTAAGACCAACAATGACCAAGGAAGGTCCCCCAAATATCCCTCCCTGGATATCTGGAATTTGGACTAGAAGATAAGCTACAACAGCTGGGAACTCGAGATAAGATAAAGATGGCATCACCTGTCTGGGTTGTTGTGGTGTGCATTTTGGGTTTCCTAAAATTTCTGTATCTAAGTTTCTGTAAATGGTTCATTCCTATGCCCACACCCTGCTTTCCTTGATCACTGTCGTTAACTCACATAATAGGCTCTCTCCATTGTATCTCGTTAATAGCCCTGGCCTAGTCCATTGTATAGCTTTGTATCTTTTCTGTAAACATACCCCTGGTTCTTGATGGCCCTAGCCGAGCCAGGTGGATCAGCCAAAGCCTCAGGTATCTCCACAGCCTTGTTACCCCTCAATGGCAATGTCAAACCCGCCTCTACTTTTATCACTCCCCCTCATTTCCATGAGTAACACCTCTGTTCATAAGAGCAGGAGACCCAGAATTGAGACTCACACTGACACTCACCTTTGACCACCTGGGCCTTCGCCCTGAATAAACACCTTCCTAAGCAACACCAAGTGTGAGTCCGCTCCTTCTTCCAAGCAAGGTCACGTCCCTGTTGAAATCTGGACCCAAAGGATTAACTCGTTTGTATGGTATCTGAAGAGCAGAGCTAGCCAGAGAGACAAGCTCGGAAGGACCATACTGGGTGTTATCTCAGACCTAGGGGAAGGTAACAAAGCTGGAGGAGAAAATGGATCACTGATAATGGACACAAAGAATGCAGAATTTCTGGGCCAAAAGGAAAGCCAGCTCTGATGAAATCAGCTCTGACTGAGTAAAGGGCAACTCTGGCAGGTGGAGATTCTGACCATGGACTCACAGCCCACTGAACCCAGCAACTGACTGACTCAGAAGAAGAGAAAGACTGAGCATGGGGCTAATTAGCATTAGAAATGAGGAATCATTTAATCAATAGACTAAGAGAACTGTGTACCCAATAAGCATTAATTATCTGCTCAAATCTATAAATATTGTAAAGTTTTGAATGACCAGCCTCTCCCTCTTTCTCTCTCCCCTCTCCCTCTTCTTGTCCTCTCTCCCCCTTTTCTATTTCTTTCTGTGTCTCTACCTCACACTTTATTGTTTAATAAAATCCATAATATTGACTTTGGTGTATGGTCTTGTTTGGACCTTAATTCGAGAAGAAGCATCTTTCAATAATTGGATCTTAACACTATGTCACACTTCTGAATGTATATTTCCACTCACATAGCAAACCTAAAAAAAGTCATTTTTGGTGGTAGATAAAAAACGTTTTTTCTAACAGTTCCTGAAAATTCTAAATGTTCTCTTAGACGATCCTGAGCCAAAGTGAAAAGGAAAATGAAAATGTTCAAAATTTGATATTATCAATATAAAAATCAGACTGAATAAATTTAGTAGCTTTTTTGTTTGTTTATTTTTATTATACTTTGATGAAAAAGTAGTTTCCTATTTTTACCTTTAAAACTCTTTGTGAACAGAATCACACGGCTGTTAGTCTAAGAAAAATGCACATTTCTTTTAATACAATTATAAAATTCCATTTTCATATTTTTATGGAATTTGGATGTGCAAAAAAGAAGTAGGACTCAGAATTGACTGAAAATAACACTTTCTTGGTAGTTCCCACATTGCTGTAACATTTTATTTCATGCAGATAGAATTTTTCAGACAAACACATTTCAAACATACTTAGAGCACTTAAGGAATTCAAAAAACATTATTTAGTAATGAAATCATATCTAAAGAATATGTTTTTGAGACAGAAGAGGGGTTTTTTCCCAGCTTTATAGCATCACAGGGTATGATATGAAAGTATATCCCTAAGTGAACAATTGTGTTTTACCTTAATCTGTGAGATGTTCAGAGGCATTCATGCAGACAATTTTTCCCTTTCCCCCTGGAATTATAGTCAATCCATCTTTTCGCTAGGTCTATTTATATTGTTAATGGTTCAAGGAGCATTTGAGTAGGTAAGTAGTTAATGATGAGACCAACATAAAAGCCTCAGAGCTTCTCTGTTCAGATAAGCATTGATGGAACTCTATTTTATGATGCTATTTTTATATTCACAACTATTCTTTGAAGCCAGTGAGCCTGAAACATGGCTTCCCACCCAAGATATTCCTGAAGATATTGCTACAGTGCCTGAAGTATTTGTTGCAAAGCATGAACAGTTGTAAATAGAGATTGTAGTAGGAATGGTGTGAGATATCTGCAGTCTTTTTATCCACCTCCATTAAGACAGCATTGGTTTGTGCTGCAAGCTCTTTATATTTGAAAATATCTCTTGCTGCTTCCTTCCCTGTGCTTAGAGAAGCTCTCTAACAGAAGCTACAGAAAAGGCTGGTAGGGAAGAATAAAATGAGGCTAGGAAAAAGTTAGAACTGTAGCTTCTACTGCTGTCCTTTTTAACTTTATATTTAATAAGGTGCGATGCATCTTCTCTGAATCTGTTGTTAGTTTTTCCTTAATCTGTAATTATGATTCTTAAGTTTGAGTAACAGTTTCTTATTTTGTTTCTGGTAGTTAAAAGTAATCTTTATTTTCAGACACATAAAACTATCTCTAAAATTTCCCTTATTTCCTTCAAGGTAAAGATGTACTCTTTTACCTCAACACTTACATTGTGTGTATATATATATATATATATATGAAGATATATATATATATATATATGTGTGTGTGTATGTATATAAAAGCTAATATCACCCTATTTGTCTTTTTAAGCAATGGTTGTAAACTGGCATGTCTAGAACCTGACTCATTCTAACTAGGTGCCTCTATCTGGTAAAATTAATCAATCTGGATTAATCTGGATTAAGCCATATTTCTCTCCATAAAAATGGAGAACAGCTCGAATGTAGAAATCTGTATGCGGTCAAAGGAATTCTGATTCTGCATTATTTGAAAACAGGCAAGTGTGTTTTCCATTTCACTTTTCCAGCACTCAGAAGTAAATTCAGTTCTGGAAACAATTTTAAGTGAAAAAGTATTTTTCTAACAATATAAAAGACAGCTATTTGCATAAAACTGATTATACAAAGACTTTATGTACAAGATTTATATATATTTATATACAAAGATATATAAAGTCACATTGCATAGAAGTGTATTTAATAATACAGGCATAGTATTGTGAAGATTAGTTCCTAGATCATGGTTCTAACATTAGAATTTAAGCCAGATCAAATTCAGTAAAAAAAAAAAAACTTTTCCTTAGTCTAGACTAGGATATTCATGATCTTACCATCTCCCATCTACCAACTGAAGAAATATAGTTTTACCTGTTTGTACAATTGTACCCTTGAGTTTTTCCCCCTGGAGTTTACATAGCCTTGAGTTCTTTATTCCTTCTGCAAAACTATCTAATTTTGGAATGAGTATGTAAAAATATACCTGAATGCACAGTTTGGCAAAGAAGAAATTTTCAGTATTAAAATAAATTGTTAAGAGAGATGATTTCATAAAAAAAGACTATGCTTTCAGTGCTGTACTTTCAGTGTACAGAAAAAAAAAAAAAAACCGCACTCTCATAGGGTAAATAAGTACAGGGGATAGAAAGAAAAGAAAAAAAAAAAAAAAAAGAAAAAAAAAAAAAAAAAAAAAAAAAAAAAAGAAAAAAAAACCTAAGGGAGGCAGATATTTACTTTAATTTGCAGTATTTCACTCTTATTTGAATGCTTACAGAGCAGTAGCTAAGGAAGAGGAAGCTGTCAAAAACTGTATTACCAGTCTTTGCATTTTTCATAGCTGTATTTGAAGGTATCAGCATGGGTATAAACTGACTATGAAGAATATGGGAAAATCAGAAAATAAGTTTAACATTGATTAAGGCATCATAATGTTGGTTGGGGTTTTTTTGCTTGTTTGCGATTTGTTTGTTTTTGTCATGTGGACCAATATGTTCAACATATTTTTTACTAAAACTATGCTGCAACCCAAATTAAAATACTATGTAGAGGAAGCTAACAATAACGCTTCATAAATAATCTCAATCACTTTAATTTTAATTATTTAACAATTATTTGGTATTTGGAAAGGCTATGTGTAAACAATTTTATCTCAGTAAAACAAACAAACAAGAAAATAAACCTCTGTTTCTTGTTGAAAATGTCATCACACTGGAACCAGCATAATGAGTTTATGCTAGTTTATTTATTGTTGTTGTCCCCAAGATGTCATCTGTCATTTCCAAACAGTTCCTGGAACATTACAGATAGCAGTAACATGCATTTAAAATTTTGCCAAACTCCACTGACATGGCTCAATGCACTGTAAGAGAGGAATGTTGAAAGTCATATGGTTTTGAGTAGGTTTTTTTTGTTGTTGTTTTGTTTTGTACTGCTAAATCTTACTGTTCATCTAATGTATCAGTGTGCAAGAACAGCTACCAGTTTAGAAATGCAATATCTGTAGAAAGGACTAGTCTGACTCCTTGTTATCAAAATAGTAGCTTCTGTGGTGGAAGATATGGGGGCTCTTGATGATCTAGTCCCCCTATTTTATTTTTAGCAAACAGCTGATTTGCTTGTCTCAGCAGTTTTCTAAACAGGTAGGAACACGTTACTGAATATTTAGGATTTTGAAGATCAACCACATCCTGGTCTGCATCAAAAAAGGCAAGATCAGCAGGTCAAAGGAGGTGATTCTCTGCCTCTATTCTGCTCTCAGGAGACCCTGCCTCAAGTACTGCACCAAGCTCTGGGGCTCTCAGCACAGGAAGGACCTGCTGGAGTGAGTCCAGAGGAGGGCGCTGAAGATGATGAGAAAGCCAGAACGTCTTTGAAGAGAGGCTGAGAGAGCTGGAATTGTTCACCCTGGAGAAGAGAAGGCTCAAGGGAGACCTCACTGAGGCCTTTCAATACTTAAAGGGGCTTATAAAAAAGGTGGAGAGCAACTTGTACATAGGTAGAGAGTGATAGGACAAGGAGGAATGGTTTTAAACTAAAAAAAGGAAAGATTTAGGTTAGGTGTTAGAAAGAAATTCTTTACTCAGGCAGTGGTAGAGCACAAGAACTGGCTGCCCAGAAAAGCTGTGGATGCTCCATCCTTGTAGGTGTCCAATGCCAGGTTGGATGGGACTCTGAGCAACTTGATCTAGTGACAACTGTCCCTGGCCATGGCAAGGTGGGTTGGAACTAGAAGATCTTTAACATCGCTTTTAATCAGACCATTCTGTGATTGGTGGTTGTGATAGGACAGGGTGCAGCCACTGGAGCATGCCAAGAGCTGCTGACAGCCCAGGCTGGTGGCAGGAGAGGAGTTAAACAGGGCTACAGCTGCAGACATTGCCATGGCTGGAGGTTTCAAACATCCTTTTGAAGTAGCCTTTATACCCAAAAAGACAAATAAGGAGACAGAGAAGTAAGAAAAACCCATAGCTGTGAAGCGGGAACACATATCTATTAATATTCTTTCTTATCTAATAAGCAGAAGACGGGAGAGCTAGGAGTGAGAGCATAAATTCTGTAGTGTCTGTATCAGCAGCAGTGGCAGGTTCAGCACCAATGGTAAGACTGATCTTGGGATTGGGATACTGCTGTGGAAATGATGGTTATGATTTCCACGACTTCTTGGCTCAAAGAGCAAGAAAGAGCTAGGCTGCTCCTTCCTTTTAGTAGGCACGACACACTCCCAATGTAGAAAAAACTGGGCAGGAACAGTCATTATTCTGTGCTACATAATCTTAGTTGTTCCTCTTGAATCAATACAGCTGTAGTTACATTCTCCTCTCCTCTCCTCTCCTCAAACCATCTTAGTTATGTTTAACAGTACAGGATAATCAGCTATATCTTTTTATGCTTATAATTCTCTCTGTATTAAAAAATATTTTGCATTCTTCCCTTGACTGTATTCAAAACCACATTTTAGTACACTTGGTAGTCTGGGTGCTGAAGCTTGTCAAGACCGTTGTTACATACTTCCACAGTTAAACCAGCTATATTTTATCTGGAGTCTACTTTCTATTCCTCCTGCTACCTTTGACTTAATTTCTTCTCTGACTTCAATTTAACTTACAACACACAATTTCAATATTATTTTAAAGATGTGAAGAATATTTAGTTGTTTTTAATTTTCACAGATACAATTACGAGGTAGTTTACAACTAAGCATCATTTTGATATACAGTAGCTGCCTTTTTTTTCCCTCAAACTATCCCAAGAGATGAAAGCAGACCTTTAAAGATAAAAGTGAATTTAGAAATATAATGAAAGTGTTTTTAATATCTTAGCTTTTGCCATAAGCTTTGCTATATACCATGCAAATTTACTGCTTCCACATGTGGTAACTATATTGTACATTTTTCCCTCTTGGATAATGTGCTTTCTCCTACTTCAAAGAAACCTAAAATAATTGGACTTGTGTTATATGTAGGAAACCAGGGTGAAATTAATTGAAATTGATGTTAATTGTATTATTTTCTTAATTGCTGCAAATGTGGGTCAACACTACCATGGACTTCATATAGATTTTAATAGAACTGTGAATTATAAGATATTTTTGGATTTGCTTCAAGCATTAAGTTCTTAAAAAAAATTAATGATTGAATCTCAAATGTAATGCCATCCCAGTGAGAGTAGATTTTGAGTGGCATTTTACGAGTGGATATTTGCTTTGGGAGTGTACAAGACATGCTTGGATTGTTGTTTTAATGAAAGAACTCAAAGTATGTTTTCTAGCAGACTTACCTAGCTTCAGATGAAGACTCTTGTTACAGATAAAGAGCAGGGTACGGTTCAGTTGTTAGCATAAAGGTGTCTAGTGACATTTCCTTGGGGTGCTCACTGTGATACCCAGTTTCTGGCGCAGAAGATCAGATACTGCCCTAAAGACCTATGTCACACCTCTCAACTCCATGTGGAAGCTTCCATTGCCTTAGGACATCTGAAATGGCATTATTCATCTGTGTCTAATGGAGATGAGAAGTCGTAAAGGAGATTTCAATTACTCCAAGTAATGTGGGTAAATGTTCATGAAAGATACAAGCAATAAATTAGATGTCATCAATAAAGTGCTTCTTGGAAAAATTAATCAGGCTACCACAAGAAAACAATAACTTTTTCTTCTATCAATGCACAGGACTGAGATATAATATCATAAAAAACAAAACAAAAAAAACCTCAACGAAACAAAACAGACAAAAACTCTCATGGTTAACTCAGAAGTAAAATTCTCATAGGAGAAAAATAGTGCATGTGAAACTCTCAACAGTGAAGTGTGAGGTCAGTGGAAAAACTGCAAAAGAATGGTGTAGTTATTTCAAAAGCTATATTTTTCAAATGTACTACTCCTTTACTATCATTTAATTAATTACATAATTACTACTATTTTAAAAAACACGGGAAAAAGTGGCTAAAAGAATAAAACAGTTAAAAAGAATTGCATGTGGCATGAAGGTTTTTCAAGGACATTTAAAAAAAATTTTAGGGGAAAAAATCATTTTAATATCACTTTCCACATGAATCCAAAAATAATTTGATGAAGATAAATAAAAATCCAATAGCATAAACATGGACAAGTATCAAAAATTCACTATCAGAGAAAGGTGGCTAAAATAAGATACATTTCAAAAAGGAAAAGATGTATTCAAATGAAGAGAGCATGAACTCTAGAACTGTAAATGTGTATGTTTAGCAATGTGTGCTCTATTACATTATTTACACTTCATATATGTATGCAAACATCAGTAAAACTGATGGTAAAAGATCTTGAAAAATACCTGATCTGAAATGCTGTTAATGTTTGAGAAGGAAGAAAACTCTGAGATTCTTTACTGCTTAAAAATGGCCAAGGTACAGCAGGAATTTAAAAAGGGATACCTCCTTGCAAGTTCACATATGAAGTTGTGAATGCACTAATTAATATGGTAATTATCACTTCATTTGCTTTAAATAGAAGAAGAAAGTAGTAAATTTGTTTGTATTTCTAAAGTATTCTAGGCATGGTATGGGGTACAGGCTGTAACTCTGACTAACACAAGCTTTAATAAAAAATGTGCTTTGTACATATTTTTTATCTGTACTTTTGCTTTAGCTGTAAAAAGGGAATGTCTGTCAAATCTTTTGCAAAAGCAAAGCTGCTTTTAGGACATAAGAGGATGTATAAGAGAAAAACATCAAAACTACTGAAACTACATGGTCATCAGCCTTACTTCAGCCCCTGAGAAGGTAATGGAGTAAATAGTTCTGGAAACCATTTCCAAATGTGTTAGGACAAGAAGGTAATTACTACTGGTGAAATGCATCCTGAGTGCTGGGTCCAGCTTTATGCTCTCTGCTACAAAGGAGATATGCACAGACTACACCAAGTCCACAGAAGGTCCCTGGAGGGGATTTAGTGAGTGAAACATCTCTCATACAAGGAAAGTCTGAAAGATCTTGGACTGGTGAGTCTTGAGAAGAGAAAGCTCAGGGGGAATAAGGTGTATAAATACTGCTGGGAAAGTGTAAAGAAGACAGAACCAGACTCTTAGATGTAACAAGATGAGACACAATGGGCAGAAACTGAAATATGGGGTATTTTGTGTAAACATAAGAAAATATTGTCTTTCTGTCAGGGTGGTCAAATACTGGAATGTAGATAGGAGTTTATTGTTAGTCTGTAATTCTTAATAATTAAATCAGAATGTCACATTTATTTTTCTGTTACATTGTGGTAATGCCAGCTTTTTCAGTTAAAATTTATAATGGAAAAGCACTTTAATAATTACCTAAAATTGTTATACTTCAAAAGTAAATATTTACACCCTCTTTTCGATGTTTTTCTTACTTGTTCATGTTCTCTGGGCCAAAGGCTGGTCACATCTCTCTAAAGCATGGATGTCCTGGCATATAACAGTAAGCTGTCAACACCAAGAATTTTCTGTAGGAGGAGTTTGGTGTTCAGGGAGAGTTTGATGCTCACTTAAAGTCTGAAGGCTGCACACTGCACCTTCCACCAGCCTTTACTAAATTGTACTATTTTCTCTTGCTTTCTCATGTCTGTACTCTATGTGGTATTCACAGTTTTTCAGCTATAACATGGCTGGGGCAATAGTCACTAGACTCCTAGGCAATATCTAAAGCCAGGTCAGACCAACTGTCAAGCCCTTAGGTCTACTACTGCCTTATAAGTACAAAATCTATGGCCCTTTATTATTAATGTCAAAAATCATATTTACCACTTGCTTACTTCACAATTTCTTACTTTCTTTCCCTAAACATTTAGTGCTTCCATAGCTGGAACTCAGATCTTAGGCTCTTAGAATGCATGATCTTTTGAACTGTGAAAGGTCTTGTACAAGGTGATAGTCTACTAAGAGTTCATGCAATTTTTCCTTCAGGATTGCCTCCAGAAAATAGTTTTCTAAACAGAAGGATTTCAAAAACTACTTACTTAAGTGGTGCAAAGGTCAAACCAAGGCTTGAAACAAATCAACTGACTCAGTCTGAATAACCGATTGATCTATTTTAACAACTTTATGTGACTGAGATTTTAAAGAGTCTGCCCTTCCCCTTGCTCTGGTTATTTCTGCTTTTCTCCTTGTTCTTTGAAGTCTAGAGTCTGTTACACATTGTGTCTTATTCTAACTTATAACCTATGAACTGGTACTTCTGAAGAAACAAGGTTTGTGATCTGAAGCTGAGGTGTTATTTCTACACATCTGAACATAGGAGAATTGAGTAGAAAAGATTAATTCCCACTGTTTGCCTTGGCATTATGAGCTTTGTTTAGGGGTGTTTGTTCTTAATGTTTACCACTGAGGGTTGAAATACAAAGAGGAAACATTTGTTTTGGTTGGGATTTTTTTCTCAGAACTTAAATTGTCCTGGGCTTTATTTAAAATATTTCAGAGCCAAATTGGCCATGAAGAGTGGGTTCTTTGACAGAGATCAGAATACTGGAGTATAAACCTCAAGAAAGAAAACCTAGGTGTCTCTTGAATAAATCAAGCTAAAATGATTGTCTCGAAGATATTTAAGTAATTAAAAAAGGGACATCACACTTAAATTTAAAAATGTGTATTCTTGGGGTTTGCCTTTTCCTTGTTGTTTTTCCTCTTGGTTTTTGATATTTCTTGCTAAGTAGTGGTTTTGTGTCCAAGGACTACCTCTACTGAAGGTATTCTGATCAGAAAAAGGGATTGTTTGTGGTCACCATTGAGTTACATGAGTAGAAAATATTTTGCATCAGCAACTGATCCTGCTCAGAGGGCTATTCAGAGTACTAGAGACTGATCTTAGCAGCACCCCTGACCCCTTTTCTATGTCTTTTTATCTGTCTGCTTCAGATTTACTGGTAAACAAAATCCATATTACATTTTCACTTGCATCTTAATTCGGGCAGAGGCATCTCTCACTGTTTGGATCATATCTACAGTACAGGATATCCTTACAATAATTTTTAGTGCGTTTGATGTTTCTATTTTTTAGAAGTATTTAATGTGAAAAAATATGAGATTATCAAAGGATTTTTTTAATTGCTATTTTTGATACAATGTCCATTAAACAATAAAAAAAATCACATTTGCTATTTATTTTGTATTTTATACAGATATTTGTTGCCAGTTAAAGTAACAGATGCTCCTGTGGTGAAAATTATAAAATTTACTGCTGGGGATAGAAAAGAAAAAGGACTAAAACCAATTGTGTATGATAGGCATACAACAGTGAAAATCTCTGAGGAGTTAGCATTACACAAATACCCTATTCTAACAAGTTGCTTGGTGTTCATGTTTTGTAGAAGGAGGCTGGATTTGATGACCTTTAAGGCCTTTTCCATCTGAAACAATACTTTTGATTGGTTGGGGTTTGTTTTGTTGTTGGTTTTTTTTGGTTTTTTGGGGTTTTTTGTTTTGTTTTGTTTTGTTTGTTTGTTTGTTTTTTGTTTGTTTGTTTGACTTTGGTGGGGTTTTTTGTTTTGTTTTGTTTTGTTGTTTTGGGGTTTTTTTGTGGGTTTTTTTGGTGTTGGTTTGAATGTTTGTTTGGTTTTTTTCTTGAAAAGGCCACTTACCAGATGACCTTAGAAGTGCACACAGTTTTCATCCATGTATCCTTACAGTATCTATCTGTAAATAATCACAACAATAGAAAGAAGTAGAGCCATTCACTTACTCCTCCTGTACCTTGGAGAGTTGGGGAAGAGAATCGGAAAAAAAGTAAAACTTGTGGGTTTTGATAAGGCCAGTTTAATAATTGAAATAAAATAAAGTAAAATACAATATAATAATACTAAATAATTACAATGAAAAGGGAAACAGCAGAGCGAGAAAAAGATAGAGCATGAGAATTCAAGAAAAGAAAAACCCCAAGTGATGCCTAATACTGTTGCTTACCTTCTACCAGAAGAAGAAATCCCTCCAGTCCCCAAGCAACTCACAGCCTACTTCTCCCAGTCAGCATTCTGACCCTGATGTTTTATGGTAGAAGAAATCCCTTTGACCACTTCAGATCAACTGTCCTGGTTGTGTTCCCTCACAGTTTCTTGTGTCCCTGTGCACTGGCAGAGCATGGGCAATGGAGAACCCCTTGACTTATTTTAAGCGCTGCTGAGGAACAACAGAAGTATTGGTGTGTTATCAACATTATTCTCATACTGAATCCAAAACACAGCACTATACTGCCTAGTAGGAGGAAAATTAACCCTATCCAAGCCAAAAGTAAGCCAGCCCCCAATGATACATGTGAGAAAGCTTTACTCTGACAGTCTACCTTTTGCTGTCTCTGCTTGATAAAGAGATACCAAGTGTCATTTTTCATCTCAGTGACATGCCCAGTGCTCAAAGACCCCAAAATGCCTTATAGCACTGTACTTGATTCACTTCCAACGTGTCAAAATCCTCCTTGTACTGCAAACACTTGAGTGCAGGGTTCAGTACTTCAGGTGGCACCTGGTGGCAGCTGGCTTCCATCTTGTTAATACAGTCCAGAAGGTGATTGCTTTTCTTTCTTTGCCTCAGGAGACTGTTTTTGGCTCACATTTAGTTTCTTCTCCTTCACATCCCTGTGTTTTTCCAGCAGCCTGCTTTCTAACCAGCAGGAGCCTAGTCTTCATGGTTACACTGGAATTATTCTATCCAAGGACAGGTCTTCCCATTTGTTTTTGTTGAACATGATGATATTCCTCCAGCCTGTGGATGTCCCTCTAGGCAGAAGCTTTCTCCATCATATCAGTGGTTCCCTACAAGTGGCTATTGTCTTTGGATTTGTCGAGGCTTTCTGTCCCACCGTTTTGGTCTTTAATTACAGTACAAAGTCAACAGAGGACATTTTCTCTTCCTCGAAGGCTATTCCTATTCACCTCCTTGTCCTTCCTGCAACTGGGCATGGCTCATAGAGGGGTGCTGCAGTGCTCTAGTCCCCTAAGATTTTCTTCTTCCTCTGCTTAAAGAAGAGTTGAAACTTGTCTTGAGAGACTTCTCTGTTCATACTTACAACAATGTAAAAGCAAACTACTGAAATTACAGCTATGGGATAATTTCCATGAAATACTCTGCCCACAAAAGCAAAAGTGATTTACAGGAAGAAAAATAATTCAGCTTCTCTAAGATTCCATATTTCACCCTATTGCTTCTCATTTATAAAAACTGTAACAACTTCAAAGATTATGCTTCTTGTAATCTTCACTAATCATTAGCAACCAGAATTCTCAGTGTCCTGACAGTCACATGACTGCTGCACTACATATGAGGAGAGACCTCTGTCCACAACTCTTCTTTCAGGGTATCATTGGTCTCAGCCTTTTTTATTTCCACATTGACAGTAATCAACCTTACCTCTGCACACACAGCATCAGCAAGAGCAGAACTCAGATTGTTCCAGAGTGCTGTCATATTCTTGACATAATGAATTTACAATAAACCATGATCAGCGAAGACAGTGGTCAGAATTCATTCTCACTTATACTGATGAAAATCCAAAGCCAGCTGAAATGAGTTAAAATGTGGTCAGATGGTATGGAACTACATTCTCACATGGTAAGAGAATTTATAATTTTCAACCCTGAAGTATAATTCTTTAAATTTATGTTGGTACATTTGACATATTATTGACCTTTCCCAGTCTAGCTGATGCTTGGCAGTATCTGTCTGTCCAGTAGCACATACAGCACTGTGTTCAATAATATTCAATGATAGTACCAAATGATTCTTGGTCTCTCAAAATAGTAATAATAATAATAATAATAAAAAAAAAAAAAAAAAGGGCAGGTAAAATACACATGGATCTAAAAATCTAAAAAGTACAAGGTAAAGAGAAATTTTCCAGCCTGAGGACTACTGTGAACTGACCCCATACTAGCTTTATGTTGCTAAATAATTAAGGAGAGCACTTGATTCAGAGCAAATACTTAAAATTAATGAAGTCCAGCACTCATTAATCCTTTTAGAAAGAAGTGGCTTAGTAAAGACTTCAAGGTTTTCTCTTTCCATTAAATCCATAGCAAACATCAATATTAAATCCTATATGCAATATAAAACCCCAGAATTTGTCTGTGGACATATCATGTGTGCGCCTGATTATCAAAAGTAATTGAGAGTTCTTATCAGTTTGAAGCATGAAAAGGATTCCTACAAAATATAAATACAGAACATATGAAAAGTGAACTGAAGAATTTTCTTGTGAAAATTTTGGAAGGAGAGAAACCACTTATACACCTCTGTTGTTATATAGAGTGCAATTATATGAAAGTTCAGCATTTTTTGGTTGTTATTTAAATTTTTATTATTATTGTTATTCATTGATTATTATATTTTTAAATTATTATTATTATGGGTGTGTTGTGTGTAGCTGAAATGGAGTTCATTTTCCCCACAGCAGACCTCACAGCTCTGTAAGGCATTGGTACGGCATTGGTAATACCACAGTGTTTTGGCTCCTGCTGAACAGGGCTGGCGCAGCCACAGAGCTCTCACCAACACTCCACCCTTACCAGAGGTCTGTGCATGGGCAAGATGTTGGGAGGGCATATAACTAAAACAGCTGGGGATATTCCATGTTGTATGACATGTTCAATAATAACAGCTGAGATAAAGAAGGAAAAAGGATGGGGGAAAGTGTCATTCGTAATTTGTTATTTATAACACTTGCCTTCTGGAGGAACCATGACGTGCAGAAGTTCTACTTCCTAGGAAGTGGCCAGACATTGCTTGTTGATGGGAAGAAGAGAAAAAAATTTTGGTTTTATTTTCCTTCGTTTTTGTGCTCATGATGTTTACTGCTGTGTTAGTAAACTGCCTTTATCTTGACCCACAAGGGGTTTTTTTTCATCTTATTTTCTCCCCCCATCCTGCTGAATAATGGAGTAATAGAGTGGCTTGCTGGGTGCCTGACATCCAGCCAGGTTCAAACAGGTACACTGGGGGAAAGTAAAATGGTATTTTTTGAATACACAGCATTTAGAGTTAGGAACTGATAATATTTCTAATGATACTGCAGATTTTCAGGTAAGTCAGTTGGAAAAACATCTGTCATTTTTATCAAATGTGCAAAAGGGATAAATTTTCTGATTCAATTCTATCTTAGGGTTTAATTAATTCCTGTCAAGATTTAGGTTCTGTCAAGGCAGGGAGGCAAGCAGAGTTGGTAGAAAGAGGTCAAATAATTAAGACTATCCTAGAGTCATTCCTGTGAAGAAAAGAGAAATTTAAAAATTAAGAGAAATAAAGAATTATACTATACCTTTGAACACAGATCCAGGACCTATACAGTCAGTAGGTGTAACCTGGAATTTAGTAATGATTTTTAGGGGTGTTTTAGGGGATTTTTTTAATTTCTTCAACTTCAGAAGTTTAAAATTTCTGAAGTTTTAAAAGAGTGAATATTTTATTCCTTGGAAATGTTCAAGGTCAGGTTGGATGGAGCTTTGAACAACCCAATCTAATGAAAGGTATCCCTGCCTGACATGGTGGCTGGAACTGGTTGATCTTTAAGGTACCTTCCAACCCAACCTGTTTTATGATTTTCCCACTATTCAGTAAACTCTGAAGTGGGCTTATGTAATTATTATTTTAAAAAACCAGCCCAAAATAAAAACCAGAATAATAATTAAAAAAAAAAAAAAAAAAAACCTAAACATAATAAAATTAAAGAAATTAAACATACATCTACAAAAATATTTAATTTAGAAATTTCAAGTTTTCAAGTAAGAAAATAGTTCAAGTATTAAACTATGAGAGTACAACAAAAATTAATAAAATATGTTTCTATTTATAATTTAAGTATCTAATAATAGAGGTTTAGTCTTGAAGATAAGAAAATATTCTCCTTAATTAAATTTTGAAAATCTCAACATAGTTTAGGCTAAATTTGCTTACTATTCATGGGTATCTTCTTAAGTAGAATTTACGATTTTTTGTGTCCATTTTATTAACTTTTCCACTGTTATATTTTACCTCAAAAAATCACAGTATGCGTTACTGGTATGCCTTTTCACTCTACCATTATAGTAGTATGGAAATTGCTCTGAGTCAAAAGATGAGAGGGTGGTGATGTTGATTTGAGATTTTCACAGTGATAAGATCATGAAAGTTTTGACAATAATTTTTCTGATCCTACAAATGACAGACAAATAACACAAAATGTAATGATAGGCATTTCAGTCTGACTTACAAGTGAAAAAATTGCCAGAGCAGAATTTTTTATATGAAACCATTTACAGTTTTACCACAGATATGTATCTGCTGTCATCACTCTATCAATATTTTTATTCTATATACAAACCCTAAAAATACAGGTATGTCTTATGATCACAATAATCATAAGTCTTATGATCACAAAAATCCCTGATTCAAAGACCTATGGTAAACAAAGGAACAAAAAGTAGAGTATAAGCTGTCATATAAGTATGCTTCTAGGTTAAATATTTTTAAAATCTTTTGCTTAGTCAATCTAGTTTCAAACTTTCACTTCGTACTGCAGGAAACAGCAGAAACTTAATGGTGTTGTCACATATCTGAGAAAAAAAACTCTTAATACTTTACCTGCAGACGGTTTACAGCTAATTCAAGTTAGGATTAATTTCAAAGAAATGCTTAGAGCTTTAAAAGTTAACCTTCAGAATCTCCACAAGGATCACTTTGTAATCAGAGAGAGGAAAATAAACACCTACAGAAGAAATTTCAGGTTGTTATAAGATAGACAGCTACCATAAATTAGATGTGGAGATATTTATTCCTCTCCTTTGGCCATAATGAGAGTGTAGGATAACTTAGATGGCAGCTGCTAGAGATCTAAATTTAGATGAAATTGCTCTGTGCCTTTTTACATGCCAGTAAGTTTAAAAGGTTCTTTTCCATTAAACTCAACTAACTTTAAAGCCCATTTCAAGGAATAAAATGCATCTTCTCTTTTGTACTTAATCACACTTGTCAGGGCTAATAAATTAAACACATCCAGGACCATTTTTTGACACCGAAGCTGGGTACAACAGGAAGGTTCATGGCCATACTGTTGAACTCTGTTTCTCCCTGGATAAGTGCATCCACAAATGCCCAAGAGTGACTGGACTCTTGTCAGGGTGACAATGCAGAGTCAGATTGTGCCTGGAGTTGTTCACACTGGCAAAATAGGTAAACAGCCTGTCACAGTGCCTGCGAACACTGTGCCACTGGCGTATTACATGAAGTGATTAACTTCTTGTTTCTCAATGCACTTTATTGAGGGTGCATAAGATACAAAATTGCAGATTCATTGACACATTTCATTACTATCAGGGCTTTTTTTTTTGTATTTACCCATGTAACTATTATGGCCAACTTAAGTGAAATGAATGACGTGAAATGAATATGAGTTAGGAAGAGTAGCAATAAACAAGTGGTTTCTTAGTACACATGTCATTGGTTTTCAGATGCTTAAAGGGATTGCTGAAGCACTATGCAAATACATTTATTCAGTTTTTCAGAGCTCTGTAGGAGAAGGGTATACAGGTGACCTTGCCCCTGATAAGTAACAGCTGTGTTAATTACCAATACAGCCTCACCCATGATGAGTCACATCTATGGCCAATAAAGATAAGTGTGATAAAAAGGAGTGGGTTAGCTGGTGAGGAGAGGATCCTGAAGGAGGAGGAACCTTGAAGAAGAGGGAATCATGAAGAAGGATCCTGAGGAGGAAGAATCAGGGCTGTGAGGTCAGTCTGGGTCTGCAGTCAGAGCCTGTTGTTGGAACCTGCAGCCACAGTCTAGCCAGGTAAAAGCCTGCAGTCAGAGTCTGCAAACCAATACATGCAGCCATAGTTTAGCAGGAAATAACCAGCAGTCAGAGGCTGCAAGGGAAACTTACAGTAGGAGCTTGCTGCAACCAGAGTCAGTGAATAGTCAGTCAGTCAGTGCAGGCTCAGTCAGTATGGCTGAGCTGTAAAGAGGAATAAACCAGGGCCTTTCTCATACTATAATAAATAAGAAGTCTTGGCTCATTTCTACCCTCTAACAAGAGGGCTGCTGTAACAGAGGTCTATAAAGTAGCAGCACTGTATTCTTTCTACTCTTCTAGTCTCAGATTTTAGTTCACTGTGCAGGTTTGGGACGGAGTAGTTATTTTTTCACAATTGCTAGTATAGGGCTGTGTTTTGGATTTGTGGTGAACACAGGGCTGATAATATTTTTTTGTTGTTTTTTAGATTTTCCAATGGAAAATTTAATTTAAGCAGCTTTTCTTTGTCATGTTATAATGTCCTAGGGAAAAATCCCAAATATCTTAACATTGCTTGAAGAACAAGCAAAAGACGCTGAAGAAATCCCTGCTGATGTTTGTGTCAGAACTGCTGTATGCTGCAGCACTTTGGACCAAATGCTGGCAGGGGAATGAGAGCTAAGTCTTCAAATGCAGCTGTCACAAGATTTTCTACTGAAAATCAATTGTAAGTATCAGAACTGATTCTTTAGTGTTTTCATAATTAAAGGCTAATTATTTAAACATCAAATATCTTTAGTAAACTCTTTGCAGTATACTTCAGTAATTAGACATAAGGCCAAATTGTTCTCCAAATACCAGAAGTTGATGATATTGCCGAACGTAGGTCAAAGCTAGTTCATAAAAGAGATGTATTTTGGGGAGAAAACAGAATATATTATAAATTACTTTATATTCTTTATAGAACTAGGTCTGTGGACTAAGAGCTACAGAATTTTTTGAACAAAAAACTATTTATTGAACAAAAAAAATCTTTATGCTTTAATCTATATGTTTTATCTTCATTTCTCTGCTCTTCCTTGTCATCATGTCTTTCATTTTTTCCTATCTAACAATGAATTTCCTTTGTTTCACTTAAGTTCATGAGATATTCTGGAAACAGAAATATTTGGGTTTGGTGGCTCAAATATTCACTATTAGTTACTAATGTCATAAGAAAAAAGATAAAGGGCAAAAGCAAACCTACCCCAATTTTTAGGAGCTAAAAATCCCAAAAGACTTTGAGAATTCTACTTTTTTCTATACAACTAATGTTAAATGATAACAGCTGAAACACGATGACTTTATGAATATGAAACTAGGTACATATATATTGACACATTTAAGTTGAAAAAAATTACAAAAACTAAGAAATCTCCTTCTTATGGTTTATTTTCTTCTTTCAGCATAGTGCTAAGGCAGAGAGATATACACTTGGGATCCCAAATTTGTGGTAATAATAACATTACAACATTCAACATCTGTAAAATACAATTTTGAATTTCAGGAAGACTGATATCAAATTAACAGCAAAACCTGTATGAGCCATGGCAACAAGAATTTCCATTTTGTGAACAAGAATCAATTATTATAAAAGAAATCCATATACGAAATATCATAAAAGGTTCTCCCTGTAGTCTTTTCATCAGACTTCAAAGGGACTTTTCTCAAACACATTAATAATATACTATAATTCAAAGGCTGCACTTATGTTGCAATATTAGCTGTAAGAAACAGGAGAACTGAAAGATGCACACTCTAAGAAGAGTAGCCTTTGTTTCTTCTGAAGAGAAATAATTTCAGCAACAGATGTTTTCCATGGTCTTTTAAATTTCAAACAGGAAAAGAAACATATCCTACATTTTCTGGAGCTATCTGAAATCAGACAAAGAAATAATACAATCTGAATGAAATAGAAATGACTATGCCAGTGTCATTTTTGCAAAGGTTAAAGATTGGATAAGGAGAATGCTACTGAGTTATGAGAAGGGTGCTTCTTCACTATTCATGGGTGGAAATAATAAAATGGCATGGCCAGTTCTAGCATCTACATCACAAAAAGAAAATGTTTAAAACTTAACACTCCATTATGGAAGATTAACCAAAACAGTTACAGAATAGTTTGAAATTCATATGTATAGAATATATATATATAAGAATGTATATCTATATAGAAAATGAATGAGTGATAACAGACAACTGTTTAAAGTAGAAGAAAAAATATTCTTTGAGGTGATATATCAACAGAAATAATCAGGTGGACTACTGACAGACAAGCTTGGATATTTTTTCTAAAAATATATATAGTTGAATTACAAATGAACAAAAGTTTCATATTTTTATATTTTATTGAAATATTTCTTCTGGTTTTTTTTGTTTGTTTGTTTGTTTTTGTGTTTTTTTTTTTTTTTTTTTTTTTTTTTTTTTTTTTGTCTGTTTTTTTTTTTTTTTTTCTTCCCCGAATAGACTATAAAGTGATCACAGTCCTAAACAGTAGTCATTGGAAAATTTGAATATTGTTAGAATATTCTCATTTTGTTTCCTTGTTTTTCTCTGAAGGATGCATGTGAAAAATCAGGGCCCTATAAAATATGATTTGTCTTTAAATTAGGCAAGGTACTACAACAAATAGCAGAAGTACAGTCTTTTTTTTTTTTTTGGAACCTGGTTCTGTGATACAATCGGTCACTGATATTTGGAATTTCTTTTGTACATATGAATATCCCACCCCAGACAAAGCTGTCAATAAATTGACAATATTTGTCTTGAAGTCTCTATCAAGCATTCCCACTCTCTAATAATAATAACAGCTTTGAGTGGGTTTTTCTTTTTGTCTGTTTGGATTTTTGAAGGAAAAGGAAAAGTATTTCAAAGGTTTATTTAATAAAAAGGCTTCTCAGACTTAAACCACAAATTACTGTATTCTTGGCTTCATAGTAAAAAAAAAAAAAAAAAAAACAACAGTGCAGGTCAGATTTGTGCAAAGAGAAGAGGGGGAAAGGAGACAAAAAAGAGCAGGTGCCAAGAAACATTTGATTGTGCAGAGACTCATGAATGTGCAGAATTGCCTATGAAGCACAATTATTGAGTCAAAGTGCATTGAAAAAGCTGCAAGAATTAGGTGGCATCCTAAGAGACAAGAATGCTAAAAAGGATTTTGATGGGTTGAGTTATCACTGATCATTTCATCACCAATATCGTCATGTTCTGTGCTGTGGGTTTTTTCTTTCTTTTGACTGTATAAGACAATATTCTACTTTGCATTATAAGTTTTTCAGTGTTTTGCAGAATAAATTAAGGATGTACAAGTTCATCTAGAAAATTCCGTAACAAAGATTTCTTGCCCTTTTTTTTCAAGAAAAGAAAAAAAGTGAGAAAAAGAACCTCCATCAAGTCAAAATTTCTAAAACTTAATTTAAACAGAAAATTATATTTTGTATGCTGCTGAAATATTGTATTTGTTCTTTCTCCATAGGAAAATAAAATTAAGCAATTTGGAAAAGTAATGGGATTTTATTTAAATACACCCATCAATACTAATCTGCATGTTGTATAGATATATCTGTGAAAAAAGGAACCACCTTAATTGTCTAACTCATTTATGCCAGTCCCAGAGAAGATAATGAGATGATTAATGTAATTAACATCAGTAGAGTTTGGCTTATGAGTTAGAAATATTAGTGGTGCTTGGAATGCTTAATAAGTACTCAATTATAATTAGTATTTCATAATCCTTACTCTTCTGTTGGTGTAAATCCTTACTGCTTTACTAAAAATATTAGTACCATGTTCTTCTTTCATGCAAAACCTTTGAAAAGTAAAAACTAAACTTAATGTAGATGTTGCAGGAAGTTAAAATCCTAAAATATATTTTATGAAAAATATATTGTTGCTATATAAAATAGCAATATTTTTCTTTTAAATTATGAAAAAATTACAAGAATTTAATTGTTTAATTTAATTTTATGTGCTATATCATTTATTCTTTAATTTTCCTTTCAATTTTAAAGCTATAATGAATGCAGGCATCTTGATAGTCAGTGAATGTTAACCATGTATAGTTTAGCTGTTATTTCATTCCAAACCAGATAGAAGAATTTATATAAATTCTTAATAAAGGCAGAAATATTTGTTAGATGGTTTTCAATTTTTGTAATTTGTTTTTGTCCCATATACACAGTTACAGTATTTACTCATAATGACTTAAACCATTTTTACTGCTCTTCTTGTGTTGACAGACATATCCCTACAATAAGCAACTTTCTCCTAAGCTGTAGTACAGTTCTGTGTCTTTAAAGGTTAATTTTTAGACTAAAAAGGAAATCAATGAACTGCAGCTGGGATGTAAGTCAAATAATTTATCTTTTCCACAGCTATATTCTATTCTTAAAATTCAAGAGACAAGCAATATGCAGAGTAATTTTCATTTTTTCTGGGCAACTCAGATTTTTATTTTTTTTCTTTCAAAGCAACCCATTAAAAATTCATCTTGGTGGGAAAAAAATTGAACTGTTTCAATATGGGTTTTTTTGTGGTAATATCTCTCTCCTTAATCAACATGTCCAATATAAAAAGAAAACAAAAATCCCCTAAGCAACAAAAACTATTGAACAGAATCAAAACTCTCAATGTTCCTTTGGAACTTCAGTCAGTAAAACATTTAAGGACCTGGGCCTAAGGTGTGCAGTTGCACGAGGGAAGGAACTTTACAGATAGTAGAGGAGTAAAGAGGTTTTGAAAAGAAGAGGATTGCTTCTTTTGGTGACACTAAACCATTCTGGGGTCTTGGTGACACTATCAAACATTAGAATTGGATCTGGGCAGGAAAAAGAGCATCAGTGAATGAAATCAGGCATTCAATGCCGATCTTCCACACTTCTGAGCACTTTCACCAAGCTGTTTCAGTTGTTTCCCAAGAAAAAATTGGGCATAGCTTGGAGAACAGTTTCCTTCAGTTACAGCTTCCAAAAGGCAACAGGATGCCTCTTCAACAGGAGCGATCTCTTCATCTCTACATAGTCCTCTCCTATTAATGTCAGATTGCTTTTGTACTCTCATGTAGTCTCGTGTTCTGGAGTCTTGCCCTGAGACTCACAGCATATGTCCTCTTCTTTAGAAGCACTGCTTAATGCCTACAGTGAAATCATCACACTTCAGATATTTTGAACAGGCATGAGCGTACAGCTCACCCAATCACTGATAACAAATACAGGATCATAAGCAATGTTAGGGCTCTGACAAAGTGCCTGGGACGCTTTGTATCCTGGTAATCTGGCAGCAACAGCCAACACACAAATGCCTCTAATGCACATGAGAGTTGCACTGCCTTTTGACTCCACCAGAGTGATTTGAGAGTGTCACATCACATGGGTAGTGTAGACGGCATCCTGCCCATGCTGCTGCTATCGGTAAAGGGTCAGGATGTCAAGTGGCAGAGTGCTGGCAATTTGTGACAATGACCTTGGTCAAAGGACTATGCATCAAGAGCCAGGGTATCAGTATTGCATGAACTGAGATGAAATTTGGACTAAAGACAGTATATTGTGGCCTATGCCTCCAGTTGGTTAAAAGATTTGAGTTCTACTTAGTTTAAACTTGAGTTTACCTATGCCACTTATTTCTGGAACCACCGATTGATGTCTGCCTTTGTTTTATTCAGCAATATAAAATATGGCCCTAGCCTCAGGTTCAAACTTTGTCTCCATAATCAAAGTAGAAATTTTAACCTCAGTCCACATAACCCAGGTATTGCCAAACTCATCGGATTACAGCTATGGGGTACATGTGTCTTAGTTTCCTCTTTTAAATATTTTCTATTAATAATTAAATAGTAATTGCCTCTAAGGCAAAAAATAAAGCTTCATACACACAAGAAAATAATTGTATCTGATACAGGTAGAATTCTGTTTGTTTGGGTATTTTTTTCTTGTGGACATGACAACCATCTTGTCTTCTTTCACAGGACTGTTTCATTTAATTTAAGTGGGAATTAAACTTCTAAATCATATAGGTAGCTTATGAAAAAGTACAACATCAAACAAGCTGCCTGAGTGCAATACAATGATTAACCTTGTGGTAGCTACTTGTATGCTTGAAAGTTATATTGAAAATAAAATCAGAAAAAAATAAATGACAAATAGCTCCATTACAAGGCAAAGAGAATCTTTTATTCTTATTTGAACATTGCTGACAGCATGAGCTATAAAGAAAATAAGAACTGTATTGTAGAAAGCATTTTTTATTCTCTTCTCATTTTTCATTGAATAGTTTGGAATAAGGTTCCATCTCACGTAGTTTGACCAAAAACAATTCACCTGGGTTTAAGGATCACTTCCTAGCTGTTAGGTTAGACAAGTTCTTCTGAAAACCAATCAGAGTATATCAGTCATACTATCTGCGTGAATGTAGTAATTTTTAAAATATTTTATTTTACAGAAAGAATGAAAGATAGCTAAGGACAATAATACCGAATTAATTAATTAGGAATCTATAGAGTAGGATAGAAGTCTGTGTTGGGAGAAGTAGTGTATAGTAACACAGATCTAGCTACTGACTATTTAAAGAATAGCAGAAATCAGTCCTACTGCCTCTTGGTAGATTCTCACAATGTAAAATTAAGGTGCAGATCTCCTTGTCACAAGGCATTATGGTTATTATAAATTTATGGAGGAAATAATTCCCTTGATAGCCATTAGAAAACAAAAATACCACTTCAGGCTTGTGAATTTGCAGATTGCTGGAGGGTTTTAGAATAGTCTGGGAAAATATCACTGCATGTGGGTCCTATTACAATGCTGTTTCACAGTAGTCTCCTTTCAGCTCCTGTTTAAGACAGAATGCTAGACTGATGGGCCTCTGGGCTGACATGCTGCGTAGCTTAGTCATTTGTATGATTGTTTGTAATTGCCTTTTTTTTTTTTTTTTTTAATAATAGCTGAGCTATCCATAGAAGCAAGAACTTTTCTGAAAATGTATGCCTGTGCACTCTGAAGACATCAGGGTAGAATAAAGCTATACTCTATTTTCAATTAAAGGGTAGCCATTCCTTCTTCTTGAAGATTTTTCAAGTTTTCAGGCTAGCCTTCTGCTTGAAAAAACTCTTCTACGTTACATTAATTGCCTACTTTACATTAAGAAGACTTTGCAAATTTTAGTCTGAAAAAGGCAGATATATTGTTGCTGAGATCAGTGACACCGTTCTGTGTTCAACGACAGCCTGTGTCAGTGTGATGACAGCCTGAGGGTGGCTTTTGTTTTAAGCTGTATCAATTGCTGCAGTAAATGTTTTTCCCTGAGTTCATTCACTGTTCATTCACACTCAAAATACTGTGTATGTCCCCCCTACTCAGCCAGACCAACATGGAGGATGTGTATGTACACAGGTAAGCCCAACACAGCCTATAAAATGAGTAGAACAAGAACTCTGATGAGAGCAAGGGGCTTTAGTGGTAAACACGGGTGTGTTTCTCTCTGGTAACTGGATCTGCCCAGCACTGTGAGAGTGGGCACATCATGAAGACCCATAATGGGAATCCATTTTATGGCAATTGAATTGTATATTGGAATTGCTGTATCTTGATAAGTGTAACTTGCATTTTGTTGTGTCATTGTATCACTCTCTATCACATGTAATCATAAATCAGAACACATAAATCAGAAATGCCATGTAATATGAGCTATCTTTAAAATAAGTGAATTTGATATTAAGTATTACACCCTCCATGGGTGAAGTACTTTGGCAGAGAGTGTTGGATTCTGACATTGATGCTGAGGTCTGTTTGTTGGGGTTTTTTTTGTTTGGTTGGGTTTTTTTGGGTTTTTTTTTTTGCAATGAACAACATTCCTAGAAATTTACTTTTCTGGGACATGGAAATAAGTCCCAGAAAAGCAAAATAAAAACAAAATTGTATGTGTATCTGTGTGATCTTGTATATATATATATATATATATATATATATAAGTGCATATGTATGCATGGACATGCATATGTACACAATTTTGTGTACAATGTGTAGAATAGAGGGGAAGAGCTAATTCTTCCAGCTGTGTAAAAAGAGTTTGGGTTTCTGACGACTTCAGAGTCTCTGGGCAAAAAACATCCTCAATATCTACAACTGGTGTCTTGCTTACTGTCATTTCCATTCATAACACTTCCCTATCTAATCATGGTGTAATAAAGAAACGCCAATGAGTCATTATGAGATAAATGAGACTGCAAGAATATCATACAGGTAATAGCATTAACATTAAATTTTGATTTGGCATATTGACATTAAGAGAATAAGTCTACTTTGTGAAATTGCAAAGTTTACAGGGCAAAATCAGTATTCCCCCATTAATAAGGTGACTAGGTGACTGTAAACACAGTATGCTTCCCACACTTTGCCACTTGCAGAATGGTTGAGTTGGTTGGGTATTTTTTTGTTTGTTTGTTTGTTTGTTTGTTTTTGTTGTTAGTTGTTTTTTTCTTTTCAGAATAGCAATGGAAAACGTTTTCAGATAACTATGCTCAATGACTGATTCTTCCCATGAAAATTGCCCAGCATTAGCAGCTTGTTGTCCAATTAATTATTTTTTTATAATGTACTGCTTTTATCATCTGTTGTCCCAATTACATAAGCTATGTAAAAGTTTTTGAATATGGGTGAATATTTGCTAATATTTGCTAGAGCTTCAAATTTCATGCTGATTTAAATGTTGCTTTCAACACCATTATACAAGATGCTTATGGGGTGTTCTCTGTAAAGGTACATCCCCTGTCCAGATATTTTATGGTATTACAGGATTGCAGAGAAATCACTTCCATGAATATAGAGCCAGGACAATTTTGTTTGGAAGAGACACATGGACATCTGCTAGTCCAATCCCTGCCCAGATCAGGGTCAGCCAGAGCATCCTGCTCAGGGCTGTATCTGGTTGGATTTTAAGTATCACCAAGGACAAACTCCACAATGTCCCTGTTTAAACATTTCTTAGTTATGACAATGTCCTATTGAATTTTTTTTTCCTCTAATCCCTATCTTACCTATGTTTATAGAAAAAAATGCTAGTTTTATAACTCATTTCTATACATAGGGAAAATTTATCTTGACTTTCTGTTCTATTTTTTCATGTTTTTGTCAAAAAAGACTTCTATTGTGAAGGAAAAAATAAAACAAAACATTAGAAGAGAACTAAAGAGGTGGAATATGAACAATCAAATGAAATAAAGCCTAAGAATGCAGCAATTCTTAGGTTTTGGACTGAAAGATAAAATGAATCGTGGGCCATCTGTCTGGATTCAAGGAATTGTATTATCTTTTGTTAACAGATTAATTCTTTGGTACAAATCCAGCCTCCAGCATAATTTTGTAATGATCCTTTCTAATACTACAGTAAAATATGATAATGTATAAGGGATATTAAAAAAAAAGCTTAATGAGCAGTATCACATAGAAGAAAAATAATAGTAAGAAAAATAATAAAATGTTCTTGCAATACATTTTTCTTTGATTGTTTGGGTTTTTGTTGTTGTTTTGTTTACTGTTTTGTGGGGGGTTTTTTGGTGTGTTGTTGTTGGGTTTTTTTTTGTTTTGTTGTTGTTTGTTTTTTTTTTTTTGGGTTTTTTTTGGGGGGTTTTTTTGGGGGTTTTTTTTGGGTTTTCTTTGCAATATATGCAGCAATTACGAAATTACTTTAGAGGTCTGACAGATAAACCCAGTAAATTTCAGTAGCCCAAATGATGTGCTTCAAATGCTGCATTTTGTCTGTTGATGATGCATAACATCAGGTTTCAGAAAACTCAAAACACAGTAAATTAATGTAAAGGGGATAATATTGTGCTTTTAAATTTTTAAATGATCCCTATCACAAAATTACACAAATAAATCAGTGTATATATGTTTTGCCAGTGTATGACAAAGGTTTTTAAACCAAATTTTAATAGTAATTTTTAACTTATATATTTGTTTATATATCACAAATTTTGTGAATCATTACAAGTGATTTTTTTATACCCTCTTATTTTATTTGTTGGAATAAAATAATACATATTAACTAACCGGATTGAATGGGTGAAGCTCAGACCTTTAGCTTTACCTATAAATTATAATACTTTTAAAGATATTACATTATGAAAGGGTTGAAACTCAGTAAACCCACAGTGTAGCGAACAGGAAAAGATGTCGCTCCCAGTATTTCCCTGGACAAGACTCACCAATATTTAGACCAAAATCTACATAATTAGACATTCTTCACTGATTATATTGAGACTTCATATACCTGGTGATTCACTGAAAATGAAATTTAGCCCCAGAATAAAAGACATAACTCTAAGGGTCTACAAGCCTTGTGTGCATATATGATTGAAATGCTAAGTATAGGGTTGCTCACAATTATGAGTTATACATATATTAATATTTCACCAGGATAGGTATGTCTAACATATTCCTTATGACACTAAAATGGTAAGTTTGTGCCTAAATAAGTAGTAAGGATAGTATGCAGTAAAAGGCCTTGCTCATCCTATCAGTATAAACCCATCTGAAACAGTATTGATTCCTTGAAAAGCAATGAAAATATTTTTGCAATAACAGGTTGTACTGATTTTCAAATGATAAACATTGAAGGTAAAAAGTGAATAAACTAAATTTTAAACATTTGCAACTGACTATTCAGCCTTCTTCTTCTTTTTTAATAACTCTTTCTCTTAATACCAGGCATGGAGAGCAAGACATACTACTAGAAAATTATCCTAATAGGTTCTACTGTATTGAAAAACAGTGAAAAAAATGCACAACTCTTTATAAACTCTATTTTAAAAAAATTTGAAACATAGAAAATGCATACTTTGTCTCTCTATATCAGCATTCTGCCTTCTGTAAGAACCCTTCAAGAGGTGAACAAAAAGGCTGAAATACCTCATATTGTAGAGGATGTTTTGGAATATTCCTGTGATTTCCTTTTAGTTGTACAGGTATTAAATCTTTTTGTCTACTCTTCCAACGTATAGAAATAGTTAAAACTCTATTCTTCATCTCTGAAATAAATGTGCTATTTCTTTCCTATATGCCTAATTCTCCAGTTGTAATGACTATGGAAATACGGTAATAAGGCCTTTCTTTTCTAAAATATCATTAGTAAGCTATGCTCATTCTGTTCTGCATTTAAAAAACAATTTAAACATTTTCAGAGTGGAGAAAAGTGTGATTTATCACAGGATTATTCACAGGATGAATTCAGACATAGACCCAATATTTCTACAGAGACAAAACCTCTCTACAAATAAGCTAGGTAAATCTAATTTCAGTAAGTTTTGCAAATAATCTTGTACAGTAAATTCAGGGTTCCTTATATTTATTAACATCCTGATTGCTTTAGCTGATTGAAAATACATAAATAGAATAATATATAAATATTTATTTAGAATATATATAAACATTTGTTTATTGGTTTGAGTCTGGCCATTCTATCTTTGGTATACTTATGGTTTATATGCAGAACTGCCTCTGCATTTTTATTCTCTTAGTCTCTCATGTCTAATTTTTTATTTGTGCCTCTTTTTACTTTATTTCCAACATATACAAACACCTGAGTAAGGAAGTTTTAAAAATAATTTTGAGATATGTTTCTGTGTTTACTACAGGTTTTAAAGTGAATATGATTATGTTGGAGATGTGACTAATCTTCAAATCTACTTCTATCTCCATGGGAAGCAAAAACTGCAAAACAGAATTCTGTTTTCATATTATGCAGGAAAGACACGTGGATCCTTGGTCACCAAGATTTTGTCATTAAAACATCTCAAAAGGGGCTTTTTTATTGAGTGTGCTGTCTAAATCAGCTTTCCCATCAATTTTGCAGCCATTTGTAGTCAAAAGTAATGAGTGTCTCAGCTCATAGGTTTCAAAGTAATATATTAGAAAATCAAAGTAAGAGTGCACTGAATGGAAACTGCATTGAACTTCAGAAAGCAATATTGATAGTTTTTTTTCCTGCTGAGGCAATTATGGTGAACAGCAAAACCTGGTTTTGATGCTTTCAGCTGTTGACAATTTAATTATTCCAAGGATTTTCTTAAGAAGTTTCTTCAAAGTATTGTGTTTCCCAACACAAAGCTAAGTTGCTTTTTCTTTTTTTTTTTTTTTTAATGAGGAATTATAAATTGCTACTAGATTGCATTTAAAATAGAATATGTATGAAAGCTTTAAAACTAGAAATATGTTTTCTCTGAAGAAAGCTGAATTAATAATGTCAATGCAAGAGATCCAATATTTAAATATATATATTATAGTCAGAAAATAAAGAGTAGAAAGGGGTAAATAGAAAGGAAAATGGAAAGGATTGCCAGTATTGTTAGAGCTATTGGAAAATTCTCAGTGTCCTTTTAGGCTATGATGCTGAAGATTCTGTCAAGAAGCATTTATATTTTAATGAATGAATTAATTAAATAAATAAAAACCTATCACCTTGCCATCATACAGCAATGATTATTTTCTATTGCATTTTGGTTTTCCTCTTATAGTTATTTTACCTACATCTGTCAGAAGCAGAAATACTGCATAAATCATTGCCTTGAAAAATAACCTGTACTTGCACAGAACTTCATGAATGAAATGAAACAAAAAAGTGCTGAAAAGATCTTGGGAAAGCTATACAGTTTGAAATTGGCATTCACTTAAAATCTGAAATATGGAAAAGTTGGAAGAATCTCCAGGTAGGTATTTATTGATTGTATGTACTCCTACATAGGAGACTTTGCAAAAAAAATTCTCCTTAAGTACCTGAGTGTAACTATAGGAATGGTCTCAGAAGCTCACAAAATTATTTAGTGTCCTGTTTAATAGTGAAATATTAATGTGTAATTATCTCTACTGGACTCAGTTGTAAACCTTTATGACTCATTTCACCCCAGAACCAAAATGGTTTAGAAATTTTTATCAAATTTTATCTTCTCTGAAGATGCTTCCTCCTTTCTCTCAAACTATACCAATTTTTACCGTATTTTTTTCAAAAAGCCTGCTTTTTCATCTAGGCCTATGCCATATGTTCATGAGATTCCTGCTTCCCAGACATGCATGTTTATCAATGATGTGAGCCCGAGATTAGCTCAGTTGGTTAGAGCATGGTTCTAAAGGTGATAAGAACACCAGGGTTGTGGGGTTAATCCCTGCACAGACCATTCACTTAAGAGCTGGACTTGATGTTCCTTGCGGGTGATCCCTTCTGACTCTGAATTACTGTGAATTGAAGATGATTAGCTAAGCCAAATAATAAATAATGGAAGGTAGTGCTTCCCTCTGCAAAGCACAATTCTTTGTGAAATGGGTGGTATCTTCCATCATGACAAAACAGGAAATCAGTGTAGTCACTGTTAGGGAAACAGGCTCAAAAAAATGCTGTAACATAATTGATTACAAGCAATCCATGGTCCAGGTGAACCAGTGAAAAAAGGGTTTAAAGAAACATACACAAATTCTAGAACTGTAGAGGATATTCTGCTAGGGGTATTAGGTATTCTCCAAATTTGTCATGTTGCTTTATGTAGCAGCTAATGCAAACAAACAAACAAACAAACAAACAAACAAAAAAAAAAAAAAAAAAAAAAAAAGATCAGAGACCTTGAGTCAGCTGTTGTCCAAGTAAAGAAACAGAAATTCAAAAGCACTCACGATGTATGCAGTTTGTCCCTGATTCACAAGCCTTAGAAAAAAAAATAAAATTCTCTCTTCACAGAGGATTGGAAAAAGCCTCACAGGATCCCAGAATCTATAGATAATAACTCTCTAATCACTAAAAGAAAAAACACTTAGAAATCTAATTTCTTTTCTGATAAGTTTTTCCTTTATTTTTTCAGTAGTTATTAAAAGAAAGAGAATAATTTGCTCTAATGTGAATTGTTTTCAGATTGTCTGCTTATTTTGCCAAATTGTTCCAGTAAATATAAATAGTAATTTATATGCATCTTTTGAACTGTAAGCTATAATAAGTTTTAAATCTAAGTTCTTTTAGCTGGGGGGTTAGTTCATAGTAGCTGAATTTTCTTTTAACTTAAAAACATCACTGTCATAAATATAGACTTTTACTGGAGGTGAAGAAAATGTGCTAATTAACCTTTCCTTACAATAAAATCTAGATTTATGAAGGCATTAGTGTCGCTATGTTAAGCAGATCCACCAGGGAGAGCAAGAGCTAAAATATTGAAAACTGCAGTGGAACTCAGTATTAATTTCAGGCCATACTTGCAACTGTGTTAACAGTGGTAAGGAATCTTTAAATTACATTGGTCATCTGCTTTAACATTCAAGGTTTTTTTGGGTATTGATTTTTTAAAAAAAAAATCAGCTAAGTGAGCCATCTCTAGGTTGAACAGTCTCAACTACCTCTGACTTTCCTCACTGGAGGAAATGGTCCAGTCCCTTTAACATCCTTGTGGCCCTTTGCTGGACTGTGTTCAGTATGACCATGTCTCTTTTGTACTGGAAAGCCCAGAACTGCGCACAGGACTCCAGATGTGGCTTCACTAGTCCTGAACAGAGAGAAAAGATCACTTCCCTTGACCTGCTCTGTCTAATGCAGTCCAGGATACCATTTGCCTGCTTTGAAACAAGGGTACGTTGCTGCTTCATGTTCAAGTTGGTGACCAACTGAAAACCCAGGTCCTTTTCTGTCAAGCAGCATTCCTTCTGAGTAGTGCACAGCAAATACTGGTGCTTTGGGTTGTTCCTCTCCAGGTGCAGGATTTTGAATTTTCCCTGTTCAATTTCTCTTTGTCAAACTTCATTTTGTCAGCCCACTTCTCCAGCCTGTCAAGGTCACTCTGGATGGCAGCATAACCCTCTGGCATATCAGCCACTCCACCCTGTATCATGTCATCAGCAGGTTTGCTGAGGGTGCACCCTGTTCCATCATGCAAATCATTAACAAAGGTATTCAATGGGATAGAGCTCCTTATTAGTCCCTGGCTAGCTGCTGACTTCCAACTAGATTTTGTGTTGCTGAACACCACCTTCTGGGCCCTGCCTTTCAGCCATTTTTAAATCCAACTCAATCTTCATCCATTCCATCCATCAACATCCTGTCTGTGAGAATCTTATGGGAGACAGTGTCAAAATACATACTTGTCAAAGTAGACAATATCCACTGCTTTCCCTTCAACTATCAAGTCTGTAATTTGATCATAGAAAGCCATCAGGCTGCTCAGGCATTTTGCTTTGGTGAATTCATGCTGAGTATTCCTGCTGCCTGTCTTGTTGTGTGTGGAAATATTTTTTAGAATTAATTGGTCATTCACCTTCATGGGAATCAAGATAAGGTTGGTGGAGTTCCCTGAGAACCATTTTTGAGAATAAAAGTGGTGTTTGATTTCCTTCAACCTTCAGGCACCTCTCGTAATTACCACAACCATTCAGGGATTATCGAGTGGCCTTGCAACAGTATCAGTCAGTTCCATCAGTACTTGTGGATATATTCCATCAGGGATTATGGGTTATATAGACATTTTGCATAAATACTCTGTACCCTGATCCTTTTTAACCAAGTAAAATCTTCCAGCCTTTGTCCTTGGTGTCAGGCCCCTGGGATTCCTGAAGGCTGATCTTGTTAGTAAAGACTAAGGCAAAGGTAGCATTCAGTATCTCAGCTTTCCCCATGTGCTTTGTCACTCTTTCCATTCAGCAGCAGGCTCACATTTCTCTGAGAGTCTTCCTTTTGTCACCTACGTATTTATAGAAACATTTTTTTCTGCCTCTGACATTGCTGGCCAGATTCAATTACAGGTCTTTGGTAAGGGAAGCATGCTCTGACAATATCTCTGTACTTTTCCCAAATTACTTGTCCTTCCTTCCATTTTCTGTAAAATTCCTTTTATATATTTGGGTTTTTTTCCAGGATTTCCTTGTCCAAAAGGCCTCCTGAGCTTTTTTTTTTTTTTTTCAAATTCTTTTCTCTTTTAGATGGAACACTAGTGAGGTGGTGATTACTTTAGAATAAGGCGAATGTGAATGGCTTTTCTTAGCACCCTCTCTATTCCAAGGTTTTATCCCATGAGAGTCTTTCAAGGAGATTAATGAAGAGGAAGTGATCCCTCCTCTTCTGAAGGGATCCCTCACTTTCTGAAGTATAATTATGGTCTTGATGTTTGTTTGCTCTACTTTGACCTCACAGGATCCAGAACTCATTAATGAAACCAATGTTGATCTTCATGTCACCAACAATTCTTTGATTTTAAGAAGCAGAAATGTTTCTAAATAATAACCGTGCAGTTGTCCTTTCTGTTAATTTACTGATTTATGATAAAAAATAATTATTTTGATTACTCTAGAGAAAGGAAGGGAAAAGTTTTGAAATATCTTTTCTACAGACATTATCTAAAATATCAATGGAAATTGTAAACTAAGCATAAACTTTTTCTGATTGATATGAATATACCCGTAGTTGCAAAAGGTTAGAGTTGGGGTAAACAGGTGCCTACTTCTATTAATAATATAACAAAGTATATCCCTGCACCTTTATTAGCAGTTACTCTTGCAAGCACAGACTCAAAAAAATTATGTAATTTCAATATGTATCTATGACAGCATCAAACCTGTGCCATGTTAATTCCAGTAGTGTTGACAATGGGCTTGAAAAATTTTTGGGAGAGAAGATAATGACATGGCTCCACACGGACTAGTAAAGTACAAGGTTAGAAGCTTTGGCTTTGTAAGGACTTAAAGAGCACAGTTGCCTGTCTCAAACACTTTTTACGCCACAGAAGGAAATGACAGGATGTTTCTAATTCCAGGCTTGGCAGAAGTGAGATCTGGGTAGCACTTCCTGGTTAACACATCCAGACAAAAATTCACACTGGGGCAATCTGCATAAAGAAGCAACTGCAAATACACATATCACTGGTCAAACAAAGATCACCCCAAGTTATGAGACAGATGACATCTAAGACCAACGATGACCAAAAAAGGTCCCCTGAATATGCCTCCCTGGCTATCTGGAATTTGGACTGGAAGATAAGCTACAATATCTAGGAACTCGAGATAAGATAAAGATGGTATCACCTGTCTGGGGTTATCTCAGACCTAGGAGAAGGTAACAAAGCTGGAGGAGAAGAATGGATCACTGATAATGGACACAAAGAATGCAGAATTTCTGGGCCACAAGGAAAGCCAACTGCTGAAATCAGCTCTGACTGGGTAAAAGGCAATTCTGGCAGGTGGAGATTCTGACCACACCCACTGAATCCAGCAACTGACTGACTCAGAAGAAGAGAAAGACTGAGCATGGGGCTAATTAGTGTTAGAAGTGAGGAATCATTTAATCAATAGACTAAGAGAACTCTTTAGCCAATAAGCATTAATTTATTTGTTTCCTCAAATCTATAGCGAAAACCTCGTGACCCCACCACTGAGAAGCCCAGGGGTGAAGGAACACCAACAGGCTGGCACTGGATGGTCTGTATTCTGCTTGATCTCTCTGTCTCTCTTGTCTCTTTTCTTTTTAACTCTCTACCTCAAATTTGTTGTTAAATAAAATCTGTATTATTGACTTTGGCAATATCTCTCACTTGCACCTTAATTCTAGCAGAGACCTCTAAAGAATTGGATCTTAGCAGACATCTTAATATTCATCTAAATATTTTTCCTTGAAGAATGTCACAGTGGGACAAGGCTTCACCCTACATCTGTGTAAAGACATGTAATACTTGTAGTTTAACAAGAGCTTTTTTGTTTTCATTTAGACAAACCAATGTCCTGTTCTCCTCATTGGGAATTTGACTGGGAAGAAAATTAGAGAAAACTAAAGTTATATTAACTTTCTGACAGAAGCTGTAGCAGTAGGAAATCTATAGGATAAAATGCAATTGCTACTACCTGGATGGAATGTGGTTGACATTCATGGAACATTCCCAACACACAGCCTACAGCCTTAAGCACATGCTAAGAGGGATGACATGGGGGGTGGAGTGGAGTGAAGACACCACAGCCAGGCCAGGCTCTGTGGTAATCCTTGCAGGGCAGGGAAGCTGACAGCACCATGTAGTGGATACATGAACAATTGTATTGACATAGTTTATTGACTATACTGTAAGAACAAAGCGACAGAATTTTACACCAATTAGTACAAAAGCACGTATGAATAGTCACTCAAGCTCCACCTAAATAGAAAAAAAAATAGTGTAAAAGCACATCAAGAATGGCTAGAAATTAGAGGAGAGTCCTTTATAACTTGTAGGATCAGAAGGACTGAACTTGTACCTCTCTCCCATAGGGACACCTAATGGTAAGAACTTTATGAGCATTAAATTATTATCTTGAGCTATTTTTTTTTTTTTTTCAGGGAGCCCCTTCACTTTTATATGCCACTCATCTATGCTTCATATTATATCCCTACCCCTCTATTACAGAGAATAATTTAAATTCAGCTATGAAGAAGATACTCTATAGAAGCTTCTTCCTTCACACACCAATTTTCTTTAGACTACTTCTACTTAAAAGAAGCTGTGCTGAATGTGCATTATTTATTTTTTATGTTTACACTAGGGACTGTGGGCATGTATGTAAGTCTGTTTGCTTAAAACCTACCTGTCAAATGTGCCTCATTGTGAAGGATGTCCCTTATTTTAGACTCAAACCTGCTGTTATGCTAAATTTATTCCTTTAAATTGCTTGTATCAGAAATGCTGAATCAGTATATTGAAGTGATTCAAAACGTTACGCTGAGTCTGCTTTCCCTGTTGGGACCGTGACAGTGGGCATCACTACTGGGATCACATTCATTGCCAATACCCTTCCTCATATAGCTGACAACATAAGAACTTTCCCAGAGAAGATACATGCAGGGAAATATTATTTTTCAGAGCCAACTAAGAAGAGCTAGCAGTTAACTTCATTGTCTTGAATATCTGACAGTTCAATGAACCCTTTATTTCACTGTCCTTCCTCTCCTATTTGCCTGTGGGATAAAACTACATGAGTTAATCTTGAAGAAATTCTAAATGTTTCTCCTAAAAAAAAAAAAAATAATATTTTATTATTTTGTCTTCTCTGAGAAATGAATGCAAGGCTGACAAGATATACCATCAACATAAATAATCAGCTATTATATGTTGTATTTTTACTGTCAAAATTCTTCTTTAAAAGGAATGTAAAACCCAATTAATTTAAAGATGCCAAATTCAGTCCATTATCATCACATTTCTGTAAATAACCTTGCTATACTGTAGATGACTTTACACTAGGTGTTAGTTTTTTCCATTTTCTATCATCTTTTCCATGCTTTTTTTAGAAACCTAAAAGACAATAGTAATGAAAATACTTTGTACAAAACCCACAACAAGCATAGTATATTGAGGACTAATTAAATACTTTACTGTGTGGGGGTTTTTTGTTTTATTTAAGATGCAAGTGCAGTATCATTGCAGTATCTGATACCTGTAGCAGCTTGACCATTTTTTATAGCAGCAGGAAGATTAATGTGGTTGTATAATAGCCTAATTAAGTATAAACTTGGTTTCTCGAGTGTCTGAAAAGTCCTTGAGGTTTCTGAAACAAAAAGATTAGAGAGAGGATTATGGTTTCTGGAACAAGAGCCAAAAAATATTTATTTCACAAAGAAGATTTTTATTTCTTTTAAGGAAGAATCAAAAATGCAAACAAAATGTCTTTAACAGAAAACCTTTTCCTTCCCATTTTTAACACAGAGCATTTAAGATGTCATTGTGATTCATAGACACACTTCTTTGGAAATTTTTCCACCCTAGTTGCAGTAATAGAATATATAAGGTCTAACATTTTTAATATTAAATAGTCATTAACATGTGCTTCTAGTAATTTTTCTGGCTAAGCCGTCATTCTCTCTGACAGAGCATGATTTATTGCCCAGAAAACTCAGAGGCATCACTAAATTTTGGCAAAACAAGTAACAAATCATGTACTGAAGTGTAATGATTGGTAAGGAAAGATTCTTTTCATTCTCCAGAGGGAGAAAAAATTGCTAACAAGAAACATTAGCTGCCTTATAGTAGCATACACACAGTTCTTTTAAAGCATGAGCTCTTAACTAATGGAATTTCCTTACCAAATAGAATCTTTAAAGAATTAATTCTGGGGAATAATGTGGGGTTTATGATCATATTTTGTTATGTTTTTTTCCTGTTTTTTTTTTGTGTTCTTTTGGAATCCAGGCTACATATGCTTTACTTCAGTTTTACCATATGATTGGTTTGAGAATTTTCAGCACTGAAGAAAGAATGTGCTTTCATTGTTTTGTTTTCCCTTTCAGCTTCTTTCTAAGAACACACCACATTGATCTTCACTTCAGTGTTCAGTCCTGCCACATAGTCACAAAGGCAGGTTTTAGACCTGTCCATCATATAAGGAAATCTCTTATTGTCATTAGGCAATCTCTTATCGGCTATGTGCCTGCACATTTTCTTCCTGCCTTTCTCTTCCCTACTTTCAGAAAATTGTTTGGGTTTTCTTTGGTTTTTTTTTGTTTTGGGCTTTTTTAATAGGGTTTCTTTTATTTTTTTTTTTTTGGGGGGGGGGTGGGGGGTGGGAGGAAGGGAGTGGTAGCAAATCCACAGATCTTTTTGTACACTTTCTGTACTATGAAGCAGAAACAACTGAAAATTTAGATTTGCTTTGCATTTTTCCTCATGCCTTCAGTAAATTCTCTGTTCTGATTTTGGATCCTTCTAAATTTTCCTTCTTGTTGTTACTGGTTTTGTGGTGTTTTTTGGGGTTTTAGTTTGTTTGTTTGTTTTTATTTGTTTGGGTTTTTAATCATTGGGAAAAGAGATTTGAGAAAACAGGAAGTCGTGTCCTCAATACAGTCCTCTTTTCATAATTTTACATTAATTAGAGCTTGTTTCTTATTGATTGCTTGTTCCATATTCCCTGTGCCATTATTTCTATTGGCTTTTTGTCCACTACATATGATTCCTTACCACAGAAACTTCTGAAAAGTATTCACAGTAGATCTGCTCATTGTACTACATTTTTACTCTTGAGTTTTGTATACAGAGTATGAACGTTTTCATTCTTCTCCTCTCTGCTTCTTCTTTCAGTGCAAATTTAACATATGGTTTTAAAGTTCATTTCATTTATAATGGCAGTAAATTACTGAAAAAAATCTAACAAATAAAAAACCTTTGGTATTTAATGCTGTTGCTCACAAAAAGCCAGCTACTGCAATTTGAAACACACTAGCTTTTAAACCTGCACTCCATAAGCAAGCATTTCAAATTATCTTTCATTTACATGAAAGATTTAAATAGTTTTGCTGCAGGACTTTTTTTTTTTTTTTTTTTTTCTATAAACCTTAGGAGCGTAGTTTTGATCTGAAACAGAAACAAAAGCCTTGTAGCTTATCTGCAGTGTAAAATTACCTCTGACCACATCCAGGTTATTAACAAAAATGCTCCTTCTGCATCTGCAAAATTATGCACTGGTATCATGATACTTCATTGTTTCGAGGAATGTGAACAATTTGTCAGCAAGCATAATTACATAGACTAGTTTTCCCTGTGATTGCAAAGTAAAATGTAAAGAACTTTTTTTTTTTCTTGCAGAAGATCCTCTCTTTCAACCACCAACAAACAACCCCACAACACCTCAAAGGAAAAATTATTCCTTTAAAATTGTTTAGGCAAAATTATTAGAAATAGGAATATCTTGGAAGCAATCAAGAGTCCAGCTGACAGCTGGCTTCTCAAACTCTGCAGTGACATTTTGTTAATAAGTCATTCATTTGCTGAGATGAACAGCATAATTTTGACTAAAACATGTCCTATTCCAATATTGGAAATACTGTCATCTTCCCCCAACTGAATCTATGGCTACTACATGGACGATAGTTTCACTACTGGAAATTATCCAAATTGACTTTCTAAAGAAGATATTGCATAGAATAATGCATAGAACTTCTATCCTAATACATGTAACAAAAGGTGTTTGCTTTTCCATTCAGGCTTTCAATTTAACTGTCCCTCGGAGAAATCAGCAGAAGGTGTTCTGATGGGTTATAGAACAACAAAAAGTATCTAGGTCTTTCCCCAAAGCTACATGTATTACAGGACCTTTTTTTTTTTTTTAAATCACACATTCGGAGTTATAGCTGATTTCTAAAACTGTAGCTTTATGACTTAACAGAACAGGTAAAAAGTAAAAAAAGCTTTTGAAATTTATTACTTTAGCTAGACAATTCTTTCAATCAAATAATAGACATTTAAATCTTGTTTTGTTTTGTTTTTTCATTAAAATGGGTTTGTCTTTTGTCAGTTACCATCAAAAATTACATTGTTTTCAATAAGGGAAATTACCACTTCTCAGTCTGCAGTTTTTACAGAAAATGAACCCCAAAACAAAACCAAGAGTTTCAACATTGAAAATCTTGTCTTCCTGTTAAATGTCAAGGGCCTCAAATGAGCATGTTGTGTTAATGAAATATAACCAACTGGGAAAATATTGCTATTTTTAAAACTATGCAATTTACCCTTTTTATAATGTAAGATATCATTGGCATGTTTATTCAGAGGAATATGATAATCATAACCCATTGTAAATAATATATTATACAATTTATGTGTGTTTGGTCTTTATTATGTAAGTTTTGCTGTTTATGTTTCTAGAATTTGTCCCAGCCATTGCCTCGGATATGGAAACCTGCCAACAGAAGTTTTGGGAAAATCTGAATTATCATGCACTGCTGATTTTTTTGTTGTTGTTGTGATTTTTTGTTGTGGTTGGTTGGTTGGTTAGTTGGTTGGTTGGTTGGTTGGTTGTTGTTGCTGTTTTTTGAGGTTTTTTGGGGGGGTTTTGTGTCTGGATGGGTTTGGTTTTTATAATTTGGGGTAACTATGTTTGATTCAATTAGTTCACTTTTCAAATTGTATGATGACTGAACATAAAAAACGTACCTGTATTTTCAAATATCTTATAGTAGTGGTTTCTGTATATTGGATTAAAACCAATAATACTGTGCTCTGTATCTTTCATGGAAGGTCAGATAACACAAAAATATAAATTGGCACCATAAATATATTTTAATTTTATGATCTTGTGCAATGGTATGATTTTCTATACTACATTCCCTGATAGCAGGTTTTTTTGTTTTGTTTTGGTTTTTTTTGTGTTTTTGTTTTGTTTTTTTGTGTTTTTGTTTTGTTTTTTTTTTTTTTTTTTTTTTTCACAGAGACTCAAGCATTGTGATGTGTATATTTTTATACCTCTCCCTTCATAAAGCTATCTCTTTATTCTCAGGTGCCACCACCTCACTCAGCATCTATGTCATTACATTTTGCATTTACCCAGGGGACTTTACTGCTTCTGCAAAACTGTAAGTTGCATCTTTATCACTATACCTGGTAAATGTGTATACTGACAAGCCATCTTGCCACACAGAAGATATAATTCCACTTCACTCACTCTGGTAAGGACTATTGCAGTGGTTGGCTTCCAAGGGTGCGGCTCCGGCCAGCCCTGCCGCCACCACAACCCGGGGGCCACTTAGCTAGAGGAGTGAGCCAACCCAACCACGGTGCGGATACGTCGCAGAAAGGAAAGGCGGGACTCTCAGGATCAGCAACCAAGGGAGTGCGGGGTTCCCAAGGCAGTGCTCCGGAGAGACACTCACCCAAGAAAACCCCGGCTTTTTATTGAGTGGGTCACAGGGGGTGGGAAACAATAGGACCAATCATAAACTTTTTCAAACTTGTAACCAGGGGGTGAGCAAACTTTTAACCAATGAACAGTAACTGGGGGAGGAGGAATGCATGCCGAGGGGGTGGGGAAGTTATATAACCAAAAGATTGACACTTAACAGAAATCGGGTAAACAACTATTCTGGGATGGGGTTACCGGGACAACCAAGAATTGGCGGGAAGGTGTGAGGGAAGGAGAGGCCATTTTGAACAATAGAAGTAAATGTAAATTCAAACAATCATTAAACATAACTTATAAAACCGAACTGGAACTGCAAAAATCCAACTGGAACCGAGTTCAAGCACCACCACAGACTATAACCTAAAATAAAGCTTAATCATATCCAATACCCCTTAACAGAGGATGTGGGAGAGAAGAGGAACATTAAATACACTGACTTTAGGCCAGATATTTCAAAACCCTGAGCAAGAATATGCTTAAATTTAATGCTCACAGTACTTTGGGTGGGGATGCAAAGCTTAAGTCTTCCATTTGGGAGCCTCACTCAGAAGACATACAAAAAGGTACTTTTAAGAGTCTGTAGTTTTCAGGTAAAGTCAGTTATCCACTTATTTTCAGTCTTCCAAATAACTGAGCAAAACTCTGGTTTGTTTTTTGCTTGTTGTGGTTTTATTGTTTGGATTTTTTTAATCCAGTAGTGAATCTGCCTGCTTTTTCAACTGTCTTTATGTTAAAGAAAAATTACATACAAAGAGTGAGATAGAGGTCCAGTTCCTTTCTGTGCGTGAGTAGATTAAAAACCATATTTCAATTTTCCACTTAAGTGCCCTAACCACTGTGTAAGCTACTAAGTCTATTAGTATGGTTCCACTGTGCAGAACATAATTCAAGAATCATTGAGTCATACAAAGAAAACATAAAAAGGAAGCACAGCTTTGTAGCTTTAGTAGTTACAGACCTTACCAACCCGGGTGAGAGCTGAAACTTCGTGCTAACTCATGGGACAGCTTCTGTGTTTTAACCAGGGGAATTTAAAGCCTGTGCTTTTTCTTCTACTTTTTATCAACTATTCTAATCCCTACATTTCTTCTTGTTGTTTTTTCCCTTTCTTTATGATTTTTTTATTATTATTTTGATGGGTCTTGTGCAGTAGCTGCAGTAGAAATCCTGATAGTAACCTTGAGTATCTTATTATAATATGTATGTCCATGGCAAGTTCAAAACCTCTTCAGTAGAAAAAAACCCCAACAAAACAAACCATTGTTTGCACCATTTTATGAATTTCTAACTAGTGATTTTTTTAATAATTAGACTAGATCAACTCATCTTTGTATATGTTTCCACGCACATATATATTTTCAATAGCTGTTTACAAAAGTAACTCATATTAGTATAATTTTTATATACTTCAGCCACATCAGGTTACTTACAGAACTGCTGAGCTCTAACCAGTTCAGAAAAACTCTGTTAAATGCAGAAGCACATCTCAAAGAAACTAAGGAAACTTCTAGTTAAAGTGTCTCTCAATTCAGCTTTTTTTTTTTTTGTGCTTCACTGTCAAGAAGGAGGTGACAGAGGACTATCAGGTTTATGATTTTGAATACATGCACCTATGCTCAGTAGAAAAATCCAAATTTGGTCTAAAAGCTCCACTGTATCTGAAATTTCTGTGGTTTTTACAGTTTTGTATCAATCTGAAATAATTATTAATCTTACTAAGTATATATATTAAAAATACATATATGTTTGTGATATCTGTTTACTAATTGCCAATCATGTATGCATAGGATGAAATTTTACAACAGAAACCATTTATAGAATAGAATGTGCAAAATATACTGGAAAAATAGTTTTACTTAACTTGAACAAAAATCAAAATAATTTTGCATTAAAATACACATCTAAAGAGTGTAGCTTCCATATAAAATAGTTAACAGCTGCTATAAAGAGTAAACACAAAAACCACGAATCCTTTTAATTGCATATCACTGCCTTGTAGTGTTCTTATATGTGACACCACAACTAAATTATTAAAATCTACTGGTACAATTTAAATATATTAGTACCATTAAGACAACCAAACAATTCTAATATGTTTTGTACATTAGAAGATCATAGGTCATGCTGTTTCTATGAATTGTTTATGGAACAGGGCAGAGAGATGCGTGAGGCATATGCAGCTTTAGACAAGAAAAGATCATAAAGGGTTTATGAAGGTTGCTATGTTTGATTTGGGTCGTAATTAAACACTGTGGAGTACCATGCTGAAAAATCATCCCTGATTGAACAGAGAATTGATACTCTTTGGCAATTTATATAGGGACCTGGAAAGTTGGGGTTTGTGATAAGTTTACAAACTCATGTTTTACAAGGACTTCTTTAACAGTAATTCTTAGATGTCTGCATAATAAATTTTTCAAATCTAGAAATACATTTGTGCACATTTTATTACAGTAATATATAGTTAACATATGTAATAGAACTGGGCCCTGTAGACATGCACTCCATAACAGCATATGGGATTGAGAAGGTAGTGTGGTATCATTACAAGCCAAAAAAACCTTTGCTGCTACCTATCTGTTCCTGGCTTCCCCATACTGTCATATGATTGATGCTTTTAGGCAAGTGTTGCAAAATCTCCTTCTTAGCATCTTCTGTGTTGATGGGGAAATGTCTACTAAGTGATACAGAAATTCCACAAAACTGTAATGTCTAGTGTTTCAGATATTATGAGTGCAAAATAAGTTGAAAGTGGATATTAAATAAAATTTAAAAAAAGTCTGGAAAGTTTACTGAAGCTAATTATATATGGAAATTACAGGACCTGAATCCAGAATTAGATTCTTAAACACTCGTGTTCAGTGCTGCCTAATTATGGGGATGTTTAATTGTGTAATCAATCAGCTTTTGACCTTAAGCTTTTGCACACATTTAAAGGTGTGTGTTCGCAAAACAGCAAATGTTTATGGTTATCCCTAGCATAAGATGCAAAAATTTTGCCTTTTTCTGTTAAACTTTATTTGCATGTTGTAAAAGAGGCCAGGATTTTTTCCCTATGTCCTCATATGTGTGTGAAATGCTGATTCATGTTTGGGGGGATAGATTTATTTCCATCTCAGAGCAGGGTGGCCTTGACCATGTTATTTCCATCAAGTCTGTTATTCCCCAGACCACGTCTGAGCTCTTCTAGGAGTGTGATAGCTGTCATGGGACAAAACACGCTGAAAAGCATGCAGGCAGTCGGAGAGCGTGCCTGTGTGCAAGGCCATGACTTGACTTTGAGGTTTACTGGGATAGATGCAGCCTGAAAGGCATAATCCTGTGAATCTCCTCTTCTTAAGAATAATCTTTAATGATCTTCCGGACCTTATTGGCTATTAAAATCTGTTGCTTAAGAGAGGCAGTTTGGAGTCTCTTTGGAGAGTAAGTCACCTAAATGTAAGTATACTCGTCCAAAATATCTGAATGCAGCCTGAGTTTTCTTATCAACACCTCTTTGTTTATCAATTTTCCATGAAATAACCTTTGCATGTGTTAGGGACTGGGACTCATTCTTTTTAGACCAGCATTTCACTTTTCTGAAGAGCCACAGTTCTTCTCCACAAATTCAGGGTGTTAGTTTTACCTGCACTTTCTTTGACCCCAGTATAATAATTCCGCTTGATAAGGCTATTATTAAGCAGATTTTGATTTTTTTTTTTTAATTTACATGAAAATAAGATTGCCTTTATAGATAAAAATCAAGTAACAGTAAAAATGCTTGGATAAAAAGTGGAACATGTGTTTTAATGAAACATGTATTTCCCCCAAATTCAGACAGCAATATGAAAAAGATATTTTGAGATCATTGAAAATGGAGTAAAAATTTGATATCAAAACAAATATTTATTTCTCATTTTTCCTTTTATTTTATGGTGACAAGTCTAAAGAATATTTGGCAAATGAAAAGTAATTCAAACAAGACTTACAAAGCTTTAGAATGAAGCACTTCAATATCTTGCAATACAAATCTTTAAGAGACACTTTACGCTGTGTTGGGGTTTGTCATTGTGTTGTGCCTGTTCTATGTATATTTGTGCATGTTTTATGTACATTTCAGTTTATTGTACCCCAGTTTATGTTCCCCAAAATGGCTTCCCTGGGCCCTGTCCCTCAGACTCCATCTTGTTGTATACCCTTTATGTTATATAACCCTCTGCCTACCCTCCCCGGAGACAGTCCCTGATTGGCCCGTCTTTCCCGCCACAGGCCCTGTCCATCACCCTCACCCCCCCATGTCAATCTCCCTGAGGCCTGAGCCTAGGGATTGGCTGGGTCCCTTCCCGCCTTTTCCCTGGTCTCTCCTAAATGGTTCACCCCTCAGCCTTGCCACTCCCTGGTTCCCCCTCATTGGATGTTGACGCTGTTACCACACCCACTGATTGTACTATATAAGCCGGTGCACTGAGTTGCTCGGGGCTCTCGTTGGAGTGCCCGGGCGAGAATAAACTTCTCCGTTCCCAACCTCCCCGAGAGTCCCTCTCTTTCTTCGACACCGGCTTCGTGGCTGCGGATCAGGTAGCTGGCCTAGGTGGAGGACCCCAAGCGGTTGGTGTACTGCCACGTTGCGCACAGGGCTAGCCTATCGGGCAAGCGCACGGCGGCAGGGGTGGCGCCCAACGTGGGGCCCCTCAGCGTCAACGCCTGAATTCCTGCAGCGGCGCAGGACGCGACAAGTGAGCCATCCGGCTCAGCTTGGACTACAGTTGGTAGACTGTTCGCAGTCTGCGCACCTTCTGTCGAGCAGCAGCTCAGGCTGAGCGCTCCAGAAGGGTGGAGAAGGCAGCTCCCAGCACCCGGGAGTCTTCTCCGAAGCCGGACCGCCTTCAAGCCATTTTTCGAGGATCCTTGGACGGGTGAGTATCCCCGAAAACCCTACGCTCCCAGGGGGGAGGAGGTTTCGGGAGGGAGCTTGCCCGAGGGAGGAAAAGGGATACTGCTGCCCAGGGGGGTGGTGGTCCTTTTCCGAAAAAGGGGGAGGGAATCTCGGGGTGAAACCCGAGGTTCCTAGGCTGCGCAGCCCCCGGGAGGGTGGACCGGGAGCCCGCTTGGTTTGGGTTTCTGTCTTTACCGTCTCGGGTTTGGTTTTCCAAGGATTTCTCACTTTTCGGTTTGGTTTTGTGGCTTTCGTTGTTTTGTGTTGTGCCTCGGTGGCTTTTGTCTTTTGTTGGTCCCGCCCCGGTTGAGAGGTTTGTGGCCTTGCCGGTTTTTTGTGCGGTGGAGTTTGGTCTTGTGTTGTTTTTGTTCAAGGCTTGCTGGTGTGTTTGTGGGCGCATTTAACATCCAAGAGCCATGGGTGCAAGGCTCAGCGCGCCTCAAAGAGAGGTTCGTTCAAAAGTTAAGAGTTTGCTCGTTGTCATGAACTTTAGATTTTCGAAGGGAGATTTAAATAAGTTTGTGCGGTTTCTCTTTTTGCACTTCCCAAAGACAGTTGCCCGGTCTGTCGACACCGCGGTTTTTTGGGCTGTGGTTTATATTAAATTTGCGAATTTGGCCAAAACGGGCGATAAAGATGCTTTGAAATTTTTGTATTGGGTTCGGCAGCTAAGGGCTGCAAGCATAAGCTTAGAAGGAGTGCAAAAAGGGAGTTCACGCGGCTCCCTTTCGAGTTTATGTTCCCCTCGTCCTAACCCTCCTTCCCGTCCCCCCTCTCCCCGGCCAGGGATCCTCAAGGGGTCTTCTAGCCCCGGCCCCTTGAGGGACGGCAAATCCCCCCGCCCGAGCTGTCCCGGCCAGACGGCTCGGGATTCTCTTAGCCGGTGTACCCCGCCTGCTAGGAGATCTTCCCTGTCCCAAACGTCCCCAAGTTTAAAGCCCCGTGTTCGTTTTTCGTTCGCTGAACCGGATTCCCCCGGTACTCAAGATGGCGCCCAAAACCCCTTTCCACAAGATGGCGGGCGTCTCGCTCGCTCCTCCTCCCTCTCCTCCTTTTTCCCCTCCCATTCCCGTTCCCCCGCCCTTCGGACGTCATCTCGAAGTACCAACCCCTTCCTCGACACTCCTCCCCTTTCCCACGCGGAGTTTCCACCCCTTTCTCCTCCCACTTTTCCCCCCGCCTACTCTGCCTCAGCCCAGCCCACAGGGAACACGCCCCTTCCCTCAGCACCGCCCACCGCTTGGTCCCGCCCCTCTTCCGGTTCCCACGCCTGCCCTTCCGGTTCCCACGATTGGAGCCCGGAGGGGGGGGGCCTGGAAACCGGAAGCCCCGACCCAAGTAGCATTCCCACGGTCACCCCTGTAACCTACCGAGGCCGTGGGGGGGCAGCTACTTGGAGACCGTTCCCTCAGGCAGCCATAAAGGATCTGATGAAAACCTTGAAGGAGTACGGACGAGAGAGTCCGTACTTCCAAGGCATGTTAGAATCCACTCTTGCGGGGCATGTGGTCGTCCCATGGGACCTGAAGCAGCTCTTCCGGTGCCTGAACAATAAGACGGAGTACAAGCTCTGGCAAGGCACCTGGAAAGACCTGCTCGGACGAGCACTCCCCAGCCTGTTGAGAGATCCTGTGACTGCCACAGATAACGGTGGGGACCCAATCACTCTCGAACATTTGATGGGAGAGGGTGATTGGAAGGGTGCGTCTGACCAAGCTGAGAACATTCCTGAAGGGGTGCTAACGGTTATCCGTGAGAAAGCGATCCAGGCGTTCTGTGAGATGAGGCCTGCGGGGCCTTTAACCAGTTATAGTGAGATTTTGCAGGGTCCAGCGGAACCATTCGTGGCCTTCGTTGAGCGGCTCACTGCGGCCATTGAGCAACAGGTGAACAGGGTGGGCGCCAGGGACGACATCCTGGAGGAGATGGCCTTCAAAAACGCCAATGAGGAGTGCAGGGAGGCCATCATGAGAATCCCCAAGGCGCCAGGAGAACAGCCCACCCTCGACGAGATGCTCAAGGCCGTCAGTGCCCGAGTCGCCGCTGGGAAGCCACGGACCCTGCAAAGAAAGTCATCTGGTCCCGCCAGGGTCGCAGCAATCTCACAGAATGATCCACCGAAGACGCCGCGGACGCCACGAATGCAAAAGAAGCCTCCGGATAACCGTCCGTGTTTCTTATGTGGACAGAAGGGCCACTGGTCCAGCCAGTGCCCTAAGAGGGCAGAATTTCAATCGTTTTTGGGCAAAGGGGGAGGCGGGAAGGGGAAACATCCCTCCTCGCAAAAAAACTAAGTGAGGAGCGCAGCGCCCCCCGGCGTGAGGAAACAAATAGGGAGGGCTGCACTGCCGGGGTGAATAACTATTCTTCTGCTCTTGCCCTCAACAGGATAATGGTTACACCAAGTGTGACCGAAGTATTTGAAGTAACCACTTTGCCTGACATGACAACTAAACCGGACGTGACACTTTCACCGAATGTGACTGAGACACCACCTCCTTCCCAGGACGCCAAGCCGGAGGATGAGAAGATCTTCGTCCGGGAACCTGAAGGATCCCTGACGACTGACTCCAGGTATGAGCCCTTTAGGCTCAAATTGGCCGAGCCTCTTCACTTGCGGGATCGCGATTGGCATACAGTCGTGGTCTCGAAGGACAGGGGCACATGGGACGAGATTGGGTGCAAATATGTCGTCGTGGGAGATTGTAAATACACTCCACTTGACATACACATAGCCCCTGGGGTCATCACCACCGACCCCAGGAGGTTTGAACTATGGCTGCGCACAGACCACCCACCCACATTCTTACCGACGGGACAGATAGTAGCGCAGCTCATCCCAGAACCCCTCTTGGCTGCCTGTAAAGAAGAAGGGGACGAAGCTGAGACCACGGGGATGAGCTGTTGCGAAGATGAACCACCAAGCGTTCTCTCGGTAAGAAAGATCACACGGTCAAAACCAACGGACACGTGTAGGATCAGTGTGGGTGGGGAATCCAGAAACGTTAAAGGGGTCTGGGACACAGGAGCGGATGTGACGGTCATACCGGAGAGTATGTGGCCGTCGCATTGGGAACTGCAAAGCGTGGGGAAGCACGTCTCGGGTGTAGGCGGGCTTCAATTGGCTAAGCAGTCGAAGGACATGGTCCAAATTGAGGGGCCAAACGGACAATTGGCTTCATTACGTCCGTTTGTTTTAAACTATGAGACACCCCTGTGGGGGAGAGACCTCATGCAACAGTGAGGGGTCACAATTGGCTTTCCTGACCCCCCCAAGGTTAATACAGTGGCCATTAACGAGCGCCCTACCTTGAAACTGAATTGGCTGTCAGATGAACCAGTCTGGGTAGAGCAGTGGCCACTGTCTCATCAAAAATTAAAGGCGCTCAACGAGCTCGTGGCGGAGCAGCTGGCCAAAGGCCACATTGTGGAGTCCACGTCACCGTGGAACTCCCCGGTCTTTGTCATCATGAAATCAGACAAGACCAGATGGCGGCTCCTCCACGACCTCAGAAAAATTAATGAGGTAATTGAAGACATGGGGTCCCTCCAACCAGGGATGCCTTCCCCGACCATGCTCCCCCAAAATTGGCGATTGGCTGTAATAGATATAAAAGATTGTTTTTTCCAAATTCCGCTACATCCGGATGATGCACCACGCTTCGCCTTCTCGGTTCCAACCATCAACCGGGAAGCCCCAAGGAAGAGGTATCACTGGCGGGTTTTACCCCAAGGTATGAAGAACTCTCCGACTATTTGCCAGTGGTACGTCTCTTCCTTGCTCGCTCCTGTGCGCGCAGCCGCGCACCAAGCCGTCATTCATCACTACATGGATGACGTCTTGGTGTGCGCTCCCACCGACGACCTGCTGGCCCACGCGCTTGACCTTACAGTGGCTTCACTGGCTGCTGCAGGGTTCGAGTTGCAAGAGAATAAAATTCAAAAGATGCCACCCTGGAGGTACCTGGGACTTGTTATCTGTCAGCGGACCATTGTTCCGCAACAATTGGAAATTAAGACCAAAATTGAGACATTGGCGGACGTCCAACAACTGTGTGGGACGTTAAATTGGGTGAGACCTTGGCTGGGTCTCTCTACCGAGGACCTGGCCCCCCTTTTCAGTTTACTGAAGGGGGGAGAAGAGGGGCTCAGTTCCCCTAGGTCTCTCACCCCAGAGGCGAAACAAGCCCTGGAAAAGGTTCAGGAGGTTATGTCCACCAGGCAGGCCCACAGGTGCAGACCTGACCTGCCCTTCCGATTTGTCATCTTCGGAAGGCTGCCTCACCTCCAGGGACTGATATTCCAGTGGGACAACGTCATCCAGCGGCTCCCTAAGAGGGACCGTGATGGCAGTGACCCGCTCCTCGTCATCGAGTGGGTCTTCCTAAGCCATCACAGGTCCAAGCGGATGACAAGGCCACAGGAATTGATGGCTGACCTGATCCGGAAGGCTAGGCTCCGAATTCGGGACCTAGCCGGCTGTGACTTCGAGTGCATTCACATGCCAATTAGACTTTCCTCGGGCCAAATTACAAAAGCAATGCTTGAACACCTTCTTATGGAGAATGAGTCACTCCAGTTTGCATTGGACAGCTACTCTGGG